>NW_027203715.1:4367213-5567213 GCF_024711535.1 Dipodomys merriami
AGAAGAAGAAGAAGAAGAAGAAGAGAAGAGAGAAGAAGAAGACGAAGGAGAAGAAGGAGAAGAAGGAGAAGAAAGTAGAAGAAGAAGAAGAAGAAGAAGACGAAGAGGAGGAGGAGGAGAGGAGGAGAGGACGAGAGGAGGAGGAGGAGGAGGAGCAGGAGGAGGAGGAGGAGATGAAGAGGAGGAAGAGGAGGAGAGGAGGAGGAGGAGGAGAAGGAGGAGGAGGAGGAGGAGGAGGAAGAGAAGAAGAAGAGAAGAAGAAGAAGAAGAAGAAGAAGAGAAAGAAGAAGAAGAAGAAGAAGAGAAGAAGAAGAAGAAGAAGAAGAAGAAAAGAGAAGAAGAAGACAAGAAGACAAGAACAAGAACAAGAAGGAGAAGAAGGAGAAGAAAGGAGAAGAAGAAGAAGAGCAAGAAGAAGAAGGAGAAGGAGGAGGACGAGGAGGAGAGGAGGAGGAGGAGGAGGAGAGAGGAGGAGGAGGAGGAGGAGAGAGGAGGAGGGAGGAGGAGGAGGAGGAGAGGAGAGGAGAAGACAGAGAAGAAGAAGAAGAAGAAGAAGAAGAAGAAGAAGAGAAGAAGAAGAAGAAGAAGAAGAAGAAGAAGAAGAAGAAGAAGAAGAAGAAGAAGAAGAAAGAAGAAAGAAGAAGAAGAAGAACAAGAACAAGAACAAGAACAAGAACAAGAAGGAGAAGAAGAGAAGAAAGGAGAAGAAGAAGAAGAAGAAGAAAGAGGAGGAGAGGAGGAGACGAGGAGGAGGAGGAGGAGGAGGAGGAGGAGAGGAGGAAGGAGGAGAGGAGGAGAGGAGGCGGAGAGGAGGAGGAGGAAGGAGGAGGAGGAGGAGGAGAGAGGAGAAGAAGAAGAACAAGAAGAAGAAGAAGAAGAAGAAGAGAAGAAGAAGAAGAAGAAGAAGAAGAAGAAGAAGAAGAAGAAGAAGAAGAAGAAGAAGAAGAAGAAGAAGAAGAAGAAGAAGAAGAAGAAAAAGTAAAAGAAGAAAGAATGGCTTAGATTATCAGAGGAGATGAACTACCAGGAAATGATATACAAATTAGGAGCTATAACAGGGTTTTTGACAGCTAAAAACCCATGACATTGGAGAAAAACCATAAAATGAAAGACTAAGGTAAAAGAAAGAGATATCTGATATTAAGACCTCTTTGTTTTTCTGTTCTTTTTCTATAAATTTAAGAGAAATAACATTTGCCTTACTCAATATTTCTAACAATAAAGCAGTAAGGGATATTTTTCTTCTATTATAATATTTCCAGCATGCCACACCTCCTTCAGAAACACATTTCAACTTCCAAAAATACAAAGAGAAAAGAAACGATGCAATGGTTTTCCTTTGAACACTCTTTTCAGCTGGGAGTTTGAGATTGGAATTACCTTTTTTTCACTTTCTTGCAAAAGCATCTCCAGAACTTTTAGATGTTCTTGAAGTTCATCAAAGGGTAGCCCACTATAAGATTTCTTATCTGTTTCCATGGCTACCTCATTGGAGGTCATGAGCTCTTCTTTCTCCTTTGCCTCTTGTAAAACCTAAAAAGAGATGGAAGTATAGAAGCAGCAAATAATAGCTCAAGGGTAACTTTTAAGAGTGGAGAGAAGCAAAGCTGAGACAAGTTCCAGTATAGAGTGCTGCTCTTAATGCCTGGTATGGCAAATCAAATTCACTAAGGATCAGGAGCTGCATGGGAAAAAAAAGTAGCTAAACAAAATTTGATGCTTGACAGTATCACCCAAGGAGCCACATGCATTTCTAAAAGTGGTTTCAACATTAACCTAATAAGCAATCTTGATAGCGCTCAGGATTTTGCAATGCGCTGACAGAGGCTACTGCAGAAAGAAAAGAGCTGGCCATTTGTATAAGCATTAGAGCTCTAACTGCACATCCAGCCCATAAAAATGCCTTCATTTTATAATGCATTGAAAATCTTTGCAAGGAAATACACTAACAAAATCTCAAGGTAACAAAGGGAAAAATTCAAATTAAAAAAACAAAACAAAACACATGAACAACAGAAAACAGCAATCAAACCAGTAAAGGTAACAGTACCTGAGACAGTGTAGAATTCCAGTTCATCAGATCCTTGGTCATTTTAAATACAGGATCCCCTTCTGCTATTACATCTATTGTCTTCTTCACAATGAATTTGAAGGCATCTAAACCCCCACTATTAATGTCCTTTCCCTAGAAAGCAACATAAATGTCATTACTACAATACTGGGAAAACACATTTGCATGTTTTGTGGGGGTTTTGTGTCAGTCCAGGGGCTTAAAACTCAGGGCCTAGGTGATGTCTATGAGCTTTTTTTCTTCAAGGATAGTACTCTACCACTTGCACAACAGCTCCACTTCCTGCTTTGTTTGCTGGTTAATTAGAGAGAAGAGTCTTACAGACATTCCTGCCTGGGCTGGCTTTGAACCACAATCCCCAGATCTCAACTTCCTCAGGGGCTAGGTTTACAAGCATGAGCCACCAGTGTCCAGCCATTTATATGTTTCAATTCATTAAGAGTGACCTACAATACTAAGCACTGGGAAGAATGTGGAACAGTAAGGATAATACACACTGCATGTAGACACATAGTAGGTTCTCCTCTTTGGAAAACTGCTGGCCAGTATCTACTATAGCTACATATGTACAGTGGTTCATCAGAAGACATTTCAGGGCTGGGAATGTAGCCTAGTGGTACAATGCTTGCCTAGCATGCATGAAGCCCTAGGAACAATTCCTCAGTACAACATACATAGAAAAGGCAGGAAATTGCACTGTGGCTCAGGTGCTAGAGTGATAACCTTGTGCAAAAGTAGCTCAGGGACAGTTCCTGGGCCCTGAGTTCAAGCCTCAGTACTAGCCAAAAATAAATAAATAAATAACCAAAAATATTCAGAGCAGCAGTATTTGTAATAGCTATAACATGGAAACTATTTCAATCCTTAAAAACTGTGGAATAAATAAAATATAACATAGTGACAAAATGGAATACCACATCCAAAATGCAACATGGTCAAATGATACAAAAATGTTGTGAAAGAAGATAGATACAAAATGTACTATAAGTATGTAAAGTATAAAAGCAAACAAAGGTAATCTAAGATAAAAGTCAGGACTATAGTTATCTTCCTAGAAGGGGCATACTATCTCTTAAAGAATCTGAACAAGTTCACATTATGAAAATGAACTGTTTTAAATTTCAGTATTAAAATTAAGAAAAAATATAAAGCATAAAGTTAAAGTATAACTAAGTCTTTAATATATGCCTATAATGCCATTACTCCAGAGACTAAGGCATAAGTATTGTGAGTCTGAGGCCGGCCTAAGCTACATTCATATCCAGTTCAAGGATGCCAGGCTACACAGTGAAAAGAATGAAAAGAGAATCCAAAGACACAGTGTACGCCTGTAATCACAGCTGCTTACAAAGTAGAGGCAGAATTGTAGCCCAAAGCCAGCACAAGTAAAAGCCAGTGATTGGATCCAAAAACAAACTAGCTATTTCTGCTTTCTAGTTGCCATGGTATGATTGATTCTGCTTTGCCATGACCTTCCTGCCATTATGAACTGACATCTCTGAGAACAAAACTGCTCCCTGTAGATAGATAGATAGATAGATAGATAGATAGATAGATAGATAGATAGATAGATAGATAGATAGATAGATAGATAGATAGATAGATAGGCAAGCAGAAGAAAGGAATAAGGATGTGTCTCAAGTGGTACTTCATATTGCCAAAATAAATAAACAAAGGTTACAATAGCCAGGCAGTGGTGTCTGGTGACTCATGCCTGTAATCCTTCTCAGCTACTCTGAAGACTGAGATCTGAAGATCACAGTTCAAAGCCTTCCAGGCAGGAAAGTCCATGAGATACTTATTTCCAAATAACTTCTCAAAAAATTTAGGGAATAGCGCTGTGGCTCAAGTGGTAGAGTGATAGCTGCCTTAAGTACAGAAAGGGTCAGGGACAACACCCAAGTCCTGAGTTCAAGCCCCACAACTGGCAAAAGAAAAAAGTATTTATCTACACATAGTAAACATTTTTCTAAACAAGAGGAAACTATAGTCAGAAAGAGATCAATGGTTGGAAAATGCTGTGAACAGACAGAACGGTGTGGCTACAGACTGGCATGAAGGAACTCCCTTAGGTAATGAAAATATTCTTATATCTCAGTGAGCCATACAAATACAGAAAATATTCTGTGTCTGTGTATCACAATATACTGTGACTATACAGTATAAACATAATTATTATTTCTCAACACAAAGTCATATTGCAAAAAAACCAGTTTTACTGTATGCAAATTATAGCTCAACTTTGTCCTAGAAGACTATGCTGATTCTTAGTAAGGGAATCAATATATATTACAAAGATGAGTATGTTTCAAAAATAATCAGTTCTCTTTTACCTTTAAAAATCATATAAGAGATCAACAAGTACACCAAGTAATTAAACTATATTACATCAAACACTCTATTATGGAGAGAACTTTTGCTTTCAAGTACTATAAATAAGCTGATATTACACTTGCCTTCCTATACAGCAAGTAGAAAACCAGACAAAATATAAGAAAGAACTATTTTTAGACAATGGAAAAAAAGACAAAATAAAAGACTTTGGTCCAGGAGAAAAGAGAAACAAAGTCAACCCTACAGCTGGGCTTTCTGCCTAGAGAAAAGTTCCAAACCCCAACACACAGAGGAGATCCTAAAGACAACAGAACACTCACACACAATGTAAATCAGGGATAAAGGCTGGCATCAGGGAAGGCTGAAGCAGCTATCATTTGAAAGTCAGAAAACTTCAGAGGATGCAGCTATATAAGTAAAATGTTTCAAGAAGCTACAGATGTGCCCATGTGTCTTTATCTGAATAATATACTGTTAAAAAACACTAGGTAACGCCACACAGTTGGAGAATAACTAGTCTAAGTAGTAAGCAACACAATCCCCATAGCTCAAGCTATGCGGAAACATCTGGTTTTTAAACAATCAAGTGAACAGACGTCACTGAACACCTGAGGAATAAGAGTGAATTCAGAGGAATCAGGGCTCAGCAGTAAAGATTAACTAGTCCTTAAGATTGAAGGCTACACTAGACTCCCTATAATCAAGCCTAACAGAGAGAAGAAAGTGGTGACATTGTCCAAAAAACAAATCCTTTAAATAGGGATACAGGTGGATCCATAGCAAGAATGAGATGTACAAGTCGTTATGTGGAAAAACAAACTTTGAAACTTTGGGGGGAGGAGGAGAATTGGGTGGGGGAGGGTGGGGGAGGATGGGAAGGGGAAACAAAGGAGGAGGCTACAATGCTTGATAAGAAATGTACTCATTATCTTGCCCACGTAATTGGAACACCTCTGTACAGCATTTTCACAATAAAATTTAAAAATAAAAAAAGGGTGAAGAAAAAATAAAGAAATGTACTCTTAGTTGGGTACCAGTGGCTCACACCTGTAATCCTAGCTACTCAGGAAGCTGAGATCTGAGGATTGTGGTTCAAAGCAAGCCCTGGCAGCAAAGTCTGTGAGACTCTTATCTCCAATAAACCATCAGAAAACTAGAAGTGGCATTGTGGCTCAAGTAGTAGAGCACTAACCAGCCTTGAGCTCAAGAGCTGAGAGGCAGTGCCCAGGCCCAGAGTTCATGTCCACGATTGATAAAAAAGAAATGTACTCTTTACCCAACTTATATAACTGTAACCCGTATCTTTTAGTAACAGTTAAAAAGTTTTGAAATATGAATCTGAATCGGGAAAGCAGGACTGGGCCACTGATGACTCACGCCTATGGTCCTAGGATCTCAGGGCTGAGATCTAAAGATCACAATGGAAAGCCACCAGGGCAGAAGGACCTGTGAGACTTTCATCTCCATTTATTTATCCAGCAAAAATCAGAGGCAGGGTTCAAGTGCCAGCTGTGGGGGAGGAGGACAAGGTAGACTGTGAAGATGGGAGTTCAAACCCCAGTGCCAGAACATAAACATTAAAAAAGAAAGAGGCCTGAAACTGGTAACTCACACCTATAATCCCAGCTACTCAGGAGACTGAGATCTGAGGATCACCGTTCAAAGGTAGCCTGGGAAAGAAAGTCTGTGAGACACTTATCTCCAATAAACCACTCAGAAAACCGGAAGTGGCGCTGTGGCTCAAGAGCTAGAGTGCTCGCTTGAGCAGAAGAGTGCAGGGACAGGGCCCACACCCAGAGATCAAGCCCCATGACAGACAAAAAAAAGTGGGGTGGAGGAAGAAAGGAAGCAAGGAAGCAAGCAAGCTAGCTAGCTAACTAGCTGGATGCCAGTGGTTCACACTTGGAACTCTAGTTATCCAGGAGGCTGAGATCTGAGCATCACAGTTTGAGGCCAGACCAGGCAAGGTAGTCTAGTCCAGGCAGATTTATCTCTCCAATTAATCACCCCCCCAAAAAATAGAAGTAATTATCACAGAAGTATAGCTGTTGCTCAAGTAGTAGGGTGCTAGCTTTGAGCAAAAAGGTTCAGGGACAGCACCCAGGTCCTGATTTTAACCCCCAGGAATACCACACACACACACACACACACACACACACACACACACACACACACACACACACACACACACACGAAGCAGAAGACAACACACACACACACACACACACACACACACACACACGAAGCAGAAGACAACATCCTTAAAGGAACATGACAAAATTGCAAAAAAGATGACCCAGTGATTTCATTGGTATCTTTTACCTCAAACTTCTAAAAAGATCCATCTCTAGTATAATTTCCTTTACAGTGAAATTAATTTCTCTCCTTAGGAACTTTAGAAGATGGGAAAGGCTTTAGGATGAAAATGCCACCAATTCTATTTGGTACACTTAATATTCAACTAAAATCTAAGTCCATAAAACTTCCACTTAGTAGTGGGAGTTATCTACTCATGAGACATAAGTAAACACAACCTAAACTCTGCCCTCCATGCTAACCTTCAAAGGTATAAAAAGGGTATATTCTCCCTATCTCTTTTCCTTAGATTTTCATATGCATGATCCATTAACTCTCCAAGTTTTTAAGACATTAATACTAGCCACTCTTCCCAGGGTTTTCCATGATTTTCATTCCCCTCTTAAAACATGGCTCTGAATGACCGATGTCCTTCAAGTGTTTATGAAGTCACTGCTGTTTACTATCCAAACATACTTCTAACTCCTGTTTTCTTTGCCCACTAAAAGCAACTCCTGATAAAAATTTCTGATAATGCTAACAATTTAATCTCCCAATATCTCAAAGCATCAGAGTTAGACATTAAACCATTCTAGTTGCTGGGGGCATGAAGAGAAATGAAACTTCCTGTCTCTGTAACTCCTGAATTTGAGCTTATCTGTTTGAGAATACCATACTTGCACTCACAGCATGATCTGACAATAATTACAAAATCATAAAGTAAACAACAAAGAAAACTGAAGGTACCAGGACCCTACGTTCACCAAAGCAACATGCAATAGTCTATTTCTAGAGTCCTTTAGGGAGAAAAATAAACTCATTTTTTAAACACATAGTGTGTTAGTCACAGCCAAAATAGCCTCACAGTAAATAGCCTCATCAGTAAGAACAGTGCCTCATATATGGAGTATTTTGCAGCCATGTCTACTGACATGGCTACTGACCCATGCACTATGGACCCAAAGGTATGTCAATCCAGTACTCTCTTAGGAATACACAAGTAGTGATAGTGGAACCTGTTAGTCTCTGATGGGTATATACGCCAAAACATGATATAACTCTGAAGATGGAGAAAAACAGATAGAATAAATCTGCTTCCAGAGAAAAAAAGATAGAGATGAGCAAAGAGTATTAAATGAGAAACAATACGGGCTGTGAGAGATGAAGAAAACAAACTGGTCTTCAAAACTTTTCCATACGGCTTAGAAGTGCAGGTTTCCTTTTGATCAAGACAAACTTTGAAGAATAAATCTTGGCACAGACCAAAATGTTTTTAAAAGAGACCCAGAAACACAACAAATCAAAGAAAGGTTGGGCACATGGGATTACATGAAATTGCAGAACTTCTGCATGGCAAAGGACATAGCAAGAGCAATAGAAAGCCCACCGATTGGGAAAAGATTTTCACTAGCCATACAACGGACAAGGGTCACATATCTAAAATACAACTTAAACTCAAAAAAATTTAATTTCCCAACAACAAATCCTCAAAGAAACAACTGCCCAATAAATAAGTGGCTAAAGACTTAAAGAGAAACTTCTCTGAAGAGGAAAGAAGGATGGCCAATGGACACATGAAGAAATGCTCAACCTCCCCAGCCATAAAAGAAATGCAAATCAAAACAACATTGTGATACCACCTCACCCTTGTTAGAATGGCTAGAATCAAGAACTCTTATAACAACAGATGTTGGAGGGGATGTGGACAGAAGGGAGCTCTTCTGAATTGTTGGTGGGAGTATAAACTTGTTCAACCACTTTGGAATGTAGTATGGAGGTTCCTCAAAAGAGTCTACATAGAGTTTCCCTATGACCCAGCAATCCCTCTTTTGGGCATTTACCCAAGCGATCACAAAGAAGACCATACTAAAGCTACAAGCACGACTATGTATACTGCAGCATTATTTACCATAGCTAAGATATGGAACCAACCCAGATGCCCCTCAGTAGATGAATGGATCAAGATAATGTGGCATATATACACAATGGAATTCTATGCCTCCATCAGAAAGAATGACATTGCCCCATTTGTTATGAAATGGAGAGTTGGACAAAATTATATGAAGTGAAGTAAGCCAGGCCCAAATAAACATAGGTCCCATGATTTCCCTTATTTGCATAACTAGTATATGTCTAAGACAAGCAGAAACGGTAAGAAAAGTTGATGGTAGGTGAAATGATCCCCAAGATAAGGACACAAATGTTTTTTTTCTTTCATACAATTGTTTCTAACATATTTATAAGATGATTTCTTTGTTGCTTTGTATGTCCCTCCCCCACGGCATAACCCCTGTTTTCACTGTATTTGATGTTGGTATAATTTGTGGAGGGGAAGGAAAAAAAACAAATATTTTAAATAGGGATACAGTTGGACCTATTGCAACAATGTCAAAAAACGAATTTTACAACTTTGGCACGGTGTGTGGAGGGTGGTGATGGAAGTGGGGGGAACGGGAAATGGGAAGGGATGGGTAGGGGTAACAAAGGAGGAGGCAATAATGCTTGATAAGAAATGTACTCATTACCTTGTCCATGTAATTGTAACACCTCTGTATGGTATTTTCACTATATATATATATATATAAACCCTCACCTTCATAAAAACCCAAATGCAAAAAAAAAAAGAGAGAGAAAAGGCTAGAATGTACCTCAGCTCAATGGCAAAACACTTGCCTAGCAATTGCAACATCCTGGGTTCAATGCCTAGTATCAAAAAACAAAAGGTAGAAAATCAAACAAACAAAAAACAAAAGGCAAAAAAAATAGCCCTAAATAAACAAAAATCTTTTTTGGTCCTGTCAGTTTTAAATTCAGCCAACCGTGGTTGCCATATAAAGTGCTAAGTAATTCTTATATTCAGCATATATGGCAATATAATTTTATTATACAGCAGTCCTTGAAATTACTTCAGATGCAGAGTAGAGAGATATGAACAGTTACAAGACACAGATCTCTAACTGGCAGCTGGATTCACAAGGCAACCCACCACAGCTGTAGAATGTCCCCATGTCCTTAATATCAAAAATGCACAAGCTAGCTACTGAATCCAAAGTATCCTAGGACTTAATAATGTTTCTCTATACTGACCTTCAGCAGCTTGACTTCAGCTGAAATCTCACTGGGACTAGGGATCCCAAGGGAAGACTCTGTCGTTTCAATGATGTTTGAAGTATCTTGTCCTAGAGAAAAATTAAATTTGTTGCTCTTTATTACCCAAACTTACCAAGCTAAATTCTAAAAACGAAATATCAAAGTGTGTATATCTAAAATCATGAATGCTATAAGACAGGTTATTTTTAACAATTGGGGTAATTATTCCTTGAGAATATCTCCTTAGTATAACATTTTTTAAACAAAACCCTGATATATCATCACTAAAGAACAGACATTTATAGCAATTCCTAGACTTCATTCTAATAAGAAAATGCTACCAATTCTAATAGCAGTGTCTATCATCTCATGATTATTTTTCTTCAAACAATAAACCCTTGAACAAATGTGGAAGGAGAATTATTAACTAAGTCCTTTGTAACACAAATCTGTAAAACGCACACAGACAGTAATGAAATGACTGATGATTTTACCCACTGTGGCCATTGTAGCTGAGGCTGAGGAGAGCAAGGACTTGCCCCCGGGGCCCCAATATTTCCATCTGGCCTGGGGTATATCTTTAGAAAGTTTCCTATTGTCCCAGTAAATGGGGGGGGGGAAGACACAAGAAAGTGTGAAAAATTATTGAGCCAGAGTACAATATACATAAGTTATCTAATTATTATCTAAAGTATGGGAACCTAATAATATTTGCTTAATGCACTGCTTGACTGATAGACAGTTGTCTGTGTTTATTATGTAGGCACCATGCAGCAAAGGAAATTACTGCTGATGGCATTTATAGAACTGAAAAACTATTATTTATGGTTGTAAAAATAAGAAAAGAAATGTAAACCTAAATTAGCATTGAGCTTGAATCTGTCTTTTTTATTGTGAAAATACTGTACAGAGGGTTTACAATTATATGGGCAAGATAATGAGTACATTTCTTATCAAGCATTGTAGCCGCCTCCTTTGTTTCCCCTTCCCATCCCTTCCCATCCTCCCCCCCACCCCCCCACCCAGTTTTCCCTGACCCCCCACCAAAGTTGTAAAGTTCGTTTTCGACATAATGACTTGTACATCTCATTGTTGCAATGGGTCCACCTGTATCCCTATTTAAATGATTTGTTTTTCTCATTGTACCAGGGCTTCACACATTTGGCTTGCTTGCTCATGGCTGGCACTCTACCACTTGAGCCATACCTCTAGTGTAGCACTTTGCTGGCATTTAGTTGGAGATGGAATCTGCATTCATCTGGACCTAAGCATCCTCAGTAGCTAAGATTACAGGTGTGAGCCAGGGGTACCTGGTAAACTCTAATATTTTTAAATCCCAATATTTTAATAGAGATTCTAGCTGGGCACCAGTGGCTCACGCCTGTAATCCTAGCTACTCAGGAGGCTGAGATCTGAGGATCACGGTTTAATGCCAGCCAGGGCAGGAAAGTCCATGAGACTCTTACCTCAACTAAACCATTAGTGGTACTGTGGCTCAAGTGGTAGAGTGCTCACCTTGAGCTGAAGAACACAGAGATAGTGCCCAAGCCCAGAACTCAAGCCCCACAACCCACAAAAAACATAGAGATTCTGTGATACCTGAAAAGGGAGAACTTCTGAAGTCTCACGGTCTCTGGAAGACCCAACTTCTGTTTTTTCAACTGGACACTACAGCTTCCATTAAGTCTCTTGATTGGTATGTTGGTCAACAGATTCAGTATTCTTCACAGACTCAGAATTCTCCACTGACTCACAGTTTCTTTCTTCAAGGATAGGACTTACTTCAGTTATCACTGGAGTCTCAGGATCATCTTTATCAGAAAGTCCAAGGGAAAAAAGTGATTGAGGTCAGCTTTTTTTTAGTATAAATTATTTGTCTAAATCTTTTGACACTTTCACAGAGTCACAGGCAGGAACATTAGTAAATTAATACAGACAAGATCCCACAGATCTTCCCCCAGGTTCTCCTAGTAACAGCTTTCATAACTGAAGCATAATTCATTGTGGCAGAATCCACCAATCTTCAGCTTTCAACATATTTCAACTGAAATTCTGTCACTTAAAGAAGTATAGATGGAATTACATAGCATGTCACTTGTTAAGAATTTTTACACAGCATTTAAGTCCCTCCAGACCCACTTGTATTAAGACTTTTTTTTACTGTTTCTGAATAGTCCATGGTATAAATGTACTTTGGGACTATCACAGAAATAAAATGATTCAGAAAGCTTATGTACAGGTGTTTATGGGAATGAAAGCTTTCTCTGGGAAAAATGCCTGCTCAGTTAAAATTTAAATGTTACTGTTAGGCTGGGCATGTACCTGAGTAGTAGCCTAGCATGCATGAAGCCCTTTGTTTGATTACTCAGTACCACATGCACAGAAACTGGCACTGTGGGTCAAGTGGTAGAGTGCTAGCCTTGAGCTCAAAAGAAGCTCACGGATAGTGCCATGGGACTGAGTTCAAGCCACAGGACTGTCCAAAAACAAGGTATTGTTCTATTTTTTCCCAAGTAAAATGATATTTTACTAGTGGCAATGTATGAATATGAATAATCAAGTTCACTTGAATTCTGATCAATCTTGTGTTGTCACTATTTTGATTGAGCCATTCAGATAGGTATGTAGTGGTACCTCACTGTGCCTTTTAAGTTGCATTTCTCTAAGGGCTGGGACCAAGGCATCTTTTTATGTGCTTATTTGCTGAATATATACTCTTCAGGGAAACATTTATTTGTATCTTTTGGTCATTATCGAATCATTCTGGCTTGGTTTTTATCATTATGTACTACAGAGATTTGAGAACACTGTATTTTGGAGATTTAACTCCTCTACTATGTGGTTTGCAAATATTTCATGCTAGTTTATAGTTTATCTTTTTCCTGTCTTCCTAGGGTCTTTCCCTGAGCAAGTTTTTCATTGTGAGGAGGTTCATTATCTATTTCCCCTTTTACTGACTATCCTTTAAAATCTTTAGTAATCACTTACTACTAAAACTCTTCCAGAGATTTAATCTATCCAAAAACATTTCTGTCAGAACAGTTTTTTAGGGTTTTGTTTCCTATTTGTAGTGGTGGCCCTAGTGATTAAAAGATGTCTCTAATCCTTTTGCTTTTGTTTTTTGGATAGGGTTTCCTAATTTGCACAGGTGAGCCTCAGACCACGAATTTCTTACACTGCCTCTCAAGTACCTAAGATTACAGACATAAACTACCATGCTTGCTATCTCTGAAACACTAACTTTTTGTTTGGTATGCTCTTAAACCATAATCCTCCTATCTCCTTCTCTGGAATATCTAGGATTATAAGTATGAAACACTTTCTGGGCATTTTGCTATTATTAAAAATATTCATCATAAATATACCAAAATTCTGTTAGTATTGGAACATTTGATGTTACGAAAGAGATGACGTCAGAATATCCCACATCCACAAATCAGCCAAAGACAAATGCTGGAGGGGATGTGGAGAAAGAGGAACCCTATTACACTGCTGGTGGGAATGTACACTTATACAACCACTTTAGAAAGCAGTCTGGAGGGTCCTTATAAAGCTAAAGATTGACCTCCCTTACGGCCCAGTCATACCACTTTAGTCATCTACCCTGAACAACAGGAACCAATATATAAGGACATGTGAACCTCCATGCTTATTGCAGCACTGTTCACAATAGCTAGGATATGGAAACAACCCAGATGCCCCACCACAGAGGAATGGATCCAAAAATTGTGGTATCTATACACAATGGAATATTATGCAGCCATTAGAAATGACAAAATAATGGCATTTGCAGGGAAATGGATGGAGTTAGAAGGAATCATGTTGAGCGAGGTAAGCCAAGAGCAAAGAGACAAACAATACATGGTCTCCCTGATAAGTGGATGCTAAATCCAAAATGTTAGGTGATATGACAAAATTAACAGGACTTAAGAAACAAAGAACTCTCACTCATCTGGTCGAACCACTACTAAATATCCCCATGCTGCTGATCACATGTATGGTGTATATGTGTACACCGTTATATGTTATAGACTGTGATAGACAATTTGCTCCAGGAAAGTTAGAATGAACTTGTGACTTTAAATGAGCATCATTATTCCACAATACTGTGAAATTTTGGAAATTATGTAATCACTTAATCACAATTAAAAAAAAAGAACCTCGGGGGAGGTAGGGAGGGAAGGAATGTTAGGGGGAAAACAATGGAGGGGTTAACAATGCTCAATAGAAAGTGTACCCATTACCTTGCTCATGTAACTGTAACCCTCTGTATAGTATCTTTACAATAAAAAAATTAAAAAAAGAGATGACGATTGACTTATATTTCATACTTACTTATGTTTTTTTTTTTTTTTTACAGTGTGAGCAATAGAATTCAGGACCCCACACATACCAGGGAAGAGCTCCACCATTTGGCTATATCCATTGACCTCCTACTTCAACATTATTTTTGCCAGTTCTGGGACTAGAACTCAAGGCCTGGCCACTGTCCTGGAGCTTTTTTTGCTCAAAGCTAGCACTCTAACACTTGAGAGGCACAGCCAACTTCTGGCTTTTTCTGTGTATGTGGTACTGAGGAATTGAGCAATGGGCTTCATGCATGGTAGGCAAGCACTCTATTACTAAGCCACATTCCCAGCACCTCAAATCAACTTTTGAGCAGCAATTCAAATACCCAATCTAATTCCTTCCAGAAGAGCTCTTTGGGAATTAAATCAATATCATATTGGCCCTTCAACAAAGAGAAGGAGAAGAGAATTAATATATTTCCTGCCCTTTCCTTCACCCTCTTCTTTTTTGCTCTCTCTCATTTTATTTCACCCTCCTTCACCCATACACATAGGTATGTATAAACCTATTCTATAGAGACATGGACTACATGCAGGAAAGAGCCAATATATGATATCAAATGTTTCAAATAGATTGTATTTGTTTTTTTTATGTTTTTTGTTTTGTTTTGTTTTTTGGTCCAGTCATGGGGCCTGAACTCTGGGCCTGGGCGTTGTCCCTCAGCTCTTCAGCTCAAGGCTAGCACTCTACCACTTGAGCCACAGCACCACTTCCGGCTTTTTACTTTTTCCTTATGTGGTGCTGAGGATTGAACCCAGGGCCTCAGGCATGCAAGGCAAGCGCTGTACCACTGAGCAACCTTCCCAACCCTCAAATAGATTTTAAAAACATACTAGCAACTAATAAGGCAGAAAGACCAGCACACTACTATAATTAAGATATACACCAAAAATGCTAACAGAAAGGAAAACAGCCATTTTGAATCAGAAGACATTATTCATACACAAAGTACCAAACAAAAGTCTAGAGCTTGGAGTGTCAAACCTAGCCTAGAGATGTTTTTAATTTATCTATATAGTGTCTAAACTTTTAAATGAGTTCCATGTTTAAAAACTAGTCTTCATAAGCCAGGCCCAAAGAAACATAGGTCCCATGGTTTTCCTTATTTGCAATATCTAGTATATGTCTGAGTCAAGCAGAAAAGGTCAGATAAGGTGATGTTAGGGAAATGAACCCTAAGATATGTATTCAAATGCTTTTTTTCTTTCATGTGATTGTTTCTAACACATTTATAAGATTATTTCATTGTTGCTTTGTATGTCCCTCCCCCACAGTATAACCCTTGCTTTCACTGTATTTAGTGTCGGTATAATTTGTGGAGGGAAAGGGGAAAAACAAATCATTTAAATAAGGATACAGGTGGACCCATTGCAACAATGAGATGTACAAGTCATCATGTCGAAAATGAACTTTTGTGGGGGGCGGGGAGGATGGGGGGACAGAGGGGAGGATGGGAATGGATGGGAAGGGGAAAAAAAGGAGGAGGCTACAATGCTTGATAAGAAATGTACTCATTATCGTGCCCATGTAATTGTAACCCTTCTGTACAGTACTTTCACAATAAAAAAAAGAAGAAGAAAAACAAAGGAGGAGGTAGCATTGCTCGATAGGAAATGGACTCATTACCTTGTTCATGTAACTGTAACCCCTCTGTACAGTATCTTTACAGTAAAAAATATATACAAAAAAACCAGTCTTCATACAAATGTGCAAGTGTCCAATTTCCCTTGAAAACTTGAAACAAAGGCTGTATACTGACTGGTTAATAACTACCTCATGCCAAATGGTCCTTTCAGGCAACTGGTCCTTTCAGGCAACGCTCCTGCACCTCAAAACTGGGACTCGAATTCAATTCACTCATTTATGTTAACTTTATTAGGCCCATAGGCATCTGCAAATGTCTGCCATGAGAGGTACATAGGATTATGATAGGTGAAAATGCCAGAGAAAGAGTTCAAAGGTATAAAAACAATCCATGAGAAAGCTCAAAGTTATATATGGTACCAGTTGCCTAGAGCCATTAAAATACCAGGGAGAAAAACAATCACAAGCCATGAAACCAGAAAGCAACTTTAAGACACCTTGGAGCTAAGCTGTATGTATACATGTGTGTGTGTGTGTGTGTGTGTGTGTGTGTGTGTGTGTGTGTGTGTGTGTGTGTGTGTGTGTGTGTGTGTGTGTGTGTGTGTGTGTGTGTGTGTGTGTTGTATAATATGTGTAATTCATGCACGATATGTAATACATACAAAATATATCATTGTAGAAATGTAATTCATGTAACTTCATAAAGGATTAGGACATACTCTGAAATAGGAAACAATGGTAATCTCTATTTTTTGGTCATCACCATCTAAATTTGAATCTACATGATTTAAAGATCATCTAGAGGCGCTGGGAAGGTGGATCAGTAGTAGAGTGCTTGCCTTGCATGCATGATGCCCTGAGTTTGATTCCTCAGCACCACATATGCAGAAAAATCCGGAAGTGGCACTGTGGCTCAATTGGTAGAGTGCTAGCCCTAAGCTGAAGAGCTGAGGGACAGTGCCCAGGCCCAGATTTCAGGCCCCAGGACCGACCAAAAAAATCATCTAGAATGTTCTAGACTGGAAGACTATGAGTTTATATTGTTTATGCTGTTAATATTATTAGTAGAAGGAATGTAGATACTCTACTCTCAATGAATTCATCATCTCACAGCAAACGTAAATGAATAACAGGTAGGTGAAAGTGAAATTGTATTATTTAATGGTTTCCTAAGTTTTCTGGGTATTTTATGATGAATTGGAAGAGAATACACCAGTGAACTAAGAAAAAAATAAGCTGAAGGGATTCATATTTTTAAGGAACCAAATGCATATGCTTGTGTCTCTCACACCTACCACACACCCTCAGGCCACCTTTTCCTTCATTTTCTCTTCTCAGCAATCAAGGCTACCAGCACCTACTCTGGGACTTACCTTGCTCCTGCCGACCACAACTTGGGGAGTACCATGCACCCAGCCAGCACCACAGCCACTGCTGACACCTCCAAAACATGCTCCCAATGCCTGGGGAATACTTCCCCCTGCTGGGTGGGTCTGGCCACGTGTACTTCTTGGTCCTGCTTCTTCTTAGATCTGATGCGTCTGGGGTCTGGTTTGTTGAGTTTGGGCACCAACCAGTGGTTTAAAGGTTGGCTGACCATAGTCATTGGAGTGATGTTGGCTTGGAAAAGGAGACTGCCTTTGTGTTTTTGAAGATCTGACCATCCGAGAGGTACTGAGTGCCAAGTACCCTCCCACATTATCCCGAGGTCAGGGGTCACCCAAGCCACTGACTTGGCAAGGCCCAAATGGGCAGAACAGGGCTGTCCAGGCCAGTTGCAAAGTGTTTGAGAAGACGCTTAGTTATATGAATGGGGCAGGAAAAGGTGAGGGAGGACTAACTAGCAAATGCAAAGGCCTTAACAAATTTTAGCAATCCAAGAAAAGAAAAAGAAAAAAGCTGCAAAAAAAGGGAGGCCAAGTAAATTGGAATGTGGCTTAGTGGTAGAGTGCTTGTCTAGCATGCATGAAGCCCTGGGTTCGATTCCTCAGTGCCACATACACAGAAAAAGCCAGATGTGATGCTGTGCCTCAAGTGGTAGAGTATGTTCCTTGAGTAAATGAAGCACAGGGACAGTGCCCAGACCCTGAGTTTAAGCCCTAGGACTGGCACAAAAAAATGGGGGTGGGGGTTGCACAAAGATAAGATGAGGTCTGGGATTTGGACACCATGTCTTGTCAGGCTTATGAGATGGGATGAAGTTTTCTTTTTATTTTCTGTGTGTGTGTGTGTTTGTGTGTGTGTGTGTGTGTGTGTGTGTGCGCGCGCGCGCGCGTGCGTGCGTATGCGTATGTGTGGTTAAATGGCGATGAATCTCAGATTTTCCTGCCCAAGCTTGTCTCGAACTATGATCCCTAAACCTTAGGCTCCTGAGTAGCTAGGATTGTAGGCATTAGCAACCAGCACCCAGCTCAGGATAGTTTTAACTCTTAATATGGAACTTAATGGGAAATGGCAGTAGGTTTCTAAGCAGAAGTGTAAGATGCTTTGATTTGTGGTTTTTAGGATGACCCCGGACCCTTCCCTCATCAAAAGATGCATCTCATTATTTATCCTTCAGCAGTGTAAATGTGTGAAGTCTGGACTTGTGGAGCTAGAAAGGCATAAGGTTATAAATATAAGGAAAATGGAACTTTTCTGAGGTAAAGAGAATTGTATTTTTTTTTGTCAGTCATGGGGCTTGAACTCTGGGCCTGGGTGCTGTCCCTCAGCTCTTCAGCTCAAGGCGAGCACTCTACCATTTGAGATATATAGCCAGTTCCAGTTTTCTGGTGGTTTACTGGAGATAAGAGTTTCATGGACTTTCCTGCCCGGGCTGGCTTTGAACCGTGATCCTGAGATCTCAGCCTCCTGAGTAGCTAGGTTTATAGGCGTGAGCCACTGGCACCCAGTGAGAATTGGATTATCTAAGAATCCAAACATGTGGCTAGGTATGAAACTCAGTGGTTACATATCTTGCCTAGCATGTGCTAGACAGAAAGAGAGCACAGAGAAAAAAGAAAAAAGAAAGAAAAAGGGAGACAGGAGAGGAGAAAAAGAGAATCCATGTTTTCTACGGCTTCAGTGTTTTCAGAAGAGCCATCATAACAAATAAACCTTCCCCAGAAATTTTGTTTACTTTTATGTTTTTGTTTCTGTCAGGTGAGGAAATTGAACCCAGGCTGGTTATTTAGGGATAAATCTCTGATTTGTCTGCCTGGGCTGGCTTCAAATCGGGATCCTCAGATCTCAACTTCCTTAGGTAGTCAGGATCATAGGCTTGACCACTCTAGCTCTGGCCTCTTATCCTGCTGTTTCATCTAATAGCTGCTACCTTCCTCTTACCTCATTTCTGGGGCTTGAACCCATGGCCTGGGAATTGCTTTTGAGCTTTTTTGTTCTAGCCTAGGGCCCAGCCACTTGAACAACAGCTCCACTTCCAGCTCTGTGTGTGTGTGTGTGTGTGTGTGTGTGTGTGTGTATGTGTGTGTGTGTGTGTGTGTGTGTGTGTGTGTGTGATTGAAGATAAGAGTCTCACAGGTGAAAAGCTATTTAAAGAGAACAGTAAAACAAATGTAGTTAAACCATTGTGTCAGAAAAGGAGCTCAAAAGATCATACAATTTAAGTAAAGAAAGGGATTATAAGGATAATCAGCATCCAAATCAGAAAACTAACACTACTGGAGCACATCAGCCCTAATTAGTGACTTAGGTGCAGGTGCCTCTAAAGACTCCACCAGACTTCTAAATCCATGTCAACAAGTATGTTTGTGCCCTCTTGCAGTACTCTGGTTCCTTATCATTATGTCACCTTAATCTCCTGAAGAATCATTGGGGCTAAACTGGAACTTTTAAAATTTCATGTGTGTGTATGTATATTGCACATACACCTATAATAAGACTTAAACTAAGGGCCTCCCACTCTACCTTGGAGTTTGGTACTTAACCACTTGTTCCATACCTCAACTTTTAGCTTTTTACTGGTTAATTGGAGCTAAAAGTCTAACGGACTTTCTTGATCAAGGTAGCTCAGAACCATGATCCTCAGATCTCAGCCTCCTGAGTCGCTAGGATAACAGGTGTGAGCACTAGTGCCAGGCTTCTAAACTAGAATATTAAGCTCATCTCATAGATAGTGAAAATCACCCATAAACTTTTTCTTTATGCTGGGTTTGAACTTTGGGCCTGGCCTCTGTCCCTGATCTTCTTTTGCTCAGGGCTAGTGCTCTCCCTCAGGGGGATTTTTTTTTAATGTTTTTTCATTAGGTCTCGAAAACAAAGTCCTCCCCTTGAAGAAAAGGTGCTGGATTTGTGGACAGAGACTATGACTTTCACCTTCCTAAGATTTAACATAAATAAATAAATAAATGCTAAATAAATGCTTCTTGATTCCAGTTCCATTTTATGTTGCTTCTGTTAAACCTAACTCACTTTATGAATCTCAGTTTGGAAGGAAACCCTCTTGCAGGGGACTTCAAGTGAAGAAAACCTTATAGGCAAATCAACAATATCAGGCTAGGTTCTCAAACAGAAGTTGAGGTTGAAGCACAGGCACTTCATCAGCTGGGCCATTTAGAGATGAGGCAGAAGATCTTGCTGGGATACCAGCCTGGCCCATGTCCTTCTCAACCGTAGTATCTGTTTCCCATCTGCTTCTTAAGCTAAACATGCACAGAGATACGCTTTGAAGAAAATCTCTTTGGAATTGAACTGTAGACTTAGATTATTTGCCAATTACCATATAAGAAACAGTGGCCTCATCCTGAAAAATCCTGGCAAGGATCACCTTAAGTAGGTGACCAAAGATACCCCCGGGCAATGAGACATCAGAAACTGATATGAGGTACTGAGTTTTCTCATTCAGTCATAAAATTAGGCATACAAAAACAAACTAACTAACTAATATCAGCCTAGCTGGGTCTCAGTGGCTCACCCATGAAACCCTAGCCACTCAGGAGGCTCAGATCTGAGGATATTGCTCCAAAGCCAGCCAAAAGAGGAAAGTCTGTGACATTCTTATCTCCAGTGAACACCAGAAAACTGGAAGTGGTGTTTTAGCTCCAAGTGGTAGAGTGATAGCCTAGAACTAGCTCAAGGATAGCAACCAGGCCCTAAGTTCAAGCCCCAGGACCAAACAAAATAAAAAAAAAACACTCACCCAAGTCATACTAGGAGGCTTCCCACAAGATCAGTAGCTGCCCTTTCCAAAAGTGTCAAGCTCATGCTAAAGAAAAGACATTGGAAATGTCACAGGCTGGAGGAGGCAGAGGAGGTCTGACAGATCAAGGGAAAGCAGGATCCTGGATAGAGCCTGAGTGGGGGAGCCAGTTCTGAGGATTCAACTCAAGGCCTGGGTGCTGTCCCTTAGCTTTTTTGCTCAAGGCTGGCACTCTACCACTTGAGCCACAGCTTTACTTCAGGCTTTTTGATGGTTTGATGGAGAGAAGAGACTAAAAGACTTTTCTGTCCAGGCTAGCTTTGAAACTCAGTCCTAAGATCGCAGCTTGCTGGAGTTAGGATTACAAGCATAACCCAACAGCGCCAGCTGTATTTTCTGTTTTATCTTACAATAAAAATAAAAAGATTGTGTCTAAAATAATATTTGGGAGGGAGCAGAGGAGAGTTCTGCTTCTCCTATTGACTCTAGCCGTTTTTGTCTTGTGCTACAGCTGCAGGGCAGGGCACATGGGCAGGGTGTGGTTCAGGCACAGGCTCAGCCTGCCTAAAACACGGAGGTAAAAATGAGGTGTACCTAGTACTGGCAATAGCTAGTGGTCTGGTTTGGCCTTCTAGTGTAGAGAACAGAATGAAGTAAAGTGAGGAAATAATAGTAGAGGGCACAGTATGTTTATCACATTATGCCATGACAACATATTTGTTCTTAACCTGTAGGCAAAAGAGAAAAGGTACATGCTTCTTATCAAGGATTAATATCACCTCAGCAGTCACTTCTCATTCCTCTTTACAAACAAATCCTGATTTTGTCCCATCATTCATACTGTTGTTTTCTGTGTTTACATAGGATGTCTGGTGCTGCAATAGCTAACTTGTGACGATGAACTTTAGCTGGGAGAATATACCCAATATGGTCAATTCAAAAGATGGTAAGAATATAAATATAAGAAGACAGGCTGGGTGCACGTGCCTCATGCCTGTAATCCTAGCTACTCAGGAGGCTAAGATTTGAGGATCACGGTTCAAAGCCAGCCCAGGCAGGAAAACCTGTGAAATTTTTATCTCCAGTAAACCAGCAGAAAACCAGAAGTGGCACTGTGGCTCAAGTGGTAGAGTGCTAGCCTTGAGCTGAGTTGCTAAGGGACATTGCCCAGGCCCAGAGTTCAAGCCCCATGACCAACAAAAAAGAAAAGAGAAAAAAAAAGAAGACAGTACTGAGCCACTGAATTAATGAATTCTACAGTTACCCTTGTGGCATGGTTATTATTATGTGAAATAATAAATCTTCCTATCACTGAAATGATTTGGGCCTTTTATTAATTATACCTAAAAGCAGCCAAAATTATGCATGAGTCCTAAAGGAAAATAAAAGGCACCTAGAAGTAATATGAGAAGAAAAATATAGGTGAAAAATAAAAATAAAGACTAAAATGCATTAGGTGCATAGGGCCCTAAAAAATTCTCCCAGGTCGGCAGAAACTCGCCTGGAGTTTCAGAAGCCAGCTCCAATTTACATGTAATCATCTAAGTCTATCTGCTATCAAGTTCTTAGAGGCAGTGATCTCTGGGAAGAGGAAGAAAAATGAAAGGGAAATAAAATTGAACAACTGTTTGTGGAGAAACCAGCTGTACATGAACAATTTCCTTCCATGGAATCTCTATTTATCTGAAGGGAATTTCTTCATCAGAAGAAGGTATATGAGGAGGAGACATGGCAGGGCAGCTGAGAGATGGACAGTGACTCATCTGGGATGGAAGCAAGAGCTAGCACGTGGCAGACACTGAGCCCAAAGCTGAGCCTGACTCTGGATCCAGAACCTTCCCAAAGCACTGTCATGCCAGAACTGAAAGCCAAGCTGCAAAGCCACCAAGAGCTGCTTCTAAGCCATTCTGAACACAAGCTGGTATTTCTGCTATCAGTAATAAGGGATAGTGAAACCAGGGTGGGCCACTGTCCTCTCTTCCTCCCCATATGGCCATCACCTGAGAGAAAGTACCCACATTCACCCATGCGTCTTACCAGAAACTCCAGGTATAGTCGAGCAGAGCACTTGAAAGCAGGAGCCCAAGAAGCAAAGTAGATGGCCTGCATCCAAATCCAAGAAATGTAACTCACTGAATTGTCACTGTGGCCAGGCCTGAGCTTTTCCAGCCAGTCCCTTAGACTCTAGCCTGAGGACAGTATCTATTAGGATGAGATCATATAAAACATGGATGAAGGCCCCATCTGACTGCCACTGCCATTAAGAACAGTATCGTAGGATAGGTGCCAGTGGCTCATGCCTGTAATCGTAATCAGGAGGCTGAGATCTGAGGACCTCGGTTTGAAGCTAGCCTAAGCAGGAAATTCAATGAGGCTCCTTTTCTCCAATAAAGCAACACAAAAGCCAGAAGTAAAGTTGTGACTCAAGTAGCAGAGTGCTAACCTTGAGCAAAAAGCTGAGGGACAATTTCTGGGGTGGGGGTGGGGAGAAGACTTACAACAAGGCCCTCTAGGACACGTATTCTCGCTTTTGCCCATTTCCTTCAGAGCATTGTAGAGCTCCACCTTACTGACTTGCCTCTCCCTATTTTAACACAGGATGTTCACTTGGCCAGTTTTCCAGGGCTACCTGGCTATCTTGTAGCCTCCACAGCAAAGAACTTTTTCTCTGGGATTTAACCAAGGTTCCAATACTGTCTGTGATTGGTTAACTGTGCACATTCCAGAATCAAGGATACCTGGGCCCATCTGGCTTGGCAATCTACTGTTGTGGCTTATAGCATATTGTTCAACACCTCTGTTTTCTTGTAATAGTTCTTACTCATGGGTCCTAACGGTCACAATAAAACAACTAATAGGGTTACTTGTGTACACACACACACCATGTACACTGCAACAGTACTACAAAGGAAACAAGGCAACTCAACAGGGAGCATCAGGACTCAACATCTACCACATTCTAAGTATTTCCTGCTTCTTAAGTAATTATTAATATTATTCCTGTTTTGGTGCCAGTACTGGAGAGTGAACTCAGAGCTGGGGCACCGAGCCCCACTCAGCTGGGGACTGACCTATCCCTTAGCTTTATCTGCTCAAGGCTAGTGCTCTACCATTTGAGCCACACCTCCAGTTCTGGCTTTTTGAGGTTAATTGGAGATAAAGACCCTCCCAGACTTTTCTTTCCAGGCTGGCTTCAAACCAGGACCCTCAGCTCTCAGACTCCTGAATTGCTAGGATTACAGTTCTGAGCCACCGGCACCTGGCTGCAATCTTTTTTTTTTTTTAACTTGAATGTTTTTTATATCTCTTAGATATGGAGATCAGTAACCTCGGCTGCCCTCATTTTTCTTAGCTATATTTTCTTTCTCTTAGCTCCTTCCTTAAACAATTACTTTTTATTTATTTATTTTTTATTTATTTATTTTTTATTTATTTTTTATGTTTTGTCAGTCATGGGGCTTGAACTCTGGGCTTGGGTGCTATCCCTCAGCTCTTCAGCTGAAGATAAGTGCTCTACCTCACCACTTCTGGTTTTCTAGTAGTTTATTGGAGATAAGAGTCTCACACACTTTCCTGCCCAGGCTGGCTTTGAACCAGATCTCAGCCTCCTGAGTAGCTAGGATTACAGGCATAAACCACTGGCGCCTGGCCCTAAAACGATTTTTGTAGGAATTTCATCCCCTATCTGGTAAGAGGAACAATAATTTCACCTACTAATAAGTAGTTTGTCACAGATAGCAGTCTGTGAGTATGAAGCCTGGCATATAATAACTGCTTACTGAAACAGGCATTTCCTGCAAGGGCAGAAAGAGAGGGGGTCAATGAATGGGATCCCAGGAGTACAAGGCATCTCTTCCCTGATCACACTAAGAGCTCCCTGAGGACAGGGATACAATCTTCAGATTTATTACCCCACATGGACAATAGGCTGATTCTATACATGACTGATGTCACAGAGATCTTAGTATTCAGGATACCTCCTCTGTGTCAGGACAGGAAGGAAGGAAGAGGACAGGGGGCCTCATAGACAGGCAGCTCTTGAAGCAGCTCACCACGTGACAAAATGAAGACAAGAGTGTAATGAGGAGACCATCACATCCTCTGGAAGCTTCTCCCACCAGAGGTTAAGACTCCAAATATCAGCTCTGAATTTTACCAGTCTTGAGATTGGTCCTCATAGGCCTCAGTTTCCTCATCTGTACAGGGTGGAAAATTATTGTCTTGATCAAATACGAGGACAGGGGAGCCCTTTTTCCACAGAAAGGAAGAGATTTTTTTTCTGAAGGTTAAAAACTAAACTCCTAGCCAGCTACTAGTGTTTCACACCTGAAATCCTAGCTACTCAGGAGGCTGAGATCTGAGGATTATGGTATTCAACCAGCTCAGAAAGAAAGGTAAGTCCTTGAGTCACATAACTTCAAATAACCACCAAAAAGACAGATGCGGAGCTGGGACTCAAGTGGTAGAACACTAACCTTGAGGGAAAACAAACAAACAAAATCAAACAAAAATCTCCTGGCCTTGCATATAAGACCTAGCCCTGCATTCAAGCCATAGGACCAGTAAGAAGGATAAAAGGAGGGGGAAAAAACCTCTTCTTAAACAAGAATACAACCTAAGAGGCTTTCAGCTGAATGCAACTAAAATAAAAATGGGAGAGCCATTCGTTTTCTGAGGATGACTATTTATGAGGCCAATTTCATTTTCAAGTGATAATGAGTCCACACAGCAGCCTACATACAGCCTAGAGTCCAGAAGAGAGGGAAAGCACCCAACCCGAACTTTGTGGAAGCTCCACAGACAACTGTGGCGCTTAATGAGAGCAATAATCAGAGCGATCATCCAAATCATGATCAAGATAAAGTGTGGCAGAGGGGAAGAGAGACATGTAGGTGGAAAGGAATAGCACTTAAGTTTCTTTTTATTTCCTCAAGAAAAACTTCTGCCTGGAATAGATTAATTCCATCTACATATTAATGTGAATTACTAATTAATGACTTGAAAATGCTTTCAACACAAAATGCTAAGCAAATGCTTAAAAATAACGAGTCTCTGGATATGTCTCCAAAAGAAATATGCTAGCTTCCTTAATTTTCTCTCCCTTTTGTAACATTTAAAATGTTATGGTTTGAAGGAAATGGAAGGGAACTATGGAAATTCACTGAAAGCACAAAATCAGGAAATTAGAAAGCCTTGTCAGGTAACTAACTTCCTTGGAGCCCCTATGAACAATCTCACTGCACATTCCCTGGTGCACTAAGTGCTGTTGCACACATCTGAACTGCAGTTCATTCTTGGGATGCTTAAGCACAGATCATGTCTTGCGTGTCTTCATAGCCCTGCCACACAACACTGTACCAGGTGCACAGCAAACAGCCAATAATGTGTTACATCACCAGGCCTTCTCAAAAGAGATGGGCATGCCTAGCTACTCAGGAAGCTGAGATCTAATGATAGAAGTTTAAATCCAGGGCTGGGAAGGTGGCTCAGTGGTAGAACGCTTGCCTTGCATGCCTGAGGCCCTGGGTTCGATTCCTCAGCACCACATAAGCAAAAAGAAAAAAGCCGGAAGTGGCACTGTGGCTCAAGTAGTAGAGTGCTAGCCTTGAGCTGAAGAGCTGAGGGACAGCACCCAGGCCCAGAGTTTAGGCCCCACAACCGGACCCCAAAAAAACAAAACAAAAAAAAATCTAAAAACAGAAAAGAAGTTCAAATCCAGCACAAACAGAAACATCAATGAGGCCCTTATCTCTAATGAATCAGCAAAACCCCAAATTGGAGGTATAGCTTAAGTAGTACAGCACCAGCCTTGAATGAAAAAGCTAAGGGACAGCACCCAGGCACTGAGTTCAAGCTCTAGTACTGGCACAGAAAGAGACAAATGGAGGATGGGGGGAGTAAAGTTTTAAAAAGAATGAATAAAAGAGATTCTTGACATTGGAGAACTATGAAGGCCCATGGACTAGGTGATCAAGGTCAAATTGACCATAAAAATACATCAACTTTGTGCTAAGAATGGCATATACTTCTCTAGTTTTCTTCTCCCAAACCCATGTACTTCCATCTAAAATCAAAAACACACAAGATGAATCTCAACGGATTCTAAGGCATGTCTGACTAGGGCTACTCAAAACCATCCAAGCTGCCCCCAAATAAGGGCAGTGTCAGAAGCTGTCACAGCCAAGAGGAGCCCCAGGTGCCATAGCAACTCAATGTGAAGAGGTTTCCTGGAAGGATTTCACAGAAGTAGAAACAAGCCTGAGAAGACCAGAGCCCAGCTAAAGGCTCACAGACAGAGCAGGAACCACAACCTTCCCTCAAATCCTCTTGATGAAGACATTCTCACTGACGAGGCCTATGTAAATTTGTCATTGAATGCAAATCCTCCTTCTCTTGAACACAAGTCCTGTATAATTTGGCACTGAACCACCTCATGGACCACAGAGCACCATGTAGCAAGAGTCAAAACTGAGGCCCAAAGCGGGAACCAGTGGCTTTCCAATTTCTAGTTTAAGATCTGGTGCTCTAGTGAGGTTGATGCTTCCACACTGGCCAGATCCAAAACTCTCCTTGCTATCCTGGACACACCAAGAACCAGTTTAGGACTCTTGAATAAATTTCTGTCAAATCCCAGCTTCTGGTCTTTGCTAGCATTGTGGCTGGTGTGGTGCAAGGACATATGTGTAGAAAGTGGTTTGGTATTTAGCTACATGTCCTTTTGCCATGGGTCACTATGCCAGGGCTACACAGAAAGTCCATCCCTGGCAGGGTAAAGATCCAGACATAAACAAACAGCTTCCAAGGGGCTCGGAAGGTGGCTCATATATATATATATGTGTGTGTGTGTGTGTGTGTGTGTGTGTGTGTGTGTGTGTGTGTGTGTGTGTGTGTGTGTGTGTATGTATGTATGTATGTATGTATGTATGTATATATATATGTGTGTATGTATGTATGTACGTATATGTATATGTATATGTATATGTGTACGTATATGTATATGTATATGTGTATGTATATGTATATGTATATGTATATGTTTATATGTATATATGCTTAATGGCCAGATGCTAGCGGTTCATACCTGTAATCCTAGCTACTCAGGAGACTAAGATCTGAGAATTACAGTTCATAGCCAACCCAGGCAGGAAAATCTATGAGACTCTTATGTCTAACTAGAAAGAAATGTAGAAAATGGAGGTGCAGCTTTAGTGGTAGAGCACCAGCCCTGCATGAAAAAAGGTAAGTTTACCATTCTTGTACACATGAAAACATTCAGGTCCCAGGCCACTCAGCTATAGAAGGACAACTGGGAGATGTGAATACAAGCTAACTTTAGAACTCAGGGCTTGGCTCTCACCCTGCTACACTCCCAGTCAAAGCAGACTAAAGAAAGATGGAGGACCTCAATAAAACCATCCCTATGGCCATGTATTGTGGCACTCAGGAAGCAGAGGCAAGAAAAATACTAAGAGTATGAAGCAAACATGGGCTAGATAGATGGATCCTGTCTTAGAAAAACAATCCTTGTGCACAGGAGAAGCCTAAGGACTATGGGAACCTGTCATTATTAGCTCAATGAACAAAAGGATAAACTTTTAGAAAGTAACCAAGATCCCTATATGAAACTGTGGACACAGAGGCCTCGCTTTGCCATAAACTGTCTTTCTGGCCTTCATTCCTTTATCATTTAAATGACCCAAATACCACCTTCTGGTTGTTAAGACAACTTTGGTGAGATCACTTATGTGAAAAGTTCTTTGAAAATCTCAAAATGCTGTATAAATTGTGTTATTGATTAGAATCCCTAAAAATTGTCTGAGTCAAGTTGCTAAAATTCATTCTCTCAAGTCTCCTTTACAGGGGTAGAAAAGAGGTGAAAAGATGAAAATAACTTGCCTAAAGTTCTAACACTGAGAAGGAATGTTATATACACGGCAGGAAGTCTGGAGTGCCATTTGCTCTTCCTGCTTTCCAGTCCATCCCATTCACCACTGTATACACATGCAAATACACACACACAGCTTCAGCAAACAAAGGTGCTGGGCAAGTAATTGCTAGGTCTCAGAAGGAGGACACTAGCACTTCTAGGCTCACTACAACACTACTGTTACCTTTGACCCAGAGGAGAACTTCCAGCACCAGGGACACAACTCCTCCCTTACAGATAACATTGGGGAAAGCAGAGTGTCAGCAGCCCAGTACTGCCAACAGTCTAAGGAAATAACTCCAAGTTCCTTGTACTTGCAGATTCCTACACACTAGACCATTTCCCTCAATCCCCATCTCCTCTATTTTCTGAAATTCAGTAACATTGTGGAAGGGTAAGTTACAGAATCCTAGAATCAGGGCTCATAGGAACTCATATCTTAAAGACTGCCTACTCTAACTCCTCCCATCTGGCACTCCAACTTCCTCCAGTTTCAACTTTGAATTTTTCCAAGGATGAGGAGCTCAGTACTTCCAGGACCAGCTGACACTCCCCTAAACATACCCAGATGGCATGATACAGCAAGCACATAATGTAGCAGGGATGAGGCACATGAACCTTCCTCAGGACTACTACAGAGTAGAGGGGCCCAGTGCAAAGTGACAACACAGCACCATTTGTTCAAATATTAATACTTTCCAGATAGCAACAGGAGAAGGTTAAACTAAGAGTAAGCCTTTTCATGTGTCATCTCTAGAAATTGAATTCAGGGCCTGGGCACTTCCCTGGAGCTGTTTTTGCTCTAGGCTAGCACCCTACCATTGAACCATAGCACCACTTCCAGCATTTTGTTGTTGTTGTTGTTGTTGTTGTTGTTGTTGTTGCTGTTGTTGGTTGTGAGGCTTGAACTCTGGGCCTGGGGACTGTCCCTCAGCTCTTCAGCTCAAGGCAAGCACTCTACCATTTGAGCTACAGCACCACTTCTGGTTTTCCAGTGGCTTACTGGAGATAGGAGTCTCACGGCCTCTCCTGTCCAGGCTTTAAACGGCCATCCTCAGATCTCAGCCTCCTGAGTTGCTAGGATTACAGGCATGAGTGACTAGTACCCAGCCTAATTATAAGCCTTGCTTCTGATGTTCAAGTCTGTGGGCCTGAATTCATCTATTGGCTAATATTACTAGTCATTTCCTTAGTTGAGATAATAATATCTATTTCTGGGGCATAAATGAGTTAACTCTGTAGGAATCTTAGAATTCAGAGTAAACTCCATTTTTGTGCCTCAAAATAAGTACTACAAGTTGCATTTTAATATGTACTCTGAGGGGATGGGAAGATGGCTCAGTGGTAGAATGCTTGCCTTACATGCGTAAGACCCTGGGTTTGATTCCTCAGCACCACATAAGAGAAAAAGCCGGAAGTGTAGGCACTGTGGCTCAAACGGTGGAGCACTAGCCTTGAGATGAACAGCTGAGGGATATGGTTATGGGAGGGCAGGGATTAAAGGGGAAAAACAATGGAGGAGGCAACAATGCTTGATAAGAACTGTACTTATTACCTTGCTCATGTAATTGTAAGCCCTCTGTATAGTATTTTCACAATTAAAAAAAAAACTTATAAAAAAGGGGCAGAGGGATAGAGCCTAGGCCCAGAGATCAGGACCCATGACCAAAAAACAAAATTGTGCACTGAAATGCATGCTGAAAGTTACACACTTAGTTAGAGAGAAAGTTTGAGGAGTAATCTGAATATCACCTCATTTCAAAGATGCAGACTGCTTTTCAGATGCTGGCTCCTGACACCTCTGCAGACCACGAAGGCACCAGGCAAGAAGCATCACAGCCATTACTGAGGCTGGAGCCAGTTTTGTGGGATCCAATGTTGAGGTGCTGGAGGGCAGGGAGAGGCTCCTTAAAAAATATGAAATTAAGGCACTCTCAGAATACATCAGTAAGTGATGACATGTCAGCCCATCTGGACCCTCCCATTGCAAGATCATAAAAATGCCTGTGGCCCCTGTACCACCAAAGAGGAGGATCCACCATTATATCAAATGGCCAATTGTTAAGAGATTCTCAAAGTGGAAGGGAAGGGGCTCAGACCTATGTTGAGTCTGACACTGGCCACCACCCAAGCTCAGAATGTCAAAAGTCATGGATTAGACTGAACTGGAAAAGAAAGTAGTGCTAGACCAGTACTGGTGGCTCACACCTGTCATCCAAGCTACTCAGGATGCTGAAGGCTGACAATCATGGTTTAAAGGTAGTCTGTTCAGAAAAGTCCATGAGCCTCTTATCTCCAATGAACCAGAAAAAAAAGCTGGAAGTGGAGGTATGGCTCAAGTGGGAGAACATCAGCCTTGAGAAAAAAGCTGTGTTGACAAGTGATGCCTGGAGTTCCAGTATCAACATCAGAAGGGGAAAAAAAAAGGAAGGAAAGAAAGGGGAAGGGAAAAGGTGGAAAGGGAATGAGGGAAGAGGAGGGAAGGAAGGAAAGAAGGAAGGAAGGAAGGAAGGAAGGAAGGAAGGAAGGAAGGAAGGAAGGAAGGAAGGAAGGAAGGAAGGAAAGAAGGAAGGAAGGAGTAGGAAGGAAGGAAGGAGAGAGGGAGGGAAGGAGGGAAGGAGGGAGGGAGGGGGGAGGACACCGGAACTGTCTTGGATATGGAAGGGGCTAGTGTGGATATGAGACATGAGTTTGAGTTCCAGCATCTCTTGAACAGGCATCTCGTTCTTCCCCATAGAACCTTCCTGCTTCACAGCTGGCGGCCTACCTGGCACCCTGCCCCCTCTGGGCTTGTTTCCACAGAGCAGCTGCAGCTGCCGCCCTGGCAGAACACAGAATCGTGTCACCTCCTGCTTCAGTACCTCTGCAGGGAAAATCCAAAGTCTTTACCTTCTGTTTGAAGGCCCTGCACCTTATCAAGTGCTACCTTCACTGCTCAAACCCTAGGAGCTGGCCAGCAGGGCCAGATAGGGCAAGCCTGGATGGGAGGAGCTACTCTGCCTGCAACCTCTTTCTCACCAATGCCACAAGCACTACTGCTCCTCCAGATATTTGCTTATACTTGCTTTCTCCAGCTATGAAGACAGAAATCAAACCCAACTCAGCTTAGCACCTGCTAGCTAGGAGCTTCCATTGTACTCTCCCCAATGTGTCCTGGGGGTATTTCCATCAGGTCTTGCCATTCTGCTCCACTGTAACAGCCCAGCCTTTCTGCCTAGCCCTGAGGGCAGAGATGGGGGAACACCCTGACACTTTGAATGTCCTTTTCAGAAACATGGCAGGCACTTGACCAGTCACAAATTGATGAAGGACTGCTACACAATGCCAGATGTAAACAAGGGCTGGGGTACAAAACTGACTGGGGTGGCATTCTGAAAAAGCCAAATCTCTGGGAAGTAGAAGTGTGGCTCCAGTAGGAAAGCATTAGTAATGTGCAAAAAGCTAAGTGGGAAGCCCTGAGTTCAAGCCCCAGTACCAGTACCAACCAATCAATGAGAAAAGAACTACAATGTGCTCTCAGTGCCACTGGTGACCTGTAGGATAACCCAGCACCAGGGCTTTGGTGCCACACACTGTCTCTAAGAAGCCAGCAGAGATAGCAGACACCATCTCCTTTTTGCTGAGCTTCCTGTAACACAGACTCTTGCAGGAGCAGCCTAAATTCATTTCTTATACATTTCCTTGGAAGACCACTGCTGCTAAACTAGGACAAATCCTAGAACAGGCCGCCCACCTACCCACCCACCTGAAAGGCAAAATGGATTTAACACCAGGAGATCTCATCTGAGAGCATCCAATTATCAAAGATGAAAAAAGTTAAAAAAAAAAGCCCAGGACAGAAAGGATAAATCTGGAGTCAAGATATGTTCCTTCTCACCAGGCCCAAAGAAACATAGGTCCCATGGTTTCCCTTACTTGCAATAACTAGTATATGTCAGGGACAAGCAGAAAAGGTCAAAAGCTATGTACTATGACCAAATAAGATGATATTAAGGGAAATGAACCCTAAGATAGGGACACAAGTGGTTTTTTCTTTCTTGCTAATGTATTTATAATGTACCACGTGATTTTTTTTTGTTTCTTTGTATGCTCCTCCCCCAAGGTATAACCCCTGTTTTCACTGTATTTGATGTCGATGCCCTGCATCTTGTATATACACTTTTCTAATTTGGGGAGGGAAAGGAAAAAAACAAAATGCTTAAAGAGGGATATAGGTTGACCCATTATAACAATGAGATGTACAAAGACACTATGTTGAAAAATGAACTTTACAATTTAGGCGGGGTTGGGGGCATGGAGGGTGTGGAGTGTAGTTGTGGAGGTGGGAAGGAAGGGATGGTAGGAGACAAACAAAGGAGGAGGCAGCAATGCTTGATAAGAAATGTACTTATTACCTTACTCATGTAACTATAACCCCTCTGTACAGTATTTTTAAAATAAAAATATATTAAAGATGTGCTCCTTCTCATCAATAATGCTCCTTTCATTTAGGTGTTTTCATATCTATTATTTCAACTATTGTTATAAAATTTTCCTGAAAATACTCCAAATGATAGAACTCAGAGATAATTGTCCTCATTTTACTGATAAGGGCAGTGAGGCTCAGAAAGGTTGGATAAGTGGGCTGGGGCATGGTTCAAGTAATAGAGCAACAGAATAGTATGCAGCAAGCTCTAATTTCAAATGCTAGTACCACCAAAAAAGGAGACAGAGAGGAAGGAAGGTATGGCGGGAAGGGAAGGGAAAGAGGGAAGGAGGGAAGGAGGAAATAAGGGAAGGAGGGAAGGAGGGAAGGGGTCAGGGGTGACATGAAAGGAGGGTAATGAATGATTCCCCCACACTAATTATTCTACAATTATTCTCCATTCTGCATTCTAAAGAATTTTGAAAGAATGGTTGGATAGTACCTATTAGGGTTTCAACTGTGAAGGGCCTGTACTTGCTAGGCTGGTACTCTACCAAAGATTGTTACTCTACCACTTGAACCATACTTCCAATACTGCTTTTTCCTGTTTTTTTTTTTCAAGATAGGAGTCTATTCACATCTTTTTGTAAAACTTAATACTGGTACTGGGGCTTGGACTTATGGCCTTGTGCTCTCACTTGGCATTTTTCCTCAAGTCTGCTGTTCTACCACTTGCACCACACCTCCCCTTCTGGTTTTTTAATAGTTAATTAGAGAGAAATGTCTCAAAGATTTTTCTGCCTGGGCTGCTTTCACACTGTGATCCTCAGATCTCATCCTCCACATTAGCTAAGATTATAGGCATGAGCTACCAGTGTCCAACTTTTATCTATTCTTCTACAGCAGTTTCAAGGACTCCTTGAGATTTATCTACAAGGTAAGATAGCTTTCTTCATAGGAAAATTCTGTCTTCATCTTCTCAGAGCCTGTCACCACCTCCCCCACAGCCCAGGGGAACCTTGTCCCAGACTCCCTATGTTAGTAAAATGAGCTCCCTTCCCATAGTTTAGTACACTCCTTCCCCTCTCCACAGCTTAGCATGCTCCCTTCCTAGGCAACACTAGACCCATTTAAAAAGGCAGTAAATAATCAGCTTCCACCCACCTTTACAAACTTGAGATGGCACTTCTCTGGGACAGCTACCACCGTATAAGGCAACAAGAGCCCCTTAGTGTGACCTTCAGGTCTGGGCAGATGCAGGGCCTCTTACCTACTATTTGGACAGCAGCCTAGTCTGCCATGATGAAGCCCCTGGCCCTCGCGTCCACACCAGGTCCCCACCTCCTAGCCACTTGTATCACCTCTTAACCCTCCGAGGTTATACAGGTCACCTCAGACAATACCTAGTGATTCTTCTCACTCCTCCCCTGTGAGAAGGGGTCTTGCCAGCCCCTCTCCCAGCAATAGACCTCCCTTTGTTCTCTGTACATGGCTGTCTGTGTGGTTCTCTGGCAAAGGGCAAATACTGTTCTTTTTACCTAAAAATCATTTACTAAATTAACTGTACTCCCCCACTCCATGGTACAGAGCGCAGGTTAAGTATTTTTTGTTTTTAAATCTCACTGGATTGTGGATTGATCATCATCATCTCCAAAAACAAAATAGGATGAGTGTATCTTTGTCTCCAGTTGGTTGATCTCAGCAGACTTAAACCTTTGAAGGAAAAAAGGTTTCTCTGCGTCCTATGTGCTTTTCAGAGACCACCTTACTCTGAAGTACCAGTCTGGTTAGTTCCTTAACAGTATTCTTAATTTTTGGGTGTCAGTGGTTCATACCTGGAATCCTAGCTACTCAAGAGGCTGAGATCTGAGGAGGCTGAGTGCTAGCCTTGAGCTGAAGAGCAGAGGGACAGCGCTCAGGCCCAGAGTTCAACGCCCATGACCTACCCAAAAAAAAAAAAAAACAAAAAACGAAAAAACAAAAGAAACAACCTGAGAAGTCTGTGAGACCTTACCCCCAATTAACCACCAAATGCCAGAAATGAGATGGGGCTCAAATGGTAGAGCATCAACCTTAAACACAACAACTAAGGAAAAATGTTCTGGCTCTGTTGACACACCCCAGTACTGGCACAAAACAACAACAAAAAAACCCGCAGTTCTAATAAGAACTGTCATATTTATTAATTTGCTTGTTTACCACCTAGATGTCTCTTCTATAAGAATGTAAGTCATGTATCTTGATGGTTACATAGCTGGTAAAACAATAAATGTACTGAATGAATGGATGAATGACTAGATTCATCAAACAACCAATGAATCAATCTTATTTGCATTTGACCACTGTCTAAAGCCCACAATACTCATTTGCAATAACCAAATTAGGTACAATAGTCAAATAACCTCATGAAGTAGGGTAGATAATAGCTTTCTATTTTTCTTCAGCATAAAAATAAAACAAATGCACAGAAATGGAGGGACAAAGGATGAACAAAAAGCAGTGGTAAGCCTGGCACCAGTGGTTCACACCTGTAATCCTAGCTAGTCAGAAGGCTGAGATCTGAGGATCACGGTTCAAAGCCAGCTGGGCCAGGAAAGTCCATGAAGCCCTTATCTCCAATAAACCACTAGAAAATGGGAAGTGGTGCTGTGGCTCAAGTGGCAGAGTGTTTGCCTTGAGCTGAAGAGCATAGGGACAGCGCCCAGGTCCAGAGTTCAAGCCCCACAACTGACAATAAATAAAAGAAAAGAGGGGAAAGCTGCAAATATATGAAAGCAGGAGCCAGCTCCTCCCTAGAGCCTCCCTATGCTACCATCCATTCTGATTTTCACTTTCTCAGAACTCTCTAAGAGGTCTGTCTCCCTTCTCATCATCAGTTATAGAGCAGAGCATAACTTTTCTGGCAGATGTAAACTTTTAGAATGTAGATCAGGGGCTGCACATTGGATCCCTTGTAACATTCATGATGTCAAGCACACCAGGCTCTCAAATGGCCTCCAATTCTGTCTCACTCCTCCCCTGAAGAGCTGGAGTCTGGTGCTCTTTCTGCACAGAGGCAGCATTTCAGGTATATTTCTAACTAAGAGAAGAGAGTGGCAAGTATCATGGACATGTTCAGACTACATTTAGGTCAAAGAAGGAATGGAGCTGTTATCTTGAACTCTTCCTCCTTCTTGAATCACTTGCTCTAGGGAAATCAAGCTACAACACAATATTGTAAGCAGAACACCCAGCTCCATTTGAGACCCCAGAAGGATGAAGAGCTAGACATCATAAGTATAATTTCACATGACCCAGACCACTTCATACAGCAAAGTGCAAATCCCTGACCCACAGAAACCATGAGGTGTCTGTACTATAAGTCACCAGATTCTAGAATTTGTTAGGAAAGGTGAGGAGAGCAGTGGAAGGGAAAGAAGGGGAGGGGAGTTAAAGGGGAAGGAAAGGGAGGAAAGTCCTCTAGCAAAGGCTAAATCACAGAGCCCTGACATACTCTGCTCCAGACAACTCTGCTGGAAACTTAGTTCCACCTCTTGCTCTTCCTTTTCCAGCCCCAAAGCCCCCTGCAACCACACAGCCCTCCTGGAACTATGCCCTTCCTGCCTTTTTATCTTTGCTTTTTCCTGGGGGAGTGAGGCGAGGGGAGGGTCCTTTTGCTTTTAACATCTCTTTTCCCTTTTATTTTTTCTATTCAATGCATTTTAAATTTTGTATTTTTCACAGCCTTCATATATATTGGTGGTGACCATTCCCTAAATTAACTTGATCATTTCCCCCACACCCACCCCATCTATCTACATTTAAATTTTTGAACCATATGGACCAATTCTACTTTTGTGTGGGGGCTGGGAATATGGCTTAGTGGTAGAGTGCTTGCCTAGCACACATGAAGCCATGGGTTCAATTCCCCAGTACCACATAAACAGAAAAATAAGAAGTTTGTGTGTATATGTGTGTGAGTGTGTATGAAACTGACAAAGACACTGACAGAGAGAGAGACAGAGGGGGAGAACAAGCATTCCATGTAGTAGGATGCAGGTGATTTTCGTGTGGTCAATGTGGCTGAGAACAGAGGTGGGGAAGACAGGACAGGAGGGAACCAGGCATAGTTTCTTACAAGAGAGCCAGGGACATTATTCACATTTCCAGAGATCACTATGACTGCTGAGTAGAGAAAGTCACAAAAATATCACAGGTCAACCACACCTTTGCCTCAATTCCAAAATCTAAAACATTAATAACTTTTTAAATAACTCATTTAGCACAAAGCCTGACCTAAAAAGACACGTGTATTAATAGTCTTTATTTACCCAATTCTTGTATTGTCTGAATACATTTTGGCCATGGGGGAAGGGAGGTGTCTGATCACAGGGAACCAAGGCTATTCCACAATAGACTGTATGCACTGTGCCAACATTCCTAATTTTAAAAAAAATTGTGGGAATGTTGCAGACTGAATGCTTGGGTCCCTGCTGCCAAATTCACCAATGTGCCAGCATTTGGGGTGATTAGGTCATGAGAAGGGAGCCCCAAGAGTGGAAATAGTGTCCTCATAAGAAGAAACAGGAGCTCTCCCCTGAACACTGTCTTCACCCATGAGGACAAAACAAGAAAGCAATTAGCTTAGACTTTGAGCTTAGACTTTCAGCTTCCCCAATATGAAAAGTAAAAGATTCTGTAAATCCTCTGTTCTAGTTCTGTTCTCTCAGCTCATACTGACAAAGACCACCGATTATCAATATTTTACTTCTCAGCTGCAAAACAACCTTCATTGCCCACTATGCAGAATGCAATACAGCCCTTCCAGGTGTTTCCCTTCCAGCTACCACAGTGGTGATAAACAGAGGTTGTGAGACCCTTCAGGAGGAGGGTGGTGGCCAGGCATGGCCTCTCCAGGTCCAGTTCCTGGCAGAACACCTGCTCTATCTAGCTGTGCATAGGATGGAGATCAACATCATCCAGCACCAACATCTCACATCACCAATTTCCTTCCCTATGCCCTAGCAGGGCTTCCTGTAAGTTCTCTGCCACAGGGTAAATAGCATGGCTTTGCCCTCTCCAAGTCCCACTAGACCTCTTTCTTGAGAACACTGCCATGGCCCTGAGCAGAAGGTGTTTAGAACCAGTTCCTCAACCCTGGGACATTGTATTCCCTAGCCACTCAGGTATTGGCTGCTCCTACAGCTGAAATTCCTATGTCCTTTTTTAAAAAATTTTGGTGCCAGTCCTAGGGTCTGAACTGAGGACCTGGGACCTGTCCCTGAGCTTCTGTGGCTCAAGGCTAACACTCTACCATTTTAGCCATAGCTCCATTTCTGCTGCCCAGTCTGACTTCCAATTGCCATCTTCAAATCTCAGCCTGCAGAGTAGTTAGGATTACAGGCCTGACCAACCAGCTCGTTAGCAAATCTTTCATTAGTCTATTCTCTTGTTTTATAGTTAAAAAAATCCTCTATGTTAACCTGGCTGAACCCTAACTTTGAATTCTAAAGTGTGTCCACTACAGAGGGTCTAGGTTAAGAGAACCCACACTATGCATAACAATGGCATCTCTATCACACTTACTAGGCACCAGGCACTATTCCAAGTGATGTGTGTGTGTGTGTGTGTGTGTGTGTGTGTAAACTCATTTAATCCTAAATCCTATTCCCTGAAGTACTAAGTATTTAATTATGTCCATTTTATTGGGGAGGGTCAGTGCTAATCAGCCAGGACAGAAAAATCTGTGAGATTCTTTTCTTTTTGTCAGTTGTGGGGCTTGAACTCTGTGCTCTACCACTTGAGCCACGGCACTACTTCTGGTTTTCTAGTGGTTTATTGGAGAAAAGAGTCTCACGGACTTTCCTTGGGCTGGCTGTGAACCGAGATTTTCAGATCTCAGCCTCCTGAATAGCTAGGATTATAGGAGTAGTCTGTGAGATTCTCATCTTTAATTAACTACCAAAAGAGCCAGAAGTGGAGCTGTGACTCAAGTGGTAGAGTACTAGCCTTGAGCAAAAGAGGTTAGGGACAACGTCCAAACCCAAAGCTCAAGTCCCAGGAGAGGAACACCCCCCCCAACAACAAAAAAAAAATTGAAGAAATGACAAAAGAAAGAGATTAAGAAATGTATTCAGGCTGGGCACTGATGGCTCACACCTGTTAATCTTAGCTACTCAGGAGGTTGAGATATGAGGATCATACTTTAAAGCCAGCTTGGGCAGGAAAGTCCATGCTAGATTATTTGACTTTCCCAGAAAACCTCACAGACATCCAGGTACAGAGAATAATGAAAAGTTTATTGCCATGAAAGGGGTTAGCAAGAACCCTTCTCACAGGGGAGAATTGAGAAGCAGCGCCAGCTATTGTCTGAGGTGACCTATATAACCTAGGAAGTTTAGGGGTGGCTAGAAGGGGCTAGGAGGCAGAGACCCTGGTGTGGACATGTGGGCCAGGGGCTTCATCATGGAAGACTAGGATTGAAGGCTACTGTCCAAATAGTAGATAAGGGGTCTTTCAACTGCCCAGACCTGAAGGTCACTCTAAGAAGCTCTTGTTGCTTATATGGTGGTAGCTGTCCAAGAGAAGGCCATCCCAGGGTAGAGGGTGTTGGAGGCTTATTATTCATTGCCTTTACCAAGTGGGCCTGGTGTTGCCTAGGAAGGGAGCATACTAAGCTGTGGAGAAGGGAAGGAGTGTACTAAGCTATGGGTAGGGAGTTCATTTTGCTAACTGTCCATGAGACTCTTACTGTGGCTCAAGTGATAAAGCTTTATCCTGGACCGGAAAAGCTTAGGGAGAGCACCTACATTCTGAGTTCAAGTCCAGGACCAGCACCAAATAAATAAATTAATAAAATATCTAAACTCCTATAACTAAGAGTGATGCCTGGATCAAAACCAGACAAAATGGAGTTTTTGAAAGGTTGGTATTAAGGCAGCATGAGAATGAGGCAAGGAGACAGGTGGTAGTAAGGAAGGTGGTCTGAAAGGTACACTATAGCCTTTACTGGGCTCTCAAGGTCATGTTTGAAATTATCTGTCTAGCAGCAGTCTAGCAGGTCCTCAAGGTCATAGACTGTGTCCCTCTCTCTAGGAATGTCAGGTACTTAGCAGAGTGCCAGCCTGGGACACATTCAGTATACAGTAAAAAAAAAAAAAAAAAAAAAAAAAACCGGATGGTAGACTTACATGTAAGTGAAGCAGAACCATAGACTCAGACAGCAGCCCTCCATCAGGCTGAGACTTCACAGCAAAGCCTGGACATAGAGTGCACACATCCTTCCCAGGTTCGTCCTGGGCTTCTCCCTGACTCACCTGGCCCAGGTATAAATGCCTGACAGAGGTGAACAAAACAATTAACTGGCCCTCTGTCAACACTTGAGACAGCAAAGCTGGCTGCATGACTTAGCTACTGAACATGGTGTTCCATGAATGGCAAAGTAGAGCCTAGGCAGACCCAGCCCTACCTGTGGCCCAACTTCTCCCAAACCTGGGGACCCTGACTACTCCTTGCTGTTTCCCCAGTCTGGACTTCTGACTGTGCTGCACCTCTGCCTAGAATCACTTGGCTTCCCACCCTTCCCTAGTCTTCAGGGCCTGGTTGAACCATCATACTCCCCCTGAAAAGAGTAGTCAGGGCTTCCTCTTTCAGGAGACCTGGCTCTACCATGCACTCACACACACCTGTACTCACAGCAGTCAGAGAGACCACACTGCATTCTGGGGTTAGGACTTCAGGCTCTGCAGGACAGTCAGCATTTCAGTAGCCAGCTGTGTGGCCCTGAATGAAGCATATCTCTTGCCCTATGCTTAGTATCCTCATCTATAAAATGGAGCAATTAAGGTCCATATATTATTAGGCTGCTGTGATCATGAGCAGGTTACCAGATGCTGCCACCTGCAATCCTAGTTAATGAAGAGGCTTGATAAGGAGATCACACTTAAGATCAATCCAGGCAGAAAAGCCTGCAAGGTTTCATCTACATAGAGGGAAGTGTGCCTGTGATGTCAGGAAGAGCAGGAGTCTAGAGTAAGTAAATCACATTCAGGCATTCACTCAGGCAGGAAGTGAGATCCTATTTTAAAAAACAACCAGTAAAAAACAGGGCTGGAGACATGGTTCAATTGATAGAGCACCAGCCTAGCAAACATGAAGTTCTAGAGTCAAAACCTCAGAACCCCTATTCCCCCAGGGGAAAAGAACAATATTATAGACAGTACTTAACACTGCACCTGGCAAAACGGCCAGCAACAACTATTATATATGATGAATGTCCTGAACTCAGACGTTGCAGATTACTCAGTATCTGGACTCCTGCAGGTGGGCATGGTAGATGAATGAAAGGATCCATTTTCCCTCCGTATCAGCTGCTGCTCTCCCTGGCTCCATTGTTTCCTTCATGGCCATAGTCACCTTCCTGAGACATCTGTGCTTTGGTCATCCTCTGCTTACAAGCATCCACAGCCACAAGAATCCTGCAAGTATATTTTACATCTAATATTAGCTTTGAGTTTCAGTTGAAACACTATATACAGCAAGGAAAGGGTGCTTTTTAATTTTATTTCTACTTGTCAGTATGGCTTTTGTGTTTTCTGACTTGGCTAATGGGTCATAGTGAATCCCGTCAACGGGAATTCGTTATTGAACTTGTTGTGGCTAGAAATGTTATTCATGTAATAAATACCAATATGGGAGATAATTAACACACACACACACACACACACACACACGCACACACACACACACACACACACACACATACACACACCTTCCCATAGCCTCCCAACCTCCTGAAGTCCAGCCTCTATAGCTCAGTCTTCAGGGCACTGTGACTGGTCTCTCACCCACCACTGCAATTACTCTCCAGCAGATATTAACAGAATTTTCCATGACTCTGCCTCACCTGTTATAGCTGGAATAGGTCTCCCTACCACATGAGAGGCCCAGTCATACTGTGTACATGTGACTACAGTCTTGATCTTCCTAAGTACCACTTTTAAATTTCCTCACTACTTTAGCCAGACAGGAGTGGATCATGCCTGTAATCCTAGCTACTTATTAGGCTGAGATCTGAGGGTCTTGATTCAAAGCCAGCCAAGGCAGGAAAGTCTATGAGACTCTTTTCTAAATGAACCACCACATAACCAGAAATGAAACTGTGGTTCAAGGAGCAAAGCAACAGCCTTGAGCAAAAAAGCTAAGAGACAGCATTCAGGCCCTAAGTTCAACCTCAGTATTTGCATCAAAAACAAGATGAAACAAAACAAAAGCAAAAACAAAACACCTTATCACTTGCAGAAGCCTTTTCAGATCACCACAGCAGGATCTCTTCTTGGTACAACACTCAGCTGGTCCCCTTTCCCAAGGGGAATTATCCTATGTCCTGCCTTGTTTGCTATAGCTCTGTGAACCCTTTTGTGTTCCCTATTAGACTGAGAGTATTTGGGTTTGTTTGTTTGTTTTTGCCAGTCCTCAGGCTTGAACTTGGCCTATGTGATTTCCCTGAGCTTCTTTTGCTTAAGGCTAGCACTCTACCACTTTAGTCACAGCACCACTTCTAGATTTTTGTGTTTATGTGTACTGAGGAACCCAGGTCTTCATGCGTGCTAGGCAAGCACTCTACCACTAAGCCATCTTCCCAGCCCTGGGAGCAGTTTTTTGTACCTACCACATAGTATTTAGTTTGGATCCAGAACAAAACTGTTTGTGTCAATGTAGCTGAAATTCAGATCAAACTGAGAGATATTACAGTCGAGTAACAAAGAACAAAGACCATGTATTCACGCATGAGTATTCAATGCTTCTGGTGGAGCTCTTTCAATCAGGAGAGTGCCTTTAGTTAAAGAACACATATGGGCTTCTTTAATCCTCTGTGGAAGGGAGGATCTTTTCTAAGAATTAAAAAGAACAGAAGGAGCTAGAAGAGATTAAGACAGTTATCCTTGCCTCTGGGTCCCTTGGTGTGCTATGGCTGACGGTAGCATAACAACAATCTCTGCCTCTGTCTGCAGGGCTAGTCTTTCCAGCAAAGTAGGATTAACGCCCCAATCTATTCCAGCAGGAACACCCCTTAACCATGTAACTACAATAACCCTATTTCCAACTAAGTTCATATTCGGAGGAATGAGGTTTAGAATTTAAACAAGTTTGTTATTGATACTTAGTGTGTGTGTGTGTGTGTGTGTGTGTTTGTGTGTGTGTGTGTGTGTGTGTGTGTGTGTGTGTGTGTGTGTGTGTGTGTGTGTGTGTGTGTGTGTGTGTTGTGCTGGTACTGGGGCTTGACTTCTGGGCCTGGGAGCTGTCCCTTAGCTTTTTCACTTAAGGCTTGTTCTCTACCACTTGAGCCACACCTCCACTTCTGACTTTTTGGTGGTTAACTAGACACTAATTGGACATTGCTGCCTGAGTAGGCTTTGAACTATGATCCTCAGATCTCAGCCTCCTGAATAACTAGGATTACAGGTGTGGGCCACTGATGCCTAGCTTCACAGATCTTATTTGAAGAAACAATTCCATCTGTTACTCCTTTTATCCCTTCGTGGGAGCTGTGGGCCTAAGAAAAGACGGAGTCACTGGACTACAGCCTTTCTGCTTAAGACCTATCTCTGGACCCACAGGACATTCACAACGGCTGCAGCAAACACCTTCCCCCCAACACAGTAAACAGAACTCCACATTTTCAGAACAAAATCTAACCCCAAAGAGACTCTTTTGTGCTTTAAAATAGCATCTGAATTATGTAACTGTAACCCTCTATACATCATCTTTATTATAGTAGTAAAAGTGGTTTAAAAGACATCTGAAGGGAGAGAACTAGACAGATCCTCACTCGGAGACACCACCCACAAACCATGTAGGCCAAAGGGATGGACAGATTGATGCTAATGGACAATTTTAAGAGGAAGTCTCCAATCAAATTTCAGGCTAAGAACTAGCTGCTACTCCAGGAAGCTCATCCTTCTGAGGCCTCTGATCTCACCAGAGGAGATAGAAGCAGAAGAATGCAGCCTCTTCCATAAGTGGAGGAGATGGGGAAAAACAAGTCATTTAAGGATACAGGTGGACCTGTGGCAACCATGAGAAGTACAAGTTGTCATGTCCATAACGAGCTTTACAATGTCAGTGCGGGGGGGGGGGGAGAAGGATTGGGACTGGGGGGGTGGGGGGAGGTTGGGAAGGGATGTGAAGGGTAAACAAAGGAGGAGGCTGCAATGCTTGGTAAGAAATGTACGCATTATCTTGCCCATGTAATTGTGACCCCTCTGTACAGTATGTTCACAAATAAAATAAAATAAATTAAATAAAAATAAAGAATGCAGCCTCTTGAGGGAAAATGTGTAGTGTCACCTAGCACCAAGAGCAGAATAACTTCCAAATGACATACAAGAGAACAGCAGCAGCCAAGAGTCCTGGATAGCCAGGCATCCATGGCTCAACCCTATAACCCTAGTTATTCAAGATGCTGAGATCTGAGGATTGAGATTCAAAACTAGATAGGGAAGACAAAGCCATCAAACTCTTACCTCCAATTAAAAACCTTAAAGCCAGAAGTAGAGTATGGCTCAAATGGTAGATTCACAGCCTTGAGCAAAAAATGCTAAAGGCAGATGGGAGCCGGTGGCTCATGCCTGTAATACTAGCTACTCAGGAAGGTGAGATTTGAGGATCAGACTTCAAAGCCAGCCTGGGAAGGAAATTCCTCAAGACTCTCATCTTCAATTAATCACCAGAAAACTGGAAGTGGTTCTGTGGCTCAAGTGGTAGAGCACTTACCTTGAGCTGAAGAGCTGAAGGACAGTGCTCAGGCCCAGAGTTCCAGCTCCACGACTTACAAAAAATAAAAGAAAGAACTGCTTAGGGACAGTGCCTAAGCCCTGAGTTCAACCCCCAATATTAAGAAACACACACACACACACACACACACACACACACACACACACACACACACACACACACAGGGAATCTCAGCAGGAACACAGCAGTCAGTCAAGATACTGAGTGCTACTATATGCTTGTCTTTACTATGGAGAAAGCAGTATATAAGACAGATGAGGTCCTGAATCTTATGGTGCTTACGACCTACTGAAGCAGAAAAACAGACATGTAAACCAACAAGCAAGGTGATTCTAGTCAGTGGATCATTCATAGGTATGTTGCAGAGTGAGAAGGGAATTTCTAAATGTCAGCTCTAACAGATGCTTATCAAGCCAGATGCCTATGGTTCATTTCTGTAATCCAAGTTACTCCGGAGGCTGCTATATAAGGGACCACTATTTGATGCCAACCCTGGTAGGAAACGTCCATGAGGCTCTTATTTTCAATTAGCCACCAAGAAAGCCAGCAGGGGATCTGTAGCTCAAGTGAAAGAGTACCAGCCTTGAGCAAAAATGTTCAGGGTCAGCACCCAGTCTCTGAGTTCAGGACCCGGGATGAGCACACAAAAAAACAATAACAACAAAAAAGGCTGTCTGAGATGACACTAGTGCTGAGACCTCAACGGTGAAAAGAATCAAGTCAAAGTTGTTAGGAAGAGCATTCATTCATTCTCTGAGTAAAGACCTAAGGGAGCAAGTGAGCCTCCTGTGTAATACAGCCAACAGGCTGGAGTGCGATAGTGAACACAACCAACACACACAAAATGAGGCTGGAGGGATACACAGGAGCCAGACAAGGCAGGAGCTTGGACTTGCGCAGTAGCTGCAAGGCACTAATGAATTTTAGAAAAGAGAAAGGAGCCGCTGATTTTACTCATAAATGCATTCTCTGGCTGGGTGTTAAGAATGGACTGAGATTCCAGCAGAGGTGGGGAGAAGAGCTGGGAGCCTTGAGCTGGAATCCAGGAAAGCTAGACAGGGTAGGAGGAGAGAAATGGGTGGAGTCAGAGTCAAGGTTTGGGCCAGACTCAGTAGGCAACTCAGATCTTAACTGAGACCCCAGGGCTGAACTCACTCTCCCAACTCACACAAAATACAGATAAGGACACAGAGGCTCTGCCAATTCAAGGGTCTACCCAGAGTCAAACAGTTCAGGATGACCCCCACCTCACAATGCAGGACTTCTACCAGGAAGAAATCAGAAGAGGAGTTCGCAAATAAAGCTTTATTGAAACACAGCATATTCAGGTGATGAATGTTCTATGTGCAGCAATACATACTACAGTGGCAGAACCTGTGGCTATACTGGAGACTGTATTATATACAAAACCTAAATTAGGCTCTGGACTAAATGATCACAGACAACATACTGGTTAAATTTGGAACTAGAGCTTCCAGAGACAAAAGAAGTGTAAGGTTCAGAGGGTAGATCTTGGGGATCCTCTCTCTCCAGCCAAAGGCTCACTAAAGAGGCTGTCCTGCTGAGAAGACTCCTTCAACATTACTTCTCTCCTGGGAAGGCCTTAGGAAAATGACAAACACACCATAACATCCATGCCACTATGCTTGTACAAATTATATTCTATAGGCATTTCCAAAAGAAAGAGATGAATTCTACCTGCCAGGAAAAATACAGAAGGAGACAAAAATGATGAAAACCTCTAAATCACTATGGGCCATAGCAGATTACCTAAGCATTGCTGAGCTTTACTGAGTGAGATCTCCAACACTGGGGTGTATTCAAGTAAAAGATGGCTGTCCATCTGACAGGGAAAAAGTTAAGAGAGATAGAGATTAAGAGAGATAGGACAGGGCTGGGAATGTGGCTTAGTGGTAGAGTGCTTGCCTAGCATATCTGAAGCCCTGGGTTTGATTCTTCAGTACCACATAAACAGAAATAGTCAGAAGTGATGCTGTGGCTCAAGTGATAGAGTGCTAGCCTTGAACAAAAAGAAGCACTGGGACAGTGCCCAAGCCCTGAATTTAAGTCCCAGGACTGGCACCGAGAGGAGAGTAGAAGGTTGGAAGGGAGAAGGAGGGATAGGACATGGAGCAGAGCAATTGTGGGTTACAAAATGGTGTCTTATAGCCACTACACACACACACACACAGCCTAACACCAACTGGGAATGAGGGGGAGGAGGAATGACACAAATACACACAAAGAGAGGAGAGGGTTGAAAGCAGGTTTGGGGTAAAAGAAGCACACTAACACCACAAGGAGAACCCCACAAGACCAGGGGGAAGGAATCCATACCTGGGTTTTCCTGACCTTTACCTGCTGCAGAGTGAAAGAGTACTAAACCTGATGATTCAGGTTGAAAGTCATGAAATGTCCCTTTAATACCTCTGGCATGGCACCTGGCAGCCCTTCTTAATGTGGCCCATTGTTCCCTGGCAGGGCCTTGGTGGCAGGAGCAGTCAGCTGTCTTGCCCATTGCCAGGGGAAAGCAGAGAGCAGAGGGAGGAGACAGCATGGAGGAGGGAGAAAAAGTCAGGAGCATCCAGACCCATGCAAGGACGCCTCTGGAAGACCCTCTTCCCACAGCCCACCCCAGATGAAAAGATGACTCACCCCCTTGCCACAGCACCTGACAGCTGTCCCAAGGAAAGCCAGGTGTGAAGAGGTATGGGTCAAAAACCGAAAAAGCCCCACCCTATCCTTTCTTCCTACGATAGTCCTCGGGCTTAAACACAGGGGCCTGCCTGGGCACTGGCCCTGAGCTTTTGTGATCGAGGATAGTGCTCTATTACTTAAGCCACAGCTCCACATCTGGCTTTTTTGGTGGTTCATTGGAGATAAGAGTCTCCCAGATTTTGAACCACGATCCTCAGATCTCAGCCTCCTGAGTAACTAGGATTACAAGCATGAGTCATTAGCTTCTGGCTCTGACAAGCCCAATTTTAGCTGTACTCTGCTGGTATGGGAGACAGGGAAAGCTCTACTTTACAGGCCAGGAAACAGAGGGTCCAGGGAGGTTAAATGTCTGGCCTCCTGAACTCAGTCAAACACAGCAACGAAACAAGCCAGGCACCCATGGCTCATGCCAGTAATCCTGAAAGATTGAAATTGGGGCTATGTCCATTTTACAACTTACTAACTGCTAATTCTGCTTCTGTAAACCTGCTTGCGCTAACACTGACTCTTCTCTTCCCAGAAATAAGTTAAAAAGTTACAAAGTTCAGATGCAGGCCCAGGGACAAGGTCTGCAAACATAGATAAAGAACAAAAGAGTATGTTCTCCTGAATTCCTGTGTAAAAACTCATGGCAGGGGGCTCAAGACAAGGACCATCTGGAGAGCCCAGCAAACTAGGTCAAATGTCAACCAATCGCGAGCCTGGAACTATGTGGACTCCCCTCCAGAGAAGCCTCCCCCTAGGGAACCAACTAGTTTTCAAGAAGTGTTACAAAAATTCCCGTGCAGTTGATTTTTAAGCTGAACCAATCCTGGGGAGCCTGGGGTCTTATGCTAATCCTGTGGTTTTTGTCTTTAAAAGTGTCTGTAACCACTGCTCGGGCTTCCAGTCTGCCTTGGACAGAGAGCCCGTTTGTGCAAATGCCTAATAAACTCCTCTTGCTTGTTGCATCTGCTGGTTTGGAGTCTTGGTTCTTGGGGTGCCCTCCCATTGAAGAAAGCATCCCAGTGAGTCTGGGGTCTTTCAATCCTAGCTACTCAGGAGGCTGATATCTGAGGATCAGGGTTCAAAGCCAGCCTGGGCAGGAAAGTCTGTGAGACTCTTATCTCCAATTAACCACCAGAAAACAGGAAGTGGTCTGTGGGTCAATTGGTAGAGCAATAGCCTTCAGCTAAATAGCTGAGGGACAGCGCCCAGGCCCAGAGTTCAAGTTCAACCACTGACCAAAAATCAAAACAAAAAAAGAAGTGATGAGCTAAATGAATAGACATATAAATTATATATCCTCCTCATTATGATTCTTACTAGTAGTATTTTATGTTGTGTCTTCCATCATCTAAGAAAGCTGAGGAAAATTCTGCATTCACAGCTACAACTTCTCAAAAACCCAAGAAAAAGAAGAAAAACTGGGGATGCTTTTTGTTTGGCCCTTCCTTCTCCTATCTCTATTCAGCAGACGGCAGCAAACAGGAAGTATGGAAAGATCAAAGAGTGAGAAAGAGAGCCACATGGAGAAACAGCTACACATTGATAAATACACACCCACCCACACACAGCAAGCAGAATTGTTTAGCTTCCTCCAGCTTTCAAAGTATGAACATTCCACCTCCTCCAGCTAGGAAGGGCGGGGGATGGGGGAGGGAGGGGATGTTGGAAGTTGAAGAGACAGAAGCTCTTTTTCAGCTCAAGGGATTTTCAGTGAGCATGCATATGAGAGAGCGGCAACTCTCAAAGCAGGGAGAGGAAGGCAGCCACAGAACTGACAAGATAATTCTCAATGAAGACAGCTTTCAACTACTCATCTTGAGGCAACAAGGCTGGAAATCCTAACACCCAAGCTCTGCCCAGTGAGAAACTGAGGCCCATGCCATTGGCATCTCAGCCCAGGGGTGTCAGAGATTGCTGATCTACAGGATGCAGGGTCAGTGCTCCACAAGGAAAGGGCTAGAGTGGCAAAGGGGTGGCCTTTTGAGGGTCAAGTCTAGTCCCCACGATATTGGCAGGGATCTGGCATGGACATCTGTCAGCCTCTTCTCAACTATCTTTCCCACCCCCACAACCAGGAGTAGCCAGCCTCTCTGTGTAAATGCTCTTTCCATATGACCGGGGTGGCCCAAACCCATCCCTAGCTCTAAGGTAGGATAAGTCACCCAGCACAGCCCATCTTCCTGACTAGTGTGATTGTGAATGAATCCTATCATAATAAACACATCAGATCCAAAGTGGACCAATAAGATTTAAAAGATCATGCTAAGATAATAGGAAAAGACATTTCTTGTCTTTTCTACAGAGGCCACAGATACAGATTCTCTCCTATAGGTTCTGCATATGGATATAATATCAGAAAGCGTTATCATATTTTACCACCAAGGTGAGAAGGGATGAGAGGAGGACAGAGTGCTCAGTCTAAGATAAAGGCAGAACCAAGAGAACTCAGAGAGAAAAAGCCCATGCCCTGACAGTCCCACAAACCTCCAGATCATACCATACCTGAAGCCAACTAGAGCTAGTGGGTCTTCTTAATCATTTAAGCCTGCCTGGCTCAATTTATTACTTGCATCTGATAGTGAACTGGCCCTACTTTCCATGCATAGCAGCGACAGTGCCACATGGCACGTGTGATTTACTTTCTCTACTTTCCTATTGAAGTCCTTCAGGTTATTATACTTTCCCTTACTTTAAAAGTAAATCCAGGCATGGTGATTCAGGCATGTAATCCTAGCTACGTAGGAGGTAAAGAGTGAAGGATCAGAGTCAGCCTTAGTCAAAAAACCAAAACAAGAAGTTTGAGAGACTTCATATCAACCAATAACTTGAAGCACTGGGGCATGCTTGATATCTCAGCTATGGGAGAAGCACAATGGCATATGTTTATCTTTCCCAGTGACAAAAGGAAGCAACAAAATCACATTGCAGGCATAAAATGAGATCCTACCTTGAGAATAACCAATCCAAAATAAGGCTAGAGGCATGGAGTAAGTGCTAAGCTCCTACTCAGCAAGGGCAAAGCCCCAAGTTTAATCCTCAATATAACCAAATTTAAAAAAAATTATAAGCCAAGTGCATATAATTCTAGCAACTCAGGTGACTGAGAGCAGGAGGACACAGTTTAAGGCTAGCAAGGAAGCTGGGCACCAGTGGCTCACGTTTGTAATCCTAGCTACTCAGGAGGCTGAGATCTGAGGATCACAGTTCAAAACCAGCCCAGGCAGGAAAGTCCGTGAAACTTATTTCCAATAAACCACCAGAAAAACGGAAGTGGCACTGTAGCTCAAGTGGTAGAGTGTTAGCCTTGACCTGAAGAGCTGAGGGACAGCACTCAGGCCCAGAGTTCAAGCCCCACGACCGACAAAAAAAAAAAAAAAAGAAAAGAAAAGAAAAGAAAAGAAAAAAGGCTAGCCAGGGCAGAAACATTCACGAACCCTCATCTTAAAAATTAACCAGCAAACCAGCACAAGTATATTTATTGCAGCATTATTTACAAAGCTAAAAGATGAAAACAACCCAGATGCCCCTCAGTAGAAGAATGGATCAACAAAATATGATATATAGAGATGGGGGCAGAGAGAGAGAGAGAGAGAGAGAGAGAGAGAGAGAGAGAGAGAGAGAGAGAGAGAGAGAGAGAGAGAGAGAGAGAGAGAGAGAGAGAGAATGGAATTCTATGCCTCCATCAGAAAGAATGACATCACCCCATTTGTTAGGAAATGGAAAGACTTGGAAAATATTTTTTAAGTGAAGTAAGCCAGGCCCCAAGACACATAGGTCCTATGTTTTCCCTTATTTAAAATAACTAGTATATGTCTAAGACAAGCAGGAAAGGTGAAAAGCTATGTACATACGACCATATAAGATGATGTTAAGCAAAAGGACCACCAAGATAGGGACACAGTGATTTTTCCTTTCTTGCTATTGTTTTTAACGTATTTATAATGTACTATGTTTTTTTTGTTCTCCTCCCTGTTTTCACTGTATTTGATTCCAGTGCCTTGCATCTCATAAATACATTTTTGTAATTTGAGGAGGGAAAGGAAATAATAAAATGCTTAAATAAGGATACAGGTTGACCCATTGTAATAATGAGATGTAGAAGACACAACTTCGCTGGGAGGGGGAGTTGAGGGAGGTGGAGGGGGAGCTGAGGGAGGTGGGGAGGGAAGGGAAGGTAGGGGATAAACAAAGGAGGAGGTAACAATAATGTTCAATAGGAAATGTACTCATTACCTTACTCATGTACCTGTAATCCCTCTATACAATATTTGTACAATAAAATACATATAAAAATTACCAGAGGGGCTGGGAAGGTGGCTCAGTGGTAGAGCACTTGCCTTGTATGCCTGAGGCCCTGGGTTAGATTCCTCAGCACAAACATAAGCAAAAATAAAAAAAGCCAGAAGTGGAGCTGTGGCTCAAGTGGTAGAGCACTAGCCTTGAGCTGAAGAGCTGAGGGGCAGCGCCCAAGCTCAGAGTTCTGGCCTCACCACCGGATCCCCCCCCCAAAAAAAAATAACCAGAAGCCAGGAGCCAGTGGCTCACACCTGTAATTCTACTACTCAGGAAGCTGAGATATGAGAATCGCCATTCAAAGCCAGCCTGGGCAGTAAAGTCCATGAAACTCTTATCTCCAATAAACCACCAGAAAACCACAAGTGGCTCTGTGACTCAAGTGGTAGAGCACTCGCCTTAAGTTAAAGAGCTGAGGGACAGCGCCCAAGCCCAGAGTTCAAGCCCCACAACCGACCAACAAATAAAAAATAAAAAAGACAGAGAAAGAGAGAGGTGGGGGAGAGACTCTGCAAGCTGGACGTGTGAATGAAGTGGTAGAGCCTGGCCAAGCAAGCAAATGAGCAAATGCATGGCACTGAATTCAAACCTCAGTACCACCAAAAATAATATAAAGTAAAGAGGCTGGAAAGAAAATTTACAAAAATGGATCTGCAAAAAAGTCAGGTATCACTAGCTACTCAGGAGGCTAAGATCTATTGATCATGCATGGTTCAAAGGCAGCCCATGTAACAAGACCATGAAACTCTGGTGTCCAATTAAAGTACTAAAATTGGGAGGGAACCTACTGGGAACCAGAGATGTGGCTCATATGGTACAGCACTGGCGTTGAGCAAAAACAGCTCAGGGACAGCACCCAAGCCCTGAGTACAAGCTCCAGGACTGACACATGTGTGGGCACGTACTCACACAGACACACTCACACACACACACACAAACACACAAAAGGTAGGATTGTGTGTATGTGTGTTTGTGTGTGTGTTTGTGTGTGTGTGTTGGGTGGGGAGGTTCCAGCACCACATGGTGTAATTAAGTACTGGCTACTAAAACTGCAGCATGAAAATTTGACTCACGAGGGAAAGTCTTTGCAGCAGAACACAGATGACTTGAAGAGCACTGCGTTCATGTCTGCATTCCTCCTGTGAGAACTCGAGTAAGTAATGTCCCTTTTTCTGCCTGTTTCCATAATGGACTAGTGACTTCTCAAGCACCTCCCTCCCACTTTAACACTCACTCAGCAAAAATCCATTTTTCCAAGTGCTACAACATGTGCTATGTACTTAAAAAACACACTATGTCAAGACATCTTCACCTACTGAGGCCACAATGCATTTCTTGGCCACAGGAACTACAAGAGACTACATCCTTTCCCCATTGAATTGTACATGCTACAAAGGTTACAAAAGCTACCTCCATTCCCCATGCCATTGTGGTTGTTGGAGAAGCAAAAGTCTCATTCAAGTCTTTCTCTTTCTGACTATGATCCAAGTACAAGATGCAGAAGGTCAGGTATACGCAAAATACAAAAGACATGCACACAACTGGGTCATACAGCTCAAACGTCATTAGAAGCAATTAACTGGTATAGGACATATTTCCAGTTAACCAAGTTCACTTCGAGGTATTTCTTTACATGGCTGGCTTTCCTACTTGGTTTGCAGCTTTCTGAGAAGCCAGCTGTCTGACCACTTGAATTCAGAAACCCTAGAAGCATTATGTGTCCTTTATAAATCAGATGTCTTGCCCAGTTCCAGAGATACACTGAGGATGAACTGGGTGGCAGTTCTGTGACTTACATTCTAACAGATGACAGCTAAATGCTCTTTTAATCATCAGTGGAGGAATCAAAGAGTTGAGGACTGTTCAAATAGTGGGCATGTTGCCCTCAGATAAACTTCTCTCAAATCCACAAGGAACCTAATTTTTTTTAGGACAAAAGTCCTGTCAAGACTTCCTTCCAGAGCCTCTGTGGTTAATTCTGCCAGGAAGATCAATGAGGAGGTACTGTGGGAAAGTTCTCAACAATTACCAGAGTGACAGACTGATCTTAGAACCAACTGTCAATGCTTCATAATGGTGTAGAGTGCTCCAGATAGCAGATTTCCCAGACAGCAGCCTGATGTGTTACATGCATGCTCAGGGATAGTGTGCAATGAGGACGGGAAGAAAGTCAGCCTCTTCCTTCGAGGCCAGCTGCCATTCAAACAAGGAACTAACTGGGAAGGCCAAGCCCAGGGCTCTGCCTCTACAAAGAGAATAGAACACGAAAGGGCTATGTGGAAATTTGGCAGGATCTTCCTGAAAGGCAGCAGCTGAATGCTGCATCCTATAGCACCTAGAAAAGCCTATCATTGCAAAAGAGCTCTTTGCTGCACCCAGGAAGGAGAAATTTTCTGTAAAGGAAGAACAACCAGTTGACAAGACTTGAAACACCAATCCCATTCACCACTTCGTCCTCCTCCTCTTTATGCTATTCCAGAGAAAAAGAAATTAAACAAGAATTAAAACTGCCCCATGAGCTATCAACACACTGCAGGTCAGAGTTCCAAGGAACATCCATCCAGCTGTTGCTCTCCACTCTTTCTGCCCCAAAGTCTGCTTTATTCAATCAAGACCTTCTTGTACATGTGAGTAATTTTCTTTGAAAGCTCAGGCCAAACTGGCAGTTAACCTTGACCTCCTCTCTACACATCTAGGTCTATAGGAAATGAAAATCAGAACTTCTTTGGCACCTGCCTTAACTGAAATATGACAACTTTCTTTAGGCAAAGGCAGCCTGTCAAGAGCTCTTTTAGACCTGGTCACAGCTATTCCACAGGAGACGTGCACTTGGGCAGGACACACCCCCCTTTGCCTGGGGCTTTGCCAATATAGAACCCCTGAACCTAGGGAGGCTGTCAAAGACAAAAGCCCAGGAAAAAGCAGTAGCTCTGTGTGCACTTACTAATCACATCACAGAATGCTGGCAACCGAACCAAAAGATGGAGTTGTTGGATGATAAGCACATACAGAAAGTTAATGACAAAGCCTAATACAGCTCTGGCCTCTTCACCCTGATACTGGTACAGGATAGGAATTGAAGGAGATTTCAAGAAAGAAAAACATACAAGACACAGAATTTAAGGGGGAAAAGGCTAGGCTGGCTATCAGGGTTTGAACTCAGGGTTTAGGAAAGGCCATTGCTAACTTTCCTCAGTTTCTGAACAGTTAAGATGTACCAGAAAGATCAAGCCAACTCCTCTTGGATGGTTTGCAACAATTAACTAGAGCAATTGTTAAGCTCCAATTGATCCACCTTGTGGCAAAGAACTGTCTGTGCTCAAGATACCAGAATGGCCAGGCAGCAGCCTGACACTGAGGAGAAAGGAAAACCCATCAACCTCAAAAAGTCAGCCTCTTCCCTTGAGGGCAGCCAACAGTCAATTCTGACCCTGATATGAACATTACCCACTTCCCATGGACCACAAAAATCCCCTAAGCAAATCTGAAATGTCCCAATATACAAAGCAATTCAAGCATGCATAGATTTGCCAGGAGATGAGAGAGGTAGAGTGATGTGATTGAGCAGGAAAATGTTAATCCAAGCCAGGAGCTGGAAACTCACACCTGTAATCCTAGTTACTCCGGAGGCTGAGATCTAAGAATCCTGGTTTTAAGCCAGCCCACCCAGGAAAGTCTGTAAGACTTTTATCTCTAATGAACCACCAAAAAGGCAGAAGTGGAGCTGTGGATTAGGTGGTAGAGTACCAGCCATGAGTGAAAAACAAGTAAAGGACAGCACCCAGGGCCTGAGTTCAAGAGCCATGATCTGAGCATGCACACACATGCACATGAAGAAAAATGCCAATTTAGTCCATATGCATGTACACACACGTGAGACATGAGTGAGTTTCAAAGAGGCAAAAACAATTATTATCAGTTTGGGGTACAAGATATATCTCATCCTATCAGAAAGAAGTAGAGAAGGAAGGTATGTAGGATTCTGCCCTCAGGGGACAGCACTCTGGGACATTTTGGGGGATCCCTTCACCAGGACACCTCTATACTCCGGGAGGGTCAAAGGTGGCATGTTCCTCAAGAACCAGAAATTGACTTTTCACCCCATCCAAGGGACCGGAAGCTCCAAGAGGATCTTTGCACTCACTCCCCAAGGAATTCACAGGACCTGACACAAAAATAGGACAGCGAAAGAATAGGGAAAAGGGGCAGGGAGTTCCACAGGTCCCTGTGCAAATGGCAAAACGTGAAAGGGACTGACCTGAGTAAAAACAGCAGGATCACCAGGTGGGGGTGAGGGAGGGGAGCAGAAGTGATGGGGGAACCGGTCCTACAGAAAGCCTCACACCCTGGGGATACCGGCATGTGCAAAGAGGGTACTACTCAGAAAGAGAACGCTGGACCAGGTGTGACCACAGGAGAGGGCAATGGAAAGGCGGACAAACTGTAAAGTATGGAAATAGAAATAAGACTCCATAATGGGCACTAAGGGCCCTGGGTTCTAATTCTGACTCTGCAGAGTGGACAAATCCCTGTCCTCAGAGCCTCAATTTGCCACATCTGGGGGGGTGGGAATGGAAAGAAGGGCAGACTCTTCAGGGGCTGCCTCTGAGGACACTGACAGGAGGTTGAGGAGAGAGAAGGAGCTGAATGTCTGAAGTAAAACCAGAGAAGGGGGGAGGGGGGCCGGAGCATCCCTAGCCCCACCACACCCAAGGCACTCACCTGTCCAACTACGGGGACCGCCGCTGCTCCTGACCTCCCTGGGATGCTGTCAAGCTGCGGCTCGGTACAGAGCCCACATAGCCCCATGTTGGGCAGGAAGATCAGGGCCGCCAGTACCAGAGCCACTGCTTGCAGAAGCCACTTCTCCTTGCCTCACAGGGGACAGTCAGCCCCACCCCTCCTGCTGGCCCTTTGCGCAGCCCGCTCCAGGCTCTGTGCCCATGCCCATACATGCGGCAGCAGCTCCAAGAGCAGGAGTGGCCGAGGCGCTGGCCCAGCTCCAACTGAGCTGCACTACCACTAAGTCACCACCGTGGGGGGTTATCTCCGCCTCCAACACCAATGTCGGGCACAGTGGAGCCACCAGGCCTGCAACACCCTCTTACAGACTTCCTAGCACACACCTGTAGATGTTGACCTCCATCTTTTCATGAAGGGTTTCAGTCTACCCGGGGGCAACCCTGACATCCAACGTTAGGTCTCCCCCCTCATGAGCCGCAATGGTACATCCCACTCTGCCCCTGCTCCCCTACTGGGAGGAGCTGTGAAAAAGTGTAGGAGTTGGGTTGTTGGGCGCTGACTGGTGCATGCTGAACCAACCAGGTGCCTTTCATCATGGGACCTCAAGCTAATGAGGCCAAAGCCTTGAGCCAAGGGGTTGAAAGAAGAGTGGATCCCCCAGGCTAGAGGCACTTGTATATGGGTCAACATGTTTTTAACGTATTTTATTAATTAATGATTGATTAATTGATTGTGTGTGTATGTGTGTGCTGGTACTAGGGCTTGCTGTCTTGCTTAGTTTTCCACTCAACCACTTTAGCCACACGTCCATGTCTGGCTTTTCATTGCTGTTGTTATTTAACTGGTTAAAGGAAGATAAGGTTTTTTGCCCAGACTGACTTTGAACTACAATCCTCAGATCTCAGCCTCCTGAGTCGCTTTGATGACAGGCATGAGTCACAGTGTGTGGCTTGTTTTTAATATTGTTTAACAAACTGCTTATTCACAGACTGTATCTCCAGTTTCCCACCTAATCATCAGAAATCTTTAGCCCCCATTTCCTTATCTACTAAGTAAGGAGGAGTGTAATGGTGTGATTTCCAGGCTGGAAACAGAGATCTGCTTAGCCAAAAGCAAGCCTGAAAAAACATGTGTCTTCTGGATCTCCAGTGAGTCCTCCTCCTCTCTTGGGGCTCACCAAGCTCAACTGACACATTCCTGGAGAAACCTGATCTCCTTGCACAAAAGAAAATCTCCCCTACCCCACTTCTTACATTTTGTGTGTGTGTGTCTGTGTGTGTGTGTGCATGTGCATGCACGCACTTACAGCTAGCACTCTATTACTTGAGCCACAGCTCCATTGCTGGCATGTTTGCACGTGTGTGTGTGTGTGTGTGTGTGTGTGAGTGTGAGTGTGTGTATGCATGCTTATTTGGAGATAAGAGTCACTTGGACTTTCTTGTCTAGACCAGGTTCAAACCAAGATCCTTCAACCAGAGGTTCCTGAGTAGTTAGGATTACAGGCATGAGCCAGCACACCCTGCTATGTGTACTTTTAACATTGGCTTGCTTATTCAAGGGCACACCATTAATGGCTGCTGTGTAACACTTGACATTGGGCTTTCCGATTGGGCTGTAAGCCTCATGAGGAGGACCATGTGTACATTTTGCTATTTCTTGTTTGGTTTTAGTAGCCTTTATTTTTAGAGCAATTTTAAGTTCCCAACCAAATGGAGAAGGTACTTAAATGTTTTGTATTCCTCTACCCCTCCTCCCACACACACTCATGAAAGCATGCATGCTAACATTGATGAAAGCCACTTTTGGCCTTTTCTGTGATAACTGAAGAGACTCACTGACTTTCCTGCTCTGGCAGGCTTTGAACCCTGATCCTCAGATCTCAGCCTCCTGAGTAGCTAAGATTACAGGCTTCAGCCACTAACACTGGGTGTCTGTCAGATTCTTATCTCACTACATTATTAACTACAGTACTTAACATGTTATTATCCAGAGCTTTATAGTGAACATTTGGGTTCACACTTAGTGTTGTACATTCATTGGCTTTGGACAATTGTGTAATGACATGTTCACCATTGCAGAATTGTATAGAGTTTCACTGGCCTAAAAGAAAAATTATTTGCAGCCAGGTGGTTTTGGCTCTCACATATAATTCGCAGTGGGACTGGTTTACACCTGTAATCCCAGCTACTAGTCCAAAGACAGCCCAGTCAGGAAAGTTTGTAAGACAGATATCTCCAATTAAACACCAAAAAACCAGACAGGGCTCTGAGTTAAAGCCCCATGATCATCAACAACAACAACAAAAAAATCCTTTCTATTCTTCCCTCTTTATTCCTCTTCCTCCTTCCCCAACCCTACCTGTGGCAACCACTGATCTTTTTATGGGGTACATAACTTTTTTTGCTGGCTATATAATTTTCCTTTTATAGCATGTCATACAATTGGTAGCCTTTTAAGAATTAGTATCATTTATTTACAAATTGCATTTAGGGTTCTGCGTTTGTGTGTGTGTGTGTGTGTGTGTGTGTGTGTGTGTGTGTGTGTGTGTGTGTGTGTGTGTGTGTGTGTGTGTGTAGGCATGCATGTGCATGTCCACCAGTCCTGGAGCTTGAACTCAGGTTCAAGCTCAGGTCTTTGAGCTTTTTTTGTTCAAGGCTATCACTCTATTCTACACTTGAGCCACAGCTCCATTTCTGGTGTTTTGGCGGTTAATTGGTTATAAGCATCTCCCATACTTCCTGTTTCAGCTGGCCTCAAGCCATGGTCCTCAGATCTCAGCCTTTTGAGTAGCTAGTTACAGGCATAAGCTGCCAGGTCCCAGCTCTTTCAAGTCTTTTTTTTCTTTTTTGGCCAGCCCTGGGGCTTAAAATTGGGGCCTGGCCACTGTCCCTGAGCCTCTCTGTGCTCAAGGCTAGTGCTCTACCACTTGAGCTATGTAGCACCACTTCTGGCCTTTTCTATATGTATGGTACTGAGGAATTGAACCCAGGGCTTCATGCATGCTAGGCAGGCACTCTACCATTAGCCACATTCACAGACCTCTTTCAAGTCTTTTATTTAAACTTCTGGGGCACAGTCTTGCAAAGCAGGATGGGAATTAAAGGGTCAGACAGAGAACAAGACTCTAGAGTCTGTATTTAGTGGCATTTTAGCTCCTACTTTGAATAAAAATAATAGACTTTCAGGGTATGCATTTGAAATGACCTTCAGGGAATTGCCTCTCTGTCTCCTGGAGTCTACTTTGTTATTTCCACAATACAATGCCAATTAAATCAACCAAACCTGCCAACTGTAAAGGGAAATTATTCAATCAAAACACTGCAAGAGGGGCTGGGAAGGTGGCTCATAGTGGAGTGCTTGCTTTGCATGTATGAGGCCCTGGGTTCTATTCCTCAATAGCAAATAAGCAGAAAAAGCTGGAAGTGGCACTGCTGAAATGGTAGCGCACTAGCCTTGAGCTGAAGAACTGAGGGACAGTGCCCAGGCCCAGAGTTCAGGCCCCATGACCAACCAAGAAAAAAGATACTGTAAGATGCCTCAAGGAGACTAGTCCCTGAAAAACCAAACAGAGAAGGTTACAAATCTCAAATAAATAGACTGTGTCTTTGGGTAGGTACATCAACCAGTAGAGTCAGCTGCAGACATTAGGTACATAAAGAGAACCAGCCTCTTGGCCTTATCACAGAATTGTCAGAACTTAGAAAAGAGAGTATTGCCTGTTAAATTACTTTTCATTTCAGTATGAGGAAGAACAAAGTACAAATTAAAGATAGATGTGGAGTGCCAGTCAAAAGAATCTTCCTAGCAATCTGAATTTCTTTAAGGGTATCTCCCTTCCATGGGCACCCCTATAAATGAGGGAGTTGGATATTATGCAGGACCCAGTCCTGCATGTTAGAATCTCATAAGGACTTAAAAACCTTGGATATAGTACTGGGAAGGTTGAACCACCTTAGAGTGCTTGCCTAGCATGAATTAAGTCCTGGGTTTGATTCCTTAGTATTATGTAAATATAAAGCCAAAAGTGGCACTGTGGTTCAAGTGGTAGAGCACTAGCCTTAAGCAAAAAGAAGCTTGACAGTGCCCAGTCCCTGAGTTCAAGCCCCAGGACTGGCAAAAAAAAGCCAAAAACCCTGGGTGTTAAGCCGGGCACTGGTGGCTTAACTCATACCTGTAATCCTAGCACTCAGGGGACAGGGAACTGAGGATGGTGTATCAAAGCTAGCCAGGACAGGGAAATCTCTGAGACTCTTACCTTCATTTAACCAGCTGATAACCAGAAGTGGAAGTGTGGCTCAAATGGGAGAGTGCTAGCTTTGAGCACAAAAGATAAGGGACAGTGCATAAGCCCTGAGGTCAAGCCCTAGTACCAACACACACAAAACAAAACAAATCCTAGTTGTTCACCCTCTATCCCAGGCCAACAAATCAATAAGGCTGGAACTTGACCCAGCTATCGCCTAGTGATTTCTCTCGATAGTCATTTTTAGAGGTCACTGCCCCACCAATGGTTTTCTGAGCTTTAAAACACCACTAGGCCTTCTCATTTAAGCAGTAGGTCAGCTGACATTCCACTAGGTCGCACCTTCCAGCAAACTTCTATGGGACCAGAGAGATCGTGCTCTGGCTCTAATGTCAAAGGATATACAGAAAGCCGTGCATGGTGGTCTTTGCTGGTAATAAGGGGTCTGCCGTGGATGAAAAGATTGAATTTGTTGGATAGCAACTGGCTGGTGAGTGTCGGAGCCACAGAAAGATAAGACTGGTCCTTGTTAGGAAACTGTGGCCAGGAAAGTAGACAGCTCCAATCTAATCAGAACTGACTCCACTCTCACCTGGCTTAGCCAATCAGAACACTCTATTCTCTGGCTACAGGGATCAGTCCAGAGGGGAGCATCTGGACTCCAGAAGGCAAATATGAAACAAGAGGTGCAATTCTGCAGGTGTTATGTAGACTAACTCAAGGAAATAGTGGCCTCTCCAGTCAGATGAGACAGCATTGGATGCAAGTCCCCTTGTGAGGCTTATCCAGGACATCTTGCTTAGGCTCAGACAGACCATACAGAATTCCTCCATGAGCTTCTTTGTTTTGTTTTCCTGTTGGGTTCAGCCTTTGAGGCAGGGGGAAGGAGTGGGGGGGGGCTGCTGTCAGGGCCAGGATTTCCTGTGGTGCCCAGCAGCCCCTTGGGAACTAAGACTGTTGCAGAAAGCATGATGGAATGGTATGTTCAGGGAAAACCTGATGCCAGCAGAAACCTGCTGATTTGTGTGTTTGCCCTGTTGTGTTTACACAGAATTGTGATAGATAACAGGACATAAGGAAGTTCATGACATTACCCCAGTGATCAGTGTGAAGACCTATTCTATTTTTTTGTCATGGGGCTTGAACTCAGTACCTGGGTGCTGTTCCTGAGCCCCTTTGTGCTCAAGGCTAGTGCTTACCACTTGAGCCACAGCACTACTTCTAGTTTTTGAGTGGTTAATTGGAGAGAAGTGTCTCATTGGGACTTTTTCCTGGGCTGGCTTTGAACCATGATCCTCAGATCTCAGCCTCCTGAGTAGCTAGGATTACAGGCATGAGCCACTGATGCCTGGCTAAAGACCTGTCTCTGAGTATCCCTTTACCATACTGCTTTCTGATATCCTGTTATTTAGCTCTTGAATCTGCCCTTTGATCATAAACTGAGACTACTTCAAGCTAACACATCCTCTCTGACTCATTAAAAGCACAGGACAGAAGTTCAAGTGTTCTATCCCAGATTCCCCTCATCTCTCGCTTGACAAATGCATGCACAGAAGTCTTTTCTACTGTCATTGGACACAATGGGCTCAGAGCCACAGTAAAGTGATGTTCTGTTGGTGGCAGTTTGTTTTTTCTCCAGATCTCTATCTAGAATTATGCCACAGGTTGGCTTTGTCCACAAGCAATGTCTCAGATCCTCTCACACAACCTTCTTGAAACTACCTTGTCTCTGGGTTTCCATCACTGCCCTTCCCAGCACCTGACAGTTCTAGGGCTGAGCAGCCCATACTGTTTCTAGTCTAATGTGACTACATTATCCCTTGTAATCACCCCTACCTTATCCTGTTGTTCTACTCAGTTTTCCTCAAAGAGTGAGAATGCCAAGCCCCTAATTTTTTCTGAGAAAAAGTCAGAGGAAAGTGGAGCTGAGAGGTGACCCAGGTCAACCCCTGACATTATCTGTGTCTTTACTCCAACTGAGCTCCCACACAAAAATTACCTAATAATGCTGATTTTTATTGCCTAATAAATGGAAATTTATAATTCCCCTTTAGCAGACATATTTCAGATGTCTGCAGAAAGAATTCCTGGTTGGCACCCTGTTCTAAAATGTCTATTTAGCTTTGTGGCTAGTATGCTTTGTGGACTGGCCTCCACCTCCTCTATGGGCTAGACGTTGACCTACGATCTGCCTGGCTGGGATCAGAAGGTGGAGGATGAGCTGAGCCATTAAGACTTTCTCAGACTCTGAGATCAAGGAACACACAGGAAAGACGGAAACACTTACAGATATAACCTCACTAATTCCCACCAAATCCTAGGTAGGTTCTATTCTTATTTCCATTTTCCAGATGAGAAAACTTAATAAGCCATCCCATTTCACACTTATTTACTCATCTATTCAACACATATTTAATAACTTACCATGCCTGGCATTGGTGACCAAGCCTGTAATCCTAAACTACTTGGGAGGCTGAGATCTGAGGATTGAGGTTCAAAGCCAGCCTGGGCAGAATAGTCCATTGAAGTCATCTCCAATCACTGCCAAAATATCAGAAATGGAACTGTGGCTCAAGTGGTAGAGAGCCAGTCTTGACAGAAAAAGTGAAGTGAAAGTAGCAAGGCCCTAGCACAAAAACAAACAAAGAAGGTTCTTTTTCCATAAACCAACCTATCACACACCAGGTTCCTTAGCAGGTGCTAGGATTCAATGATAGGCAGGCAAATGGATCCCAGTCTCACATAAATCAATCCATGTATAACAATTGTGTTAGGTAGCAGCAAGGGAAAAAGTCATTATGGCTGTTAGGAGTAGAATTAGTATTAGAACTCAGTACTGCTGGAATTTAAGTTCAATATTCAGGAAAAGTTCCATTATGCTAACTCATTTGGGCTGTTCACCAAGGGAAACACTGGTTTAGCCAATGACCCTCTTGTCCCTTGTTACTGAATATATTCTCTCTCTCTCTCTCTCTCTCTCTCTCTCTCTCTCTCTCTCTCTCTCTCTCTCTCTCTCTCTCTCTCTCTCTCTCTCTCTCTCTCTCTCTCTCTTCAGACAGATTTGCAGTCTGATCTTGTAGGTTTGTGTATGAATGCCCAGGATTGAAAAGTGTTAAGACCAGGAGTGAGATGACTTGTTTAGAAAAAGGACTCCTTCGATGTTCTACAAAAAATGTAGTTATGACCTTACTCATGTAACTGAAACCCCTTTGTACAGCATCTTTATAATAAAAATAACATTTAAAATTAACATATGTCTCATGCTTTCCCCTTATCGGCAGTATATGTCTAGGACAAGCAGAAAATGTCAAAACCTATGTACATCTGACCATATAAACTAATGCTAAGCTAAATGAACCACAAGATAGGGACACAAGAGATTTTATCTTTCTTGCTGTTCTTTTTAATGTACTTATAATGTACATTTTTTGTTTCCTTTGTATGTTCATCCCCCATTTTTTAACCCCTGTTGTCACTGTATTTGATTCTGGTGTCCTGCGTCTTGTATATACATTTTTCTAAATTGGGGAGGGGAAGGGAAATAAAATGCTGAAATAAGGTTACAGGATGACCCATTGTAACAATGAGATGGACAAGACGCTATGCTGAAAATGAATTTTACAACTTTGGGTGGGGAGGAATTGGAAAGGTTGGGAAGAAAGGGATGGTAGGGAAAAACAAAAGAGGGGATAACAATGCTTGAGAGGAAATGGACTCATTACCATGCTCTAGAAACTGTAACCCCCCTCTGTACAGTATCTTTACAATAAAAATATATAAATATTAAAAACTGTACTCCTTCAGGACTTTCAGGCCTACCTAGTGTTCTATTGTAATAATGTACTCATGACAATCTTGTCTCAATTCAAAGACGTCTGTGTGTGTGTGTTTGTGTGTCTGTCTGTGTGTGTGTCTGCCTGCCTGTTCGGTTGTGTTTAGAGAATAGAAGGCAGATGTAGGAGACAAAGTTCCCTGAGAGACTGGTGCAGTGGCATACACCTGAATTTCCAGCTATATGGAGGTGATCAGGGGGATGGTGGTTTGAAGCCAACATGGGCAAAACATTAATGGGACCACCACCTCAGCAAAAATACCAAGTGAAGTGGTACTGTCACCCTGTTATGTGGGAGACATAGAAGGAAGATCACAATCCAAGGCTGATAGAGGCAAAAATATGAGATCCCACCTGAAAAATAACCAAAACCAAAGGAGTTAGAGTTGGAGTTCAAATGCTAAAGTGCCTTGCTAACAAGTGCAAATTAGAGTTCATACCTGGGTACTACTCATCACAAAAGAGTTGCATGAGAATATGACCTAATACATTCACTAATGCAGTTGATAATGGTGAGCCCTGCATTATCCATGCACCCCACAGTGAGCTGAATATAATTAAATTTACTTAGGATTATTTCCAGGCCAGAAAGTTATGAGACACGTCAGGGGCTAAGACAGCACAACATCAGCCCCTGTGTAGGAAGCCTGTGACAGGACACAGGCAAGCCTGCCTCTGGTCTGCTAGATGCATTTCCTGTTGGGTGGCAAATCATAGAGCAGACTATCTTTCTTGTTTCTAGTGAACACATGGTACAGATTAGCAATTGGCTTTGAGGTATAATCTCATCCCTATCATGGGAAGAGCCACTACTATGCTGACAGGCAGCCTGCTGGGAACAGACATTCCATGTGTCTTGGAAAGGATGTCCACAAACCCAGGGCTCAGGCTGTTCTCAGTCATGAAAGTGATGAGGAGAGGAGCTTTGTTTTATTTATTTATTTATTTATTTATTTATTTATTTATTTATTTATTTATTTATTTATTTATTTATGTCAGTCAGTCATAGGGCCTTCACTCAGGGCCTGCAAGGCTAGCACTCTACCATGTGAGCCCTTGCATCACTATCAGCTTTTTCTGCTTATGTGGTGCTGAGGAATTGAACCCTGGATCTCATGTATGCAAGGTAAGCACTCTACCACTGAGCCACCTTCCCAGCCCAGCTTCATTCTCTAATAAGGCTTAATAGGAGGCATTCAGAGCTGAGTCCTAAGTCCCTTCACCATTTTTAATTAATTTTTTATTGTGAAAATACTGTACAGATGGGTTACAATTACATGAACATGGTAATGAGTCTATTTCTTATCAAGTGTTGTTGCCTCCTCCTTTGTTTTTCCCCTACCATCCTTCCCTCCCACCTCCTCAACTACACTCTGTTCTTCCTCCCCTTCCCCCACTCCCGCCTGAATTGTAAAGTTCGTTTTTCAACATAGCATCTTGTACATCTCATTGTTGTTTCGGGTCAACTGTATCCCTACTTAAACAATTTGTTTTTTCCCTTCCCCTCCCCTAATTATACCAACATCAAATACAGTGAAAACAAGGGTTATACATGGGGGAGGGACATACAAAGGAACAAAATAATCACATGGTACCTTATAAATATGTTAGAAACAATAACAAGAAAGAAAAAAATCCACTTGTATCCCTATCTTGGGGTTTATTTCGCTTAACATCATCTTATCTGACTTTTTCTGCTTTTCCCAGACATGTACTAGTTATTGCAAATAAGGAAAATCATGGTCCCTTCATCTTTTAAATGCCTTGATTATAAACAAAAGGTCAATCTGACTCTGTCCACTTTATTTCAGGAACCAACATGGCCCAGAAGGTAACTCAAGCACAGCCTGTAATTTTAGTGGTAGAAAAGGAGGCTTTGACCCTAGACTGTTTATGTGAGATTTGGGTATCTTTATACTGCATCTTTTCTTACAAACAGCCCCCTAGCAGGGAATTGGTTTTTCTTATTCATCAGAACTCTTATGGGAAACAAAATGCAACAGAATGTTGATATTTCCTGAACTTCCAGAAGTTATCCAGATTAATCAAACACACCATCACAGGCACACAGCTGGAGGATTCAGCTGTGTATTTCTGCACATGCACAGAGCCCACAGTGAGAGGGGAGCCTACAAGCCCCTTACATAACCTTCAGCTAGAGCAAGAGACCCAGGGAAAGAAGCAGGGCTGTGGGCAGAGGTAGGATTTGCAGGGAGACCATAGAGCAATTCACATACAATGTCTAGACATACTACCTATTAGACATGTGTGTCTCCTTTGGTCTTTTTTTTTTTAATTTTATTTTATGTTATTTGAGAGCATACTGTACAGAGGGGTTACAATTACATTGGCAGGATAATGCATACATTTCTTACCAAGCATTGCAGCCTCCTCCTTTGTTTACCCTTCACCTCCCTTCCCAGCCTCCCCCCTCCCCCCCACCCAATCATACCCCCCTCCCCCCCCACACCGACATTGTAAAGCTTGCTTTGACATGACATTTTGTAATTCTCCTTGTTGCAACAGGTCCACCTGAATCCTTAAACGACTTGTTTGTCCCCATCTCCTCCACATGTTATACTGACATCAAATAAAGTGAAAGCGGGGGTTACACTGTGGGGGAGGGACATACAAAGCAACAAAGAAATAATCTTATAAATGCGTTAGAAACACATGCATGAAAGAAACGAAAACATTAAAATACATATTTAAGGGTTCGTTTTCCTAACATCCTTTGGTCTTTATATTAAGAAAAAATATAAAGCCCATGTAAAAATCACTTGTAAAATGTTTGTGAACAAAGCTTATTATTTATACTTGTATCATTTTACTAAGGTGGAAAAATTATCAAATTCTATTAACCAATTGGAATATTTGTAGAAAAAATATATATGTTTATGCAATGATGATTACATAGAATGTTTTTATCTACTTTTAATACAACTATATTCCAGTTTTTCTTAAAAATTTGTAATTCTTGACCAGTGAGGAAGAATAAAGTATTTGAATTGGGACTTCTTTCTATACTCAAGTGAACACTATTACATATAAGCAGAAGATATATAAGCTGTTTTTCAAATTACCTTTTGTTTCAAAATTGTGAATTTTAAATGCTATTGAGACAACTTGTTCTCATTTGCATACTGCCTATGAATGGAAATATTTAGAGTGGAGATGTGTCAATCCTGGCCAGTCTCTTGCTACACCTTTAAAATATCCAGTTTTATCTCCTGTGAAACCAAAAAGCGGTTAGGGCCAGAATGACAGCTGACATGGTAACCGAGTCCAGACCATCATTGGTACCTACTTTCTGTTATACAATGTATTCGTCCTCACATGTTACAACAGATTCAAAAATGAGAATATTCATGTTCTCTGGCTCTGTTGGGGATCACTGATGTTCCTAAGCAAGGCTGAAGACACACGTGCCTACATGCAAAGACAACATGCCAGAACAAGACAAGGATGCCCACTCTCTCCACTTCTCTTCAATCTAGTATTAGAATGCCTAGCTACAGCAATAAGGCAAGATGCAGACATAAAGGGGATCCAAATAGGGAAAGAAGAAATAAAACTTTCCCTCTTTGCAGATGACATGATCTTGTATTTAAAGAATCCCATAGACTCCACTCCCAAATTACTCAAGCTGATTCAAAACTTTGGCAAAGTAGCAGGATATAAAATTAACCCCCCAAAATCAATGGCTTTTCTATATGCCAACAATGAGAAAAGTGTGGCTGAAATTAGGAAAGCAACTCCATTTGTAATAGCCCCACAAAAAATAAAATACCTAGGAATTAACTTAACCAAAGAAGTGAAGGACCTCTATGATGAAAACTTTAAAATCTTGAAAAAGGAAATCAACACAGAACTTAAAAAATGGCAAAACCTCCCATGCTCCTGGATTGGCAAGATTAACATCGTGAAAATGGCAATACTTCCCAAGGCTATCTACAAATTCAACGCGATACCTATCAAAATTCCACCCTCATTCTTCAAGGAAATAGAGGAGGCAATCCAAAAATTCATATGGAACAATAAAAGACCCCGAATAGCAAAAACGCTCCTCAACGGAAAGAACACTGCTGGAGGAATATCAATACCAAATTTCAAACTCTACTATAAAGCCATAGTAATCAAAACAGCTTGGTATTGGCATAAGAACAGACCTCAGGACCAATGGAATAGAATTGAAAACCCAGAAATGAACCTACAGACCTATAGCCATCTAATCTTCGATAAGGAAGCTAAAACAATAGAATGGAAGAAAGACAGCCTCTTCAGTAAATGGTGCTGGCAAAATTGGTTAACTACATGTAGAAAACTAAAGCTAGATCCTTATATATCACCCTGCACCAGAATCAACTCCAAATGGATCAAAGACCTTGAACTCAAAGCAGACACTCTGAAAACATTACAGGATGGAATAGGAGAAACCCTAGGTCTCCTTGGCTCAGGTCGAAATTTTCTGAATAGAGACCCGGAAGCACAACAAATCAAAGAAAGGTTGGACAAATGGGATTGCATAAGATTGCAGAGCTTCTGCAGGGCAAATGACATAGCTGGCAAGATCAATAGAAAGCCCACCGATTGGGAGAAGATCTTTACTAGCCATACAACGGACAAGGGTCTCATATCTAAAATATACTTGGAACTCAAAAAATTAAACCACCCAACAACAAATCCTCAAAGAAACAACTGCCCAATAAATAAGTGGGCAAAAGACTTAAAGAGAAGCTTCTCTGAAGAAGAAAGAAGGATGGCCAATAGACACATGAAGAAATGTTCAACATCCCTAGCCATAAAAGAAATGCAAATCAAAACAACATTGAGATATCACCTCACTCCAGTTAGAACAGCAAAAATCAAGAACTCTAATAACAACAGATGCTGGAGGGGATGTGGACAGAAAGGAACCTTACTTCATTGTTGGTGGGAATGTAAACTTGTTCAACCACTTTGGAAAGCAGTATGGAGGTTCCTCAAAAGACTTCACATAGATCTCCCCTATGATCCAGCAATCCCACTTTTGGGCATTTACCCAAATGTTTACAAACAAGACCACACTAAAGCTACCAGCACAACTATGTTTATTGCAGCACTATTTACCATAGCTAAGATATGGAACCAACCCAGATGCCCCTCAGTAGATGAATGGATCAAGAAAATGTGGTATATATACACAATGGAATTCTATGCCTCCATCAGAAAGAATGACATTTCCCCATTTGTTAGGAAATGGAAAAGTTTGGAAAAAATTATATTAAGTGAAGTAAGCCAGGCCCAAAGAAGCATAGGTCCCATGGTTTCCCTTATTTGCAATATCTAGTATAGGTATGAGTCAAGCGGAAAAGGCCAGATATTGTGATGTTAGGAAAATGAACCCTTAAATATGTATTTTAATGTTTTTGTTTCTTTCATGCATGTGTTTCTAATGCATTTATAAGATTACTTCTTTGTTGCTTTGTATGTCCCTCCCCCACAGTGTAACCCCCGCTTTCACTATATTTGATGTCAGTATAACATGTGGAGGAGATGGGGACAAACAAGTCGTTTAAGGATTCAGGGGGACCTGTTGCAACATTGAGAAGTACAAAATGTCATGTCAAAACCAGCTTTACAATTTCGGTGTGGGGGGGGAGGGGGGTATAATTGGGTGGGGGGAGGGGGGTAAAATTGGGTGGGGGGAGGGGGGAGGCGGGGAAGGGAAGTGAAGTGTAAACAAAGGAGGAGGCTGCAATGCTTGGTAAGAAATGTATGCATTATCCTGCCCATGTAATTGTAACCCCTCTGTACAGTATGTTCTCAAATAAAATAAAATACAATTTTAAAAAAAAAAAGATATGAAGAAAGTATATTATGATACAGGGATGAATTTCTCAACAGGTAATAAATTTTTTGAAAAAAAAAAAAAAAAAAGACAACATGCCAGGGATGCCTACATAGCAAGGGTCACTTAGAGGCAGAGTGCAGAGGCATACACAAAACAATGGCCTTGGTCCCTACCCCTGACCCTCCTCCCAAACCAACATAAGAAGATAGCTAGTTGACTCAAGAATGTTAGCTTAAGAGTTTATGCTTGGCTAGCTCCCTAACCCTTCTCCAACACCACGATAAGAAAATAGGTTACTCAAGGATGTTAACTGAAGAGCTTGTTTGGCTCAGGGTTACTATTTTGCCAAAATGATTTCTGCTTTGTGTGAAAAAAGACACTTGTTTGTTCATCATGGTTGTGTAAAAGTTTACTGCCTTTCCTACTACATCATGCTAGATATTAGGGAAATGAACCCCAAGATAAATTTTCAAATGTTTTTTTTTCTTTCATGCGATTTTTTCTAACATATTTATAAGATGATTTCTTTGTTGCTTTATATGTCCCTCCCCCATGGTATAACCCCTGCTTTCACTGTATTTGATGTTGGTATAATTTGGGGAGGGGAAGGAAAAAAACAAATCATTTAAACAGGGATACAGGTGGACCCATTGCAACAATGAGATGTACAAGTCGTTATATCGAAAAACGAATTTTACAACTTTGGTGTGTGGGGGAGGATCCGGTAGGAAGGGCTCATGGGAAGGGATGGGAGGGGAAACAAAGGAGGAGGCAACAATGCTTGATAAGAAATGTACTCGTTCCCATCCTCCTCTTCAGAGAAGTTTCTCTTTAAGTCTTTAGCCCACTTGTTTATTGGGCAGTTGTTTCTTTGACGTTTTGTTGTTGGGGGATTTAATTTTTTGAGTTCAAGGTATATTTTAGATCTGAGACCCTTGTCCGTTTTATGGCTAGAGAAGATCTTCTCCCAATCCGTGGGCTTTCTATTGATCTTGCTAGCTATGTCCTTTGCCATGCAGAATGGATGGGAAGGGGAAACAAAGGAGGAGGCTACATGCTTGATAAGAAGTGTTCTCATTATCTTGCCCATGTAATTGTAACCACTCTGTACAGTATTTTCACAAAAAAATGAAAATTAAAATTAAAAAAAATGTACTCATTATCTTGCCCATGTAATTGTAACCCCTCTGTACAGTATTATCACAAGTTAAAAAAAAACTGCCTGGGAGATGAACTAGGGTCCGTTGTTCTCTAAGACACAGTGCCCCTTGGCTTCCCCATTTTGATTCCTGAGATCATCTTTGTGACTTTGTTTCTTTCTCATACTCTACCACTTCCCAGTAGGTACCTGTTCATTTTGTAGAAGTGCACATGGCATGGCTCCACAAAAGTGTTAGAAACTTCTTGAGTCACTTATCACCATTTAAAATCAGGTGTCATATTAAATACAATGAATTTCTCACTTGGCTACAAAAATAGGACACTAGACATAAGGAGGAAGAGGTCAAATGTTATGTTTGAATATGTAATGACTTTGGTGTATGTTCATTTTATTTTTCTCGCTCATATTATTTATCCACAATATGAATATGCACATATGTAAAAAGTTAAATTATTGATCATAAAATACAAAGAATCCCATAAAACAAAACAAAACAAAAAAAACCAACCCACAAATCTGCACCAAGTGCTGATGGCTCATGCCTAGAATCATAGCTACTCAAGAGACTGAGATCTGAGGATTGAAGTTCAGAGTCAGCCTGAGAAATAAAGTCTGCAAGACTCATCTCCAATTAAGCACGAAAAAATTGGAAGTGGAGCTATGTCTCAAGTGGGAGAGCACTAGCCTTGAGCAAAAAAGTTCAGGATCAATGCCCAGGTCCTGACTTCAAGCACCAGAACTGGCACCAAAACAACAACAACAACAATAATAAAACTGGGTTATAATTGCATGAGACTAAAGCTTTTTCCCTGCTGATTTCATATGTCTTAATGTATACACCAGTTTGAGAAACCTAAATATAGTTTATTTATTAATTCCAAGACACTACATAAATGAGGGTTTCTAAACATTAAGTATTGTGTAAACATTTGCAGAGTTAAAAACACATAGGTTTAGTAAATATGAACTGACCAACTGATGTCCTATTTTATCAAAAGTACATTCCATTTAAATGTCCTACATTATATACAAAACTTTTGATATTTCTGCTGTTTATAATCCGTATAATGGACATAGAAAAACTCTCATCGTTTAGACAGTCTTGCTACTTAACATATGATCTACATTTATCTGCCTAGACTAAATAAATGTTATTGTATATAAGATGTCCTTATACATTAGGATATACATCTATTTGGAATCATTGGCACTATATACTTAACTTGTAGGAGCTCTAAAGTTTTAATTTTTACTCCAAATGGAAAACTACCTTAATATATAATTTGTTTGTACCTGTGATTCTGTTTGTTGCTATTGTTAAATACATTTGTTTTTCTCAAATGTATAAGCCTACTAAAATAAATTAGCAAAACCACTTTACAGATTCAATGTACTCAATACTGGTACCATTTTGTACATTGTTAGAAAGTGATTTTTCTGTCAAAATTATTTGCTTCCTTTCTTGAGAAAATGGTTTTCCTGAAGAGTTCTTCATTTAGCCAGGTGGTTTGGCCATTGTTAATTACATTTTAGTTACAAATATCCTTTTTCTGAGCAGTTTAATTAAGACACAAGTTAGAAGCTCCTTGAAGTTTAATTATATTCTGTTAATTAAGCCCACACCCTTTTGCACATTGTGAAACTGAGCTCAGCCAGTGCTGGCAGAGGGGCAAGGACTGCTGGGTTAGGGATAGAAAGGGAGCAGCCAGTCTGCTCTGTGTGCTTGCATCAGAATTTTGGCTGATGGCCACCCTTCTGCAGAAGTAAATTTTGTCTTGCTGACTTCCTTTAGAGTGAGTGTCTTTATTCCTATGGGACACCCTAACATCCAGAGCTATTTCTAATGAGGCTTAGTTTACGTTCATCTGTTTCTAAATAGAAAGAACTTGACAATGTTAATATAATGCTGTCAAGTATAATTAATATTCTAAAATGCAGTATGAAATGGAAATATCTAGACTGTTCTAACAATTGATAATGTTTTCCAATATTTTAATCATGTCTAAGATTTTTGTCATTGCCATTTTATCCTCCTAAAGTATTTGAAATCTAATCCACAGAAAAAATACCTTTATTTTTATTTTATATTTGTATTTTTTAACTTTGTTATTTGTCAAAATCTTTTCAGACATTTGTTTTTATTGGCTTTAATTTTTGTATTCATTTCAAACTTTGTATTTATTCTCTATTGACATTCTGCACCATTTTGGAAATGTTAGGACAGAGTTGAGAATGGAGAAGAAGGAGTTCCGGGAAGATGGCTGAGGAGAAGCTGGAATCTGAACAAGCTCTCGCATAGAAAGCAGTTTTAGAGTTCCAGTGAACAGTCCTAAGCCAGAGAATCACACCAAGTGTGCCATCACAGGACAGAGAGTTAGACAAGAGAGGGGAAGCCAAGATCTGGAGACACATCTGAGCGCCTGCAAGCAGCTGCCGAGGCGGCGGCAGGGTCGCAGCAGCGACCGCAGCCGGGGCCATACCTGATCATTCACACAGAGAGTCTGGGATGAAGGTGCCAGACACAGCGGGCAAGAGGTTTCTACTCAACACCAGCAAGAACCGACAAGGAGTGGACATCTTCATCCTGAAGTTTGCAGACCAGAGACGACCCAGGATCCAAGACTCGGCATGAGTACAAGCCCGACGTCCTCACTCCTTCTCAGGGAGCAGAGGAGGGAAGGCCATGCCTCCCCCCCAGCACCAGTGATCTCGATCTTGGATACCGACAAAGCTCGGAGGAGCTGCCAGCTCCAACTCAGGCCTTGGAATAAAACGAGTCATTTAGCAGGTCACAGAACTTAACGGTGAAGTGACCTGCCAGACTCAGCTCCATCCAGGGAAAAGTCACCCAGCTCAGGCACCAGCCATTGGAGTGGCTTGCATCACTGGTTAACCAGAGCCAGAGGCTGCCCCTCCCTCTAGCAGCCTCCACAATCAATTGAAAAACAGAAACCCTGAGAATGGCTCCAGGCTGGGCTCTGTGAGTTTTTCACAAAATAGCCCCAGGGAAAAGCTACTGTTTGTTGAAAGGCCTCAACTCTACCAGAACCTAGCCTCATCACCCCTCTTTTGTGATTCTCAAAGCAGATCACCCTCCCATTAACCTAACCAGGGAGTGGGATCTCAAAATCTTTGGTAAAGCAGAGCATTTTTCTGCCTGTTCGAACAAACTGACTTAAGAAACCAATCAAGCCACAGGACCTCAAGCTGACCAGAGACTCCAACAAGAGGCTGGTTACAGACAAAAGGGAGATACAGGATTCTTCCCACCCCTCTCAAAAAAATCAAAAAAAATCAAAGAACTTTTTATTGTCTTCTTCTTCTTTTCTTTTTTCTTTTTTTTTTTTTTGGTACCTTATATATATAAAAAAAATTTTTCCTTTTCTAAAACTTTTATTAATCTTTAATTTTTGCCTTTTTTGAAAAAATAATTGTTTTCTAGTAACTTTTTTTCCTCTTATAATTTTTATTTTAGGAATACGGGAATGTGCGTTTTCCTTTCTTTTCTTGTCTTCTTTCTCTTTTTCTTTCTTTCTTAATTATCTTTTTGTTTTTTGTCCAGCTCTACTGAACTTCTGATTTTTTTTCTCCCTTTCTTATCCTTTTCACCTTTTCCTCTCTTTTGTTCTTCTGTATATGACTTAACTCTTGTCCTGCATATCCTCAGATAAACCCATAGTTAACTAGTAGACCCTATCCCCCATTGTGTACAAACTTAATCCACAATTTATTACTCAATCCAAAACCTCTGAGACTTAAATTCCTTAATAGCAGTACTACCTCTTTATACTTATATAATATTTTAAGCATTTTTTAAGTTTTTCACATCTCCTCTATCTCACTCCTGTTTTCTCAATATATTCACATTCCTCTCTAAATAGATGGTCTTTCAATCTCCATAACTATATTAATTTTTACGTTTCTATTTTTTTGGTCTCTTTTCATTTCCCTTTCCCTTTCTTCTTTTTCTCTCTCTCTCTACTTGCATCCTACCCAACCTATTTCCTGAATTGAGATTAAGACATAGTTAACTCTCCCTGTGCCTCCCCACACCAATCTATTCCTATTTTTTACCCACATCTCTCCCTAACCCTAATAATTTCTGGTTTTCCAAATTCTTCTCTGGTTCGAAGCCCATTAACATATAGTTGTTTGATGTTGAATAGATGTATCTGTTGAACTAGATTGTATCTGTAGACTATTGACTGTACAAATGCAAACTTTGGTTGATGGTTGCCTTAAGATAGTGTTCTAGCACAAAACTGGTGCTATTTTCATCTCAAATGGGCAGAGTAAGCCAGAAAAACACAAGAAAAATGGCAAATCTGGGTATCTCAATTCCTAATCTTGATAATCCCGCGATAGAATAATCCAGAGGAGAGTTCCCAAATAGCTCTACAAACACTGCTGGCAAACATGACAAATGAAAAGTTTGACAACTTACAAAGGACTCTGTATGAGCACGATAGGGAGAGAGAGGAGGCATCCCAAAAGTTTATACAGGAATATCATAATCGTGAGGAAGCTACTGAAAAACTGATACAGGATTTGCGTGAGCAACTTGAGAATACTCAAGAAAAATGGAGGATTGGCGTGAGCAGGCTGAGAACACTCAAAGAGAACTGCAGGAATCCCATGAACGGGAAGAAAGAGAACTGCAGGAATTCCACAAAGGGGAGGAATCTAATCAAAGAGTAATTCAGGAACTGAGAAACCAGGTAGAGAATACACAAAGATCACTAAAGGCATTCATGGAATCCATTAACAAAGAGCTGAAGGAAGTCAGGGAGACCACAAAGGGAATGCTGAATGGAACTCAACAGAAGGAATGGGAGTCCAAAGAAACCATAACCAATCAACTAAGTGATTTGAGAACAAACACTGAACACCAAATTAAGGAAGTAAAGAAATTCATACAAGACCTAAAACAGAGCTTCAACAAAGAACTTGAAGCCATCAAAGCTGACCAATTAGAAGGAAAAGAGATAAAAAACAAAGTAGGAGTCTTGACAGCAGGTTAGACCATGCAGAAGATCGAATCTCAGGGATTGAAGACAGCCTACATATTATAGAGAAAGAACATACAACCATCCAAGACATGTCCAAGAAATATGATAGATCTATCCAACACCTGGAATACACCACCAGAAGGCCTAATCTAAGGATAATGGGTGTAGAGGAGCACCTAGAAACAGAAGTTAATGGTCTAGGAAATTTGTTTAACAGGATCCTAGCAGAGAACTCCCCAAACATAAAAAAGATAGGCCTATTCAGATACAAGAAACTTTTAGAACCCCAAATAGACCAGACCAGAATAGGACATCCCACCATCACATTATAATCCACACAAGATCAACTCAGACCAAGGAAAAGATCCTTAAAGCTGTCAAGGAGAAAAGGGTAATCACCTATAAAGGGAAACCAATTAGAATCACCTCAGATTTCTCAGCAGAGACAATCAAAGCAAGAAGAGCATGGAATGATGTATGCCATGCCCTAAAAAAAAACAACTATCAACCAAGAATACTGTACCCAGCTAAACTCTCCTTCATAACTGAAGGCCAAATAAAAACCTTCCATAGCAAAGAAAAATTGAAACAATTCATCTCCACCAAACCAGCCCTACAAAAGATTCTTAAAGATGTCCTACACATAGAAAACCAACAAGACCACAACAAAGGCCAAGAAACTGCACCCAAACTGAGAATCCAAGAACCATAGGAAGAACCCAGTTTTTCCAGCCCCCAAGAAGGTGGATAACATGGCAGGAACTCCCAAATACCTCTCAGTCCTATCTCTTAACGTTATCGGACTGAACTCTCCAATTAAGCGACATAGAATGTCTAGTTGGATTAAAAAACAAGACCCTTCTATCTGCTGCCTACAGGAGTCACATCTTGCCCGTAAAAACAAACACATTTTCAATGTTAAAGGCTGGAACAAAATCTACCAAGCAAAAGGCCCTCATAAACAGGCAGGAGTTGCAATTCTAATATCAGATAAAATAGACTTCAAATTAAAATTCATGAGAAGAGGTAAAGAAGGTCGCTACATAGTAATTAAAGGATCTCTCCTTCAGGAGGATATTACAATTCTAAATATCTATTCGCCAAACAAGGGAGCACCCAAATTTATCAAAGAAACACTACTTTCCCTCAAATCCCATATAGATCCAAAGACATTAATTGTAGGGGATTTTAACACACCACTCTCTCCACTAGATAGATCAACTCGGCAAAAACTCAACAGAGAAACCGCAGATCTAAACAGCTGCATAGATCAACTAGACTTAACAGACATCTACCGAACATTTCACCCAGCAGCATCAGAATACACGTTTTTCTCAGCAGCACATGGAACGTTTTCTAAAATAGACCACATATTAGGCAACAAAGCAAACTTGTCTAAATTCAGAAACATTGAAGTTATACCTTGCATTCTCTCTGACCACAAGGGAATAAAATTAGAACTCAACACCAAAAGCCACCAAAGAAAGTCCGGTATCTCATGGAGGCTGAACAACACACTGCTGGATCAAGAGTGGGACATGGAAGAGATTAGAAAGGAAATTCAAATGTTCTTGCTATTCAACAAAAATGAACACACAAATTACCAGCTCCTCTGGGACACAGCAAAGGCAGTACTCAGAGGCAAGTTTATAGCTCTGAGCTCCTACATCAACAAATTGGAGAGATCGGAAACTAACAATTTAATGACACATCTAAACCTCCTTGAAAAAGAGCATCAAGGTAAACCCCAATCCAGTAGACGGAAAGAAATAATCAAAATTAAAGCAGAATTAAATGAATTAGAATCCAAAAAAGTATATGAAAGAATGAACGAAACAAAGAGTAGGTTCTTTGAAAAACTTAACAAAATTGACAGACCCTTAGCAAAACTTTTAAGAAAAAGAAGAGAACACACCCAAATTAATAAACTCAGAGATGATAATGGAAACATCACCACAGAAACAACCAAGATTCAGAACACTAAAGGAATACTTCTCAAAACTTTTTGCTAGTAAGTTTGACAACTTGACAGAAATGGACCTTTTACTAGCAAATATGGACATGCCAAAACTAAACCACGATGAGTTAAACCAGCTTAACAGGCCCATATCAAGCATTGAAATAGAAGCAGCAATAAGAGACCTCCCAGCTAAGAAAAGTCCAGGACCAGATGGTTTTACAGCGGAATTTTACAACACCTTCAAAGCAGAGCTCACACCAATACTCCTCCAACTCTTCAATGAAATTGAAAGAGAAAGCTCACTACCGAGCACATTCTATGAAGCCACCATAACCCTCATCCCAAAATCCGGCAGAGACTCATCAAAGAAAGAGAACTGTAAACCCATTTCTTTGATGAACATTGATGCAAAACTTCTCAACAAAATTTTGTCCAATCAACTTGAACAATTCATCCAAAAAATCATACACCATGATCAAACAGGATTCATTTCAGGGATGCAAAGCTGTTTGAATATATGCAAATCAATTAATATTATTCATCACATCAACAGGAACAAGAATAAGAACCACATGGTTATCTCAATAGATGCAGAAAAAGCATTCAACAAGATGAACACCCCTTTATGATGAACGTTTTGGAAAAATTAGGAATCCATGGAACATTCCTCAATACAATAAAGGCTGTATATGACAAACCTACAGCCAGCATTAAACTCAATGGTGAAAAACTAAAGCCATTTCCTCTTAACTCAGGAACAAGACAAGGATGCCCACTCTCTCCACTTCTCTTCAATCTAGTATTAGAATGCCTAGCTACAGCAATAAGACAAGATGCAGACATAAAGAGGATCGAAATAGGGAAAGAAGAAATAAAACTCTCCCTCTTTGCAGATGACATGATCTTGTATTTAAAGAATCCCGTAGACCCCACTCCCAAATTACTTAATCTGATTCAAAACTTTGGCAAAGTAGCAGGTTATAAAATTAACCCCCCAAAATCAGTGGCTTTTCTGTATGCCAACAATGAGAATTGTGGCTGAAATTAGGAAAGCAACTCCATTTGTAATAGCCCCACAAAAAATAAAATACCTAGGAATTAACTTAACCAAAGAAGTGAAGGACCTCTATGATGAAAACTTTAAAATCTTAAAAAAGGAAATCAACACAGAACTTAAAAAAAGGCAAAAGCTCCCATGCTCCTGGATTGGCAAGATTAACATCGTGAAAATGGCAATACTTCCCAAGGCTATCTACGAATTCAACGCAATACCTATCAAAATTCCAATCTCATTCTTAAAGGAAATAGAAGAGACAATCCAAAAATTCATATGAAACAATAAAAGACCCCGAATAGCAAAAACGCTCCTCAATGGAAAGAACACTGCTGGAGGAATATCAATACCAAACTTCAAACTCTACTATAAAGCCATAGTAATCAAAACAGCTTGGTATTGTCATAAGAACAGACCTCAGGACCAATGGAATAGAATTGAAAACCCAGAAATGAACCTACGTATCTATAGCCATCTAATCTTCCATAAGGGATCTAAAACAATAGAACGGAAGAAAGACAACCTCTTCAGTAAATGGTGTTGGCAAAATTGGTTAACTACATTTAGAAAACTACAGCAAGATCCTTATATATCACCCTGCACCAGAATCAACTCCAAATGGATCAAAGACCTTGAACTCAAAGCAGACACTCTGAAAACATTACAGGATGGAATAGGAGAAACGCTAGGTCTCCTTGGCTCAGGCCGAAATTTTCTGAATAGAGACCCGGAAACACAACAAATCAAAGAAAGGTTGGACAAATGGGTTGCATAAAGTTGCAGAGCTTCTGCAGGGCAAATGACATAGGTAGCAAGATCAATAGAAAGCCGATGGATTGGGAGAAGATCTTTACTAGCCATACAATGGACAAGGGTCTCATATCTAAAATATATTTGGAACTCAAAAAATTAAATCCCCCAACAACAAATCCTCACACAAAACAACTGCCCAATAAATAAGTGGGTGAAAGTCTTAAAGAGAAACTTCTCTGAAGAAGAAAGAAGGATGGCCAATAGACACATGAAGAAATGTTCAACATCCCTAGCCATAAAAGAAATGCAAATCAAAACAACATTGAGATATCACCTCACTCCAGTTAGAGTGGCAAAAATCAAGAACTCTAACAACAACAGATGCTGGAGGGGATGTGGACAGAAAGGAGCCTTACTTCATTGTTGGTGGTTATGTAAACTTGTTCAACCACTTTGGAAAGCAGTATGGAGGTTCCTCAAAAGACTTCACATAGAACTCCCCTATGACCCAGCAATCCCACTTTTGGGCATTTACCCAAATGTTTACAAACAAGACCACACTAAAGCTACCAGCACAACTATGTTTATTGCAGCATTATTTACCATAGCTAAGATATGGAACCAACCCAGATGCCCCTCAGTAGGTGAATGGATCAAGAAAATGTGGTATATATACACAATTTAATTCTATGCCTCCATCAGAAAGAATGACATTGCCCCATTTGTTAGGAAATGGAAAAAACTTTGAAAAAATTATATTAAGTGAAGTAAGGCAGGCCCAAAGAAACATAGGTCCCATGGTTTCCCTTATTTGTAATATCTAGTATATGTATGAGTCAAGCGGAAAAGGTCAGATAATGTGATGTTAGGAAAATGAACCCTTAGATGTGTATTTTAATGTTTTTTTCTTTCATGCATGTGTTTCTAATGCATTTATAAGATTATCTCTTTGTTGCTTTGTATGTCCCTCCCCCACAGTATAACCCCTGCTTTCACTATATTTGATGTCAGTATAACTTGTGGAGGAGATGGGGAAAAACCAGTTGTTTAAGGATACAGGTGGACCTGTTGCAACAATGAGAAGTACAAGTTGTCATGTCCAAAAAGAGCATTACAACGTCGGTGCGCGGGGGTGGAGGGGGGTGAAGGGGAGGAAGGAGAAGGATTGGGATTTCGGGGGAGGGGGGAGGGTGGGAAGGGATGTGAAGGGTAAACAAAGGAGGAGGCTGCAATGCTTGGTAAGAAATGTACACATTATCCTGCCCATGTAATTGTAACTCCTCTGTACTGTATGTTCACAAATAAAATAAAATTAAATTAAAAAAAAAAGAACGCAGAAGAGGTAAATGAAGGGCGGTAAGGAAGGGTCCTCACTTACATTGAATCTGGGTTGTCCAAAGATGGCTACTGCAGCTGGACCCACAAATGATATCTGCCTGTGGTGAAGCTGAAGAGGCCCTCAGGAACCAACACCATGCAACATGGGCTGCAGATGTTGGGGGAGGTAGGTATATCCATAGCTCCACCAGTGGATATGGGGAAATGGAGAACCCCGGATCACACAGACCATAGCCAGGAGGGAAGTGGGTGGACCATGAGCCCTTACCTTCCTTCTCTGCTGATTGCTACAACTAATATGGTCTCCCTGAACACACATATATCCCCTCACCCATCCTTAAACCAACACATGGAGAGGGGCACAGGGAATGCTATGGCCATGGGACAGAGGTGGCTTCTGAAGAGGGACAGAGAAGAAGATGAAGAGAGGAAGGAAGGGGAGTATGAGTATGGGTGTCTCACTTACCATGGATAGGGGTCGTCCAGAGACATGGCTCTGCTAGCAGGGTTCACACTGCCCACTTGCCTGGAAGCAGCTGCAGCCCAAGAGGGCATCACACACATGCGCAGTCACATGCCCACATGGACTATGAGGATGGAGATCCACACATCCAAGGCAAAGAGATTCCTGGGTTTCTTGTAGAAGTGGCATGTGCAGCACCAGTTGGAGGAGGATGGCAGTGAACACGGCCTGGGTCCTGAGACTCTCAATGGAGGCAGTGTAACCAAGTAGCCTCAGGGAGGAGCGGGGAGTGGATGCCAGTCAGACTCGAGCCTCCCGCTTCCTTATTGGATGGCCACTGTGGTTGTACCTGCATCCAGGCTCATCCAGGTCTGCATGCTTGTGCATGTGCAGTGTGTGTGAATAGCGTGCATGCTCATGCGCCTTGCAGGTGCCTACTCACTGTGAGTGTGTGAGGCGCACCCCTCCTTCACACTGCCCAGCTGGGATTGTTAATCTCAAACTCTGAAGAGGCTGGAGGACCCACAATCACTGGAACCCAGACCGGAGGTTAGACTTTTTCAGTTTCTACTGGAAAGCATCCAATGGAGACTCTGGCATGGCACCCTGCTGGGTTGGAGCACTATCTATAAAATAGTTTTATATCCCATTTTCCAGCAAGCTTTATTCTCTTTTTTTTGCCAGTTCTGGGGCTTGAACTCATGGACTGGGCACTGTCCCTGAGCCTCCCTGTGCTCAAGGCCAGCACTCTACCACCTGAGCAATAGTGCCACTTCCAGCTTTTTGCTGTTTTTGTGGTACTGAGGAATCGAGCCCAGGGTTTCATGCATGTGTTAGGCAAGCACTGTACCACTAAACCACATTTGCAGCCCTTAACCTCCAGCCTCTCAGGAGATTAAGAAGCCCAGCCCAAAAACGTGAGGACAGGGCATGCCGTATGTGCATAACAGTGAGAGGTAAGCACGTGCTATGCACATGCACATACACGCTGATAAGGGACACACATGCGCAGGTGCACACATACACGCACGCAGACCCGGATGAGCCTAAACTCGGGAGACCACACGGCCACCCAGGGGTCTGCGCTGCATCTTCTCTCAGCCCCGGCCTGAGGCTGCTGGGTTCCAATGCTTCCCACTACAGTCTCAGGACCCAGGCTGCGTTCGCTGCCATCCTCCCCCAACTGGCGCTGCACCTTCCTCTGGGATGGAAACCCATGGGTGTCTCCGGCCTGGCTGCGTGTATCTCCATCCTCGTGGTCCGTGTAGACATGTGAGCACACATGGTGTGATGCCATCCCTGGCTCGGGATGGTTCGAGGTAAGTGGGCCACTTCAACCCCCACCCCAGCCGTTGACAGGAAGCACGTGGGAAATGACCGGAAGCTGGGTGAGGGGTCACACGCACGCACTTCCAGACCTGGGCTAGTAGTGCAATAGCCGCCCACAGAGAATGAAGTGAGGGTCTCAAAGGCCTGGCTGTCTTTCCTCCCTGGTATGGCCCCAGGGTGGTCAGTTCCACCGCGGTGGGGTGGGGTTAGGTGAAGTGGCCCACTTACCTTGAACCAGCCCTAGTCCAGCAGGGCACCAAAGGCATGCGGAGCAACACATCCACACCGAACTATGAAGAAGCAGATCCATTTGTGCAAGAGGAGTACAAACTGTTTTCAAGATCAGGATTCCTAGAATCATGTCTAATACTATACATGGCTAATTCTATAAACTATCCACTTGCATAAAAGAAAAAATCTAATATACTAGATGAAAAGGCAGACAAGACAGTGGTTCAAAACAGCAGTTAAACATGGATGTGAAACAGAGTTGAGCATCCCATACAAATAAGGCTGAAGAAATCTGGAGAGTCTAAATCATTGCACACATGCACAAACATGAACATGCTTATGCTTTACATACAGAATAACATAGGAGAATATTTCTGCATGTACTTGATTAAAGATACCTCCTGGTAATAATTTGACAACACTGAATTCAAAGCCAGAATCCCTGGGATTCGAGAACAGATCAGATTGCAAATTAGTTGAGCCATCTTCTCAGTCATTCACTCCTTGAAGCCTCACTTTTTCTCATAGCTAAAGGAAGAGCTCTAGCAATTTATGTGCTATAATATTTATGACTAATTTGAGCTAGAATAAGTATTACAAGTAGAACAAAGCTCATGAAGAATAGGCCCATTCCTATGAATGGCTTGAAGTCAACTATCCTTTGTTCACCATTTATCTGCCCTTCATGCAGCAAATATATACTTAGTAATTACTGTATGCCAAGCACCACTTTAAGAGATTCAACAGGCATAGATTATATTCTTTCCCATAGAGAATTCAACAAGAAGCCATGTGCTGGTGGCTCATGGCTATAATCCTAGCTACTGAGGATCTGAGAATTGTGGTTCAAGGCCGACCCAGTCAGTAAAGTCCATGATATTCTTATTTCCAATTAATCACAGAAAAATCCAGAAGTGGCATTGTGGCTCAAATCAAGTGCTATTCTCAGGAACAATGCCAAGGCCCAGAGTTCAAGACTTATAACCAATAGCAACAAAAATTTAACAAGGTCAATTGCAGTAGCTTAAATTTATAATCCCAGTTATTGGAGAGGCAGAGTCAAAGACAATCTTGTTTAGAAAATTGGAAAGATCGGGGATGGGAAGGTGGCTCAGTGGTAGAGTGCTTGCCTTGCATGCATGAAGCCGTGGGTTTGATTCCTCATCACCACATAAGCAAAAAGGAAAAAGCTGGAAGTGGTGCTGTGGCTCAAGTGGTAGAGCACTATCTTTGAGCTGAAGAGCTGAGGGACAGAGCCCAGGCCCAGAGTTCAGGCCCCATGACCGGACCCCCCCCCCCAAAGAAAAAAAAAGAAAATTGGAAAGATCACTTCTGAATCAATAGCTGACAGTGGTGCTGTGTGTCATCCCAACTATATTAGAAGTATAAATAGGAGAATCATGGTTCAGGCCACCTGGGAATAACCATGAGGTGAGACGTTTTCTGAAAAATAAAGCAAAAATGGCTGGAAGCCTGGCTCAGGTGGTAGAATGCCTGCCTAACAAGCTAAAACACTACTAACACTAACATAAAGATGGAGGGAGAGGAAGAGAGGGAAAAAGAACAGGAGGAGATTAATGAAGGAGGAGGCTAATTAAAGGTGAATTTGCCTTCAGGATCTAGCTAAGATTCTCTTACTGGTAGTAGACATGAATTTATTTAGCAACATGAAATTTGCATGCCCATGTTTGTATCTGTATTTTCTTGTAAATCATATTAGAATTTTTGCTACAAAGATTACATATAGCCATATACACATATGCACACTTCCATGTTCTGCATTCTGTCAGCCTTATTAATATTGCTAAGCATAGTTTTTGTTTCGTTCACTTCTCCAAGTTGGTTCACAGGACTATCCTCAATAGATTCCACACCTGGGTTTGGCCAAAGCGATACTATTACTTGTACAGCAACTATGGGAAGAAGTGCCATGTATACCTTGACTCCCATAGGTGGTGCAATGAAGCACAGAGTTCCCCTAGGGCATTCAGTGGTCTCACTTCGTCATATATCTCATTCTCTTTTCCATGTCCATTTCCTGGAGGATGAAATCATTTATCTTTCTTTTTTCCTCTTCAGGATGGTCTCTGGCAATTTTTCTTCTTATTTTGACTTGTCAGCCATTCCTAACATCCCTGCAATTTTGCCAGAACCAGGGTTGATATTCACTTGGAAACTTTTATTAAAATAAAATGTCTAAGCAAGATGACCTTGGTTATCAATTTGTGTATCCATTGTGTGTGTGTGTGTGTGTGTGTGTGTGTGTGTGTGTTGGAGCTGGGGCTTGAACTCAGGGCTTATGGTTTTGTCCATGAGCTTTATTAGCTCAAAGATAGCACCCTATCACTTGAGCCATAGCCACTTTCAGCTTTTGGGTGGCTAATTGAAGATAAAAATATCATGCACTTTCTTGCCCAGGCTGGCTTCAAACTATTGGCTATACATGTTTAGAGAATTGAAGTTAGATACTTACATATCATCCTGCATCAGACTCAACTGCATATAGATCACAGACCTTGAAGTAAGAGCAGAACCTCTGAAAATATGAGAGGAAAGATAGGAGATACACTAGGACTCTTTGGCACAGGTTGAAACTTCCTAAATAAAGATCCAGAAACACAACAAATACAAGAAAAGCTGGATAAAGTGGGATTGCATTAAACTGTGGAGCTTCTGCATGTCAAAGGACATAGCTAGCAAGATAAATGAATGATACAAAATACTTAAGTAGCCCTCTCTGACTGCCTGTAAGTGGGAAAAAAAAGCCCAAACACACAAAACCTTCAATAGCCTTTGAGAGTTTGGATGGTACTTACCCCATAGTGAAATACACAAAAGGAGCTATCATTGGCTTGCAAAATTTAATATTTTTAATCTTTATTTACCATTGATCATTTACTTTAGGCCATGAACCATACATTCCTTTACTTCCCCAGTGTATGACCTGTGAGAAAGAGAAGGGTTATTTATACATATAGTGTGACTAACAGACATCACAAATGAATCCCCATGAATTATCATGGCATTATGCAGCTTGGTCTCCAGCTTCTCCACTTGCATAATGGAATCTCTCAAGGCTCTGTAGCAAGTCCTCAAATTGCTTGGCTGGTGGTTATTAGCTGTAATCCTACCTACCTAGAAGGCTGAAGATTATGACTCAAAACCAGCCCAAGCAGACAAATCCAAGAGATTCTTATTGCTAGTTAACCAGAAAGAATAAAGTATCGGGGTAGCTGGGGTTGGGGCGGGTTGTTGAAGTGTAAATGTGGCTCAAGTTATAGAGCTCCAGCCCTGAATGAAAGAGTTAAATGCAAGAGTGAGACATCCTCAGTTAAGCTCTAGTACCAGCAAACACACACACACACACACACACACACACACACACACACACACACACACACACACACACACACACGTCCTAGAATTATGGTCACATGGTCATATGTTTCTCCTAGCTTTTTAAAAGTAAGATAGTTCAATTCAAATCAGGCTAACTTTTGTCATCACTGTCCTCTAATGACAGTGGAGATGTTAGTAGCAAATGAAGACACAGTTCGGGGGATAGTGACATACCTATGTTTAGCTATTGACAGTCATCACAACGTAGGATATGTCTATAATAATACTGCCAAATTATGACACATAATACAGGAGCAAAGGTTGCGTCACCACATCAACTTGACACCTCTTTCACTCCTAATTTTACTTTTATATTTTCTATTTTTCCTAAAAGAAGGCTTCTAAAATTGGATTTATACCTGAAGGGTGTGAGGTGTAATCAAAATTTAAATTCAGGTCTGTTTGATTTCAAAACCAGCCCTTGTTATGGTTTAGAATTAAACAATTAATTAAAAATTAATCATTAATTTCTATTATATTTTTATTTTCTTTAGGTAGTTACAATACAACACAGCACATTAGAAATACATTGCCATTCCCTGCCCCCCTTTTTTTGTCAGTTGTAGAGTTTGAACTCTGGGCCTGGGTGCTGTCACTCAAGGCTAGCACTCTACCACTTGAGCCTCAGTGCCACTTCTGATTTTCTGGTGGTTTATTGAAAATAAGAATCTCACGGACTTTTGTGCCTGGGCTGGCTTTGAACCATGATCCTCAGATCTCAGCCTCCTCACTAATTAGGATTACAGGCATGAGCCACCAGGGCCTGGCAAGTGAAGCATCCTTTACTCATAATGGCTGTGAACCAGTGACTGCAAGCAGACTCATACCCCCCCAAAACTTGCAGTGCCTAATGCAGCTAGCGCAAAGTTTTTGAAGGCAAAAGCCACATCAAGGAAGATGTCACATGGTATGGGAACTAGCAAAGTGTATTTTACAGAAGCAAAGCAAGCTATCCAGGGGTAACAATCAGGGTCAATCAAGGGCCAGTTATCTAAGGGGAACAATAAAGGATATGCAAGGGCAAGTATTCTCTGGAACACATTTTTTTCTGGAGCTAAACAACCCATGATACATCTGCAATTTAACAACTCACAACACAGCTGTAGTTCAAAGAGAGTCCTATGTCACCTCTACAGTTCTTGGAACTGGGTGAAAATTTCCTAACACCTATTAAGACACCAAGGTGGTGCTGAGGACAGATAGTATTATTTAGACAAAGTATCTATATTTCACCATCTGAGGCTGTTTTTCATTTTTCTCTGATTGTTCTTGAAATATGGATACTGGTTCTAACTGGCAGCATCTTTGACATGTTGATGGATGAGAGACTTTCTAAAAACTCTTATAGATGAATCCTAACCCCTACCCCTAGGTGATAGGCATGCCTGAATTGTTAGAGGCAGGGGCACAGACTTGGACAATAGGTTACTGGACCACTAGACCTGTACCATGAACTCATGAGACTCTTTGAACTCTCAAGTTCCTCATGACCCTTTCCCTGACCATGACCGTATTTAGGTCCCAACACCTCAGCATCATTTTGTGCCATGCCTCACGTCTCATGGCCCTCCTCAAGTCACCATGGCATCCCTCTCAACTCTCCATTAGAGTTTATCTGGTTTGTTTTTCTGCTCTTTCTTTCCTATCTACATGCCTCAGTGTTTTAAAACAGTTCTAAGTATATTTGAGGCTGTGAGTTTCTTGGGAACATGTATCCCTCACAGTTGTTGGCTTTCTAATAAAGACTCCTGATTGGAACTTTCAGACTGTGACTTCTCTCTATCTTGTGATCAAATTCCTGTATAACATTCTGAGGCTACTATTTACTTTCCTAAGGAAGGGCTTTAAGTTGGTTCTTTTTGTTCCTAAGTAGGTTTTGGTTATCTCAAATGTATTAAATCTTAAACATTTTTGGCATTTTAAAAAATTCACCCACATTTGTCATTTTTTTTTGAAAATATGTATTTTTATTGTAAAGATATTGTACAGAGGAATTACAGTTACGTGAGTAAGGTAATGAGTACATTTCTTATTGAACATTGTTACCTCCTCCTTTGTTTTTTCCCCTACTGTCTCTTCCCTCCCCATGTCCCCAACTCTCCCCCACCATAGTTGTAAAGTTCATTTTCACCATAGTGTCTTGTACATCTCATTGTTACAATGGGCCAAAATGTATCCTTATTTCTGCTTTTTGTTATTTTCCTTCCCCTTCCCAAATTAGAAAAATGTATGTACAAGATGCAGGGCACCAGAATCAAATGCAGTGAAAACAGGGGTTATACCATGGAAGAAGAATATACAAGAGAAATAAAAAAAATCACATAGTACATTATAAGTACATTAAAAACAACAGCAAGAAAGATCAAACCTCTTGTGTCCCTATCTTGGGATTCATTTCACTTAGCATCATCTTATATGGTCATATGCACATAGATTTTAAATAGGGATAATGGTGGACCCATTGCAACGATAAGATGTACAAGTCGTTATGTTGAAAAATGAACTTTACAACTTTGGTGCGGGGAGGGGGGCGGGTAGCGGGGATGATTGGGTGGGGACAGGGAGGAGGATGGGAAGGGATTTGAAGGGGAAACTAAGGAGGAGGCTACAATGTTTGATAAGAAATGTACTCATTATCTTGCCCATATAATTTTAATCCCTCTTTACAGTATTTTCACAATAAAAAATAAAAAAAGAAATAAAAAATGAAAAAAAGAGGTTGGTATAATTTGTGGAGGGGAAGGGAAAAACAAATCGTTTAAATAGGGATATAGGTGGATCCATTGCAACAATGAGATGTAACAAGTCGTTATGTGGAAAAATGAACTTTAACTTTGGTGTGCGGGGAAGAAGATTGGGTGAGGGGTGGGGGGAGGATGGGAAGGAATGGGAAGGGGAAACAAAGGAAGAGGCTACAATGCTTGATAAGAAATGTACTCATTATCTTGCCCATGTAATTGTAACCCCTCTGTACAGTATTTTCACAAGAAAAAACGAAAAAACGAAAAAAAGAAAAAAAGAAAGAAAAATTTCCAAGGCATCTCTGATGCCATCTCTCCCTTTCTGACACCTTACCCTTTAATTTGGTATTTTCTATTGCTCTTTCTATTGCTTGCATTTCTCTCCTCTGCCTATATTGTACTTTCTATCACTCATCTGAAATAATTAAGCAACTATCAATGCCATCCACTAGAATGGAAGGTATAACTTGGACATGAAAGATGTCTATCTCTCCGATTCTAAATAGAGATTGAGGATTATTTGGGGAACTTCAAAAAAAGTTGCAAGTAACAATTTTCAGGTAACCTACCTGAAATATGTTTTAGTATCCCTGCCTTTTTAAAGTTTACATTTCAATGACATAATCTAAATAATTAGAGGAGGAATGGGGCTGCTGTGCAACTTCTTCTTTGAGGGAGATTGTTGATGACAATTCAGCTAAAGCACCGAAAGCCCTTAGGGGAGGAAGGCAGGGGTGACAATGGGAGCAACACTATCAGACATCCCATTCTCCAAAGGATAATTTTGTGTCTGCATCATTTTTGAGAGTTAATAACTGCAAGGCTATTCAAGATTCATCTGGTCTAAGGGTGATAACTTGTTTTCTGCTAATACTGATGAGTTTTCTTTGGTCTATATCATGGTCTTCATAAAAATTATGCCAGCACATAAAAATTCTGAAGATCTATACTAATGCAAGCTGTGAGTCTTAAGAACCATTAGGAGATTTGACAATTTAAATTTCATTATGGCAAATGTTGGCTCAATCTGATCATTTATATTTGGTTGTTTGTTTATGCCAGTACTAGGGTTTGAACTGAGAGCCCGAGTTTTTTTTGCTTAAGGCTCATGCTGTACCATTTGAGCCACAGCTACAATTTTGGGTTTTGGTGGTTAATTGGAGATAAGAATCTCACAGAATTTCCTACTTGGGCTAAATCTTAGCCTCTTTATTTTTTGAAATTAATTTAATTTATTGTTATAGAGTTGAGATACAGAGGGATTACAATTCTTTTTTTTTGGGGGGGGTCCGGTTTTGGGGCCTGAACTCTGGGCCTCAGCTCTTCAACTCAAGGCTAGTGTTCTACCACTTGAGCCACAGCAGCACTTCCGACTTTTTTCCTTTTGCTTATGTGGTCCTGAGGAATCTAACCCAGGGCCTCATGCAAGCAAGGCAAGCACTCTACCGCTGAGTCACCTTCCCAGCCCGGGGTTACAATTTCTTAAGTCACCTATTCAGTACATTTCCCTTTTATCTGTTTTTTAAAGTTTAATTTTATTGTCAAGGTGATATACAGAGGGGTTACAGTTACATACATAAGATAGTGAGTACATTTCTTGTGGAACATTGTTACTCTTTCCCTCATTTTTCTCACATTTTCCCTCCTCCACAAGGTTCCCTCCCCAGGTTGTAATGTTTCTTTCCAACATACTGTCTTTTGAGTATCACTGTTGCATTGGCTCTCATTTTGAGTAGCTAGGATTAAAGATGTGATCCACCAGCACCTAGCTTAAGCTGCCCCTTTAAATGGAGGTATTCAGTAGATATTGATGTCTAACCTTACAATTTCTCATTTACTTTTTTTTTTTATTACAAATGTGATCTCCTAGTCTCACAAGTGTTAAAATTGATGTTCCAAATTCATGTAGATAGGCATGTCATATTTTCATTTGTAGAGCTCTTTCTACATCCCACATTGTTTCCCAACACTACTTGAATCTAATCATTTGTAATATGCAGAAGCAATGACCTGAATACTATTAGAGACACAAAATTCAGGTAACACCTTACCTTAGCACCTCCTTTTTAGTACAATGCAGTTTGCTCAGGAATTATTGTCATTGGGCCAATCAACAGCTCTAACCTACTTGATTACCTAACTTGCAGTTGTGTTCCTACTATAAAACTCATTGTCTATTGAAGCAAGCACACAATCCTCATTTGTATTTCTTACAAACTTGCTCAAACCACATGTGCTGAGGGTCAAGCCTTCTTCCTAGAGTTGTAACCACTTTGCTTTTAGTTTCTAATCAGCTAGGGGAAAATAAGAAGCTAAAACTGATTGTATAGTTTGTTGTCATATTAAAAATTCCTTTTCTCTGTATCTTTAAATATTATTGGTTGCACACTCCTTATTATCATTACACAAGAAAATTCCAAGTGAACAGAGATTGCAAAAGTTCAAAAGCAGATGAATAAGTGTAGTGACCGTCTACTCGACCAGCGAGGAAAAACGACCACCACACCAGGAGTCTTCTCAGATCACGCTTTATTGGAGAGCCTTTTAGTTGTAGGAGAGCTTGGGCGCGAGAGAGCGTGCACCCGAAATACAGCCGCTTATATAGGGAATTGGAACACGGGTCTTTCTATTGTTGGTCGCCTGCCTTTCACCGTCACCAGGTGTCATGGGATTGGCTGGGAACTCTACCTGGCTCGTGCACGCGCACAGCCCAGGCCTCCCACCAAGCACCGTCTGGGGTGGAAACCTCAAAGCTGCAAGGGAGTGGGCGGAGTCTCGCCTCGGCTCCCTACAGTTCCCCCTTCTTTGTTTTATGGCAACAGGTAAGAGTAGAGGTTGGGCCTCTGTCTAAGACATTAATGAGAGGACCTTGCACTGGCCTTCGCCTGAGGGGCGCACCTTCCCCAGTGATGACCAGGCCCGTCCGATGCCTTTTTTGCAGAGGTGGGATCTTGGGCATCATCCCACTTGCAACCCAGCATGCTCTTCTTGAGGACATGAGAACCATCTCCTCAAGTGCAGTGCACTTGCCTTGCACCCTGTCCCAAATTGCAAATTGCATACCTGTCCCGGTGCAATGGGATCCCCTGATCCCTCGGGGTGCTAAGGCTATGCAGAATGGTAAGGCTTAACTGCCTCTTAGGGCCGACAGCCAAATCTGGGGTGAGGATCCACTCTCCAAAGTGGCTAATGCTTGCAAGATAACAACCTTGTCCCTTCTGGTTTGGGCTCGAAGGCGACAGACCAACCATAGGCAGACCACGCATCCTCCCAAGCAGCAGGCTAAAAACATTCCGACTCCTACCCGCTCTTTGACAAAGCACACCACAGAGGCAATCCAGTCAGTAAATTGTAACAGCCCACAGCATCATTGGTTTAGCTATCACAGGGATTGCTATTAGCACTGTTGCTAACAACAGGAAGATCAGCTGCATCTTCAAGAGCGGGTTCTGCTGCAGTCTCCACCGGCCTGGTCAGTCTCGTTGGCACCCAGTGAGGTACTTCTTGACTCTGTGGAAAAACACAAACAGCTCCCCTGGATCTCGTTATTACCGGATCCGGTCCATACCATTTATTATTAATAACATCCTTCCACATAACCATGTCTTTAGTATCCATGGAGTCTCTTGTCATATGCCGATCTGCGGCAGACTGATCGTTGTCATTTAGAATTAAAAAATTAATGGTAAAGAGCGCAAGATAAAGTCTTTCCCTGGGGGACGCGGACTCAGCAACTCCCCCTTTTTGTTTTTGAAGCATTTCTTTTATGCTTCTATTAGCTCTTTCCACTATACCTTGTCCTTGAGGATTGTAGGGCAATCCGGTGGTGTGGGCAACCTGCATTTGTGCGCAAAAGGTGCGAAAACCATGGGAAGTATAAGCAGGGCCATTATCCGTCTTGAGTCTAAGGGGCTTTCCCCAAGCTGCCCAAGCTTCTAAGCAGTGTATTCTGACGTGAGACACCTTTTCTCCTGCCAAAGGTGTGGCATGAATGACACCGGAAAAGGTGTCCACAGACACATGTAAATATTTCAACTTACCAAATTCCGTCAGATGAGTAACATCCATTTGCCATAGGGCGTTTGGTCTCAACCCCCTGGGGTTTACCCCCACATGGGGAGGATGAAGAAAGTTAACACAAGATTTACAGGCTTTAACAATATCTCTTGCCACATGCCTGGACAAATTATATCTTTTCCTAAGGGTATTAGCAGGTACATGATACAATCTATGAAAGTCTTTTGCCAATTCTATAGGATCAGCAGCGACCAGAGCCACAGCCCGAGTTGCCTGGTCCACCAAATCATTACACTTTGCCATCGGGCCCGGCAACATAGAGTGGGCACGAATATGTCCAATATAAAAAGGATGTTTTCTGTTTAAGATAAGGGATTGAATCTGTAACAAAACATTAGAAATTGTACTGGCCTGCTTAACTGAAGCAGCAACTTCAAGAGAAGCAACGGCATTCACAACATATAATGAATCAGAAAATAAGTTAAAAGGTTGATCAAATCTTTTAAAAACTTCAAGCACAATTAAACATTCAACAGCCTGTGGGACATTCGGCCGAAAATTAAAAACTACCGGCTGTTTGTGTCCTTGAACAAAAAAGGCACCTTGTCCAGATTTTGATCCATCCGTAAAGATGGTCAGAGCATCAACCAAGGGCTCCTTTGAAGTGACAACAGGAAAATACACTAAATTTTTGTTAACTATGGCAAGCAGCGGATGCTTAGGATAATGATTATCAATTACATTTGGAAATGAGCAAACAAGAATTGCCCACATATCCATTGTGGCTGCTAAAATTTCAACTTGTTCACGGGTGTATGGAATAATTAATTTATCTGGAATTTTTGCAAAGTGCATCAAACAATACTTCATACCCAAAATTGCCTGCTTTTTTTTTTATTTTTATTTTTATTTTTATTTTTTGTTTTTACTTTTTTTATTTTTTATTTTTTTTCTCAGATCAAAATTGCCTGTTTAGCCACTAATTCAGGAAAATATTGAACAGTTTTTGCTCCCACAGAATCATAGCATTAATAGTTAGCCTTTGAAGCAAGGCAGTGGTATAATTGGCCGTCACTCCATAAGTCCTGACTGCCTCAACTAAATCCTTAAGCTGGAAGTAGGAAACCGGCTCAAGAATTCTCTCATTAGTAATGGGATTTTCAAAAACTGGAAAAGCGGCCGCTAATGGCGACCAGGTGCTGCCTTTTATAAAGTGACTCTTCCCTGCTGGCGGGCACGGCAGGGGGGCCGACGGGTGAGGGCAGCTCTGTTTCCTCTCCCTGGCTGCTGCGGTACTCCCACCCCTAGGGGGCGCCACCCTCCATATCTGTCTGCCACGTGCTCCGCCGCAGCCGCTTCTAAGTCTTCACTATCAGCTGGATCGAGCTGTTCTCCCTCCTCCTCTAACATTTCTTCCTCTGAGTCACTCACAAGATTACTGTATTCTTGGTCCCGCCCTTCCACATGTAGGGCTGAGAACTGGTTTGCTTTTAAAGAAGGGCGCGGGGGTCTCCTCGAGAGCCCCTCCCTAAAACCCTTCTCCTTTTGTGAGGGCTGCAGCCCCTCTTGCTTTAATTCTTTAGGATCCTTTTCTCTTTTTTCCCTTTTTCTTTTAGGCCTATTTTCCTCCCCCTTACTGTATGCTGACTCTGATAGACTATCCTGATGCCGTGTTAGTACTTTGCGTCCTTCCTGGATTAAATCAAACCCTCCCTCCTCGAGGCAAGTGCGCACCATCAAAAAGACAAGCCACAAAGGAAGAAGCAATGCAAGCAACCAATAAATATCTAAATCTATAGTGAACAGCATACCGGGGGATATTTACCGACGTCTCCTCTCCGCGTGTTGAGTTCTGGCTCCAATTCGGCCTCTCGCGCGGGTCCCGTCCCAGGTTCGTTCCCGGGTTTCGGCACCAGTTGTAGTGACCGTCTACTCGACCAGCGAGGAAAAATGACCACCACACCAGGAGTCTTCTCAGATCACGCTTTATTGGAGAGCCTTTTAGTTGTAGGAGAGCTTGGGCACGAGAGAGCGTGCACCCGAAATACAGCCGCTTATATAGGGAATTGGAACACAGGTCTTTCTATTGTTGGTCGCCTGCCTTTCACCGTCACCAGGTGTCATGGGATTGGCTGGGAACTCTACCTGGCTCGTGCACGCGCACAGCCCAGGCCTCCCACCAAGCACCGTCTGGGGTGGAAACCTCAAAGCTGCAAGGGAGTGGGCGGAGTCTCGCCTCGGCTCCCTACAAATAAGCACATCAGTGAGGACATTCCCAGTGAGCCACACACACACAAGTCACTGCCATTGTTCCATCTCTATTCTCTCTAGCAGGCTGACTATCAAAGGAAGCACTGGAATTATTGTTGGGTTGCCTTCAGCCTTGAAAAGTCACTTTGCCTATGAACACTACAAGCAAAGGAGTATTGTTTGTTAAAGAGTACAGGTACAAGTACAGGAATATACCATAGCTAAAGACTTGTGCAGAAAAAGCACATAACCAATAGCTAATCCTTAGAGGGATATAAAAGTGTTATTCCTTTAGTCTGGATAATCCTGACAAGTAAGTTTCCACATAGTTTTCCAGAGTTTGGCTGTAGTATAGCAGTGATCAATTATCTACGACAATAGTTGACTTGATAACTAACAAATCACTTGGCGGTGGCCCTCCCTCTTCTGAGTGCTTTCTTCCTTACCTACCCATGTTCTTTGCATCTGTAAGAAGTCTATTTGACTCAGAGATCTTTGGCTCAGAGTTTGATTTGAAGGATACTTCAACTAAGATAGAATCACTTAAGATTTCCAGAATGTCTCTTATAATAGAGAATAGATATGTAAATAGTTACAAGAGTAAAGTCACAGAGGAACTTCAGGGAAAACAATTCCATTTGCTAAAATTAGACATGGTGTCAAATTACAATGTGTCATTTGAAGTAAGTGGAAAATAGTCCTGATTAGATAAAATAGTACCAGCAGCTCAACTATTTCTGCCTTTGATTCTCATGAAAGTTGTATAAGTGTTTTTAAACATTTTATAGGGTGCTTTCTTATGTTCTAATTTTTATAAATGAAGAAATGGGCATTTGGAGAAATAATTCAATCTGTATAAAGTTGTTCTGCCTGCAAATGGCAGGTTTAAGATTTAAACCTAGTAAATACCTCCTGATAGTCAGAGTTCTTTATGGCATTAAAAGAAAATAGCCTTTCAAGGCAGAGCGAGGTAAGCTTGAATTTTCTCATGTATTAGCTGAACAGAAATTAACAGCTAAGTCTATTATCTCAACTGAAATGGAGATAATTAGTCTGAAGGTCTTGGTATAAGGTTTTACTGAAATGTAACATGTAATATATTTTGTCCAATGCTTGTCATTAAGTATGAATTAAAAAATAAGCAACCCTTTTGTGACAATAACAACGATCATTGGGGGCATGTGAAAACTTCATGTGTTACATCTAAAAATCAGTCTTCTCAGCCTCTGATGGGGTAGTTTAGTTCTGGAGTATAACTTTAAATGATGGAAAATGAGGTTGCCATACAAACTTAGAAACGAGTATTTAGACATTTATGTCAGTTTCAAGTAGTTGACTATGTTCTGCAGAAACAAACCATCAAGGATTTTAAGCAGGGATGAAGAAGGCATGTTAATCATGCATTTTGGGATTAAGTATACTGGGGGTGACATAAGATGGCAACCTAGAATCACTAAGAATGAAAGATTAGAGGCCTGCAGACTTTTCTGGAAAGCTTTGGGTTCTGATGTAGAATTTTACCCATTCTTATTGTTTTCTAACACTTGTAATTATACACAAAAATGATTAAATGTGAGTGAAATCAGAGGTGGGTGTGTGAGAGAGATAGAGAAATTAGAAGAGAAAGTGGGAGGTAAAGAGGGAGAAAGACAGAAAGAGAGAGAAAAGGGAAGGAAGGAGTGAGAAAGGAAGAAAGAGAAAGAAAAAGAGGGAAAGAGAGAGAGTAAGTGAGAGAGAGGGAGGGAGGGAGGGAGAAAGGGAGGCAGGCAGGAAGGAAGAAAGGAAGGAAGGAAGGAAAGAAGGAAGGAAGGGAGGGAGGGAGGGAAAGCAGGAGGGAGGGAGGGAGGGAGGGGTAAAAGAGAGGAAGAAAGAAGGAAAGAGAAAGGAAGGAAGGAAGCAAAACAGGAAATAGTTGAGCTGAACTATCATAAAAAGGAATAAATAATCACCAAAAACATTGAAAGCATTCCAGGAATTCTAGTCAAGTCAAATTATTTCCTCTGAGGGAATCCGTGTCTATGATAGCCAGTCTCCAAGATGCAATCTGATGATCAACATCTCCTGGAACTCATAATCTTAGGTAGCCAGCCCCTCTCCCACATCAAATCAGTACTATAGATATGTGACTAACAAAATACCAATGGAAAAGGTAGTCTGTAAACAGTTTTCATCTTGATTCCCTAAATCACTCAAACATGTGTACAACCAAGCAGCTCCATGCAAAAGTCATAATAGAGAGAAACAGGTTTCAAGTAGACAGTCCAAGCTAGCTTGTCCTTCCTTCAAATGACTAGTCCAGGTTGACTTCAGACTGCACTGCATGAAAGACTGAGAAAGGACAGACGAACCTAGCCCTTTGGACTTCTTGATCCACAGAAACTATGAGAATGTATAAGGTAATGATTGCTGTTTTAAGCTATAAAGTTTGGGCATCAATTATATGCAGCAAAAACTAAAGTACTAATATTTTTCGAGTCTATCCTATATGCCAGAAATTCTATAGGTAATTTTATACTGTCCTAGAAATTCTAAGATTTTTCAATACTAGGTATTGAAATGTTGTTCATTTCTATGCCTACTCTTTTGATGCAGAGAAAGAGAGAGGGGGGGAAGAGAGAGAGAGAAAGAAAGAAAGAAAGAAAGAAAGAAAGAAAGAAAGAAAGAAAGAAAGAAAGAAAGAAAGAAAGAAAGAAGGAAGGAAGGAAGGAAGGAAGGAAGGAAGGAAGGAAGGAAGGAAGGAAGGAAGGAAAGAAAGAAGGAAGGAAGGAAAGAAAGAAAGAAAGAAAGAAAGAGAGATATGAACACTTAACAGAATTTTGAAACGTTAAGGAGAGTCCATTATAAGTGACAACGGTCTTTAAGCTATTTTATTCTAGTCTAGGGTTTTTTTAAACTTTGGTTAAAGAAACAGCTTGGGTAGACTCCGGGATGCAGAAATAGATGGATAAAATGCAATAGCAAAGATGCCACAAAATACTATCCTCTCTTAGAGCGTGAGCTAGGATGAAAAGAATGGGATAAGTCTAGGAGAAGAGGAAAAAATTTGAGCAAAAAGAAAGAAAGAAAGAAAAGGACAAATGAGAATTAATGAGAAATGTGAAGCAAAATGGATTTTCTCTGAAAGGCACCTGAGACTTAGTGCCAACCAGTAATTCACTACTGATAGTAATCAAATGTCCAGCTCCATTTTGTAAAGCTTTGGAATACTCAGGAGTCACTGCTGTGGTGGGTACATTAAGCAAGAAAGAAAGCAAGATACCAATGAATCAGTTAATACCTTGACTAGAACTAAAGTTTATATGTTTGTTCCAAAGGAAGTTTAGCACATTTAGGAGTTGAGCTTTTCTTCAAATTTTAGGTAAAATTATCTTCCCAGCCTTTTTTTTACCAAAAATTCTCATTCATGTTACTTATAAACCTCCAGGGGTTCATAAATATTCACATATACAAATTGAGTGCTGATAGAGTGATAGAATTTCATGCATGAGTGAACACCTTAGAATTTATTTTCATAATTTTCAATTTGTAAAGCCCAGAGCAGTTTGTTTTCTCATTTGCAGAGTGTGACTTTGGAACTGTGATTGATTAATTCCTTATATGAGAATCTTGGTTTAGAACCAGTAACAAAAGTATTCGTAGCATTAAAATGGAAATTATAGGATTGAAAAATAAAACTTTCTTGTATAGAGAATTATACTGTGACCTATGATTGTGTCTCTGAATAACACCTTTGTTTAAAAGGAGTGGGGGAGATTGTCTGTCTTTAGTCAGTAGGCATGTAAGATAAAGCTATCATCTGACAATGTGTTTATAAGAGAACATCAAGGTGATATATTTTGTCTTTTTTGAAGACTGGTCATTATTCATTTTTCAAAGAGCTATCTTTATGCCAACAGAATAAAAATGATAATTTGTGTCCTGATTTCCAAACAATTTATTTGAAAGGTGTTTATTTTGGGATACCTTTTGGAAAAAAATGATTGTGAACCTTGGAATTAACATAATGAATGTACTTTATCTTCATTTTCCTTTTAATTAATGCCCACAGTTTTAAATTTCATTGTTAACTAACCTAAAAAAAGTTTTCAGTACACAAATCCCTGGCTCTGATGAAACATTCAGTCAGGGCAGTTATGTAAGATATAATACCAGTGGAAGCAAAATTTTCCCAATGGGGAATTATTGTTGAAACTGTACATATAGAGTGAGAAAAATATAAAACTATGAAGATTAAAATTCTCACCACAATGAAAAGCTGGTTACAGAACTAATAGGAACTTTAATTTCTAATTATTCTAACCTGCTGTATTTGGTAAGGTGATGTAGTTAATAAAAGAAATTCCCATATATGGGAAAGTGGCTTAGTGATAGCATTCTTGCCTTGCATGCATGAAGCCCTGGGTTTGATTCCTCAGTATCACATAAACAGAAAAATTCAGAAGTGGCACTGTGGCTCAAGTGATAGAGCACTAGCCTTGAGCAGAAGGAGCTCAGAGACAGTCCCCAGACCCTGAGTTCCAGCCCCAGGTCTGGCAAAAAATAAACACTAAAATAAAATAAAATAAATTCCCATATCTCAGAGGGTCCATTTGAGAGAAATTTTCCTTCACTGAGGTCAAAGACTGATTGAAAAATAACTTCCTACAAAATGATTCAAAGATTCATATTCTTTCATCCTGTGGCTTTAACAACTTCATTAAGTTGTTTTCAAGAACATTACTTTCATTTTTGTCAAACCTGAAGGGAAAAGGACAGAGACAACTACACAAGGTACCTGTTATGGACTGGCCCTAAAGGAGTATGCATTTTCTTTGCTCTCATTCTATTGAGTGGAGTCACTTTGCAGTAACTTTAAGATACTGTCAGCAATAAATTCAGTCTAACTGGATGCCTAGAAAGAACAGAAAAATTCGATGTCAACAGCTAGAATTTTCTACCATAATAGCCAAATGCTTTGTACGTTTTATTGTCATTGTGATATCTAAAAGAAAATGAAAAATTTCAATATTTAGGAAGAATAAACTAAAATATAACTTTTCATTTCCTTTTTTTTCAGTACTGCATTTTGAGCTCATGGTTTTGCCCTGCAAGTGTTGTACCAATTAAGCCATTCCCCAAGTTGTTTTTGTTTCAGTTATTTTTCTATAGAGATCTTCTGGTCTATGCCTGGACTATTCTAGACCCTCTTGTTTACCTTTCCCACTTAAACTTGGCATAGGCCATTACACCCAGTTTTTATTGGTTGAGATGGAGTCTCCAACCTTTTACCCAGGCTGACCTTGAACCACAACCCTCCCAATATTTACCTCCTCAGTAGATTGGATTACAGGCATGAGACACCAGGCTTCTCCTCCATCATTAATTTTTCTGAGATTTCAAATTTGTCATTTTACAGTTCAGGGAAACAAAAATAAACATGTTGCTTAGCCTTTGTGCTATATGAGCAATTCAAAATCTATATTTATTTTTGTTTAATTTTGGTTTTGACATATGAACCTGAAATCTTTACCTTTAAACAGTTCACATATTCTATTTTGTCATTATTGACCTAAGTAGAAATCAAAAAGGGTTTATGTTGCCAAATTATCACACCATGTGGCCTAGAGCTCTCCTCACATTTTCTTGTCCCTGTCCTTAAAATTATTCTTGTAGTTTCTCTTCCTCTCAAATATCTCAAAATAAATCTCTGTGCTATAATTAAAAGAAGCAGTATACTCTGGTAATGGGAAAAATGGGCGTCTTCTTGATTCAATTTGTTTCTCAGCTCAAGTTTACCATAAGAGCTCTTTTTGGTACAGGGATTCTCAAGGGAAATCAAGAGAATGTAAGAAACTTGCTGAGAATTTCCAGGACAAGTGCAAGGTGGAGGCTATGACATGTCTATGACACCTGCAATTTCCAGAGCAGCTTTTGTCCCCTAAACTAGGAACATCTGTCGATAACACCCCTGCCCTTTTCATCTAATTTCAACTCAGTCATCAAATATATTAAACTTGAAATGCTCTATTTCATGAAGGTGTTAGTATTGCTGTAATTTGTTGAGAAATGAAAGAATATTCATTATATATTATGTTAAACGGTTCTTTGTCTACTGAGTGACTTGAATAATAGAAGGTTGTCTTTGAATTCACCCTGGTTATAAGATTTTTTTTTCCTTAAGATTGCTGCTGGGCATTTTATCCCAGTAAACATATAGCAATTTGCTTTACATTAGGAAATTTTTGTATTTCTTTAAATACCCCACATTTTATTGGCAATAAAGGAATTTTCAAAAAAGGAGCAAGGTACAAATATCATATTAATCAGTTTTCTAATTTTCCAAGTTCAATTCTTATTCTTACCTATAAAAGATAGTTGATGTTTACTATTGATATTGATATTGCATACACAAGGTAATGAATACATTTCTTTTTTTTTGGGGGGGTCCAGTTATGGGCCTGAACTCTGGGCCTGGGCACTGTCCCTCAGCTCTTCAGCTCAAGGCTAGCACTCTACCATTTGAGCCACAGCGCCACTTCTGGCTTTTTTTCTTTTTGCTTATGTGGTGCTGAGGAATCGAACCCAGGGCCTCATGCATGCAAGGCAAGCGCTCTACCACTGAGCCACCTTCCCAGCCCATGAATACATTTCTTATCAAGCATTGTGGCCTCCTCCTTTGTTTCCCCTTACCGTCCCTGCCCTCCCATCCCCCACAACTTGTAAAGTTCATTTTTTGATATAACCTCTTGTACATCTTATTGAGTGTTCATTTTAAAGAGTAATCAATAAATGTTTATTAACAAATATTTATTTTTGTGATGCTATATGCTAGCTTTGGTCTTAAGATCTAGATGACAATCAAAAGAAGCCATAAACTCTACTTTAAGAAGCTTACATTCTAAGATGGAGAAAGACAGTAAGATGTGAAAATATAGAGAAGGAGATAATTGTGGAGAGTTAAGACTTTGAACTATGGATGGGGACTGGTGGCTAATGCCTGTAATCCTAGCTATTCAAAAGGCTGAGATCTGAGGAACATGGTTTGAAGCCAACACAGGCAGGAAAATCCATGGAACTCCTATCTCTAATTGAACACCAAAAAACTGGAAGTGCCACTGTAGCTCAAGTGGTAGCAAGCTAGTTTTGAGTACAAAAGCTCCCATGCCCTGAGTTCTAATCCCAGTACCCACAAAAAATAAACTACTGTAAATTCACAACTGGTTGAAGACCCAGGAAAACTACGATTGCAAAGACTGAACGTTTTGTTTGTTGGTGGAATGTCACAAAGGTGACTATGACCAAAATAAGGTGAGGGAATGGGAAGCTGAAACAATAAGGTTAGAGAAGTCAATAGAGAACACAGAAAGATAACAAAAAAGGCCTAGTTATAAGGATTATGCTCACGTTTTGTCCTCAACTCAGCACAGACCTGAGCTGCTCCCAGGCCTAGAGTTCTCGCCGTACACCTGGCCTCTCCCTCTCTCTGCCAGGCCCACCTGAGCTCCCACCTACCTCACTTCCTGCCCCAGACCCTCCTGCTACCTGCTTATGGAGAGGTGCCATGTGCTCCCTCTTGAGGGAAATATGACTTCTCTAATAAACCTTGTAATAACCTTTCTCCTGTGCCTGCTTGCCTCCATGTGGTCCCCTGGGACGTATGTGAAGCTCTTTCATTGATGGCCTTTCAATAGTGAAAGGTGCTGTGGCACCTTAAAAGTCAAGAAGAACAAAGTGAGGGTTGGTGTTAAAAGCTGCTGAGATTCAAGGTATATTTGAAGGTAGAAGTTAAAGGGCAGAGGTTAAAATGTGGAATCTAGGGCAACTCCAAAGCACCCAGAGTACTATGGTATCATTTGTTGTATTAGAGATGATTTGATGATATTTATTCATTCAAACATTTATTAAGTGATTATTTTGTGTCAGACACTATATTCAACCTGTAGTCAGAGATAACCCTCCAAAGAATTCTAATCTAAGCAAGGAATTCTGAGGGCTGGCATTAGGCAGAGGTAGAATGATGTAGAGGAAATGACAAATTTAAGAAGTATGTGGGAGTCGGAGTTGGCAGGGTGTGGTGCCTCATGTTGAGAGTAAGAAGGACTCTAGGAGCACTTTAAAATTTCTGATGAAAGTGATAGATGGAATTGCTATTAATAAAGACATGGAATGTGTAACAGTAAATTAGTTTGTGGAGAGATGTTAATATAGACCTCTAGATTTGCGTGATGTCAGTGCCATCGATTTACCAACTTTAAAGTTTCCTCATAAACATCTCTCTTAATGGCACATGCAAATCTCAAAGACAGTGACTAGAGACATTATTTCATTTGGAGTTAATAAATGGTGACTTTCGAATTCTTAGAAAGAAAGAAAGAAATCGGTTTGTGGAGAAAGTTATCATAACATCAGCAATGGCAGATCCTGAGTGAGTACTTACTGCTTCCAGTGTAATAGGCACTCCTCTTACTACTTAACATAAACAACCTCATTTCATAATTAAGACATTTATATTGATGGCACTGTTATTGTCCCTGTTCTTGCATAAGCATTGCCTGGAACTTGGAGAAGTAACTTACTCAATGTCCCAAAGTCTGGTTCTAAGGAGCTAGACCTCAGAGAGAAACTGATGAAAAGGTAATAGAGGACGAGGAATAAAGGACACTAAAAGTTTTCTTAGGACTTAGTTAAGAAAGTAGGGAAATAAACTGGAAAATAATATCACAAGAGAATTCAGGACTACTTTTTTTATTTATTTTATTTGAGAACATGCTGTACAGAGGGGGTACAATTACATGGGCAGGATAATGCATACATTTCTTACCAAGCATTGCAGCCTCCTCCTTTGTTTACCCTTCACCTCCCTTCCCAGCCTTCCCCCTCCCCCACACCCAATCATACCCCCCTCCCCCCCACACCGACATTGTAAAGCTGGTTTTGACATGACATTTTGTACTTCTCATTGTTGCAACAGGTCCACCTGAATCCTTAAACGACTTGTTTGTCCCCATCTCCTCCACATGTTATACTGACATCAAATAAAGTGAAAGCGGGGGTTACACTGTGGGGGAGGGACGTACAAAGTAACAAAGAAATAATCTTATAAATGCGTTAGAAACACATGCATGAAAGAAACGAAAACATTAAAATACATATTTAAGGGTTCGTTTTCCTAACATCACATTATCTGACCTTTTCCGCTTGACTCATACCTATACTAGATATTGCAAATAAGGGAAACCATGGGACCTATGCTTCTTTGGGCCTGGCTTACTTCACTTAATATAATTGTTTCCAAACCTTTCCATTTCCTAACAAATGGGGCAATGTCATTCTTTCTGATGGAGGCATAGAATTCCATTGTGTATATATACCACATTTTCTTGATCCATTCATCTACTGAGGGGCATCTGGGTTGGTTCCATATCTTAGCTATGGTAAATAATGCTGCAATAAACATAGTTGTGCTGGTAGCTTTAGTGTGGTCTTGTTTGTAAACATATGGGTAAATGCCCAAAAGTGGGATTGCTGGATCATAGGGGAGATCTATGTGAAGTCTTTTGAGGAACCTCCATACTGCTTTCCAAAGTGGTTGAACAAGTTTACATTCCCACCAACAATGAAGTAAGGTTCCTTTCTGTCCACATCCCCTCCAGCATCTGTTGTTGTTAGAGTTCTTGATTTTTGCTGTTCTAACTGGAGTGAGGTGATATCTCAATGTTGTTTTGATTTGCATTTCTTTTATGGTTAGGGATGTTGAACATTTCTTCATGTGTCTATTGGCCATCCTTCTTTCTTCTTAAGAGAAGCTTCTCTTTAAGTCTTTCGCCCACTTATTTATTGGGCAGTTGTTTCTTTGAGGATTTGTTGTTGGAAAGTGACGCTGTAGCTCAAGTGGTAGAGCGCTCGCCTTGAGCTGAAGAGCTGAAGGACAGCGCCCAGGCCCAGAGTTCAAGCCCCACAACCAACAACAACAAAAAAAAAGTGAAAAGGACTACTTTTTAAGAAGGGAAAGAATTAGCAGGAAGGGAAACACTGAAGAAGTCCTGGAAAAGAATTTTCTCAAGAGGTTAGCAAACCAAAGGCAGCAGTAGACAACAAAAATAGAACTAACATAGAGGAGGAAAATCCAAGAGTCTAGGGAAGGAAAATAGTGGCCAGAAAGGCATGAACAGGTCAGACAGTCTTAATTCATCTAAGGTTTTGCTGACTTGATCAAAGATCACTTGAATCAAAGATCACTTGAATAAGATTAGACCTCCTATCTCTGATTTACCTTTTCAAATTCTCTACACTTAATTTGATATACCACTGCTTTAATCTTGAGACTTTACCAATAACCTTTCTGTCTTCCTTTTCATTAAAATTAAGGAAATTATGAAGTTACTCACTTGAAGAATCTTTACAACTAGAAATATACTTTATACAAAGAAACTGAGTCCCTGATCCTCAGCACCACATAAGCAAAAAGAAAAAAGCCGGAAGTGTCTCTGTGGCTCAAGTGGTAGAGCACTAGCCTTGAGAATAGGAGCTGAGGGACAGTGCCAAGGCTCAGAGTTCAAGCCCCTCGACTGGACCCCCCCCAAAAAAAAGAACCTGATTCCCTGAGGAGATCTCACTTTTCATGTTTGTGAAATCATGGTAGGAAACCGAGACGGTCTTTTCTACATTTAGGAACAAGCAAAAGCAAAGAGATTATCTGTAAAAAGAAAGTGTGTGGGTTGATATCAGAAACCCATTTTGAACTCATAACCATTGTGACATCATAATCACTTTGTGACATCACATTGTCATTGTGATATTACTAAACTATTGTGGCATCAAAAACCTGTCCTGTACACATAAATTTTGCAACATGTATCTGTTTTGGCATCTTAGGCCCTTTATGAGCTAATTTTCTGGTATTAGCCTCATAATATTTCAAATATGATATGTGATATTAAAAATCTGCTGTGACATCTTGAACATTATGACATCACAGTGCCAGATATCATGACCATTGTGTTATATTATGAAAATACAAACCAGTTAGGACTTGAGAACATTTGAGATAACACATGCCTTTGGAGACACCACGGTACCTTTGTGAACACATATACTCATTGTGAATTAAAGAAAATTGAGACCCATCATGCCATTGTGACAGTACCAACCCTTTGTGACATTACAAACCTATTATGACCAGTATGGCCTCACCAATTAATTGTGACATCAAATCATGACATGATATTTTGACATCACACTGCCATTGTGATATCACTGTTCAATTGTGTTTTTACATAGTTTGACCTCATAATATATATACAATGGAATTCTATACCTCCATCAGAAAGAATGACTCGGCCCCATTTGTTATGAAATGGAAAGGCTTGGAATAATTTATATTAAGGGAACTAAGACAGGCCTAAATAACCAGAGATCCCATGGTTTCTCTTATTTGCAATTACTAGTATTTGTCTAGAACAAGCAGAAAAGGTAAAAAAAACTATGTACATATGACCATGTAAAATGAAACTAGCGAAGTGAAGCCCAAGATAAGGACACAAGTGGTTTTATCTTCCTTGCTATTGTTTTTAATGTATTTATAATGTGCTGATAGTTTCTTATGAATATTTTACCCCATGGAATATCTGCTGTTTTCAATGTTTCTGGTGCCCTGCATCTTGTGTATACATTTTTCTAATTTAGGGAGGGAAAGGGAAATAACATAATGCATAAATAAGGATACAAGTTGACCCATTGCAACAATGATATGTACAAGACACTATGTAGAAAAGGAACTTAGGGGAGATGAAAGAGTGGAGGAGGTGGGGAGGGAAGGGATGGTAGGATAACAACAAAGGAGGGGGTAACAATGTTCAAAAAGAAATGTATTCATTACCTTACTCATGTAATTATAATCCCTCTATAGAGTATCTTTACAATAAAAATATATACAATAAAAGAAAATACAAAACAATAATTTATATAATTTCTTACTCTATTAAAATGATATAAAAATCCCACAACGTGATCTCTCAGGGAAAGGGGTAGGGGCTGATCATTGCTGCCTTTACTACATGGGATTAGTAAAAGGTCACCTGAGACAATAGCCAGCACTTCTCACTTCCTCTTACCTGGTAAGATGGGGACTTGCCTGTCCCCTTACTGGCAGTAAACCTTTCCTTTGTTCTTCCAAAAAAAATGAGATTCCACCTCACCCCTGTTAGAATGGCTACAATCAAGTAATCTGGTGGCTGGGAAGGTGGCTCAGTGGTAGAGTGTTTGCCTTGCATGCAGGAGGCCCTGAGTTCAATTCCTCAGCACCACATAAGCAGAAAAAGTTGGAAGTGGTTCTGTGGTTCAAACGGTAGAGCGCTAGCCTTCAGCTGAAGACCTGAGGGACAGCACCCAGTCCAATGGTTCAGGCCACATGACCAACAAAATAAAAAAAAATCTAATAATAACGATGCTGTTGGGAATGTGTCCAAAAGGGAACTTTTCTGCATTGTTGCTGGGAGTGGAAACTTCATATTGGAAAGCAGTATGAAGATCCCTCCACAGATCCACATAGAGCTCCCCTTTGACCCAGCATCCCACTTTTGAGCATTTACCCAAAGAATCAGAAACAAGGCCATAAGAAATCTACCAACACAACTATGTTTTATTGCAGCATTATTCACCATAATTAATATATACAACCAACCCAGCTGCCCCTCTGTAGATGAATTGTTAAATAAAATGTCACAAAACTACAATTATATCTGTATTTTGACATCACATTGTCATTGTGACATCCTAGAAACATTGTGAATGCCTATTCTGTGATTCCATTCTGTCTCAAATGTGGCATGTTGGTTGATGTCAGAAACCCATTGTGACTCCATTAGCTTTGTGACATCACAATCCCTTTGTCATATCACATTGTTATTGTGATTTCAATAACCCACTCTGACATAACAAATCTGTCCTATCCTCATAATTTTTGTGTCATGCATTCATTGTGGTATCAGGAATTTTGTGTACTCATAATCTGTGTTTGAACTCATGATACTTCAAGTATGAAATGTGATATCAGAAATCAACAGTGACCTCAGACCACGGAGACATCCCACTGTCAGATGTCAAGAACTCATTATCTGTGTTTGACCTCATGACACTTCAAGTATGAAATGTGATATCAGAAATCAACAGTGCCCTCAGATCACGGAGACATCACACTGCCAGAGGTCCTGACCTTTGTATCACATTGTGACATCACAAAACTTTTAGGACGTCACATTTGTCATAACATATGTCTTTGGAGACATCACAGTCCCTTTGCGAACTCATATACTCATTGTGAGTTAAAGACAATTGAGATCCAGAATTTAATTGTGACAATGCCAGAAAATTGTGATATACACCTATTTTAACCTCATCAATATTATGGCACCACCAACTAAATGTGACATCAAAACATTATTATGTCTTGATATAGTGACATCACATTGTATTGTGATACTACTGTCCTATCATTTTTCAAAAACGTATAATAGGACCTCATAACATTTTTGTAAATTCATGACCCTTGGGACCTGAAGCGCATACAGTGTATACTCATTGTGAACTAGCAGCAATTGAATTTTGACCTGTGAGTGTGATATTACAATCGTTGTGACATCACAAACCAAAATAACCTCATCACCATTGTGACATAACAAACCAATTGGGACATGACATTGCCATTGTGACATCAAGATCACATTGTGAAAAGACAAATCTATTATGACTTGTTAGAATCTTTAAAGAAAATAAACACATGATCCTTGTGATATCCCACTTCCTTTGTGTACCGGTATCTTCATTGTGAACTAACAGTTGAGATGTGCACATGAAAATGTAACATCACACACCCCTTGGGACATCAGGTCGATTGTCATCCCATTGTCTTTATGACACAAACTCGTTGTGACATCACCAATCTACAATGACGATCATAGCCATTTGACATCACTTTGTCATGGTGATGTCCTAGACACATTGTGAAGTCCTATTCTGTGACTTCAATCTATTTCAAAAGTGGCATGAATTTTGACATCAGAAACCCATTGTCACTTCATATCCAGTGTGACATCACATTACCATTGTGATATCACTAACCCATTGTGACATCACAAATCTATCCTGTCCTCATATACTTTTGACCTGCTGCCATTGTTATATCTTAAACCTTTGTGAGCTCATAATCTGTTTTTTGACCTCATTATATATCAAGTATGACATGATATCAGAAACTGTGACTTCATGACCGTTGTAACATCACACTGCTAGGTGTCCTGAGTATAGTGTCAAATTGTGACATCCCACACCTGTAAGGACTTCATCACTTTTATGATAACACATGCCATTGGAGACTTCAAAGTCTCTTTTTGAACTCATATACTCATTGTGAATTAATGTAAATGAGGTCTGCCATTCCATTGTGATATTACCAACTGATTGTGATTTCACAAACATATTGTTACACCACCAGTATGGCATAACCAATTGTGATATCAAAACATTATTATGGCATGATATTGTGACATCATATTGCCATTGTGATATCGCTGTCCCATTGGGTTTTCACAAATCAGTTGTGACTTCACAATAATTTAGAAAATGTATAGCCTTTGGGATTTCAAGCTTTAGCTGTGTACTCCTATCCTCATTGTGAACTACTAGCATTTGAATTTGGGTGTGATTGGCATATTACGAACTCACTGTGACATCAATAATCCATTGTGACTTCATAACCACTGTGAAATCACAAACCCATTGTGATATCACGTTGCCATTGTTATATCACTAAAGTATTGTGACATCACAAACCTGTTAGGACTGAAGAACATTTGTGACAACACATGCCTTTGGAGATATCACAGTCCCCTTGTGATTTCATATACTCATTAAAAAAATGAAAATTGAGATCCGGCATGCTATAGTGACATCACCAACCCATTGTGACATCTCAAAACCATTGTGTCCCCAGCACCAGTATGGCATCACCACCCAATTGTGACATCAGTACATTGTTAAGAGATGATATTTTTACATCACATTGCCATTGGGATATCATTGTCCCATTGAGTTTTCACAATCTGATTAAGACTTCATAACATTTTAGAAAATTCATGACCTTTGGGATTTCAAGTTCCTCGTTAACTCGTATCCTCATAGTGAAATAGTAGCAATTGATATTGGACATATTCTGATATTAAAAACTCTTTTTGATGTCACAAACCCAAGTTACCTCATTACCTCTGTGACATCACATTGCTATTTTGACATCATGATTACATTGTGACAACCCAAACTTATTTTGACCTCTTAACACCTTTGAAAAAACACATGGCATTTGTAACATCACAATTGCTTTGTGTACCCATATCATCATGAACTCAGGACAATTGAGAACAGACATGCCATTGTAACATCACAAACCCTCCATGACATTATCACCAGTATGATATGACACTGTCATTATGACACCATCAGCTCATTGTGATATCACCAAACTACAATTACATCGTAGCATTATGATATCAGATTGACATTGTGATGCCAGAGATACATTGGCAGTGCCTATTCTGTGATTTCATTCTAATTCAAATGCGGCATGTGTGTTGATAGCAGAAACCTATTGTGAACTCAGAACCCTTGTCACAACACAATCCCCTTATGACATCACATTGCCATTGTGATATCACTAACCCACTTTGAGATCACCAACCTGTCCTGCCTCTGTAATTTTTTGGCATGCAGCCATTGTTATATCTGTGGCTCTTTGTGAGCTCATATTCTTTTTTTTTATTTCAAAATATTTCAGGTGTGATGTGATATTACAAATCCACTGTGACATCATGACCACTGTGATATGATACTGCCAGACATGACTTGTGCACATTGTGAAATCTAATATCGCTTAGGAATTCAGAACATTTGTGACACATGCTGTTGTAGATATCATAGTCCTTTTGTGATCTCATATATTCATTGTGAGTTAGTGACAATTGTGATTTGGCATGCCATTTTGACATTACCAACCCATTGTGACATCACAAAACTATTATTACCTCATTACTATTATTGAATCACCAAATAACTGTGACAAAAACATTATTATGATATGATAGTGTGACATCACATTGCCATTGTGATATAGTTGTCCCATTGTGTTTTTAAAAACCTCGTATGAACTCATAACATTTTACAAAACTCAATGGATTTGGAGCTTCAAGCTCCTTTGTGAACTCGTATTCTCATTTTGTACTAGAAGCAATTGAAATTGCAATTTTATTGTGATACTAGAAACTAGTTGTGACATCACAATCCCATTCTGACTTCATCAACACTGTGACAGTCCAAAACTATTATGACATCTGACCACCTTTAAAAAAATGGCCTTTGTGACATCACAGTTCCTTTCAATACACATATCCTCGTTGTGAACTCATGAAAATTGAGATCAGAGATGCAATTGTAACACCACATACCCTTTGAGAAATCATCACCAGTGGTTCATCCCCTCATTGTGGTTTCAGAAAATATAATGACATCATAGCACTAAGACCTCACATTATCATTGTGACATCATAGTTATGTAATGATCATTGATGTCACAATTAGTTGGTGATGCCATACTGGTCATCAGGTCACAATAGGTTTGTGATATCACAATGGTTTGGTGAGTCATAAAGGCATTCTAGATCCCAAATTGTTTTGTGATGTCACAGTGGTGATGAGGTCACAATGGGTTTCTGATGTCACAATGAGTTTGTAATATCACAATATGTCCAAATTTAATTGATAGTAGTTTACAGTAAAAATAGACATTCACAGAAGGAGCTTGAAGTCGCAAACAGCAAGAATTTTCTAAAATGTTATGAGCTCATACTAGATTTTTGAAGACACAATGGGACAGTGATATCATGATGGCATAGTGATGTCACAATATAATTTCAAAATAATATTTGATGTCACAATTAGTTCAGAATGCCATACTAGTGTTAATGTCACAATACTTTGTGTTGTCTCAGTGGGTTGGTGATGTCAAAATGGAATGCTGGAACTCATTTGTTCAAAATGAGTATATGAGTTCACACAGGGACTGTGATATCTCCAAAGTTATTTGTTGTCACAACATTGATGAAGTACTAAGAGGTTGGTGGTGTCACAATGTGATATTACGGTCATGACGTCTGGCAGTATAATGACACAATGGTCATGTCACAGTGGATTTCTGATATCACATGTCATACCTTAAAGATTATGAGGTCGAAAACAATTTGTGTGCTCACAAAGTGCCTCAGATATAAAAATGGTAACATGTTACAAAATTTATGAGGACAAAACATTTTTGTGAAGTCACAGTATGTTAGTAATATCATAATGGCAATGTGATGTGACAAATGGATTGTGATCTCACAATGGCTATGAGGTCACAATGGGTTTCTGATATCAACCCATATGACATATTTGAAATAGAAATCAATCCCAGAATAGGCATTCACAGTTTGTATATGATGCCACAGTGAAAATGTAATGTCATAATGCTATGATGTCATTGTCATATTGTGATGTCAAATTGAGCTTATGGTGTCATAATGACAATGATATGTCACACTGGAGAGTTTGTGATGTCACAATGGAATGTCTGGTCTAAACTGTCTTCAGCATCCAACATTCTTTCTTCAGCCTCCTCCATTCTTCTTTGAAGACATTTTACTTCACTTTCTATCACCCTTCTTATTGCTGTTCTTTCTTAATGGTGGCCAACTCCTTATTAAAGTTTTCTTTTAAGTCTTGAATAGATTGCCTTACCTTCTGGCATTGGTTGCCAGACTTTTCTTTCCACTCCTTAATCTGGGTCCTTATCTTTTCATTAGCTTCTTTATTCCTCTGCTGGAGTTCCTTTATCTTTTTATTTCTGGAGGCCATGAAGTCATCTATTAGCTTCTGGTTGGCTTCATCACACTCTCAGAATAACCTATTCAGGGTATCCAATTTTTCATTCAGCAGGTTTACTAGCCTTGCAGTTAATCTATCATGAACATTATCCTCTAGGTTATTCTGGGACTGTTCTGTAGCTTGTTTGTGTGGAAATAGTTTTGAGGTTTTTGATTGACCATGTTCCTTGTGTTTCTGCAGTTTGTTCTACCCATTTGGAGACAAGAATCACATTGGTATGACAGTAGGACAGTCTTTTTTTGGAGGAGGGGGGACCGGAGCCAACCCAGTGTCATGTACATGTATAGATCTTAAGGTTTCAAAGTTATGTGTAAGTGTTTTCCTATTTAGCTCTCTTTTTCTTTGCTTGGAGAGGGATATTGTGGCTTCAGGGACAAGATTATGTATAGTTGTAACTTGTGACAACCTGGGTTTGGGTGATAAGTAGTCTGCTCCTTAGAGTTAACAAGATGGTCCCCTTGTACTCAAAATAGTCAACTGGAACAAATTTTGTGGTCAAATATAGAACCAAATGTAAGTTGGTTCATATATTAACCGTTAGGAATCAGTGGGCTGGAGCAGATGGAGAATTGAAGGGTTAGGATTGGAGAGATATGATTTCAAGTTCAGAAGAGAACTTGGGTATAATGAGAGTAGAGGGATAAGAATAGCTTGGGAGAGGGGTATATGTATGTAGTACGATGAAAATAAAGACCTTGTTATCAAGTGTCAGAGGTGGAAAATAATTTGAAGAAAGGTTATGTAGGTAGTAGCTTAGAGATCGAGATGAAGGTAAGAAAAAGAAGTGTATTTGGAAAGTTGCTGAGATTAGAGAAAGATTTTTCAAATATTATTAGAGAGTCGCTTAATCTAAGTTAACTCCTGTAATTATTGTTTACACATGTAGAAGGAGGCCATACTTTGTGTATAGAACTAGGCAGGGTAGCTCTGATGGAGTATTAGTATAATGTGGAGAGAGAGGAGAAAGGGAGAGTTAGAAGAAAATAAAGAATAAAAATCTGACAAATTAGATCAGAAAGTGAAAGAAGAAACCGAATAATAATGAAAAATAGAAGCTTTAAGAGAAATAGCAAATCCTAAATCACAATACACTTAAATAGTACACTTAAATAACACGTAGAAATAAAAACAACCAACAAAAAATCAGACATAAAACCTAACAAAACAACAAAAACAAGAATAAAAACTGAAGAATTGATTTTGGGGAGTTCTATAGGGGAGCTTTAGTCTCCCCATAGATCTCAGAGCAGATTCCTGATAGAACATTGTATGTCTTGCTGTAGTCAACTTTCCTTGTGGCTTGGTTGGGAGTAGATGGCCTTTTGATGGGAGAGGGTGCCTGTTATCTAGAGTCACACTCTCAGGTCTGGTGGCAGGGAGTTTTGGGGGTTTCAGGTTTGTAGACTGCTATCATAGGCCTGCAGCTGTGTCCTAGGCTTTTCCAGGTAGTCACACCAGCCTTAGGAACAAAGCTTACGGCCGTGTTTTGTTCTGGTATGATCCCTTCTTTTGGAAGTGGATTTGGGTCAGAGGGCTTTGGGATTCCACATGGAATTGCTACCCCCAGAGATTAGACCCAGTTGGGTTACTCACGAGGTCTGTAGCTGGTGGTGTGCTGTGGCAGGAAAGACTTGGAAAAAATTATATTAAGTGAAGAAAGCCAGGCCCCAAAAAACATAGGGCCCATGATTTCCCTTGTTTGCAATAACTAGTATATGTCTGAGACAAGCAGGAAAGGTCAGATAAATTGATTTTAGGTGAAAGGAACTCCAAGATAAGGATTCAAATATTTTTGCTTTCATGCAATTGTTTCTAACATATTTATAAGGTGATTTGTTTGTTGCTTGGTATGGCCTTCCCTCACGGTATAACACCTGGTTTCACTGTATTTGATGGTTTAATTTGTGAAGGAGGAAGGAGAAAATTGTATTTAATGGTGAAAAAATAAATCCATTCCCTCTTAACTCAGGAACAAGACAAGGATGTCCACTCTCTCCACTTCTCTTCAATCTAGTATTAGAATGCCTAGCTACAGCAATAATACAAGATGCAAACACAAAGGGGATCCAAATAGGAAAAGAAGAAATAAAAGTATCTCTCTTTGTAAATGACATAATCTTGTACTTAAAGAATCCCATAGACTCCACTCCCAAATTACTCAAGCTGATTCAAAACTTTGGCAAAGTAGCAGGGTATAAAATTAACCCCCCAAAATCAATGGCTTTTCTGTATGCCAACAATAAGAAAAGTGTGGCTGAAATTAGGAAAGCAACTCTATTTGTAATAGCGCCACAAAAAATAAAATACCTAGGAATTAACTTAACCAAAGTAGTGAAAGATCTCGATGATGAAAACTTTAAAAGCTTGAAAAAGGAAATCAAAACAGAACTTAAAAAAATGGGAAAAACTCCCATGCTCCTGGATTGGAAAGATTAACATCGTAAAAATGGCAATACTTCCCAAGGCTATCTACAAATTCAATGCGATATCTATCAAAATTCCAACCTCATTCTTCAAGGAAATAGAAGAGGCAATCCAAAAATTCATATGGAACAATAAAAGACCCCCAATAGCAAAAACACTCCTCAATGGAAAGAACACTGCTGGAGGAATATCAATACCAAACTTCAAACTCTACTATAAAGCCATAGTAATCAAAACAGCTTGGTATTGGCACAAGAACAGACATCAGGACCAATGGAATAGAATTGAAAACCCAGAAATGAACTTACAGACCTATAGTCATCTAATCTTTGATAAGGGAGCTAAAAAAATAGAATGGAAGAAAGACAGCCTCTTCAGTAAATGGTCCTGGCAAAATTGGTTAACTACATGTAGAAAACTAAAGCTAGATCCTTATATATCACCCTGCACCAGAATCAACTCCAAATGGATCAAAGACCTGGATGTCAAAGCAGACACTCTGAAAACATTACAGGATGGAATAGGAGAAACCCTAGGTTTCCTTGGCGCATGCCGAAATTTTGTTAATAGAGACCCGGAAACAAAATGAATCAAAGAAAGGTTGGACAAATGGGATTGCATGAAGTTGCAGAGCTTCTGCATGGCAAAGGACATAGCTAGCAAGATTAGTAGAAAGCCTAAGGATTGGGAGAAGATCTTCACTATCCATACAACCGACAAGGGTCTCATATCTAAAATATACTTGGGACTCAAAAAATTAAATCCCCCTACAACAAATCCTCAAAGAAACAAATGCCCAATAATTAAGTGGGCTAAAGACTTAAAGAGAAACTTCTCTGAAGAAGAAAGAAGGATTGCCAATAGACACATGAAGAAATGCTCAACCTCCCTAGCCATAAAAGAAATGCAAATCAAACCTACATTAAGATACCACCTCAAACCAGTAAGAATGGCAAAAATCAAGAACTCTAATAACAACCGATGTTGGAGTAGATGTGGACAGAAGGGAACCTTACTTCGTTGTTGGTGAGCTAAGATATGGTCCAACCCAGATGCCCCTCAGTAGATGAATGGATCAAGAAAATGTGGTATATATAAACAATGGAATTCTATGCCTCCATCAGAAAGAATGGCATTGCCCCATTTTTTAGGAAATGGAAAGACTTGGAAAAAATTATATTAAGTGAAGTAAGCCAAGACCAAAGAAACAGGTCCCATGGTTTCCCTTATTTGCAATATCTCGTATATGTATGAATCAAGCAGAAAAGTTCAGATAAGGTGATGTTAGGAAAATGAACCCTAAGATATGTATTTAAATGTTTTTTTCTTTCATGCATTTTGTTTCTAACGCATTTATGAGATTATTTCTTTGTTGCTTTGTATGTCCCTCCCCCACAGTATAACCCCTGCTTTCACTATTTGATGTCGATATAATTTGTGCAATGGAAGGGGAAAAACAATTCCCTTAAATACGGATACAGGTGGACCGGTTGCAACAATGAGAAGTACAAGTTGTCATGTCGAAAATGAACTTTTCAACTTCGGTGGCGGGTGAGGATTGGGTGGGGGAGATGCTGGGAAGGGATGGGAAAGGGACACACAAGACTATCTGCTAGTAGCAGATGGTGTGTACCCAATCCCAGAGATAGACAAGTGCTTGAGGGGCAAGGGCAGAATTTTCTTCCATGGCCTATAGTCACATCCCCTCCCTATGTTAGGATCAATATTAAGGAATGAATATTATGTTGTCCCTTTCCTATTTACATTTCCTTTTGGGCTACTCTGGTGCTTGTTGCACTCTCTAATGGAAATAGTTTTGACCATGGAGGCTCGATCAGAGGTGATAAAAGAGGTTTTATTGGAATGCTAATGTTGTACAGGTGGCTAATTTCAAAGACCTGCAGCCAGCAAATACACAACACAGGAAACAGACCACAGAGGAAACAAAGGACAAAAACAATATAACAAACCAATTCAGCTCCAATGGATTGCTGAATGAATTTGGATGCCATGTTGACCAGAGAACAGCCAGGAGACAGGAGACAGGACATGAACATGGAGACATATGACATGGTGTAATGGCACCTGAGCTGGTCCACACATGAATCGGGTCAGTACATGGGGAGAGTCAAGGAAACTCCCAGTCCCAGGCACTGAAATGACAGAGTTAAAAACCTACCAGCCAGATATCCACCCAGAATTTAAAATTCTGCCATTACCAGTCTACTGTCTTACTAGAAACTTTTATACATTCTGTGTATTTTTCTTGTTCGATAATGTTTGTATTTTTTGTTTTCAGTAGTTTTGTCGGATATGTATGGTGGAGGTTTATTCTTTTAATTGCACCACTCTGGAAGTATTTTCGTGCATTTGTCCTTTATCATTCACTTGTGAAAAATACCTTAGCAAGGTACAGTAATCTTGGTGGATAAAATGCATTTTTTCAGTACTGTAAGGACTTCCTAAGGACTTCTACCATGCCCTGCTGGTATGTATGTATTATATTTAGGAGTCAACTGTTAGAGGAACAGGGCTACACCTAAGTGTTATGGGTTCCATTTCTCTCCTAATCTAGAGAATCTTCCATACAAAATTCACTTTTGACAGCTTGATCATACAATAGCTTGCTATAGATGTGTAGATGTCATTGACAAAAATTTGATTAGCATTTTATGTTTTTGTATCTTAGTATATATTTTTATCCTTGTGTACATAGAATTTTAAATACTGTCATTACTTATTAGAACAAGCATTTTAACTTGTTGGCCTCCTCAACCATTTATTGAATCCACAAAACACTAATATTTACTATTATATATACTGTTGTCAACTTTTGACAAAACTTCTTTCACATGTCCTTATCCTTGCTTTCAGTTTAGTCAACCATATTTACATGTTTGATTAGACTTCCTTCAAGGTAACTATTTTCTTCTGTATAGAAGATATCACTAACCTAACTGCAATAAGTTGAGAAATTTTAAATGTACATATATATTTATATACATATAAATATATATACACTATATGTTGAAAAAGTTCATATTCTCATTTGAATTCTGATGTTCCTACTATTGTTTCTTTCTTTGAACAATTCATCTTTACTTCCTTATATTAATTTCCTTAAAATGTGCACACATACATACATAGGAATGAATGCACAAACATGACAGAATAGAAACAAATGTACTTTAATACTTTTTAGTCCTCTGTTTTCTTTTTTAACCACTATCTCAATCTAAAAATATTGTGAAGGTAATAGTTATTACTGCTTTTTATCATAGTGGCCTTGGAACTGGGATTAAATGTAGAGTTTGCTCACAATTCTTTCCTCATCCCTCAGGTTGGATGTCCCTCTGTTAAGAATGAATTACTTAGAGTTGAATGGATCCCTTTGTCTGTGTTACATGAATGAAAATACATTTCCCCCACCTAATATTTGAACTCTTGTTCTGGTTGATATTTCAGGAAGTGTTGTTCACTATTTGGGTGTGTGAGCAGAGCTTGCTATAGAATCATATCTAAATGACACTTTGCTCCTGAAAGATGTTCTTAAATTGAAAATTTGTTAGCCTGACCTCCCATACAACCACATACCCTAAACTGATTGACTCAAACCCAAGTTTTAATTTTATTTTTTTTAATTCCCTGGCTTGAACACAGGACTTGAGTGTTGTCCTTGAGCCTCTTTGTACTCAAAGCTAGCATTCTACTACTTGAAACAAGGCATCTCTTCTGGCTTTGAGTGGTAAATTGGAGGTTAATATCCCACGGGGACTTTCCTACTTGTGCTGACTTTGAACTATGATAGATAGATCTCAGACTTCTGAGTAGTTAGGATTACAAGCGTGAAACACTGGTGCCCAGCAAAACAAAAGTTTTTTCACACACATGGAAATTGTTACTCTGAGATAAAGACAACTGAATACTTGATGTCTCATGAAAGTCTATTCCATATTTAAGGGACAGGTTTGTACTGTGGTGCATGTGGAAGTGGGGATAAAGCAAGCTCTCTCATGGCTTAAGTAAGTTTCTGAATCTCATTGATAACAAATTCCCTTCATGTCCTTACCTATTCCTATTTACAAACATAAGTACAATATTTGCATTCCATCCTGATTAGGGTAATATTTTAACATATTCATTGGCAGAGAAATAAGCATTCAGTCCATCAAAATCTTAAGTTTTTAAAAACTCAAAATTCTATGCTTATTATGTAGGCTTATTTTCAAGAACTACAATTTGTTTGGGGCTTGGATTTTACTATTGAGATTTTTTTAAAAGCATGATCTTTTACATAACTTGATTCTGGGATTTGATATATATGAGGTTCAATATGGAAGTTGGACCACATTTAAAGATCCCTTCATTTGCCTCTTTAGGAAGTTCGAGATCCCAAACTACTATTGTATGAAAGACTAAGTCTATAGCATTTACAGATTCATCAGGATTAAAATCTTCCCAGACTTGGACACTACTGGACTTCTACAAGATTCCATAGGTGAAAGTAGGACAAGTGAGGAGATACTTTAAAATGTCTAACTTGGTGCCCTTTCAGGTATTAGAAAAGAATGAAAGGAGGCTGAGAAAACGCAATCGCCACTAAGATGCAGCCTGCACCAACAGCAGTTAAGCTGGGAAAGTTTGGCTTAGAACGTTTATCAGACCTGAGCCTTTGCTCCTGTCCCCCAGTTTGCCTGACAGCTAACCATACACGTGTGCATGATGCCTCAGGTTGACCACCTCCACAGCCCTTGCAGGCTGGACGCTGGCCTACAGCCAGGATTACAAGGAAAGCTAGCTGAACAGATGTTTCAAGGAATTATTCTTTTTTCTGCAGTAGTTGGATTTATCTATGTGTACATGGCTGAACAGTTTAGATGGACTATATAACTATAAACTATATAGTTATGGCCGGATTGGCTTTTCTGTGTTTGCTGACATTTCTTCCATGGCCCATCTACAAATGACATCCCCTCACAACTAAGGAACAGAAGACAAGAAAAATGGGATAGAAAAATTAAGAGGCATGCTAAAATAATTGATTGGGGTTTTCATGAGAACACATACTTTTGTTTTCTCTGAGGTGACCTAAATTGATATCATAACCAAATTATGAGATTAAAACTTCCTATGCTCATAAACAAAGTTGCATGTAGATATAGTTTTCTTTATATTTCAAAGACAGTTAGAAATAACTCAGTTGTGTTTGACTAATACATATTTTAAACCAACTCTTCATTATCTTGTTATGAAATGGAAAACTAAACACAAGTATACAATGTTTCTTCCAGGTATAAATAATAAATGCCTCATAAATGACAGCAAAAAAAGAAAAAAGATGAAAGGGAAAGATATTTAGGAACATATCAAATTTTGTGATATCAAAGAGTGCATTCAGCCAAGCTCTGGTGGCTCACTCTTGTAATCCTAGCTACTCAGGAAGCTGAGACCTGAGGATCACAGTTAAATGCCAGCCCGGGGAAGACAGACCATGAGACTCTTAGCTCCAATAAATCACAAGAAAAACAAAAGTGGCACTGTGGCTCAAGCAGGAGAGTGCTAGCATGGAGCTAAAAAGCACAGGGACAGCCCAGTGTTCAAGCCCCACAACTGACAAAAAACGTATGCATTCAAAGATAATGGGATATCTATAATCTAATTAGCTTGGAAAAGGGAAAGGAAAAGTTACTGCAGATTTCAGGTTTATTTAGAGTTTTAAGCCCTATCAATAATTTCCTTTAAGAACTGGGAAGTTGAAAACGACTTTAGAATATGAAAATATGTTAAGCTGGGTGGTTCACATGTGTTAATCCTAGCTACTCAGCAAAATTATCTATAATTAACAATGAAAATGCAGGAAATAATTTGTATTTCAAGGAGTAAATGCTAGCCTTGAAGCAAAAACAAAAAAAATTGAATGAGGCTCTCAGGTTGTGAAACTGAACTAGCACACGCACACGCACACACACACTCACACACACACACACACACACACACACACACACACACACAAACATGCATGCTCATGTGCAAGGTATGTTGAAGTAAATCAGTCTCAGAAAGAGAAATGGGGTCTGTGTCCCCAAAAGAAAAAAGTAAAACACATATCCATTGTCATGTATATCTGATCAAGCTGCCTAAAGTAGAGTACACATAGAAGTAAAATTTTATGTTGTAACCTCTTTGACCAACTAACAGTATCAAATGTGAACAGTACAAAGATGAATCATATATTGTCTCAGTGGGGTAGGTGTTAAAGAAGAATTGAAAAGAGTCAAAGGAATAGGGAGTCGATGGTTGAGAAAATACTATGTTAAGATTCAATGTACATATGTGAAATTGGAACTAGGAAAGAAAATGGATGGGTGGTGTTTTTATAGATTGGAGCAGTTGATGGAAACTGTAACAAAGTCCAAGAGATATTGTCCAAACCAATTGATACATTGTACAACTGTTTAAGAAATTTATCCATGGGGCCTATAATCTTAATTACTCAGTTGGTTAAGACCTGAGGATTGTGGTTTGAAGGCAGTCATGGCAGAAAAGTTTATGAGACTCTTATCTCCAACAAACTACTGAGAATAGGCTAGAAATGGTGCTGTGGCTTAAGTTTTACAGGACTAACCTTCATCAGAGAGAGATTCTGAAACAGCACTCAGATCTTGAATTAAAGTGACAGGACAGGCACAAAAAAAGAAAAAAATAAACAAACAAAAAACAAAAAAATCTTAATTTTTATATTTTTGAAAATTACAAGAAAAATTAATGTTCCACCTACTTCAAGTAGTTATATAATATACATTATTACAGCAATTATGGTGGATAGAAATTTTCTCATTTATGTAGCATCCAGTGTTCATTCCCTTTAGCTTATTTTGGAGCTTTTGATTACTCCCAGAACAACAATAAGTTTCCTGTTCTCTATCGGATTGCTTGAGAGGACACACCAATAGCCACTGCTCTGGTATCGTTATTGCTTCACTTCAGCTGATTGGGACTGTTAATAATACAAGATGAGAATGGTTTGAGGATTCTTCATGAATTGAAAGAAGAGATGAATTTGTGTAGCCTTTGCAATAGAAAGAAATCCTAAACAATGCCATTTCATAAATATTCAAAATTATGGAACGTTATATCCAGATTAATACATCTTCAGCAAATATCCTCATTATATATGGGAATAATGAATCCCTGTTGGACTAAACTAAGCAATTTTTAATAAAAGGCAAAGTTTGCATTGTGAACTCACATTGGGATTTAATGATGAGAAGGAAGTATTTCATGCTAGATTGATTTCATGTACCTCATTTTTTGCACCATCACCCAGATATTTCTGGATTCAGAGATTTTCTTAAGACAGTTATTCCTTCCAAATACCCAGAAATTGTTTTTCTTTCCTGGGCTATGGTTTCTCTTTTTTGATTGTTCAGATTCTAAGTCTGACTAATGTTTGAGAAATGTCCTCCTGATAACTCCTTTGACTGGTTACCTAGGCATATTTTTGACATGACTATGTGTGGACACAGTTACAATATATACAATGCTGTTCATGCTGTGGCGTAGGCTCTCCATGAGATGATTATTTATCAAACAATACAAACAATGGGAAACAGAAAAGGGAGAGTTCCTTTCCCTGCAAATATAAGGCCTTCTTTTTTGGATGGTACACACTTACAGAAAAGTCACTTCCTAGAGAGGTTTCTTAGTGTGTAAAATTAAAAACTTAAGGTATTTTTCCAAAACCTAACAAATTATAATTATTTAAATTTCTGTGAGGTACTCTAGATATGGGTTCACGTGCTTAAGTAAAAACAGAACATTTACAAGGACAAAATGTATTCGACCTTTCCATAATTCCTTTTAGTTACAAATAAGCTCAACATGCCCATAGGTTATGTTTTGAAAAGTAAAAATTCACCCTTTTCCTATGAGTATAAACCAAGCACAACCTGCTAAAACTAATTATCTATACTTTTCAAAAGTGATCTAGATTTGTTCTATGTATTAAAATTTTTACAAATCTCACACTGTAGACATTAGTTATTGTAGAAAAATACAGCTGTGAATGGTCTCATTCATGATTCTTTACATGGAATTGGCTTTTCTTGAAGAGAACCTTTTTTACTTCTTTGCTGAGTGACCAGGAATTCAAAAGTTTATTTTGATTATTCTCCCTAGAATTTCTTCTTTTTTTATTAATATGTCTTTTTGATTGTGAAAATACCATACAGAGGGGTTACAACTACATGAGCAAGGAAATGAATACATTTCTTATCAAGTATTGTTGACTCCTGCTTAGTTTCCCCTTACCATCCCTGTCCCCCATTTCCCCCCACCTCCCCGCTAAAGTTGTAAAGATTTTTTTCCACAGACCATCTTGTACATCTCATTGTTGCAATGGGTCCACCTCTACCCCTATCTAAACAATTTGTTTTTTCACTTCCCATCCACAAATTATACCTACATCAAATACAGTAAAAACAGGGGTTTGTGTACCATGAGGGAGGGACATAAAAAGCAACAAAGAAATCATATTATAAATACATTAGAAATAATAGCAAGAAAGAAAAACTGATTGAGATGCCCCTCAGTCGATGAATGGCTCAAGAAAATATTACACACACACACACACACACACACACACACACACACACACACACACACACACACACGCACACACACGCACACACACACACACACAATGGATTTCTATGCCTCCATCAGAAAGATGACATTGCCCTATTTGTTAGGAAATGGAAAGACTTGGAAAAAAATATTTTAAGTGAATTAAGCCAGGCCCAAAGAAACATAAGTCCCATGGTTTCCCTTATTTACAATAACTAGTATATGTCTGAGAATAGTTGAAACAGTCAGACATGTTGATGTTAGGTAAAATGAACCCCAAGATAAGGACTCCTAGAATTTCTTACATAACAATTCATCACCGATCTGTGCTATTTTCAAATTATGAATCTGAAATTAAACACAATCAGATTTTCTGTTTTAACTCTGGGATGTAATTCAACATAAGATGGTGTAATTCTTTTAGCGGTACCCTTTCTGATGAACATACAATTTGACAATCCTGCTGGAGATCAAGTGATTTTGCATGAGAGAAGTAAGTTAGAAGCAGAGTGTGACATTGTAAACCTTTGGAATTTTCCAGGTCTTCAACTTCAGGTAAAAGTAGGAAAGTTTTCTCTGTATACACTCCGTGGCATTAACTGTCTTTATCTGAAGATATGATATAGTGGGCCATTGGAACTAGAAAATGTGTTGTATCTGACTCTAATGATGCAAAATTTACCCTTAGAAGTTATACTTGGTTTGTTTCTAGTAAATTACTCCTGTAATACAAGCAATTTAGATTGCTGAGATAGTGATATGACTTAAAATCATTCCTAGCAGGGAAGCCTGTGAGATTCTTATTGCCAATTAATCACCAGAATCATGGAAATGGAGCTGTGGATCAAGTAAAACTCAATTACAAAGCCCAGTTCAAGCCTTAGTTTTGGCACACACACACACATACACACACACACACACACACACACATACACACACACAAACATACACACACACAAACATACACACACACAACCTTTATGCCCTATGTACTTAGAAACAACCTAGTATTGCACATTTAAGTATTTTTAACTTAAGAAAATGTATTAATTGACTACTAGATAGAAGATGAAGTAAATAAATTAACAGGGGTAGACACTGGTGGCTCGTGTTAGTTTAAAGCCCAAATGGACAGAAAGTTCTGTGAAATTCTTATCTCTATTAACTACCCCAAAGTTCAAGTAGGATTGGAGCTCAAGTGGTAGAGTGCTAACCTTGAGCAAAAATGCTCAAGGAGAGTGTCCAGACAGTGATTTTAAGCCCGAGGATCACTAACCAACACCCTCCAATACAAAGTTAGTTTGTTTCTGAATGTTTGTTTAGAATGTTATCATAAAATATAAACTGCTTTTTCCCTAGCAGGTTTCTATGCTGTAACAAAGCATCAGAGGATCACTTTATGTGTATTAAATATTTATTTTGCTGGCTTCTGTATATGTTCCATTCACTGCTATTTGGGCATATTTGGTGAGAAGAATCAGTGAAGAACACTGTATGAGAATATTCTCACAGCATGGCCGCTGCATAAATACGAAGAAAATGAGATTAGACTGGGGCTTCATGTAATTGTCTAAAAACAGAGACATGTGATTTACCTTACACTCTACTTTTAAAGCTTCAAATAGAATTCTTCCTTGGTCCTCATCATGTCTCTGATGAGTAGGATACTGTGAATAATGACATGAATTCAAGAAAAGTGCGTAGGGCTGGAGACTAGGATTTGTTTTCTCAGCACTAATCTCTACCATTTAAAAGTCTCTCACTTGTCAATAGTTCTTTGATCTGGTTAGAGATCAAGGTGTTATATGATGTGGAATCTATAACAGCATTGATGTAACTGTCTAGATTTATGCTTATAGAAATACTATGCTTATGGGAATGTGACTCAGTGGTAGAGTGCTTGCCTGGCATGCATGAGGCCCTGGGTTCACTCCTCAGTGCCACATAAACAAAAAAAATTAAAAACATTAAAAAAAATAAATACTATGCTTAATAATGCTATTCTTTGAAACATTGGAATTTTTGGGTAAAACGCTGAATATTAACTGGCACATACCAGATATTTCTAAGCTTCATCATTTTGTCTGCAGTGCAAGTTTTGATCCTGTATTTGGGGAATCACATCAGGAGGGAAAGTCTGCCTGTTGATTTGATCGTACCCCTTGCTGAGAGTATAGGATGGCTAGTCTGACAGGTAATTGCATGATTTAGGTAGAAATACATTCTCTCTCCCCAAAAATCCCTGCTCCTTTCAATGCAAAAGTTATGTATTAGAATTGTAGCATCAGTATTTCTTTCCTCACTTATTAATTTAATTGTAACTATAGATGATACTGCTCCATGAAAAAGGATCACAGAGTTTGAATTACTTGTAGGGTTATTTTTTCTACTCTGTTTTCTGTATGTTTATTCAACTACTCAGTAATGTAAGTACCTTTGATTGTATTAAATTCAAGTCCTTTTTATGGACAAGGTCTCCATCTTCTTCAAAAATACCATTAGACTATAAAGAAAACAGACATCTTTCACATGTCAATTTCCTAGTGCTTAGAAATGTTCTTGAACAGAGCAAGTGCTTTGTGTTGGTTTTAGCATAAGGAGCAGTCAAAAGTGTTCTGTATAGCATGACTTTGGAGCCTCAGAGCTTGATTTGATTCTCTGTCCCAATGCATTCCAGGTGACTAGGAGTGACAAATTCAACAACTGAAAGCATGGGCTACATAACTAATATTGAACAGAAGCATAGGGAATTTTAATTTCAGCTGCATAATTTTGGATGAATGGTTTGAATAATACACACAACGCTGAGAATTATTATGGCAGTGTTTTGCGTTCAGAAAAAATTTGTCAGGATATTACAAATGGCAAGACTTATGTGTGATAGTCACTGCCAGTAAAAATGTTACAATCCAACTGACAAAAGGAAAATGTAGGAATGAGTGTGGGAACAAGATGAAGACAAAGAAATAATACTGAGCATGTCAAGTAATACTTAGTAATATATGCTTTTATGCAAGTAAGCATTGACATGTTAGAATTATCTTTGTTAAGGGATTTCATAATATCATTTTAAGTACTGAAATGGGAATAATGGTTCTGGCTTCTTAATCAGATATGGAATAGTGTGTGAAGTACCCAGATGACCAGTATTCCAACATAGTGAGAAACCAGTACCTTCTAAGAGCTACAAGTTTCCTGGTTTATGGAGAGCCCTTCAGGATGGGCTTGGCCTGCATGGCTCTTTGTTTACATAAACTCACAGCAGTTGTCTTGGCGTCTTTGTGAAACATCAGAACAACCTCTCCCTGCTACATCCGGCGCATCTCCCTCATCTTCTTTTTTTCCTCTGTCCCTTGCTCTTTATTGTTCATTGCAACACAATCACCTACATTCTATCACAAACCATATTTGGAGTTGCATTCAGAGTAGCTGTTTCTGTTGTCTTAGCCAAAACAGTAACTGGGGTTCTGGCCTTCAAGATCAGTTATCTAATGAGAAGGATGAGATGGCTGCTGGTAACAGGGGCTCCTAACGGCATCATTCACATCTGCATTCTGATCCAGGTGATGACTTTCTGTGTACTCTAACTAGGGAATTCTCCCTTCATTGGCAGAGATGCACATTCAGCACAGGGCCACATCATCCTCTTGTGTAACAAGGGCTCCCTTATTGCTTTCTATTCTGTCTTGGGATACCTGGTTTTCCTGGCCCTGGCCAGCTTCACTGTGGCTTTCCTGGCCAGGAACCTTCCTGACCGGTTCAGTGAAGCCAAGTTCCTGACCATCAGCATGCTGGTCTTCTGCAGTCTCTGCATCACTTTCCTGCCTGTTTACCAAAATGCCAAGGAGAAAGTTATAGTGGCTACAGAGGTCTTCTCCATTTTGGTTTCCAGTGCAGGACTCTTAGGCTACATCTTTGCCCTCAAGTGTTACATCATCTTTTTAAGGCCAGATAGAAATTTTCTGGCTGGCTTCTGGGGCAAAGGACAACGGGGTGGAATATTTCCTACATAATTTATAATTAACTTACACTAGAAGGTCTAGGATAAATCTACATTCCTTTTTTCATCTGATATTAGTTTATATATTTGGAATCACCTCAATGTGTGACTCTTCATCCTTTCTCTAGTGATGGTCAATTACAAGTTTTAGCCAAAGCCATCTAAATTTGAAATTTATTCCATATAAATTTTAGTTCTTTCAAGTTAGTCTGCAATTATTCCAGCTTACCCACTAGTGTATTTTGTATGTTGACTTGTATTCTAATTTTGCTTTCTTAATCATTTGCCTAAAATTTCCTTTTTGTGCCAGTCTTTAGGGTTTTAACTTTAAGCCTGTTATTATCCCTGAATCTTTTATGCTAATTTTAACACTTTATCTTTTGATCCACAGCTTGACTTTTTGCTATATGGTGGTTAGCTGCAGGTAAGATTCTCACTGATTTTTGTGATCATATTGGCCTCAAAATCTGACCCAGAGTTCGCACCTTCCTGTATAGCTAAGATTATGGATACTTTTGTATATTCATTTATTTTGTCATTCTTATACATCACTATGCTTCTTAATACTCAAATATATTTCATTAATATTTTCTACTTAACAACGTTCCATATTTCATACACTTATTAGTGTGTTTTCTATAATAGTTGTAGAGTTCTATTCATATATCTGCTTTTTGCCACATCTGTAAGTTTGTTTTGTTGGATCAGTCTCTCCCCATCCTCTCTGTTTCCTTTCCTCCTTCATTCTCTTTTTTTAATTAATAAGCTTTTTTTTTTATTTTGAAAATACTGTACAGAGGGGTTACAATTACATGAGCAAGGTAATGAGTACATTTCTTATCAAACATTGTTGCCTCCTCCTTAATTTCCCCTTACCATCCCTGCCCTCCCAGCTCCTCCCTGACCCCAACTCCCGCCAAAGTTGCAAAGTTCGTTTTCTGACATAACGTCTTGTACATCTCATTGTTGCAGTGGGTCCACCTGTATCCCTATTTAAACAATTTGTATTTTCCCTTCCCCTCCCCAAATTATACCAACATCAAATACAGTGAAAACAGGGGTTATACCGTGGGGGAGGGAAATGCAAAGCAACAAAAAGGGGAGGGACATGCAAAGCAACAAAAATCATCTTATAAATATGTTAGAAACAATAGCAAGAAAGAAAAACAATTTGAGTCCTTAGCTTGGGTTCATTTCACCTGACATCAACACTTTTTCCTCTACTTTCTCTAAATTGCTTTAGAATTTCAAGAATGGATTTATATCATTAAAACACACTTTAAATGTGTATCATGATGCATTGGATGTGTGGAGTTCTGTTTCAGGAAAATATAGATTTACAATTGTTTGCTTATCCATGGTTGTATATATTTTAAATATATTCTTGTTTAATACCTTTAAAGTATTATACATACAAAATTATAGATGTATACTTTGTATGATACCAATAGATTCTACATCTCTTGACATTAAGTAAATATTCAATGTCCAATATTTTAATTGTATAAGAAATGCATTGTTCATTATTAAATGGACTAAATTTTTGGATTCTGTTCCAGATTTGACTATTTAAAACACATGGTCACCTAATGGCAGGTCTTCCTACCATCATCTATTGCTCATAGTGCATTTCCTCTGACAGTATTATTTATAATAAGTGAGTGATTGTGGGCTAACAATGGACTTCTATTGCTTTACTATTTTGTCGGTTGTGGGACTGGAACTCTGGGCCTGGGTACTCTCCATGAACTTTTCAGATCATGGCTAGCATTCTACTACTTGAGCCACAGTGCCACTTTGGTTTTTTGGTGGTTTATTGGAGATTAGATTTTCCGGAATTTTCCTGTGTGTGCTGGCTTTGAACTGCAATCCTCAGATCTTAGCCTCCTGAGTAGCCAGTTTTGCCAGCAGCACCTGGCTGTTTTGAATTGGAATTGGCAATTGAATTGAAAATATAACTATGTATTAAATTGGAAATATAACTATATTGGCAAAAATCTTTATATTTCCTTTCCTTTGAAATGGAATATTACCTAGCAAATATTGCTATATCATTAGTAATTGTATAAAAAGATGGTTAAAATACTTCAGTTTCTACTGAAGTTCAGGTTTGTCTTATCTGGATTTTAATAATTGCATCAATAGATTGGATCAATGTTGCTATGTAACACATTAATTACTCATTCAGTAGCAAACAATTAACTCTCATCCAAAAATGAGTTCCCCACATGAATTCCACTATGCAAAATTGAGAGTACATTTTGTCAATCAGGAAAAGAGCAGATTATCAAATCTGAGTTGGAAAAAAGAGACTAGCGATGATGATTAAGACATCCTGTCAATATTGTGCAAATATTATAGTCAATTGTAGAGAAGACATTGGTGTTGACATTGGTGATAGCAAGGTAAAGAAAGAAGATATTCATGGTTAACTACATGTAGAAAACTAAAGCTAGATCCTTATATATCACCCTGCACCAGAATCAACTCCAAATAGATCAAAGGCCTTGAACTCAAAGCAGACACTCTGAAAACATTACAGGATGGAATAGGAGAAACCCTAGGTCTCCTTGGCTCAGGCCGAAATTTTCTGAATAGAGACCCGGAAGCACAACAAATCAAAGAATGGTTGGACAAATGGGATTGCATAAGGTTGCAGAGCTTCTGCAGGGCAAATGACATAGCTAACAAGATCAATAGAAAGCCCACCGATTGGGAGAAGATCTTTACTAGCCATACAACGGACAAGGGTCTCATATCTAAAATATACTTGGAACTCAAAAAATTAAACCACCCAACAACAAATCCTCAAAGAAACAACTGCCCAATAAATAAGTGGGCAAAAGACTTAAAGAGAAGCTTCTCTAAAGAAGAAAGAAGGATGGCCAATAGACACATGAAGAAATGTTCAACATCCCTAGCCAGAAAAGAAATACAAATCAAAACAACAATGAGATATCACCTTACTCCAGTTAGAACAGTAAAAATCAAGAACTCTAACAACAACAGATGCTGGAGGGGATGTGGACAGAAAGGAACCTTACTTCATTGTTGGTGGGAATGTAAACTTGTTCAACCACTTTGGAAAGCAGTATGGAGGTTCCTCAAAAGACTTCACATAGATCTCCCCTATGATCCAGCAATCCCACTTTTGGGCATTTACCCAAATGTTTACAAACAAGACCACACTAAAGCTACCAGCACAACTATGTTTATTGCAGCATTATTTACCATAGCTAAGATATGGAACCAACCCAGATGCCCCTCAGTAGATGAATGGATCAAGAAAATGTGGTACATATACACAATGGAATTCTATGCCTCCATCAGAAAGAATGACATTTCCCCATTTGTTAGGAAATGGAAAGGTTTGGAAAAAATTATATTAAGTGAAGTAAGCCAGGCCCAAAGAAGCATAGGTCCCATGGTTTCCCTTATTTGCAATATCTAGTATAGTTATGAGTCAAGCGGAAAAGGTCAGATAACGTGATGTTAGGAAAATGAACCCTTAAATATGTATTTTAATGTTTTCGTTTCTTTCATCCATGTGTTTCTAACGCATTTATAAGATTATTTCTTTGTTGCTTTGTATGTCCCTCCCCCACAGTGTAACCCCCGCTTTCACTATATTTGATGTCAGTATAACATGTGGAGGAGATGGGAACAAACAAGTCGTTTAAGGATTCAGGTGGACCTGTTGCAACAATGAGAAGTACAAAATGTCATGTCAAAACCAACTTTACAATGTCCGTGTGGGGGGGGAGGGGAGTATAACTGGGTGGGGGGAGGGGGGAGGCTGGGAAGGGAGGTGAAGGGTAAACAAAGGAGGAGGCTGCAATGCTTGGTAAGAAATGTATGCATTATCCTGCCCATGTAATTGTAGCCCCTCTGTACAGTATGTTCTCAAATAAAATATAATAAAATTAAAATTAAAAAATAAAAAATAAAAAAATAAAAAAAAAGAAAGAAGATATTCAAATGCTTACTACCCACTTAAATGAGGGATAATGAGCTGAACAGGGCATTCAAATTGGTAGCAAGTATCCCAGGGAAGTACATATTAAATATACACATAATAATTTATGCATGTATAGTGAGTATTCACTAGTGGGGCAGAGGTTTGGGTGGCATGAGTTCCTAAGAACTCCACAGAATGATGTCTTCAGGCGTTTGCTCTATTTAACTTCAGGTTAGGCACAAAAAGAGTGTATGCTGTTACTATCATAGTACAATGGTGTCACCTAGTTTGACTATTCAGTTCCTCCAGGAAAGATACAGAAATCCATCCTTTCATGGACACACACACACACACACACACACACACACACACACACACACACACACACTAATAGGAACACACATGTGCACACTCACAAACACACAAATGTATAGGAACTAAAACTAGTCATTTTTTTAGAGGCAGAGAATTAAGATCAAATGCTATATATATACAATTCAGGCTGATAATAGAACTAGAATTTTTCATGTGCACTAGTGGCTCACATGTAATCCTAGCTGTTCAGGAAGCTGAGATCTAAGAATCATGGTTCAAAGCCAGCCCTGGCAGGATATCCATGAGATACTTACCTACAATAGACCAATAGAGAATCAGAAGTGGAGCTGTTTCTGAAAGTGGTAGAGTGCTAGCCTTGACCAAAAAAGAGCACAGGACAGTGTATATGTCCTAAGTTAAAGACTCACCACAAAGAAGCAGTGTGTTTCTTCAACTTAAATCTCTTTAAATAATTATAGATAAATCTAATGTGTCTTGAACTGCTGAATGCAGAGAGAAAACAAATTTGAAAATACCCAGAAGTTTTGGTAGTATATTTATTAGACACTAAAAACAACAAAATATATACCAAAGATATTGGTGCTGGAGCTTTGCCCTGGCTTTGAGCTGCACAACTTCTGATATTATTGCTTATAGATCCTTAATCTACTTGCTTGTTATTAGTTGATGTCAAAGAAAAACTCTGTTAGGACCACTGAATAACTACAACTCTGTTAGCCAAGGTGTGTTGTCACATTGGTTGCTTCTCATCCATTATTTTAGATTCAAAGTATTTCAATTCAATTCAAAGTATTTCCTATCAGATCAGTATCACATACTTCAGAACCAGGAATTTTAAGCCAGGAACACAGTTGTTAAGAGAACTTGTACCTCTGTACAAAATCTGCTGTTCAACTGAAGACTACAACACATAAATATGTTTCATAGAGGATGGTTGGTGAAAGTGAATGGTACCATTATGGATTAGCCATTTATTCTTCAAGCAAAGAGATCAATGAAGTCTACATTTAAGTTGTGTTACCCAAATTTGAAGAAAAACACAACAAAAGTTTTATTGACTAAAAATACCAAGAAGCAATGAAAAATTGAATTAATTCCACAGCAAATTTATGAGGACTGAAAGTAAAAAGTGACACAGGGTAAGACATCTTTCCTGGCATAAATCATTAATGCCTTAAAATGGAAGAACACCTCTGGGCACCAGTATATCATGCCTACTACTTATTAGGTCGAGATCTGAGGATCATAGCTCAAAGTTAGCTTGGGCAAGAAATTCCATGAGATTCTGCCCTCCAGTTAACCCCCACACACAAAAAAAGAGCCAGAAGTGCTGTTGTGGCTCAAGTGTTAAAACACTAGACTTGAGCACAAAAGCTTAAGGACAGTGCCCAGGTCCTAAATTCAAGGCCTGTAACCTACACAAATACACACACATACACACACACACACACACACACACACACACACACACACACACACACAAACTAGTAAAAGTGAAACCCACCCCCACAATCAGCAAGAAGGGGCTAATCTTTCCCTTAGTCTTCCCTTTTGATTCATGTAATAAGCCTTGTTTCCCATTAGGTTGCTAGTTATTTTTTCTGGTCTTCTTTTGATTAATAAAAGTGACACATATGGATGATTTTCTGCTTGAAAAGATACAAACCTCTTTGAAACAAGTAGCCAAGAAAAAGATCTTTACCCATCATACTTACAATCTAGAAGTAAATACGGTATGCTTACTTCTATTTGAGGACCATGGCACACTCTACTGGTGTTTCTTAATCAAGCTGTTTGGTGTAACACCTGAAAAATCTAGTTTCACCTCTTCTGCCTCAGTCCTTCTCCTTTAGTTGAAGGAAAAAGATAGAGTGGATTTTGTCTTCTTTCTCCAATGTGATAACCTGCCCCTCTAAAAGTATAACTGTAACACTGTCTTCTCAGATGCATGAGGTGAAAAGGCTTTGTAAAATGCAAAGAACTTTGGGAAGAAATTTGTTATACTGCACTGATAGATACCATCTTGAAAATACATCGCACTTCCTTATCTCCCACATTTTAGTTTTGGTCAATTTTCAGAAAGACTTTTCTAAGAACATTGCTTTTAGAGGTACTAGTACCTTGGAATGTAAGAAAGAGTTGCATCACATTTGTACTAGAAAAAACAGTTTATTGACCAAGATCACTTCATTTGCTTGACTTTCTAATATATACTCTTTCAATTGTATATTCTTAAAGGTTGCAACGCAGAGACTTAAACAACCCTATTTTTAAATAAAAAGCTATACCATGTACTCACACTGATATACTGAGAAAATTCCTTGAATTCTGACACTGTGGAAAAGACAGTAAAGAGACCAGATTGAAACTGTAGAGTTTTGCCTATGTTCTGCTATAAAACAAACAGATTTCCCAAATGCCTAACCAACTCAGAAATTTCGAAAACAAAAGATTACTACACTTGAAAATAGTGAATCTGATATCTAAACTTTTGCCATTTTGTTATCCAAAACTCTATTCTAAAATGAAAATGATGGAATAAAATATGAAAATGCAATGTAAAGATAATTTCAGACACAACACTGATTAGAAAACCCTTTTCCTCAACTGTCGGAAGTGTAATGAAAGGGATTATATGAACCATAGCACGCAAATAATCCTTAAAACCAAGGGGAAAGAATGTAAGTATTTACATATCAACAAATAATTAGAGATCATCAAAAAGACCACAGAGAAATTATGTCTGTATAAAAAATCACTTAATGAAGTCATGACTATAGTTGCTGAATGGGGCAGTAGAGAAAGAGGCAATAAAATCACTCATGCAGATTGAAAAACAACTATAAAAAGTTCTTTCACATAAAAAGGGTGGAATTAAACAGTTTAGAGAAAAACATAAAATGATTAGACTATATTTCCAGATGTCACATTATAAGAATGGTTAAAGGGAATTATCTAGAGAATAGGACAAAACATGTTAAGAACTCTGATTACACAAATATGCAGTGTTAAGAATAATTACACAAATTTGGAACAAAAATTCAACTTTCTACGTTCAAATTTGGTCTCACAGAAAATATTTTTGATATTATGGATATATCAACAATGTAGTTAAGAGTTTATAGATAATGATACTATAAAGTGAGTGATTTCAATTGTTTATATTATGGATACCTTGAGTTGGGAACATGCTAAGATATATGCACTGCTAATGAACAGTAAAATGTAATCGGAAGACTATTTAGATGAGTTTAAATATATTTCAGTAAGTGGAAAATCACAAAAATGCACAAAAATATACTTTATTTCCTAAGGGGGCAGAGAAAACCTATAAAGCACCAAATTAAATGAGTAGACAAAAAGCTTAAGAAGTTTATTTGCAAGGACCACACAAATAGAAAACTTACAGATATGCATACATTTATCAGTAGATAAATGATCAGTTTTAATAGCAATTATCAAATGCAATATTTAAAACACAGCCACAGAGAATTGGATGACCAGGACCAACTTTTGTGGCTATACAAGAAAGTACAATTGAATAAAAAGGTGCAAGATTTGGAATAGAAAATAATTTCTACAACTCCTAGAAACTTAGCTATTCATGAATAGCTCAGGGTCACAATTAAAATACAAATGGGACAAATATGTCCATGAGACTTTCTAGGATTCTTTAGCTAGGGTTGTGACTAAATAGAACAATGGCTTTGACAAAAATCAGCTCATTTATGGAGCCCAGGCCTTGAGTTCAAGTCCAGGAACAGCACAAAATGAAAAAGAAAGGTATGGAGGAAGGGAGGGAGGAAGAAAAAAGAAAGAAGAAAGGAATGAAGGAAGGAAGAAAGGACGCAGGGAGGGAAGGAAAGATAGATCATTTCCAGATATCTATGTGGATGTTCAAAATTTGGGCTGGCTGCTATTCTTGGATGCTTTGCAGGCTCAGGGAATGGGCCATCTGTGGGAATGACTTGCAGAATTAAGGTAAAACTGTGGGGTATCCATTGAGTTGTTTGCCAACCATTTGAATGAGGAACAGGGCTGTGGGAATCAGGCCTATGATCCTATCACCTTCGAGTTTCTATAGAAGGTGCCCGGGTTCTGGGTGTGGGTCAGTAATCCCAGCAGAAGTTGCTGTCTGATTGAAAGGTATGTGTTGGAGAGTGGGGTCAGGTTAAATTCATGCCAAGGGACCAGAAATTAGTACAAGAATCTTGAAGCTTGCAGTCAGTGCCTGGCTCTGATGAGATTCAGAGAGTCCTGCACACAAGGTCCATGTCTGGTACACCAGGATGAGTATCAGGACCCCATCCATGCTCTAGCATTTAACCTTGCAAAGCCTACTGAGCAACCACTCCTTTGTCATTTCAGCCCTGGAGAATCTACCAGTGCTATAATTCCCTACTCTTTATGGAGGGCTGTGCCCAGGGCCACTCAGAGGTGCTGAAGGCCACGGTGTAGGCCTGGCCCTTCCTCTTCCTTCCCTTGAGGGATCTGGCAGAATCACCAAACCTGGAGGCCTTCAAAGGGCTTGATCTCCTACTGTCCTCAATGGGTTCGATCTCCTACTTGTCAAGAAGGAGCACTCCATTGGGTGGAAACAGCAAGTGCTGTTTGTGGCAATTTGTGGCAATTGCAACTTGAGATCAGGATTTAGAATTATCATTCCATGGCACGACTATCTTTTCTGGAAGTCCTGACTGAAAGGTCAACAGAGAGTCACCTTTCAGCTGGGACTGAAGAACAGCCTTTGATCCTCTCCATTGACCTGACTATCGAAGATGGCACCCAGGATGAATTCCAAACCTATCTCCGCTAGTGGGCCAGGAAGTGGAAAGAAAGAGTCCAACTGTGCTCGACCAAGCTTCAGATTCTGTCTGGCTCCTCTACAAAATCCGGAAGGCTCTGCATGAGGTGAGCCTTGACTCCATCACTGAACTTGTGTTGAACAATTTCTGGTGTCCAGAAACCATGAGAAAATTTTCTCCTTCCCGGGGTCAGACAAAGAACCTTTGCCTATTCTTCTCCAAGATAAGTGGCAACTTCTACACTTCCAGCTTCAGTAATCTCTCATATTTCTGCAAATACATGGTGCATCTGGGGCAGACTCAGCATCTCCAGGAGTTTCTTGTGCAGGATATCTTTGTCCTGTATGGATGGCTACCCTCCATCCTCAGGAACCCAACGACTTTGAACACCTTTACTTTGAGTTCATGTTCACTGAAGGAAGCCAATGTGAGGTCCTTGTGCCAGTGTCCCTGTGCCAGGCAGCTCAAGCACCTGTATCTGAGGAGTTTGTGCATGGGATGTTTCAATCCTGAGTCCCTGTGAGCCCTGCTGGAGCAAGTGACCGGCACCATGGAGATCCTGGCCTTGGAGCACTGTGACATCACTGAACCCCAGCTCTTGACAATCCTGCCCTCCCTAAGCCAATGCTCCCAGCTGCATTTCCTCAGCTTCTATGGAAATTGCATCTCCACAGCCACCCTGAACAACCTACTGTACCACATAGCCAGGCCAGGCCATTTAAGCGAGGGCCCCACCTTGCCCCACTGGAGAGCTACTGCCCTCCACATTGGGGCCTAGGGAACCTTGACCTCTACAAGTTTGCCCAGGTTCAGGCTCAGTTGGCACAGGTCTTGAGAGCGAGGGGGCCAAACCAGAAGGTCCAGATCTATACCAATTTCTGTCATCACTGGCCAAAATGCCAATTATATATCCTGGAGCCCCATGGCTACTAGCAGCTCACCCCCGAGGGTCTTCCTAGCCTTCTGCTCTGCTTATGTAGTCACATGCACCTTCTGGAATCTCTTGTCGGCATCACAGAGGAAACCCAAGACACAAGTTCGTTTTCCATGGAGCACACCCTGCATTCTTCAGTGTGGGTGGAAGAGACTGGGTGTCTTTTCCTGAACTTCCTAGCTATCAAACCCCTGGACTTCTCATCCCAGTAGGCATCTATGTGTCCTGTGTACACAATATTAGGAAGCTGGAGTGGTCTCTGCCTGGTAAGAACTGGAACATGATCCTGTTCCTAAATGTTTGTAAGCAAACCTACAAGTGCTGCGGCAATCCCTCAAGATCTTTTATTTACTGCATCACTCCCTTAATAAAACAAAAATAAAGGAAAAGCATGAATAGAATTGTGTCATTTCTAAGCACCAATGAATGAAACTATTTTTGGTGTTGAGAATCCTAGCTACTCTACTAGTCTGAGATCTGAGCATCATAGTTCAAACTAGCCTGGGCAAGAAAGTGTCTGAGATTCTCATTTCTAGTGAATCACCAAAAAATGCTGAAGTGGAGCTGTAGTTTAAGTAGTGGCATGCTGGTATTGTGCATTAATGCTCAAGGACAACTCCCAGGAAGTCAAGTTCAAGACCCAGAATTGGTACAACCCAACTACCATCAAATATACCCATGATCAAGATATGGATCCAATTTTAGAGAAAATGGAGTGGGTGGGGAAATTCAATATCAAATACCAAACGACATCCATGGAAACAAGAGAAATTTTTTCCAAAGTGTTTTGTGATGAGCGTTCTAGTTACTCAGCTAGTCTAGGGTCTGAGGATCACAATTGAAATCCAGTCTGGGAAGGAAGGTCTGTGAGAATCTCTTATCTATTCAATCACCAGATACACTCTTAGTTGTCTTATAGCTTAAATGTTAGAGTGCTTGCTTTGTACATAAAAGCTCATGAACACAATAATGGAATATAAAGTGTATGAACCCTACAAACATGTTTGTGAGATTAAGTATCAGTATCCCACAGTGATGTAAAACGTTTGAAATTTATGTATTCACTTAATCTATATAAAGAAAAAAAAACTAAAGGGTATCACTACAGACCCTGAATTTAAGCCCCAATGTTGACACAAAAACAAAAGCAAAATAATGCCATGATCACACTCAAATATAAATAGATCCAATCTTAGAGAAATTTATAAGTAATTTTCAAAGTCAAATGTTATAAGACATTACATGTAACAAAATATTTCTGCTTCTACAGCATATTTTTTTTTTTTTTTGTCGGTCGTGGGGCTTGAACTCTGGGCCTGAGAGCTGTCCCTCAGCTCTTCAGCTCAAGGCGAGCGCTCTACCACTTGAGCTACAGCGCCACTTCCGGTTTTCTGGTGGTTTATTGGAGATAGGAGTCTCACGGTCTCTCCTGCCCGGGCTGGCTTTGAACCGCGATCCTCAGATCTCAGCCTCCTGAGTAGCTAGGATTACAGGCGTGAGCCACCAGCGCCCGGCTTCTACAGCATATTTTTGGATGATAATTTTCAGTATGTAAATGTGGTTTGTGGTTGATCAGACATGTCTTAAAACTTCAGGCTCACTTCAATTTGTTTTTCTATAAGGAGTATTAACTCTGTGTCCACCCAGGCATGCCAAAAATAAAGAATGAAAATATATGACCTTCGGTATCCTTCCATGAAGAACTATAAAGTAAAGTATGTGACATCACCTTCCTATGATGGTAACAGAGGTTCACTGGTTTTTGTTTTTTTTTTTTTGCTTCAAATCAAAATAAACTAATCAAAGCGTGGGGACATCTTTATGGAGCTGTGAGGGAACTGAGACCACCCACACTTTGACCCATCATTGAATACCCATTATATGTACATAAAGTATTATATGTGTATATTTAATATGTATTACTCTGGGATATTTACTATCAGTTATGTGTGACCTGCTTATCTCATGACTCCTTATTGAAGTGGGTATTTATCCATTGAATGTCATTTTTTTGGGGGGTCTGATCGTGAGGCCTGAACTCTGGGCCTGGGTGCTGTCCCTCAGCTCTTCAGCTCAAGGATAGTGCACTACCACTTGAGCCAAAGCGCCTCTTCCGGCTTTTTCTCTTATGTGGTGCTGAGGAATTGAACCCAGGGCCTCATGCATTCAAGGCAAGTGCTCTACCACTGAGCCACCTTCCCAGCCCCTGAATGTCATATTTTTATTATTACTAATGTCAATACCAGAACTTCATCTCTACAATTGGCCATACTATTTGCATAACCTTGTCAGTTTGTGTAAAGAATCATCTCTTCTCTTTTTTTTCTCAGATTTATAACTTTTTCTTCCTTCCTGATGACCTAAATGCACTTAGTTCTGCATAATGGATAGTTGGGGACCTCATGTGTCGCGACGAGTGTTAATGTGCAATCAGTGTTTAATTCACCAATAATAATCCAATTGTATTGAAGAAATTATTAAAATAAAGAAGAAAGATAACATGTGAACTTTCTAGAAACTAATGTATTTTGACCATCTCTTGATAAAATACTAATAATTTAGAAATATTTGCAAAGTAGTATGCCTTATGAAAGGATAATAAAGAGTAATGTGGAATTTTGCCAATACTTCCAATTCAAAACTAAAGTCCATTGTTAGTATATAATCTTTCTCTTAGTAGAAATTAAATATCATTGGACTCCTTAATTGCATGTTGAAGGAAAACATTTATAGTACTCAGATATACTAAAAAATAGATTTTCACATAAAGCAATACAAATGCCAGAAGACAGAAAGGTACAATAAACCAAAGGACAGGGCAGAAAGGCATGCCATTATGTGACCATTTGTCAGAAATAGTCATGTCTTTCTTTAAACATAGTATAAAACCCAATAGTTCAATCTGTTTCGAATAATGCAATTCTTATAAAATTAAAATAATAGAAATGTAAAAATTAATTGTTATCACATCAATGGGAAACATAAAAAGAAAAAGTATTTATAGACAAATAAAATGTATATAATTTTAAGTCAGGTGACAGTTGCTCACCCATGTAATCCTAGGTACTCAGGAGACTGAGATCTGAAGATCACTTTCAAAGCCAGCCCAGGCAGGAAAGTCTGTGACTCTTATCTCCAATAAACCACTAGAAAACCAGAAGTGGTGCTTTGGCTTAAGTGGTAGAATGCTTGCCTTGAGCTGAAGATGCAGGGACAGGATTCAGGCCCAGATTTCAAGCCCAACAGACCGATAATAAAAGCATATAATTTTGTATATATAATATTTTTAAGTCTATAAAAAAAGAATTACTTGAAAAATACATCCAGCCATGGGTAAACAACCTACTATGAATCTTTACTTTTTAGCTATTACTTCATAAAGACAATACATTATGATATACAATTGAAGTGTATTTTTGTAGCTTATAAAATCCATTTTTGAAATTCTGAAACAACACAGAGAAAGCAGAGACAGAAGAGGAAGAAGAAAAGGAATGAAAGGAAAGACAGTGGGAATGAAATTGGACATGGGGAAGATGGATCTGACAAAATAGATTGAGGAATATGGAAAAAGGCAGATGTGTGAATGGCAATATATAACAATGAAGCAAAATACATTCAACTTAGTATATGAAACCATGCACTTTTAAAAGTGCATAATATGAATGAATTGTGACTAAGAAGAATAGTGATATAAAGGCAGGCAGAAACTATATTTCAAAAATTAGGAAAATATGTATAAACTAAGCTACATAGAAAGTTTTGATCTGGTGGTCAAGGTTAAAAGCTAAATTGGACAGGAAATCAAAAAGAATATTAATTCCAGTTAACTACCACAGAGCAAAAAGTAGAGTTCAATTGGTGAAACATTATCCTTATGCAATAAATAAATAAATAAATAAATAAATAAATAAATAAATAAATAAATAAATAAATAAATAAATAAATAAATGGACTGTACCAGGCTTTAAGTTCAATTCCCAGACAGACTAGCAGCAAAAAAACAAATTTAGGCAAATGCTTAAGAAAGCATAATTTGTAAACTAGAATCAATGAAAATACACTAGTGGAGATGATTAGATAAGTACTCAGTAAATAGAAATAAAAAAATAGAATGATATTCAAATTTACCTGGCTTTGGTTACAACTTGTGACTCAACCATTACTAGAAAAATGAGTGCGAATCACTTATTCGTGGAATTCATTACAACAATATAAACTAATATCTGATGGAAAAAAGAATGTAGACCATCTGCACATTTGGTCATCCATGTAAGTTCAATCATAAGAGGACTTATTTTTCATAATATGTGTTTTGTCCCAGAAGCCATGCAGAAAATTTCTATCTGGCCTTAACAAAATGATGTAGCAGTTGGGGGCAAAGATGCCACCCAGCAACTCTTACTGGAATCCAAGATGGAGAAAACCTCTGTAGCCACCCTGACTTTCCTTTTGTCACTGAGGTAGACAGGCAGGAATATGAACCGAATACTACAGAACACCAACATGCTGAAGGTTAGGAACTTGGCTTCATTGAAGGTGCCAGGCCAGAAAAACCATAATGAAGCTGGCCAGGGCCAGGGGAGCCCAAGTATCCCAAGACACAGTAAAATGTGGTGAGGGAACCCTTGTTACACAGGATGAGCACATGGCCACATTTAGAGTGTATATCTGTGTAAGAGTAGGAAGGTGAAGTCTCCAGTCAGAGTACACAGAGAGGTACCTAGATCAAAGTACAGATAGGAATGGTGACGTTAGGAGCCCCTGATAGCAGCAGCCACCTCATGTTTCTCCCTAGAGAAGTGACCGTGAAGGCCAAATCCACATTTACAGTTTTGCCCAAGACAGCAGAAATAGATACTGTGAATGCAACTCCAAACGTGGTTTGCTGTAGAATGCAGGTGATTGTGTTGGGACAGCCATTAAAGAGCAAAGGAAAGTGAGAACAGAAGATGACGGAGATGAGCAGGATGTACCTGAGAGCCTGGTTACTAGCTTTTTTTTTTAATTGTGAAAATACTGTACAGAGGGGTTGCAATTACATGGGCAAGATAATGAGAGATTACTAGCTTTGACAGTGGAGGTGTTCTGATGTTCACAAAGACTCCAAGGACAATTCCCTGTGAGTGTACATAAACAAATGGCCATGAAGGTCAAGGTCATTCCAAAGAGCTCTCCATTAGCCAGGAAACTTTCATCTCTTTAAGTCACTAGTTACTCTCTGCATTGGCATACTGGTGATCAGGACACTTTACACATTGCTCCATAGCTAGTGAGGAAGTCAAATAACCAATAGTCACTTTTCACTACTTAAAAGAATATTGGGAATCCCTATATAGGGATAATACTAACATGTCAACACTTACTAGCAACAAAAGAAAATATTATCAATTATTCCTTGATATGTTCAGTACTATTTCTATTTCTTCTTCATGTTCCCACACTCTTGCCTACATTTTCCTTTTTCAGTTTGAATCTTTTTTTTTTTACATACTGTGACTATCACCCATAATATTTATTTCCATTTGTAAAAGCCTATGAAAAAATTTTTGCACATACTGGAGCATGTGGCTAATGATATCTGAAGAGTATGGTTCAAAGCCATCCCAGGCAGGAAAGTCCATGAGACGCTTATTATTTTGTGGGGGGGGGGGAGGTCATGGGGCCTATACTCTGGGCCTGGGCGCTGTCCCTCAGCTCTTCAGCTCAAGGCTAGTGCTCTACCACTTGAGCCACAGCATCACTTTTGGCTTTTTTCTTTTTTCTCATGTGGTGCTGAGGAATAGAACCCAGGGCCTCATGCATGCAAGGCAAGCACTCTATCATTGAGCCATCTTCCTAGCCCATGAGATTCTTATTTCCAGTTAACCACCAGAAAACCAGAAGTGGTGTTTTAGCTCAAGTTGAAGAGTGTTTGCCATTAGCTGAAGCTTAGAGACAGCAGCCAGTCTCAGAGTTCAAGCCCCTTGACAGACCAAAATAAAAAGAACGTTTCTGCATGTTAAATGCTGCCATACTAATTCTCAGTCTTTTGTGTACTACTCAAACCACTAATCCAAAATTCTGGACAGAAATGTTTGGAATTCCTTGAATGTCTCTATGCAATATAAATAAGAACCCATTAGCTATTCCTTGCAGACATTATATTTGTCCATCTGACTCATCAATAAAGTGGTGGAGAACAAAAGCTGTACAATCATTCTCTGCAAAACACTGTTGCCTGCTTCTTCGACCAAACCCAACACAGAGTGCACACTCTGTTGAAAGAACATTTCCGGGCACTAGGAAATAAAGGTGTACAAGATGTCTGTTTTCTTTGCACCCTAACGTGAACTTGAAGAAGATGGAGACCATGTACTTAAAAAGGATTCGCACTTCATATGATAGACATTAAACTTACATTGCTAAGGAGTGGAATAATCATGTGTAAAATGAGTAGAAAAAATAATCTTACAAGTAATTCAGAGCCTGTATTTTTTATTTCAAGGAGCAGTGTCATCCAGTGTCACAATTAATTTACAAGGTGAAAGAAGGAAGTCTTTGAGTATGCAATTATTATACAACATTTGTGTTTCAGGGATTGGATAACACAAGGGAGTAATCATAAATTTGTCCCTAAGTCATGCACTTACCTATTAGCTATCTCTTTCTCTGAGCAAAGGGTACAATCAAAGCAACAGGTAATCTTTCCTTCCTGAGGGGATTTCCTGAATCCAGGACATATCTCACTGCAGACAGAGTGAGGAGCCTGAGAACAATAAGATATTTGTCAGTAAATGTATAGAATTTTACATAACACTAAAAAGTCCATTGATTTAAAGAATAGGATTATTAAGGATATAATTGTATGAACATAACTCTAATAATGCAGTTATAGATTCCACATCATATATCAAAAGGGTTATGTAGTATATACTTAGTCTCTATCTAGCCTGAACTACTGAGAAGTGTCTGACCTTTAAAAGACAGAGGATAATGATGGGAAAGTGGGTCCTGGTTGACAGCCTTCTGGAATTTCCTTGAATTCATAATATCCTATGTAGTCTCCTTCTCATCTGTGACATGTTGAGGAACAAGGAGAAAGAATCCTCTTGATTCTTTAAAAGTATGCTATAAGATAAAGCACAGGCCTCATCTTTATAGGGTTATATGAAGCCCAGGCCCTTCCAATCTTCTTTTCATCTATCCAGTGCCATGCATTGAAAATCTGCTCACACAAGCTCTTTCACTGATTGCTCTCTCCACAGATCATTAAAGTAGCAAGACAACAAACCATTGAATGGATTCTCCACAGAAGGGAGCAAAATAACTCTTTAAAAAAATTAAATGTTTCCTCTGATACTTTCTCTCAGCATAGAAACCAGCTAAGAAAAATACAATTTACATTTTTTGATAACATTCTAAATAAATATTGAACAACACACTTTTAACTTTTTATTGTTTGGGTGCTTAACCTAGAGATAAAAATCTGTATCTGGCCACTGTCCTTGAGGCTGTTTTGCTCAAGGTTACCACTCTACCACTGGAGCCATAGCTCCACTTGATCTTCTTGGTAGTTAATCAAGATAAGTATCTCACAAAATTTTCTTCCCATTTTAGCTTTAAACTGATATGTAATCTTAGATCTGGAAGGATAGGATTGCAGTCATGAGTCCCCAGTGCTCAGCTCCATTAATTTATTCTGTTTCTTTTCTATCCAAGAGTCAATCAATAAAATTTCTTAAGTTTGAAATACTTAAATGTTAGTAAGCACAGAGAGTATAAAGTCTGTGTGGTTTTTTTTTCTCTGTGTGTGAGTGTATATGTGTGAGCCAGAACTATTGTTGAATTCAGTGCCTGGGCTTCGTATCTAAGCTTTGCTGCTTAAGGTTAGCACTGTATCACTTGATCCACTGCTCCACTTCCAGTTTTTTGGGTGTTTAAATAAAGATAACAGTCTCACAGGCTTTTCTGCTAGGACTGATTTGAAACCATGATACTAAAATCTCTGACTTCTAAACATCTAGTATTATAGGAGTGACTTTTCTGGCCCCAGCCAGGAATACATTTTAAGGGTGAAATCTGCTTATTTATATGAAATTACAATTAGATCCCACCCACCTTTGTAGTTCCTATGGCCCACTCTACCATATTTTATTATTCAAACAGTTGATGAACATGTAGTTTATGTGGAGAAAAATGGCCTACTTCCACTTGAGGTCAGACCTTCTGGAAAATTCCAAATGTTCACAATGTTATACTCTTGTTCTAATTTCCTTTTCTCAATCAAAATCTCTTGGCCTCAAAGAGGATTATGAAATTGTATTTTATTCACAAAATGGGTATACCTAAAAAAAGATACATCATCTTATGATGAAGTACATCTCAGACTTAAAACAAAAAATCTGAAATGAGAAAAGCTCCTGATTAAAATTTCAGATTCTGCATTCCAAAAGAGCAGAAAAACCTAATGAAGAAATAAAAAATTCTATGGGACAAAAAATCATCAAAATAATCTTTGGACATCCTGGTCACTCAGCAAAGAAATAGAAGGCTTTGTTTCAAGAGAAACCAGTTCCATACAAATACTCATAAATGAGACAATTCCCAATTTCCTCACTACAGTTTCACATAACTAAGTTTGTAAAAATCTATAGTTTGAGAATGGTAAAATTTTCGTGCATAAAGTTGAATGAATTTAATTTACTAGTAAAAATATGGATAATTCTGTTTAGCAGATTATCTTTACTAGTATTAAGAAACACATCAGGAAAAGGTGAATTTTTAATTTTCAAAACATTAGCTGTGAGCATGTTGAGGTTATTTAAAACTAAAAGAATTTATGGAAAAATGGAATATATTTTGCACTTGTTACTGACCTGCTTGATATTAACAGCACAAGCACACATGTGTAAGAGACCTCAATTACAAACTGTTATACAGTAAGAGACCTGTCTAGGAAATGACGTTCCTCACTGTACCATCCAAAACTTTTAAGTCTTTACCTGTGCAGGTGAAGGCAGTGAACCTTTTCTATTTTCCGTTGTTTATAATACTGCTTGATGAAGAAGCGTGTCATGGAGAGCCTGGGCCACAGAATATACAGCATTCTATATACTGTAACTGTCTCCAGACATAGTCATGTCAAAAATGTGCCTAGGCAACCAAGCCAAAGAGGCATCATGAGGATAGTTCTCCCCATTACCAAATCAGAATCAGAACCTGAGCAAGTAAAGGAGAAACCACAGCCCACCAAGGAAAATGTCTCCTGGGTATTTGGAACGGTTAACTACTTTGACAAAATTTGTGAATCCAAAAACATCTGGGTGGTGATGTTAAAAAAATGACAGGTACATGTAATGAACTAAGCAGGAAATCTTTTTCTTATGGTTAAATGCCATTCTACAACTTTTCCTTTTATTAAAATTTACTCAACACACACCATTAAATATAGTAGGAATTCATCATGGACATATAGGATGAGGACATACGCTGATGATTTACTTATATGGTGATAGGGTGCCATGATTTTTAAAATATACATCACTGGTTTGTTATTGCCAGATCAAATTATTCTTGGCCATCTCTTCTTTCAATGCAGGAAGAATCCGCAAACCATTTTCATCTTGTAATGTTAACAGTCCTACCCAATTCCAGCTGAAGTGAAGTAGTAATAAGACCATGGCAGTGGCTACTGATGTGTTCTTTGGGGACATCTAATAGAGAGAAGGAAACTTTTTATGGTCACTCAGTACATGATCAAAAGTCCCAAAGGTAAACTAAAGTGAAGGAATAGAAGATGCTCCATGAATGAGAACATTTCTATCTATGACAATCCCAGTCATCATATATGTTCTATAACCATGTGAAGAAAATGGAAGGCATGTTTTTCTTTTTTTTTGCCTGTTCTTTTTTTCTTTTTTTCTTGCCCATGAAATTGTAACCCCTATTTATGGTATTTTCAAAATAAAAAAATAATAAAAAACAACATTGAGATATCACCTCTTTTTATTACTTTTTTTTATTTTTAAAATACCATACAGAGGGGTTACAATTACATGGGTAAGATAGTGAGTACATTTCCTATCAAACATTGCTGCCTCCTCCTTAGTTTCCCCATACCATCCCTTCTCCTCCCCACCCACTCACCCCCACACCCCCATACCACAACCACCCTACCCCCTCCCCACCTCCTCACCCCGCCAAAGTTGTAAAGTTCGTTTTTTGACATAACGTCTTTTAAATCTCGTAGTTGTAATGGGTCTACCTCTAACCCGGTTTAAACAGTTGGTTTTTTTCCCTTCCCTTCCACAAATTATATCAACATCAAATACAGTGAAAGCAGGGCTTATAAAGCATTGTTGCCTCCTCCTTTGTTTCCCCTTCCCATCCCTTCCCCTCTCCACCTCCCCATCCCCCCCAATCCCACCACCACCACCTCCATTGGATAGGAAATTGAAAGACTTGGAAAAAATTATATTAAGTGAAGTAAGCCAGGCCCAACGAAACATAGGTCCTATGCTTTTCTTATTTGCAATAACTAGTATATGTCTGAGACAAACAGAAACTCTTAAACAAGTTGATGTTAGGCAAAATAAACCCCAAGATAAGGATTCATCTGGGTTTTTTTTTCTTTCTCACGATTGTTTCCGTCATATTTATAAGATGCTTTCTTTGTTGCTGTGTATGTACCTCCCCCATGGTATAACCCCTGCTTTCACTGTATTTTATTTAGACATGTTTTTCTTTTAGTTTTTGAAAAGAAAAAATAAAACTTTTTAATTAAGTATAAAACAAATCAATTTGTACAATGTCTTTTGGTCTTTGTCACTGTCTTTGTCTTTGTCACATCAACTCTTTTGGTCTTTGTCACATCAACTCCTCTCATTTGTATCTACCACAGGTATTCCCTGACTTTAATAGTTCCATTTTCACATATGTACATTGAATATTATGTTGTATTTGCCCAACCATATTCTTCTTTTTCCTTTACACCTTTCCACATCCCCTTAAAACGCCCCAAGAATATATGCTTCTGGGGCTCATTTTTTATATAATCTGTTAATTTTTCAGAAAGGTTAGATTGATATGTACTATAATTTATTCAGATTGATCATGTATATATGTAAGTGAATATATGTGGGCTCCATAACTTTATAATATTTCATGAGCATAATTTTTATCTAATATTACATATGAGAGAACACATACCTACTTGTACTTTCTTTTATTCCTGCCAATTGTGGGGCCTGAACTTTGGGCCTGGGCACTGTCTCTCAGCTCTTCAGCTCAAGTCTACCACTCTACCACTTGAGCCATGGCACCATTTCCAGATCTTTCTGCTGAGCAATGGAATCCAGGGTCGCATGCTTGCAAAGCAAGCACTCTACCACTGAGCCACCTTTCCAGCCCCCTACTTTCACTTTCTGAGCCTGACTTTCTTCATTCAATATATCTTACACAGGAGCATATGTATATGTGTGGTAATACAGGGCTATAAACTCAGGGACTCATGTACTACTCCTTTCAAAGCTACCAATCAACAACTTGAACCACACATTAATTCCTGTTTAATTCTTGTTGATTCACAATGTTTTCTGTTTACTTGCACACTCTGCTTAACGTATCTCTACACTTTCAAGTCATTTCCTGATTTTTTAAAGAAAATTAGTGAGGGTAAAACTTTAAAAAAAACCCTCTTTGATGTGAAGGGTAAACAAAGGAGGAGGCTGCAATGCTTGGTAAGAAATGTACGCATTATCCTGCCCATGCAATTGTAACCCCTCTGTACAGTATGTTCACAAATAAAATGAAATAAAATTTTTAAAAAACCCTCTTGTCATATCTAACTTTTCTCTTTTCAAACCAAAGGGACTATCCTATTCCATTATATTTGAGTACTTATTCTTTGATATTACAAAATTTGATAGGTTCATAAATCCAATCTCCTCCTATCATACTCTCCTAACAGCTGAAATGGCCCCAAATTTGATATTTTTACTATCGCCTACCTTCCTATTCTTATCTGTGAACCTGTAAAGGTTCAGAAATGTAACAATCTGGGCAGATATTCTTCCTGATGGTCCTGTAAGTGCTGCTATGGACTTTTTTCCCTCATATGATTGTGGTTTGGAATATTATAATTTCCAAAGATGCAAATGAAGGGATCTTTAAATGCTGTTGAATTTCCATATTGAACATTTTATATATATATATATATATATATATATATATATATATATATATATATATATATATATATATATATATATATAAATCCCAGAGTCAAGTTATGTAAAAGATTAGGATAGGTGATTAACCTTTTCTCCTTGACAGCTTTAAGGATCTTTTCCTTGGTCTGGGTTGATCCTGTGTGGATTATAATGTGACGGTGGGATGTCCTATTCTGGTCTGGTCTATTTGGGGTTCTAAAAGCTTCTTGTATCTGAATAGGCCTATCTTTTTGTATGTTTGGGAAGTTCTCTGCTAGGATCCTGTTAAACAAATTTCCTAGACCATTAACTTCTGTTTCTAGGTGCTCCTCTACACCCATTATCCTTAGATTGGGCCTTCTGATGGTGTCTTCCAGGTGTTGGATAGACCTATCATATTTCTTGGACTTGTCTTGGATGGTTGTATGTTCTTTCTCTATAATATCTAGGCTGTCTTCAGTCCCTGAGATTCGATCTTCTGCATGGTCTAACCTGCTGTCAAGACTCTCTACTTTGTTTTTTATCTCTTTTCCTTCTAATTGGTCAGCTTTGATGGCTTCAAGTTCTTTGTTGAAGCTCTGTTTTAGGTCTTGTATGAATTTCTTTACTTCCTTAATTTGGTGTTCAGTGTTTGTTCTCAGATCACTTAGTTGATTGTTTATGGTTTCTTTGGACTCCCATTCCTTCTGTTGGGTTCCATTCAGCAATCCCTTTGTGGTCTCCCTGACTTCCTTCAGTTCTTTCTTAATGGATTCCATGAATGCCTTTAGTGATCTTTGTGTATTCTCTACCTGGTCTCTTAATTCGTGAATTACTCTTTGATTAGTTTCCTCCCTTCTGTGGGATTCCTGCAGTTCTCTTTGAGTGTTCTCTGCCTGCTCATGCCATTCCTCCCTTTCTCTTTGAGTATTCTCAAGTTGTTCACGCAAATCCTGTATCAGTTTTTGAGAAGCTTCCTCACGCTTATGATATTCCTGTATAAACTTCTGGGATGCCTCCTCTCTCTTCCTATCACGCTCATACAGAATCCTTTGTACATTGTCAAACATCTCATTTATCATGTTTGCTATTAGTGTTTGTAGAGCTATTTGGGAACTCTCCTCCGGATTATTCTTTATCTGTTCTAATCCCTGATTATCAAGGTTGGGAATTGAGATACCCGAATTTGCCATTTTTCTTATGTTTTTCCGGCTTACTCGGCCCATTTGAGATAAAGATTGCACCAGTTTTGTGCTAGAACACTATCTTAAGGCAACCATCAACCAAAGTTTGCATTTGTACAGTCAATAGTCTACAGATACAATCTAGTTCAACAGATACATCTATTCAACATCAAACGACTATATGTTAAAGGACTTCGAACCGCAGAAAAGAATTTGGAAAACCAGAAATTATTAGGATTAGGGAGAGATTTGGGTAAAAAATAGGAATAGATTGGTGTGGGGAGGCACAGGGAGAGTTAACTATGTCCTAATCACAATGCACGAAATGAGTTGGGTAGGATGCAAGTAGAGAGAGAGAGCAAAAGAAGAGACGGAAAGGGGAATAAAGAGAGACCAGAAAAAGAATAGAAACATAAAAATTAATGTTATTATAGAGGTTAAAAGACCGTCTATTTAGAGAGGAATGTGAATATGTTCAGAGAAGGGGAGGGACATAGTGGAGATGTGAAAAGCTTTAAGGATGGGAACGGGAGAAGAAAAGATCAGAAGTTCAGTAGAGCTAGATAAAAAACAAAAAGATAATTAAGAAAGAAACAAAAAGAGAAAGAAGACAAGAAAAGAAAGGAAAACTCTCATTCACGTATTCCTAAAATAAAAATTATAAGATGAGAAAAAAAAGTTACTGGAAAACAATTATTTTTTCAGAAGAGGCAAAAATTAAAGATTAATAAAAGTTTTAGAAGGGAAAAAATTTATATATATATATATATGTATATATATATATGGTAACAAAAAACAAAAAACAAGCAAAAAAAAAAAGAAAAGAAGAAGAAGAAGAAAAAAAAGAAAAAAAAAGAAAGAAAAAAAAAAGAAAAAAAAGTCTTTTGATTTTTTTTTTGGGGGGGGGGGAGGAGTGGGAAGAATCCTGTATCTCCCTTTTGTCTGCAACCAGTCTTAAATAAGTGGGCGAAAGACTTAAAGAGAAGCTTCTCTGAAGAAGAAAGAAGGATGGCCAATAGACACATGAAGAAATGTTCAACATCCCTAGCCATAAAAGAAATGCAAATCAAAACAACATTGAGATATCACCTCACTCCAGTTAGAACAGCAAAAATCAAGAACTCTAACAACAACAGATGCTGGAGGGGATGTGGACAGAAAGGAACCTTACTTCATTGTTGGTGGGAATGTAAACTTGTTCAACCACTTTGGAAAGCAGTATGGAGGTTCCTCAAAAGACTTCACATAGATCTCCCCTATGATCCAGCAATCCCACTGTTGGGCATTTACCCAAATGTTTACAAACAAGACCACACTAAAGCTACCAGCACAACTATGTTTATTGCAGCATTATTTACCATAGCTAAGATATGGAACCAACCCAGATGCCCCTCAGTAGATGAATGGATCAAGAAAATGTGGTATATATACACAATGGAATTCTATGCCTCCATCAGAAAGAATGACATTGCCCCATTTGTTAGGAAATGGAAAGGTTTGGAAACAATTATATTAAGTGAAGTAAGCCAGGCCCAAAGAAGCATAGGTCCCATGGTTTCCCTTATTTGCAATATCTAGTATAGGTATGAGTCAAGCGGAAAAGGTCAGATAATGTGATGTTAGGAAAATGAACCCTTAAATATGTATTTTAATGTTTTCGTTTCTTTCATGCATGTGTTTCTAACGCATTTACAAGATTACTTCTTTGTTGCTTTGTATGTCCCTCCCCCACAGTGTAACCCCCGCTTTCACTATATTTGATGTCAGTATAACATGTGGAGGAGATGGGGACAAACAAGTCTTTTAAGGATTCAGGTGGACCTGTTGCAACAATGAGAAGTACAAAATGTCATGTCAAAACCAGCTTTACAATGTCGGTGTGGGGGGGGGTGGGGGGTAAAATTGGGTGGGGGGAGGGCGGAGGCGGGGAAGGGAAGTGAAGGGTAAACAAAGGAGGAGGCTGCAATGCTTGGTAAGAAATATATGCATTATCCTGCCCATGTAATTGTAGCCCCTCTGTACAGTATGTTCCCAAATAAAATAAAATACAATTAAAAAAAAAAGATTAGGATATTTGTTGTGCTCTTTAATAGCAACTACCACAAAAAAACACACTAGTAGTTCATGAATGTCAACCTGAATAATGAACATAGAATTTCAAGACTAGTATTTCAATCTTAGGATGTTGAAGTATAGAATGCTTACTTTCTTGCCCATATATATGTTAAAATATTACCCTTAATTGGGATCTAATGTGAATATAGTTTCATGTGTGAAAGACATAAAGGAAATTTGTCATGAATGAAATTTAAAAAGTTAGTTAAGGCACAAGATAGTTTGCTTTATCTTTACTACCACATAAACCACAGCAATCATTTTCCATTAAATGTGGGGCTGGCTTTCATGAGACAACAAATATTCTATTGTTTTCATGTTTGGTAACTATCTCCACATATGAGAAAAGTTTTATTTCAGGCCACCTAGTTTGTGTAATGTGGTTATATTGCAGGTCAGAGTAACTAACAAATCTTCCATGTAAGAATGTCTTTCAGAAGCTAAGTGTCATTTAAGGAAGATTCTATAGTAAGTTATGTTCACAGACCCAACATAGTAATATGCAATATCAAGCAAAACAAGAGCTTAACCATCAGGTGATGGAATTTTATTTCTTATTCATATAACAATAGTAAAGGGAGTCATTCAACTCCAAGGTGCTTATTATGGAGAGAGAGTAACCTCCAACATGGGAATGAGAATGTCAGCAAGCTTTACATTGAAATCCAATTTCCAAGGCCACCGTGGCACAATGCAGTAATCACTTCCCAATGTATTTAGATTGAGATATTGAAAAGAATGATTATAAAAAAGTAAAGAGGATAAAACTACTTTTCATTCTCTTTTGTCATGTTTATATGTATAAAGTTATTCGTGTGTGCACATTCTAAAGAAATTAATGCAATGAAATCAACAAACCTTTAAAGTTAACAATTGAGGCAATATTAAAATATAAGTAATTCAAGAATTACTTATAGAATCCATAGAAGAACAGGAAACTGGCAATTAAAGTTTCATACACAGTATAACCAAGCAATAGGGCAGATAATCAAGATACAGAAGAAAGGTGAGTAACATGTTAGGAGTTACTAAATAATTCTCAGTCCTAAATATCAATTTTATTGGACTTGACCCTACAATTAAATGACATAGATTGAGTAATTGGATCAAGATATAAAACACATCCACCTGCTGTCCCAACCAAAAAAATTATCAAATAGAAAGCAAACCCACAAAAAATAGGGTGGAGTAGCAATCCTAAAATCAGATGAAATAGACATCAAATTAAATTAATGAGAATAAACACAGAAGGACATTACATACTAATAAAGGGAACTCTTTCTCAGAGTAATATACCAATTCTAAATATCTATGCACCAAATGCTGGAATACCCAATTTTATTAAACAATGCATCTTAATCTAACAATGCACATAGTTCTAAACACATTGATAATTGGTAACATCAACACAACATTGTCATCTCTGGATCATCCAGGAAAAGCTCTGCAAAGAAAACTCATACATATATGATTGTATGAACCACCTAGTTTTTCCAGATATCTAGTGAATATTTAAACAGGAGCATCAGAATATAAATTCCTCTCAACAACTCAATGAACACTCTAGCAAGTAGATCATATTTTAAGTCACAAAACAAATCTTGCCAATTAAAAAATATGATATTATTCCCTTGCATCCTGACATATCAAAATGGAATAAAATTACAGCTCAACATATAATGCTATGACAGAAAATTCTGTAAAGTGTGGATAATGAATACTATATCACAGAATGAAGAGATTAGAATGGGAATTCAAATATTTATTAAACAACATATATGAACCCATAAAATACAGATCCTCTAGGACTCAATGAAGACAGTACTCAGAGGAATATTTATAACTCTGTGCTTACAAAAACAAGTTGGGGAAATCTCAAATCAGTAGTTTAATGATGAAAATCAAGGTTCTTGAAGAACAGGAATAAACCAAAAGCCAAAGTAAAAGGTTGAAACACTAAAAATTAAATCAAATAAAGTAGAGAAGAAAATACCATAAAACATTAACAAATATTGGTTCTTTTAAGAAAATTAATAAAACTGGCATACTCTTAGCAAATCTGATCCCCAAAAGAAGAGTATGTACACACATAAAGAAAATTAGAGGCAAAAATCGGAAAATCAAGAGAGATACAATCAAGCTTTAGAACATTAGAAGGGAATAATTTGTAAACATTTATCATGACAAATTGGAGAATTGGGAGGAATGGTGAAATTTCCAGAGAATGTTGATATATTCCAACAAACAAAATACATTGGAACCAAGACAATAGACCCATAACAAGTAATGAAATTGAACTGACAATAAAAGACCTCCCATCCAAGGAACGCCCAGGACCTGATGAATATATAGCTGAATTCTATAAGGCCTTCAAAGAGAACTCACTCCATTATTTCTTAAAAATCTTCAATGAAACAGAAAGGGAAAGATCACTACCAAAGTTCTTTTTTGAAACCAGCAAAACGCTCATCCAAAAACCACATACACTCATCATGAAAGAGACCTGTAGACCCATTTCTTGGATGAACATCAATGCAAAACTTCTAAATAAAATTCCAGCCAACCTAATTTAACAACTATCCAAAGAAGTTGTATTCTATGATCAAATTAGATTCAACACATCAACAGAAACAAGGACAGCAACTACAAAATCTTATAAACAAAGTATTTGACAAGATTCAACACCTCTTTATGACAAATGCTCTGGAGAAGCTAAGAAGCCATGGACTACAGCAACTATAAGGTAATGGAATAACTTTCCATGGTCCTGATTGGGAAGGATTATCATCGTGAAAATGGTAGTAGTGCCTCAAGCTATCTACAAATTCAATGCAATACTAAGAAAAATCTTAAAAACATTCTTCAATGATATAGAAGAAGCAATCTGAAAATTCTTGTGGAATAGTCAAAGACCAGAACAACAAGAACAGTCCTCAGCATGAAGACTGGTACTAGAAAAATATCAATACCCAACTTCAAACTCTGTGATAAAGTCATAGTAATAAACATTTTGATAATAGTACAAGAATAGGGCAGAAAGCAGGGCAACAGCAGCTCATGCCTGTAATCCTAGCTACAGAGGAGGCTGAGATCTGAGGATCATGGTTCAAATCCAGCCCAGTTAGGAAAGTCTGTGAGACTCTTATCTCCAGTAAACCACTTGAATACTGGAAGTGGCACTGTGGCTCCAGGGTGCTCGCCTTGAGCTGAAGAGCACAGGAACAGCACCCAGGCAAAGAGTTCAAGCCCCACAACTGCCAAAAAAAGAGCAGAGGTGAGGACCAATGGAATAGAAGACCATGAAATGAACCCACATACTTATAGCCACATAATATATCAGGAGAGAAAAAAATAGGATAGAAGGAAGACAGTATCTTCAACAAGTTGTCAAAAGAAAATTGTGTAAACATGTGCTGAAAACTTCAAAGAGATTAGAACAGATATTATAGAGCCTTATATATCACCCTTCACCTAAATCAATTACACAAGAAAATAAGACCTCAGTGTAAGACCTGATACCCTGAAGAGGTGGGGAAACACCAACGATCCTTGACACAATTCAAAATGTCTGAAGTCAATATGCAGAATCACAACAAATCAAAGAAAGTCTGGATGCATGGGATTGCCTCAAAATGAAGAGTTTCTGCAATGCAAATGGCATAGCTAGCAAGATAAATTGAAAGCCCACAGATTGGGGGAAGATCTTTATTAAGTATGCATCAGACAAAGGCCTCATATCTAAAATATACTCAATGGTCAAAAATCAAGTCCTCAAAGAAACAATAACCCAATTAATAAATGAGTTAAAGACTTAAAGAGAGCTATCTCTGCAGAAGATGTAGAATGGTAAATTTATCCATGAAGAGAGAGAGATTTGACATTTCTCTATATGAAAGAAATGTAAATCAAAACAAGATTGAGATTCCACCTCACCCCAGTTAGAATGCCCAATATAAAGAAAACTAACAATACCAGATGTTGCCAAGGATATGGCCAAAAAAGAATGCTTACTAAACTTTTGACGCAAATGTAAAGTTTTCAACCACTCATAAAAGAATTATGGACATTCCTCAAAAGAGTAAACATAGAGCTTCCCTATGACCCAGCAATTACATTCTTATTCATTCATCCAATAGAACACAAACAAGACCACAGTGAAGACACCAGCCCAATGATGTTCATTGCAACATTATTTACCATAGCCATGGTATGGAATCAACCCAGATGGGCCTCAGTGGATGGATTAAGAATGTGTGGTTTACATAGCTAATGGCATTGTATGCTCCCATCTGAAAAAATGATACTGCTAGTTTCATAAGTAAATGGAAAGACTTTGTCACTGTTCTTGATTTCTGATTTTATATAAGTTTATCTGTTTTGGTAAGGATAAGGGAAAACACAGAAATTGTGGAACAAAGGGTGAACAAATGCAGCAGTGATACTAGACACTAGGCAGAAACTGAAATATACAACTTGTGTGGAAGGGGCTTAGGAGGGAAAATCTGAGAGAAAAGGACAGAGGTTGCACCATTCCAAAAGAAAAGTACTCATCCAACATGTAACTCTAATCCCTCTGTATATCACCTTTAAAATAATAACAAAAACTTGAAAAAAGTGGAATAAAACATTACATGCAAATGAAATACAAAAAACTATGTGCAAGCATGTATAACATCGTCACATCAAATAGACTTTAATGAAAGGATCAAAAAGTAACAAGATTTTAATGTCATGATAAAGGAATTAAATCAACAAAGTGAAATAGTAACTGTAGGTGTTTATTTTCACACTTCTAAGCAATTAACTATACTAACTGACTTTGAGATAGTCCTTAATACAATAATAGGTGAAGATTTTATGGAGAGATTTGCCATTCAGAATCAACAGGCAGGCATTAGAATTTAATTTCACCCTATCACGTGAGCCCTACATATGCCAAAGAACATTTTAACCAACTTCTATTGAATAAAGCATTGTTCATCAATGTAATGTATTTTCTCGAGGAGAAATGATGGGGTAGGGCCAAATACCAGCCATGTTTTAACATTTTACAACTATCTTGAGCACACATGTAGATTACACTGCAGTAAAGCTAGAAATTAGCAAGGAATATGGGCACATAATATGAAAATCAAATGAATTATATTTTAACCATTATTACTTAAATAATAATTGCATTAAAATTATTCATTGAAAAAATTGCTTCATGATAAAGTGAATTGTTTTTCAGGGCACATTTCATGAAATAATCTGGTCCTAGGAACAAATGAAAATGAAAATAACATCAGAAACACATAGTTATAGAAAACAGGACTTAAAGGAACTATCAAATTTTGCTTAAACCAAGAGAAGGAATAATGAACTAAATAACTTGCACCGCATGTCAATGAACAAGAGAAACTCAAGAATAGTAGAAGGAATGAAGGAAACGATGTCAGGAGCAAAAGCATAGTGGCAATCAGCAATGAATCAAAAGGAGTTTGTGCAAAACAGAAAGGTTATAAGGCTGAAGTAAAAATCCTAAAGCAGCAATCAACAGAATGACATACATTAATCCATATCTCCATGATTCTGCATGAGCTGAATCAGTATGGTGAAAATAGCCATATTACTGAAAACCATCTACAAGTTCAGTTCAATCTCCATCAAAATTTCTATCCCTTCCTAGACAGAAATAGAACAGGCAGACTACATTTTCTGAAAAAGGAAATCCTTTATTCAGAATGATGTTAAGACATAAGAACAGTACTGAAAAATCACTGCCTTTCTCTTATGCTATGGGGCCAAATAACAAAAAACCACATAAATCAATGAAAAATAAGACAGAAATACTTGTAACAGCTACAGATATCTGATTTTTGGAGAACTGACAAAAAATACATGGCTTACAGATGGCACCCAAAATAAGGCATGGAGCCGTTAAATTGGGTATCCATGTGGCAAACATTGAAACTAAAGCCTAGCCTTGAATACACAATTTTTTCTAATGAAAGTTGATTAGTTTTCAAATAGATACTGGAACATTGAAAGTAGTAGTGAAAATGAGGGTCAATATAAAATAACGATAACCTTAATAGATCTCACACCTGTCATAAAATAATAGAAAGATTTAAGTGTGGGGCTCAGAAGGTGGGTCAGTGGTAGAGCGCTTGCCTTGCATGCATGAGGCCCTAGGTTCAATTCCTCAGCACCACATAAGCAGCCAAAAAAGACCAGAAGTGGCTCTGTGGCTCAAGTGGTAGAGAATTAGCCTTGAGCTGAAGAGCTGAGGGACAGCGCCCAGGCCCAGAGTTCAGGCCCCACTTCCGGACCAAAAAAAGAAAAAAAGAAAAAGAAAGATTTAAGTGTGAACTCAACTAGGTGGTAGAATATTTTTCTTTTTTACAAGGCCCTAAATTCTACCCAAGAATGGAAATTTATAGCAGCTTTGCTAGCATCAAATTGAAAAGGTTCAGCACACTGAAAGAAACAGTGGGACAGCCAAATGTATGGTTGAAACTCATTAAATCATTTTAGCAATCAATACAATAAAAATAAAAACTACAATGAGTTATGCATCAAGCCACACAAAATTTTGCAGTGTTATTGTAACTGAATATTGGATGTGGGCGATGAGTAAATGGCAAACCTCAAGATAATCTTTAGGCCAAGAGACATTTAAGTTAAAGGAGAGCATAGCAGTGTGGGCAGAAGAAATGTATTTTTAAATGATGATATCATGCATACCAAAGCTCAGGGATGAGGTCTGAGATGCATGCTAGGATCACAGTATTGTAATAATATATATGAAGTAGCTTCATATATATTAACTAATTTGCTAATTGTTTAAATGCCTGCAAGGTACAGTTTTACTTCTGTAATTCAGGGAGGGGAAGGGAAAAAAACAAAATACATAAATAAGGATACAGGTTGACCCACTATAACAATGACATGTACAAAACACTATGTGGAAAATGAACTTTACAACTTTGGTGGGAGGGGGTAATTGTGGCGGTAGGAGGGGAGGGATGGTAGGGGAAAAACAAAGGAAGAGGCAACAATGCTCAATAGGAAATGTACTCATTACCTTGTCACCCCTCTGTACAGTATTCTTACAATAAAAATGTACAAAAAATTAAAAATAACATGCAATGATGGAAACCAATGGCTCATGTCTGTAATGTTAGCCATTCAGGAGGCTGAGATCTGAGGATAACAGTTCAGAGCCAGCATAGGCAACAAAGTCCATGAAACCCTCCTCTCCAACTTAACCAGCAAAAAGCTGAAAGAGCTGTGCCTCAGGTAGTAAAGCCTTACCTTGAGCAAAAAATTCAGGGACAGCACCTGAGTTTAATCTCCGGACTGGTATGAACACGCACACAAACACACACACACACACACACACACACACACACACACACACACACACACACACACACACACACACACACACTCCATGCAAACACATTAGTAGCTCACATACCTGTAATATTTTCACCTTATTTCCTAGTGATCGCAGTTAATTTTAATTTGTTTCATTTTTTCTGCTAATTGTTATTACTTTAGTTGTACACACTTGTGGAGGTACAATGTGACTAATACATGTATTAATAATTAATATAATGTAATTATAATGATCAAATCAAGGTAGCTAGCATTTCCATCTCTTTAAACTTGATCTGCATGTTTTTTACTAGGATGGAATAAATAAAATTTTGACCAAAAATGATACAGTTTTAAAAATACCATGTAAACAAAGAACCTGCAGATTATTGCCTTAAAGGGTCCCACTGATAGTGAACAGCTTTACATTTTCATTTCATTTCAATTATGACTTTTAATTATATTCATAGGTGGTTAACTCGCACTCCTATTTGCCATTCAAGCACATTTGTACCTGGATCTGTAAGAAACAAACCAACTAGTTCTTTATAAAGATGGTCTAGAACACAAAGGTAGTATCTCAAATCATTGCTGAATTTCTTTAGTAGAAAAAACAAAAATAAGGGGCTGGGAAGGTGGCTCAGTGGTAGAGTGCTTGCCTTGCATGCATGAGGCCCTGGGTTCAATTCCTCAGCACCACATAAGCAAAAAGGAAAAAAAAGCCGGGAGTGATGCTTTGGCTCAAGTAGTAGAGTGCTAGCCTTGAGCTGAACAGCTGAGGGACAGCGCCCAGGCCCAGAGTTCAGGCCCCACAACTGGACCCCCCCCCCAAAAAAGAAAAACCAAAAATAAGAATAAATTTATTCCAAGTATGTTGTACTCATATATGGAAATACCACAATGGATGCCTATCATAATATAATTTGTACAAATTCAAAAACATACTAAAATATTTTAAATCCCTTCAAATGATGGTAATGCTATATACAAATTAGAGATTGGGAATACATCCAGAAAGTCTGGAAAATTATCTGTGCTGGGGCCTCATGCGTGTAATCTTATATAATCAAGAACCTGAGAATTGCAGATACTAAGCCAAAGTCAACTAGTGTAGAAAATTCCTTGACAGACTTTTCTCCAGTTAACCAAAAAAATCCAGAAGTGCAGGAGTGATTCAAATGGTGAGAATCAACCTTGAGAGAAAAGGCCAATCAAGAGTACAAAGCAAACCAAACACTAATATCGCATACCTGTAATGCTTGCTCCTTCAGGAAGGTGAAAATGAACAGAAATAATTAGAGATGTAGGAGAGAATAAAGGATGTAGAAGAAGGCATAAAAATGGAATTAAATAGACCATGTGACTATGAAAAAAGTTAATGGTTTGCAGGTGGAACTACAATATGAAAAATTATTTGGCACAAGTATCATATTATTCAGAAATTGAGAACGATTGTGGGTGTAGAATTGAGTGAAATTTCTCATCTACTGCTGTGTAATTACCATGCTCCACTTATCTACAGGAAAGATTTCATGTATAAATATTATTATCTGTAGTCAATAATATGAAGGGTATGGTTTTTTGGGGGTCTAGTCATGGGACCTGAACTCTGGGCCTGGGCTCTGTCCCTCAGCTATTCAGCTCAAGGCTAGCGCTCTACCACTTGAGCCACAGCGCCACTTCCGGCTTTTTTCTTTTTGCTTATGTGGTTGCTGAGGAATCGAACCCAGGGCCTCATGCATGCAAGGCAAGCGCTCTACCACTGAGCCACCTTCCCAGCCCCACCATTAATGATATTTTACTAATACAGACTATTCTTTTCTTCATATCTATAGGTAGTTATGAGATTTGCTGAGATTATTATTCTCAATGTGTTTATATTAGCACAGAAACAAAAGTATACAAACATGTTTTGGGAAATTAAGAGAAGGAAAGTTAGCTTAACATGAATAAATACTATGGAATAAGAAAAATAAACTACGCTAGGGACTGGTGCATCATGCCTGTAGTCTTAGGTACATAGGGGTCTGAGATGTGGGTGATCATGTTTTGAAGCTATCTTGGGCAGGGGTAACTGTGAGACTCATTTCTCTATTTAACAACCAAAAAGTATCAGATGTAGAGCTGTGGCTCAAGTGGTAAAGCACTAGTCTTGAGCAAGAAAGCTCAGTACAGTGCACATGCCCTGAATTTCTAGTACAAGCACAAAAGAAAAAAAGATAAGCAAACATACTACTGGCATATAAGATAAGGACATATATATATATATATATATATATATATATATATATATATATATATATATATATACACATATGTGTGTGTGTGTGTGTGTGTGAGTGTATAATAGGAGGGAAGTGAGTATCTGAAGCCTTTTAGTACATAATTGGTGACACTGACTCAAATTGTTTGAAATAGCAGCCATCCCATCATAATCTGCTGTGACTTCTGGGATTAAGAAGATAGTTGAGTAAAGTGTAGTGCTTATAGCCCTAGAAAGAGAAGCTATATATGGAAGGAAACCAAATTCATTTCCTACTAGTAGATAGAAATGTACTGAACCATAGATGAAAGGTACAAGTATGAAACTGAGCTTTTTACTGGTGCATAAGGATGGGTTGACATGGTAGAGAAGAAAGAGAACACTCATCTGTGCACCTAAACTTCCCTCAGGCATTGCTTATCCTGAGAACAAAACAGTAAATGGAAATAGATTAATGAGTTACTTAGGGCTTGTTCTCTTCATGCCTTGGAAACATCGCCTGTTACTGCGATCTTTGTCTAAAGTGCAGAGGGCCAAAACACCAGCAACATCCCATCTCCATCCATGTGTGCTCAGTGCTTCATTGTAGAAAAGCACATAATGCCAGCCAAGGACTAACAAAGAGTGGAAGCTGGAGGAAAAGGAATGTGAAAGCCGAAAGGTACATCCCTGAAGTATCTGCTAAGCTAAAATCCTGGTTCAAACTGAGGCCCACAGTTTTAGGTATACACACACACACAGACACACACACACACACACACACACACACACACACACACACACACATATGTGTGTATATATATAGATATCTTTGCACATGTGCACATGAGTCCTTTTATTCACAAACATGTATAGTATAGTCCATCTTTCATGGAAAACTCTTGTGAATCCCCAGGAAGAATGTATTAAATTCTTCCCTGGAGCTCTGCGTCTGTGGCCTTGCATCCAGAAGAAAAACATAGGTTGGAAAGCACACTTGCAGGTTCTCCTTATTCATCTCGGGTGCTACTGTTTCTTCCAAGACCACAGACAGTGAGTCCCTAGTGTTGAAGTTAACTTTGATATGTTTACTCCAATATCTGTGTCTATTTGCCGAAAAGTCATTCAGAATGATGCAATTGAATTGCATCAGAGGATCCCATGTCAGGTGCATGGTGAAATGGACAGAAAAAAAATGTATTGTAGTGGGATATCAACCAAAGTTATTAGGGCATCAGACCCAATGGGTCAGTTCATAAATTCAATGTCCACAGAACGTTGCTGGTTGATCTAGGCAGGGTTCCATAAAATTTCCATTTGCACAGGCTTCCAAAAATGTACCTGCTTACTTCTCCCTGGAAGCAATGATGATGCTGAAACCAACAAAATGTTACTAAGGGCTCTAGAATTTATATCTAATATATTCTGATAAATTCAGAGATTAGTACAGCATAAAAATATCCTCAGTAAGTTAGTCTCAATAAATCAAGGTTGATGCCAAATTGAATGTCACATTTGCATTCTGAACTTTCACCTTTACACAGGTAATTTTTACTCAACCTGCTTTCACAATCTAGTTTTGTTTTTCAGGACATGTTTTTGAGAACATATGGTAATAGAAGACATCCTTCTCTACCATGAGCCTAAATCAATATCGGTACCGACTCTATGTTTTCTACTTGTCATAATACATTAGACACAAATACCACACAGAGACCCCAATGGCCCTTGAGAGCAGAGCTACTTCAGAGATGTGTACACACTCTGCAAATGTCGCAACCTTCCATGCACATGATGATGTACTTGCCCATAATCACGTACTACGTATCAGAAAATGTGCATTGCTGTTTAAACAAATCAGCAAATGTACTATAGATTGTAGAAGGAAAAACTTTTATTTATTGTGAAAATATCATACAGAGGGGTTACAATTACATAATTTGCAATAACTTGTATATGTCTGAGACAAGCAAAAATGGTCAGATAAGTTTATTTTAGGAGAAATGAACTTCTAGATAAGGATTCAAATGGTTTTTCTTTCATGCGGTAGTTTCTAACATATTCATAAGATGATTTCTTTGTTGCTTTGTATGTCCCTCTCCCAAAGTATAACCCATTTTCACTGTATTTGATGTAGGAAAAATTTTTTAATGAGGTTTCCACTGGCCCTTTAATCTTGTATACTCCTTATATTATATAATTATATCACTTACTTTTTCATTCTTAGTAGCATATGTTAATTCTATAGAGGGTTTATTTATACACATACATGTACATATGCAATGAACCTCAATCTCATAAGGTAGTGGTATTGGTTCATATCTTCAATCTATTTATCATTTTTGTGGGTTTTTTTTTGTCAGTCATGGGGCTTGACCTCTGAGTTTGGGTGCTGTCCCTGTACTCTTCAGCTCAAGAAGAGTGCTCTACAGATTGAACCAGAGTACCACTTCTGATTTTCTAGTGGATTTTTGGAGATAAGTATCTCACAGGGGCTGGGAAGGTGGCTCAATGGTAGAGGACTTGCCTTGCATGCATGAGGCCCTGGGTTCGAGTCCTCAGCACCACATAAGAAAAAAGAAAAAAGCCAGAAGTGGAGCTGTAGCTCAAGTGGTAGAGCTCTAGCCATGAGCTGAAAAGCTGAGGGACAGCGCCCAGGCCCAGAGTTCAGGTCCCACAACAGGACCCTCCCCCCCCAAAAAAATAGAGTCTCACAGATTTTCCTGCTCAGGCTGGCTTTGAACCACATTCCTCAGATCTCAGTCTCCTGAGTAGCTAGGATTACAGGCGTGAGCCACAAGCATCCAGCTATTTATAATTTGTGAGAAACTACATACATTTCCATAGTATGAAATGATATTCCTATGAATTGTGTATAAGTGATCACTTTATTTTGCCAGCATTTTTATTTGTGTTCTTGGTGATAGACATTGTCATTGAAGTGTGAAAAATTCAATGTCCTTTGGCTTTGCATTTCTTTATGCCAAGGATATTGAGCATCTATTTTTGTATTTTAATTGGCCCCATATAATTCCAGATGTCAGGAATATCTTTAAATTTGCTTGCCAATGTGTTCATTGACATTACTTAAAAGTTTAGATTTCTAACCTTCCTTCATATTCTGATAATTAAGTTCTTGGCTGATGTTAAGCTAATCTGTAAGCCATCTATTCACCCTAGTTACTGTTTATTGTGTTGTGCCACATTTTTAATTCAGTGTAACCCCATTTGTCAAATTTTGCTCTTATTTACTGAGATATTTGAAGTTTTAATCAGTAGCTTACTGTCTAAATAAAATGTTTCTTCTTTTATGTTGTCTGTAGTGCAGTGTTTTATTTTACATTTTAGCTCTTCAATTTTTATGGGCTAGAAAAACAAGGACCATTCACAACTTAAGGCATACTGGAATACCTGGAGACAGTGTCCAGGAGAAGATGACTGGAATTGTGGTCAGAGAGAGAGAAGCTCTGTGAGTGGAAATATTTACTCACCACAAGTGCTGCCCTTGTGTACACATGTGGGACCTTTGGAGCCAGAGCGATCCTGCTTGTCTCATGGACTAGAAGTCTCCCTGAAGCCAGCAGTTGTTTCAAGTACTCAGAAAGTAATCTTGTGAAGTGAATCAAATATCCATTTGATGTTTTTAAGAATCAACGATATAGGGCTGGGAAGGTGGCTCAGTGGTACAGCGCTTGCCTTGCATGCATGAGGCCCTGGGTTCGATTCCTCAGCACCACATAAACAAGAAGAAAAAAGCCGGAAGTGGCGCTGTGGCTCAAGTGGTAGAGCGCTAGCCTTGAGCTGAATAGCTGAGGGACAGCACCCAGGCCCAGAGCTCAGGCCCAATAACCGGACCAAAAAAAAAAATCAACAATATATTAAATAAAGCTACAATTTACAAATTGTCCACATACACTAATAGGAATCCTTATGCATTTCTGATCACAATAAGTAATGGAGGAAAGATTTTACCTGTTATTGGATTAACAGATATCTCCCTAGAGTAATTTTACATATCCCTGATGCCATAAGGGTATCATGGAGTAAAATATAGACATTGTGACTTGATAAGTCTTTTACAAGTTATCCTACACTTAGACTTGTTGGAGTTGGTGAATTCTTCAAAACATGCAGCCTAACTCTGCTGACCATCTACTGGATGTTTGCCAACATCCACCTGGCACTGAACTATCTGTTCAAAATATGAGTACCAATTCTAATAATGTGAAACTCTTGACCTGCAGGAAAAGCATTGGAAATAGAGCCTGAAAATGGAGTGCTCAGATCAGAGAAGCACCCTCACTGGTTATTTTCAGCACCATGTTTTATGTGCCATGAAGATGCTGGCTTAGGCTGGCCCTTTAGAGTGTGCTGTTTACAGCTGTGGAATCTTCGGAATCTTTTTTTGTGCCTCTACTTTTGAATAAAAAAATGTTCTCTTAATCCAACTTCAACTATTTGATGCATGAGAATAAGAATTAATGTTTATGAAGGGGGCACCTGATTCTATCTGAAAGGAGTTTCCCTAACCTATATATAGACAGAGCAAGGATAGCTTATAGCAGATTGTGAGACTTTAATCAAACAGGATTATTTGGAAAAGAGCTCGTTGTTCTAATACATTGCATAGATATGAACCACCTACAGTGTAACAGCATTCCCCCAGGTACTGGAAAACCCAAGCTCTGCTGCTCTCCAGGGAATGGACAGTTGGTCATTAACACTAGAAATCCTAAACAGGTTCAGTAGGTGTGAAGTCCTCATGGGCTCTAGACACAATGAAATTCTTCCCAACTCCAGTTTGAACTTCATACCTTAGGACCAACTCACAAAGTGAGTTTTTTGTGGGGTTGTTAGGCACTTTGAGACGTTTAGAATGTTTTTCACTCTTTTTGGAGCCCACTCTAGTGGCAACACTAGCATTAGTTTAAGATCTAAAGCCAGAGCCAGCTGTAGCAACTTGTGTTGGCCCACAGGCAGAAACTGTGCAATCAATATATTGTACTAATCATCCACAGTACCTGTTTGATTGGCAAAGCTGATTTTCGAATTTTTTGTATTATCTGAGACAAATCCAACATCAGTTCTGTCATGAGAAGCTTACGAGATGAGTAAGGAGAGGCCTCATAACTTGTCTTGCTTTCTTTCTTTTTTTAAATTGTGAAAATACCATACAGAGGGGGTACAATTACATGGGCAAGGTAATGAGTATATTTCTTATCAAGCATTTTAGACTCCTCCTTTGTTTCCCCTTTCCATCCCTTCCCATCCTCCACCTGCCCCCCCCAATCCTCCCACCCGCCTACCCCCACCCATGAGATGTATAAGTAGTTATGTCTTGCTTTCTGTACCTAGTGGCACATATTAATATATATGGTGAGGCTAAGGATGGGTCAGAGTTCCCCTTACTCTTGTGTCCTCTTGTTCTGTCTACGACAACTTTCCTTTAAAAATGTTTTTATTGATACAGGTGGACCCATTGCAACAATGAGATGTACAAGTCGTTATGTCGAAAATGAACTTTACAACTTTGGTGTGGGGGTGTGGTTGAGGGGAGGATTGGGGGTGTGGAGGGAGGATGGGAAGGGATGGGAAGGGGAAACAAAGGAGGAGGCTACAATTCTTGATAAGAAATGTACTCATTATCTTGCCATGTTATTGTAACCCCTCTGTACAGTATTTTCACAATAAAAAAAGAAAAAAATGTTTTTATTGATATTATAAAGGTGATACACAGAGGGGTTACAGGTACATAAGTTTGGACAGGTTCTGAAAGATTAAACATAAGTAGAGAGATGGGACCTTTTTCATTCCCATTAGAGCTGAACAGTCAAGCACTGGAATAGAGCTACAGCTAGGCAACCACTCATGCTCATCTGCCAGGAGAGTTTTCCATCTTCACCACGTATTGAGTTCCTGATATTCAGTGGAGCCCAGCCCACACATAATACTATTTGCTAGTAGTAGGATATGTTTACCTACACCAGGAGATAGACAAATGCTTGAGGGGCAATGGTAGAACTTGCTTCCATGACCAAGAAGTCACAACACCTCCCTGTGTTAGGATTGAGATTAGGGAATGAAAATTTTGTTATCTCTTTCCTATTTTCATTTCCTTCTGGGATACTCTGGTGCTTGGTATACTCTGTAGTTTAAATAAACTTGGCTATGGAGGCTCAGTCAGAGGTGACAAAGGAGTCTTTATTGGAGTGCTAGTTATGTGCAGATGACCAATTACAAAGACCTGCAGCCACCAAATACACTGAACTCAGGAAACAGACCAAAGGAAAACAATACTAGCAAACCAATTCAGCTCCAATGGATTGCTGAGTTGGGATGACATGATGACTGGAGAAGAGCCAGGAGACAGAAAACAGGACATGAACATGGAGATATGTGACATAGCATAATGGCTCCTGAGCAGGCCCATGCCTAGGTAGTCATTTCAGGGGGCAGTATCAAGGAAACTCCTGGTCCCAGGCACTGGATGGACAGGCTTAATCACCATTCATCCAGATACCAACCCAGAATTTTAAACTTTGCCATTACCAGTTTATTGTCTTACCAGTAAATTTTGTGCATTCTTGTGTATTTTCTTGTTCACTAATGTAGGTATCTTTTGGACTAAAAGACTTCAGTATTTTTGTAGAATAGGTATGGTGGAGGTATAGTCTCTTAACTGCATCAGTCTGGAAATATGTTTGTGCATTTGTCCTTTATCTTTCTCTTGTGAAAGATATCTTTGAAAAGTACAGTTGTCATGGTAGATAGAATGCATTTTTTTCAGTACTGTAAAGACTTCCTGCCAAACCCTGCTGGCATCTGTGTATTATATTTAGGACTCAACTGTTAGAGAAACAGAGACACACCGAAGTATTAGATCCATTTCTCTTCTAATCTAGAGAATCTTCCATACAAAATTCACTTTTGACAGCTTGATCATACAATAGCTTGCCGTAGATGTGTAGATGTCATTGTCAAAAATTTGATTAACATTTTATGTTTTAGTTGGTATCATGTATTCTTATTCTTGTGTATGTAGGAATTTAAAATTCTGTCATTATTTATTAGGACAAGCATTTTAACTTGTTAGCATCCTCATCATTTCCTAAATCCACAAAACACTAATATTGACTATTATTTATACTGTTGTCAACTTTTGACAAAACTTCTTTCACATGTCTCCTCATCCTTGCTTTCAGTTTAGTACTCGACTAGATTTCCTTCAACGTAACTATTTTCTTCTATTTAGAAGACATCACTAAGTTAACAGGCATTAATTGAGAAATTTTAAATATATATATATATATATATATATATATATATATATATTATACCATATGTTGAAAAAGTTAATATTCTCATTTGAATTTTCATGTTGCTACCATTGTTTACTCCTTTGAACAATTCGTTTTTACTTCCTTATATTAATTTCCTTAAAATGTGCACACATACATATATCAAAAGTGTACACAAAGAAAGAAATGTACGTTAATCCTTTTTACTCCTGTTTTCTTTTAATCTAAAAATATTGTGAATATAATAGTGATTACTCCTTTTTGTCCTACTGGCCTTGGAATTGGAATTTCAATGTAGAGTTTGCTCACAATTCATTCCTCTTCCCCCATGTTTGATGTTCCTCTGTTCAGAATGATTTCCTTAGAGTTGAATGAATCCCTTTGTGCTACATGAATGAAAATACAATTCCCTCACCTGATATTTGAGCTCTTGTTCTGATTGATATTGCAGGACGTGTTGTTCACAATGTTGGGTGTGTGAGCAGAGCTTACTATGGAATCTTCTCTAAATCACACGTTGCTTCTGAAAGATGTTCTTAAATTGAAATATTTGTTAGTTAGCCTGACTTCCCATATAAACACATAAGCTAAACTGGGTGACTCGAACACAAATTTTAATTTTATTTTCAATTCCCTGGCTTGAATTTGGGGCCTTGGAGTTGTACCTGAGCAGCTTTGTAATGAAAGCTAGCATTTTACCACTTGAAACAAAGCATCACTTCCGAATTTTGAGTGGTTAATTGGAGATTAATATTCCATGGAGACTTTCCTGCCAGTGCTGGATTCTAACTATGGTAGTCAGATCTCAGACTCCTGAGTAACCAGGATTACATGTGTGAATCACTGGTGCCCAGCAAAACAAAAGTTTTTTCACACACATGGAAATTGTTACCCCAAGAAAAAGACAACTGAATACTTGGTGTCTTATGAGAGTCTATTTCATATTTAAAGGACAAGTTTTTGCTGTGGTGCATGTGAAAGTGGGCATAAAGTAAGCTGTCTCAGAGCTTAAGTAAGTTTCTGAATCTCATGCATGACAAATTCCCTTCATGTCCTTACTTATTCCTATTTACAAACATAAGTACAATATTTGCAATTTATCCTGATTGGAGATAATGTTTTAACATATTAATTGGCAGAGAAGTAAGCATTCAAACAATCAAAATCTTAAGTTTTGAAAAACTCCCTAAATTTCTATGCTCATTATGCAGCTTGATTTTCAAGAACTATAATTCGTGTTGGGATTGGCTTTTTTCTGTTGAAGAAATGAAAAAAAAACTATAACTTGACCTTGGGATTTGATATTTATGTGGTTCAATATGGAAGTTGGACAGCATTTAAAAATCCCTTCATTTGCCTCTTTAGGAAGTACGAGATCCTTAACCAGTCTTGTATGAGAAACTGTAAGATTATGGCAGCATTTACAAGACCACCAGGATTAAAATCTGCCCAGATTGGGACACTACTGGACCTCTACAAGATTGCATAGGTGAAAGTGGGACGAGTGAAGTAATATCTTAAAATGTCTAAATTGGTGCCGTTTCAGGTGTTAGAAAAGAATGAAAAGAGGCTGAGAAAATGCCATCACCATGGAGACGCAGCCAGTATGGGCAGCAATTTACCCTCAAAAGCAAGGCTTAGAACAATTTACCAGATCCCAACCTTGGCTCCTTGCCCCCAGTTACCCTGAAAGCGAACCATTCAGGAGTATGCAATGCCTTGACTCAACCACTTCCACAGCCCTCATGGGCTGGACGCCGGGTTACAACCAGGTTTACAAGGGGAAGAAGCTAGCTGAACAGATGTTTCAAGGACTTATTCTTTTTTCTGCAATAGTTGGATTTATCTATGCATAAATGGCCAAACAGTTTGGATGGACAGTCTATATAGGTATGGCCGAATTTGCTTTTCCATGTTTGCTGATGCTTCCTCCATACCCATCTATGCACGACATCCCCTCAAATGGTTATCTGTTCAAGAATCAAGAACAGAAGACAAGAAAATTGGGGATAGAAAAATTAAGAGGTATGTTAAAAAAATTCATTGGGTTTTTACATTTGTTTTCTCTGAGATGAGCTAAGTTGACATCATACCCAAATCATGAGCCTAAAACTCCCTATGCTCTTAAACACAGATTTCTTTATATTTTAGTTTTCTTTATATTTCTTTTTTGTTATTGTTTTGTTTTCTACCCCTAGTTAATTGAGTGTTGATTAGTTACAAAATAGTCTCCTATTGTTCACTTCTCATTTTGAAGAAGAAGCCAAAGCCAAGCCTGTCATAGTAGCACTAGCCTGGCCCTTCTCCTAGCCATCTGTGAGCATTCATGAGTGACAGCCAGGTTCAGCACATTCTTGGCTTTACTTCTGTCTTTTTTGTACTTTTTTAATTTTAAAAATGCTGTATAGAGGGGTTACAGTTCATGAGCAAGGTAATGAGTACATTTCAGCTCCCCTATGAACCAGAAATCCCACTTTGGGGCATTTACCAAAGGATCACAAACAAGGCCATACTCAGGCTACCAGCACAACTATGATTATAACAGAATTATTTAACATAGCTAAGATATTGAACCAAACCATATGTCCTTCAATAGGTGAATGGATCAAGAAAATGTGATATATATATGTATATATATATATATATATATATATATACATATACATACATACATACTATATATACATATATAAACATTCATACAATGAAGTTTTCTTTATATTCCAAAGGCAGTTAGAAATAACTCAGTTGTATTTGACTTACAAATATTTTAGACAAATATTTTAGACTTTTGGAAAACAAAAGTACATGTATGCAATGTTTCTTCCAGGTAGAAATAATAATAAATGCCACATAAATGACAGCCAAAAAGGAAAAGGTATGATAGGAAAAAGGTGTATTTAGGAACATAATTTTTGTGATATCAAAGACTATGCATTCAAAGATAATAGGCTACCTATAATCTAATTGGCTTGAAAAAGGGAATGCAAAAGTTACAGTAGATTACTGGTTTATTTGGATTTTTAAGCCCTATCAATAATTTCCTTTAAAAATTGGGAAGTTGAAAATGACTTTAGAGTGTGATAATATGTTGAACTAGGTGGTTCATACATAATAATACCAGTTACTAAAGAAAATTATCTCTAAGTACCCTCAAGGCTAGTAAAGTACTAGCCTTGAGGAAAAAAGCAAAAAGTGAATAAGGCTCTGAGTTTGTCAACCTGAACTAGCATGTGTGTGTGTGTGTGTGCGCAAACACACACACACACACAAACACACACACATACACGCACACTCATGCTCATGTGCAAGGGATGTTGAAAGACTCAGAAAGAGAAATGGAGGGTAAGTCCTTTCATATGTAATATTAGATCTATAATATGAATATGAAATTTGAAAAAAGTAAAACACATGTCCATTAATTATATATGAGTTCAGACTATATAGTACAGAAAGCAGTAAAATTTTATGTTGTATTAATTTTTTGTGAAAGTATTGTACAGAGGGGTTACAATTACATGGGCAAGATAATGAGTACATTTCTTATCAAGCATTGTAGCCTCCTTCTTTTTGTCCCCTTCCCATCCCTTCCCATCCTCCCCCGCCCCCCCAATCCTCCCCGGCGACCACCCTTCTGCACCAAAGTTTTAAAGTTCATTTTCAACATAATGACTCAATTTTATGTTCTAACCTCTCTGACATAACAGCATCATATGCGAACAGTAAAAAGATGAAGCATATCTTGTCCTTGGGTAGGTGTTAAAGGAGACATGGAAAGAGGCAAAGGAATAGGGAGTAGATGGCTTGGAAAATACAACATAAGATTCAATGCACATATGTGAAAATGGAACTAGGAAAGAAAGGGGATGGGTGGGGTTTTTATAGATTATAAGAGTCGATGGACACTATGACAAAGTCTAAGAGGCATTGTAAAAACCAATTGATACATTGTACAACTGTTTAAAAAAACTATCCATGAGGCCTGTAATTCTAATTACTCAGGAGGCTGTGAAATGAGGATTGTGGTTTGAAGCCAGCCATGGCAGAAAAGTTCATGAGACTCTTATCTCCAACAAACTACTCAGAGAAGGCTGGAAATAGTGCTGTGGCTCAAGTTGTACAGGGCTAACCTTCAGCACAGAGAGGTTTTGGAACAGCATTTTGATCTTGATTTGAAGTGCCAAGACAGGCACAAAAACAAAACAAATCAAAAGATAAAAAGAAACAAACCAAAAACAAAAAAGATCTTAATTTTTATATTTTTGAAAATTACAAGAAAAACCCATGTTCCACCTACTTCAAATAGTTAGATAATATACATTATATGGCTGTGATTATGATGGATGGAAATTTTCTCATTCATGTAGCATCTAATGTTCAGTCGAGGCATGGTTTTTCATGCCTCCCAGGCTATGACTTGTGTAGGCTGAGGTTATGGGCTTGGAGCTGCAGATGCTGATACCCTTCTCAACCAGTGTTTCACCTCTTAACAGGGCAGTCATACCCAAGGGCTCCTTCAACTGCAGCTTCATGACCTCTTCGTGGTCCTGTGGGCCCAGTTGGGGGTGCCATCCTGGATACATGTGATTTGAAGTAAGTTCATCCTACTCATCCTCTATGCCAAAAGAGTCAAGTGTGAGAGGGTTTGCAGACATTTGAAGTAATGTACATACACGGTGCTCCAGTGGCCCCACATACCTACCCAGCATATGCCTGTGTATCCTAGGATTATTGTTCTGGAGCAGGGGATGCTTCCAACATTTTCCCTAACTAGTGCTTCACCTGCTAAAGTGAATACATGATTGAGAGCCTCTTGTTTACCTTAAGGAAATCTAAATTCCTGATCTGTGCCAGGCCACAACAGATGCCATCTCACATGCCCCCCATTTCATTTTATGTTAGACATCTCCTGCCACACTGTGGGAACCAAATCACTTGGGAGCAGTTGTGCATGTATGTACACACATTCACACTAAGGCATGTACATAGTGTCAGATTTGACTGGTTGTGTACTATATATTATAGTACCCAAGTGAAAGAAGACTTGGAGATTCCTTGACTACGAGCTGTCCTGTTTTGCTATTTAGCTGTGTCCTGTATAGCCCAGGGTTGTGGGATTCGAAGTGGGCATGCGTCCACCCTCCACAACCAGTGCTCCTCCTCCTACAGGGAGAGCATACCCAAAACCCTGTTCTTTCCCTCTTGGACTAACATCTTGCAGGTCCTTCTCTGAAGGCCCAGGTGACAGTGCCATTCCAGATGCCCTAGTTTCCAGGCAAATAGGACCACTCTCCCTTTGTGGTAACTGAATATTTGTGTGGGGTTGAGTGAGTATATCATTGCGCTTGTGGATACACCAGTTTGTGGAACACAAGGACCTGTGGCAAGATTTTCCCACTTGGGTGCTTATGCCAGCCCAAGGGAAGAAAAGCTTAGAGAGTAGGTCTTTCATGTCTCCCTTGCAGAGTATGGCCTGTGCTGCTTGGGATTACGGGGCTGGAGTTTGGCATGGTGCTGCACTTTCTAACCAGGGCTTATCCTGTTACAGGGAAGCCATACAAGGCGGCCAGTTTTTCTTCACTTTGGGACCTCTGGATTCCTGGTATGAGTCAGCCCAGGTGCAGCTATATGTGCCTATGTCCTTCTCAGTAAGTGGTTCCACTCCCAGTTGGAACTGTGGGAATCCAGTTGTGATATGTGTTGTGCATGTGTGTATACACATTCACAGGAGGGCACAAATGTGGTGCCAGAGTGGCCTTGTTGTGCAATATATTGGATCCAGAAGAAGGGAAGCCATAGCTTGTCCTTTTTCCTTAGCTGGCTAATTTCAGTGTAGCCTTGGGAGGCCTTCAATTCAAAGTGATTCCATTCCCTCCTCTGTACTGTGAAAATGAAATCATGGGTCAGGGATTTTGTGCATGTGTATACACATGTTCCCATGAAAGCACTTAACCTATTTTTAAATTAGATAGGTCCTACGTGTTTTTGGACCCAAGAGATAAAGGCTGGGGTTGGAGACTGTAAAACATCCCTTTCACAGGCCTGTGGAGCCGGGCTTATAAGCCTGGAACTTGGGGTGCTGCCTACATTCCTAAATAGTGCTTACTCCTGCTAAAGAGAGGTCGTGCCTGGTAGCTTGCTCTTCACCATGTGGACTACTGTCTTGCTGGTCCCTTCTGATAGGCCTATGCGCCAGTACACACTTTCATAAGAGGGCACATACATGATGCCAGATAGGCCTGACTGTGGGCATATTGGGCCAGGCCCTGTGTCCATACCCCTGTAATTCCTTTGTAGCCTGGAGTTATTAACTTGGATCTGGGTATGTTGCTACCTCCCTAACTAGTCGTTTACCTGGTACAGTGACTTCATAGTGAGGACCTCTTCTTGTTCATGTAAAGGAACTCTTTATTCATGATTTTTCAGCCTCAGAGACAGTGCCATCTGAGATATATCCATTTTCATGTAAAGATTGCTCCCACCCTGCCATTCTATGGGAACCCATTCATGGAATGTGGACACATGATTGTGCCTATGTGGTGCCAGTTGGACTAAGGTGGGCTCTAGCGGGCAGAAGAGATGGCACATTGGAGCTTGGAGTATGTCCACCACCCTTCCCAACTATAGCCTATATACTGGGATTATGAGCCCTGAGCAGGGGATACTGTTGCTCACCCCATCCAGTGCTTCCCCTTCCACAAACAGGTCATGCCCAGTAGCCTGTTTTTCTTAATCTTGCAAACCTCTAGCTTCATGATTTGTGTTGTCCTAGATGCAGGTACCATTTGCAGATGACCCCAATTCAAAGGAAGCTGTTCCTCTCCTGCCCTTGCCCTGTGGGAACTGAATTGCAAAAAAACAAAAACAAAAACAAAAACAAACATAACAAACTAGTAAGTAGTGGGGTACTTGAAGTTATTTCACAAATGAGGGTCCTTATTAAGGCTTCTTACCCCCTTTTTTCTTCCTTGAAAAAATTTCCAGTGTACTAAAAATCATCAAAAATACTTATGACAGTGCATATTAATTGTGATGTACTTGATATGTATGAAAATTTTCTTCATGAATTTTAGTCAGTGGTGTTTGATAACTTTTACTCCTCTATATGCAGTTTGCATAATGATAAAGTTTGTATCAATATCCACATATATTCTTATATAATCCTTCTCCAATCATTTGGTATTGTCCAGTATATTTTTAACTTTTCCCTAGTCTGACAAGTGTGATATCTCTTTATTGTTCCTGATAGAATATTTTTCATAAATCTTGCCACATCACATATGCCTTTTCTTGTGAATTGCATGCTCAGATATTTTATTCAATATCATGTATCCTATCTGTCATCTTCTTGATTGAAATGTTCCTTTGTTGAATACATACTATTTAAATGTCTTCAGCCTTAAGAGAGGATGTTTATATTTTTCTTGATATTACTTACTCAACCAAAGGTGTTGCTGTAATGTAAACTTATTGATATTTTCCTACCTTTGTATTCATTTCCTTGGGGAAAATCTCCATTCTTAAAATGTACTCTTATTTTATTCTTAAAGCTTTTAAGTGTTGCTTTCTACCTTTGCCTCTTTGTTTTTAGGAATTATTTGCTACGGCTTTAAGTTAAGGTCTATTTTGTATCTTATTCCATATAAATACCTAGCTCATCCAAATAGCTATTTATTGAATAGTCTAATGTCAAATCTCAGGATTCTACATGGGCTTGTACTCAATTCTCTACCCTGTGTAATTCTTTTTCTTCAGCTGTAATACCAGATTGTCTTGATTACTAGGCTTTAGTATAACAAATCCTCATTTTGAGTTATGGTGTGTCCCCAAAATTGTTCTTTCATATTCTTTGTGTCTTTTGATCTTTAGAAATCCTTCCCCTCCTCTGTTAGTGGGGAACAAACACCGAGTCTCTTGCATTTAAGGCAAGCACTCTACCACTCAGCAACTCACCTCATAACTTTGAGGAACAACAGTCACTGGGTCCAGGTGAGGTTTGGGGATGTTTCCCTCTATAAGTAGGAACTCTTGACTTAGGGTCCTTGGTCACAGAATAAAAATTTGCAGAGTAGTCACCATGGTAAGAAAACTTGGCAATACTTTATTGAGTTAGCAAGCAAACAAACAGCTAAGCAGATAAACAGAAAGACAGAGGCACACTCAGAGTGTGAGTGCTCTTAACAGTAGGCGCAAAGAGCTCTTTGACATCAGTGGCATTTATATAATAAAAGCAAGTCCTGTCATAAAGCCATATATATAGGTGTTTATCTTTGCTCTTAATCACTCTGGGGTTACACCATCTGAGTTCTTGGTTATTTGGTGATTCAGTCTTTAGTGTATTTCTTTTTTTGGGGGGGAGGGTCCAGTCTTGGGGCCTGAACTCTGGGCCTGGGCGCTGTCCCTCCGCTCTTCAGCTCAAGGCTAGTGTTCTACCACTTGAGCCCCAGTGCCACTTCTGGCTTTTTTCTTTTTTCTTATGTGGTGCTGAGGAATCGAACCCAGGGCCTCATGCATGCAAGGCAAGTACTCTAACACTGAGACACCTTCGCAGCCCCTTTAGTGCATTTCTTACAGGAAAGAATGCATATATTTTTGCCATAGAACAGATGCTTATCCTTAAGATGATGAATGCATCCTGAGTTAGAAGCAAAGAAGATAGTACATGTATTTTTCTAAATGTATTATTCCTATCAGAGTTCCTAGATGTCATTTTCCAGGTCTCATTTTTCCTAAGCTATGCAGCCTGAAACTATAAAAAGTCCTGATAAGACTTCTCATAAAATTGCATTCAATTTATAGATTGATTTGATAGAAAACAATACATTCTTTAGATATTGAGTATTCCCATGAATGATTTTTTTTGGGGTCCGGCCATGGGGCCTGAACTCTGGGCCTGGGCACTGTCCCACAGCTCTTCAGCTCAAGGCTAGTGCTCTGCCACTTGACCCACTGCGCCACTTCTGGCTTTTTTCTGTTTGCTTATGTGATGCTGGGGAATCGAACACAGGGCCTCAAGCATGCAAGACAAGCACTCTACCACTGAGCCACCTTCTCAGCCCCCCATGCATGATGTTGACATGGCTGTATTTTGCTGTTTTTCAGTTATTTTTAATGATTAATGTTTGTTACATAGTATTATATATCTTTTCTAGGATATGCTTCTTTGTGTGTTTTTGTTTGTGTGGTTTGGTTTGAACAACATGGGGAATTGAACTGGTGTATGGGAGGAAAGCATTCTACCACCTAAGCCAAAATATAGCCATGTTAGTAACTATTGAAGCTACTTAAAATAATCATCCATCTTATAATTTGTTATTTTTACCTTTTTTTCATCCTGGGGAACTGAGTATAGGAGTCCGGTTTGTGTGTGTGTGTGTGTGTGTGTGTGTGTGTGTGTGTGTGTGTGTGTATGCACATGCATGCGTATAAGTGTATATATGCCAATACTGGGGCTTGAATCCTCTTAACTTTTTCCAGCCAAGGTTAACATTTACCATTTGAGCATGTATACACCTTCAGTGTGGCTTTTCTGGTTAAATCCTACACAGGAGGATACAAATGGCAGTTCAAAGCCAGCCTGGGCAGAAAAGTCCAGTAGTCCTATGAACTACTTTGAAAAACTACTATGAAAAACCTGGAAGTGGTACTATAGCTCAAAAATAGTGCTCAAGCTTTGAATTGAAGCCCTCAATCCTTAGGGCCAGCACATACAAAAATTAATGAACTTTAAGTTGTCTAACTATGATGTATTTACACCATGATCTAGAGATCTCAGCCTCTCAAGTAGGTAGTATTGTAGGTGTGATCCTGTAGTAATAATAAGTCATTTATTATTGTTACTAATGGATATATTTTAAAGACATAAGTGTATGCTAGTGGCTCAAGTCTATAATCCTAGCTAGTCAAGAGGCTGAAGTTTAAGAATCTCTGTTCAAAGCTGACCCAAGGGAGAAAAATCTATGTGGCTTATCTCCAATTAACAACCAAAAAGTTGGAAACACAGCTGTAGCTTTAGTGGCATAGTAGTAACCTTAAGCAAAAATGCTTAGGAACAGTGCCCAGACCCAGAGTTCAAGTCCCAGAATCAGCCCCCAAAATTAAAATAAATAGAACACAAAATAAATCCAGGTATGGCTAGTGATAGTATGCCTAGTTTGCATGAAATTCTGAATTTGATTGCCACCAGCAAGAAAAATACACAAACCAAGAAAAAATGTTTCCAAAGTCAGAGGGAATTTTTTACTGATCCTTACTAACAGACAATTTTTTTTCTTACACAATTTCATTTAGAAAGTTAGCCCAAAGCAGGTGCTAGTGGCTTGGCTCATGCCTGTAATACTAATACTCAGGAACTTGAGAATTGAGGATAGTGGTTCTTGAGACTCTTCAATAAGCTACTCAAAAATAAGTGGAAGTGGCCTTATGGCTCAAGTGATAGAGAGCTAGCCTTGAGCTCAAAGAAGCACAGGTACAGGGGCCAGGCCCAAAGTTCAAGCTTCATGGACAACAAAAATAAAAATAAAAATAAAAAGCCAAACAATAACTCCAGTAGAAGAGAAATGATTATGCAATGACTACTTTAGCAAGAATGCATTTCTCAGTTTAAAATGAGGTTTCACTTTGTATAACCTTATAAATATAAGATAATTAAATTTCAAGTAATTATTTAACTTCACTATCCACTAAGTTGGAGTGTTGATCTATATGTTAAATAACAGTGAGTTATAGAAACATGAAAGACCTACTTGAGGCAATGATAAGGGGAGTTGAAGAAATCAATGTTGTTTTGAGTGCAACTCAGGTTGAAGCTGACCACCTAGGTAGGTCTTCAGGAGACTAAGGCTGTTTCTCATTTCTAAGATCCCTCTCCTTGGCTGGGGCCCTCCCATTGAGTTTAATCAAAGAATTAGGTTAGGTGTGGGGAAAAGCAGCAGTTTGTATTGAAGGTTTTTAAAAAATAAACCCTCCTTTTTGTGTTTAAATGTAGGAACTAGAGAAGTCGTTGGTTCACAGGACTCTGCATTTGAAAGAACTTCCAACTATGAAAGCCAATCTGAGCCACATATTCCAGAGAAGGACATGATGTTGGCAAAGGAACAGATAGAATATTTGCAGAAGAATTTTATGTGGTGCTTAATTTATTAAGCCTTTCTTGTTTATGTTTGATGTAACCTGCTAGTAATAGATGTGAAATGAGTAAAGGATTTGTTGGCCACCTAAAGTTGTTACTTCATCAAAAGTACATCTGATCATGCTAAACCTTAGGTTTCTAAGAGGAAGAAAAAGATGTAAGTCCTTCAAGATACTAACAAATCTGAATTCACAATCCATTAATTGGAGGGAAGGGCACTTTTTGTTGGCAATTTTAAATATCCAATTGCATTTTTCTATGCAGGTGACTATCAGCAAAGAGGAGATTGAAGGGGGCTCAGTGGTATAGTACTTGCTTCAGATGCATGAGGCCCGGGGTTCAATTCCTCACAGACACATAAACAGAAAAAGCCAAAACTGGCACTGTGGCTTAAGTGGTAAAGCGCTAGCCTTGAACTGAAGAATTGAGGGACAGTACCAGGGCCAGGGTTCAAGCCCCACAACCGACAAAAAAGAAAACTAAAAGAGGAGATTGAAGACACTCAGTCATGGATCCTGTTGAATGAAGACAATAAGGAGCTGTGTGGATAGCTGGTGCTGATGGAAAACAGTTCTACAGACAGCAGACAGCAGTATCATTGAAGAAAGGGTTGAGAAGTTTCAGAAGGTGAACCAGCAGTATGAAGGCACGTGTAGTTACGACATCCTTCTCAATGCTGAGAATCTCATGCTATAGGCATGTTTTGTACAAGAGTTGAAGAGACTTTTGAACTACTTTTCATCTTTCTGAGAGAAAAGAGAAGATTGTAGAGAGATGAGAGGTGTGAGCCACTCATGGATAAGCATATATTGAGAACAGTTGTTTTTCTGGGTTGGCAAGTCTGATAAGAGGAGGGGCTTATGTCCCTTGAAGTATCTTGGTGTCTCAGACCAGTGAAGGAGTCTAGTTATTATTGCCCAAGGGCAGAAGTCATCCCGAGTAAAGTTGATAATTTCATGTGGTCACTAGGCTTCAGATGTAATGTAGCTTAGTCATATAACAGGAGTAATGTTCTTTGAGTTATTTGAAACTGAGTTATATTCTCTTGGGACTCCCAAGTATATTAGAATAGAAGATACCCATGAGAGACATGAGAGGGACTGTTGCATTAAAAAGTAAGAACTAGATTTTGAATTTGATTAATGAGCTTTTCTTGACTTTCTAGACTTTCCTTTTGAAATTGCATTAACTCATTTGTACAATGAGAATTTTTCAATTACAAAAATCTTTAAGAATCACCCTTATGTTTGTGGCTAAGGAAGAAATGGTTCTTTCCTCTTTTTTTTTTTTTTTTAGTCATGCAAATTGAACTCTGGGCCTGGGCATAGTCGCTGAGCAATTCAGCTCAAGAGTAGAACTGTGCCACTTGAGACACAGTGCTACTTCCTGCCTTTTCTATTTATGTTGAGAATGGAAGCCAGAGCCTCAAAAATAATTTATCCTGTAATTGTTTCATTTTTGGTTACTATTAATGTTTTTTCATTGTGAAAATTCCATACAGAGGGGTTACAATTACATGAGCAAGGTAATGAATACATTTCTTATCAAGCATTGTTACCTCCTCCTTTGTTTCCCCTTACCATCTCTGCCCTCCCATTTCTCTTCCCCCCTATCCCAACCTCCCCCCACCAAAATTGTAAAGTTCATTTTTCGACATAAGGTCTTGTACATCTCATTGTTGCAATGGGTCAACTTGTATCCCTATTTAAACAATTTCTTTTTTCCCTTCCACACCCCAAATTATACCAACAAAAAATATAGTGTAAACAGGGGTTATAACAAGAGGGAGGGACATACAAAGCAACAAAGAAATCATCTTATAAATACGTTAGAAACAATCGGAAGAAAGAAAAATTATTTCAGTAGTTCTCTAGGGGTTGATTTCGCCTAATATCAACTTATTTGAACATTACTTCTTGTGTCAGACATATACTAGTTATTGCAAATAAGGGAAACCATGGGCCCTATGTTTTTTTGGGCCTGGATTACTTTACTTAATACAATTTTTTCCAAGTCTTTCCCTTTACTAACAAATGGGGCAATGTCATTCTTTCTGGTGGAGGCATAGAATTCCATTATATATATATATATATGTATATATATATATATATATATACATATATATATATATATAATGTGTAATATATAATATATATTATATATTATATATAATTATAATATATATTATATAAATATATAATATAATATATAATAATATATATAATATATAATATATTATATATAATTATATATTATGTATATAATTTATATATAATATTATATATAATATATTATATATATTATATATAATATATTATATATATACCACATTTTCTTGATCCATTCATCTACTGAGGGACATCTGGGTTGGTACCATATCTTAGCTATAGTAAATAATGCTGCAATAAACATAGTTGTGCTGGTAGCTTTAGTATGGTCTTGTTTGTAATCAATAGGGTAATTGCCCAAATGTGGGATTGCTGTGTCATGGGGGAGCTCTATGTGGAGTCTTTTGAGGAACCTCCATACTGCTTTCCAAAGTGGTTGAACAAGTTCACACTCCCACCAACAATGAAGTAGGGTTGGGTTCCCTTCTGTCCACATCCCCTCCAGTATCTCTTCTTTTTAGAGTTCTTGATTATAGCCATTCTAACTGCAGTGAGGTGGTATCTCAGTGTTATTTTGATTTGCATTTCTTTTATGGATAGGAAGGTTGAGCATTTCTTCATGTGTCTATTGGCCATCCTTCTTTCCTCTTCAGAGAAGTTTCTCTTTAAGTCTTTATTTAGCTCACTTATTTATTGGGCAGTTGTTTCTTTGAATGATTTAATTTTTGAGTTCCAGGTATATTTTAGATATGAGAACCTTGTCCATTGTATGGCTAGTGAAGATCTTCTCACAATCCGAGGGCTTTCTATTGATCTTTCTAGCTATATCCTTTACCACGCAAAAACTCTGCATTTTCATGCAATCCAATTTGTCCAACCTTTCTTTAATTTGTTGTGTTTTTGGGTGTCTATTAATAAACTTTTGTCCTGTGCCAAAGAGACCTAGGGTTTCTCCTATTCCATCCTGAATTGTTTTCACAGTGTCTTCTTTGACTCTGTGATCCATTTGGAGTGGATTCTCATGCAGGGTGATATATTAATATCTAGCTTTAGTTTTTTACAAGATTATAACCAATTTTGCCAACACCATTTACTGAAGAGGCTGTCTTTCTTCCATTCTATGTTTTTAGTTCCCTTATCAAAGATTAGATGGCTGTAGGTCTGTAGGTTCATTTCTGGGTTTTTAATTCTATTGCCTTGGTCCTGAGGTCTGTTCTTGTGCCAGTACCAAGCTGTTTTGATTACTATGGCTTTGTAATAGAGTTTGAAATTTGGTAGTGATATTCCTCCAGCACCGTTCTTTCTGTTAGGGTTTGTTTTTGTTATTCGGGGTCTTTTATTGTTCCATTTGAATTTCTGGATTGCTTATTAGATTTCTTTGAAGAATGAGGTTGGAATATTGATAGGTATCGCATTTTCATGATGTTGATCCTTAAAATCCAGGAGCATTGGAGGTTTTGCCACTTTCTAAGTTCTGTTTGATTTCCTTTTTCAGGTTTTTAAAGTTTTCATCATAGAGGTCCTTCACTTCTTGGGTTAATTTAATTCCTAGGTATTTTATTTTTTGGGTGGCTGTTACAAATGGAGTTGCTTTCCTGATTTCAGCCACACTTTTCTCATTGTTAGCATACAGAAAAGTCAGTGATTTTTGAGGGTTAGTTTTATATCCTGCTACTTTGCCAAAGTTTTGAATCAGCTTGAGTAATTTGAGAGTGGTGTCCTTGGGAATCTTTAAATAGAAGATCATGTCCTCTGCAAAGAGGGGGAGTTTTACTTCATCTTTCCCTATTTGGACCACTTTTATGTTTGTATCTTGTCTTGTTCTTTAGCTAGGCATTCTAATACTAGTTTGAAGAGAAGTGGAATAAGTGGAGATCCTTGTCTCATTCCTGAGTTAAGAAGGAAAGGCCTTAGTTTTTCATTATTGTGTATAATTCTGCCTGTAGGTTGGTCATATACAGACTTTATTGTATTGAGGAATGCTCCTTGAAAAATAGCAGCAACAAAAATGATCCTTATCAGAAAGAACAATGTTGGAGGAATATCAGTACCAAATTTCAAACTCTACTACAAAGCCATAGTAATCAAAACAGATGGTTACTGGCGCAAAAACAGACCTCAGGACCAATGGAATAGAATTGAAACCCCAGAAATGAACCCATCTAATCTTCGATAAGGGAACTCAAAAATAGAATTGAAGAAAGACAACCTCTTCAGTAAATAGTGATGGCAAAGCTGGTTAACTACTTGTAGAAAATTAAAGCTAAATCCTTATATATCACCCAGCACCAGAATCAACTCCAAATGGACCAAAGACCTCGGAGTCAAAGCAGACACCCTGAAAACATTACAGGACAGAATAGGAGAAACCCTGGGTTTCCTTGGTGTATGCCAAAATTTTCTTAATAGATATCCAGGAACACAACAAATCAAAGAAAGTTTGTTCAAATGTGCTTGCATAAAATTGCAGTGTTTCTCCATGGCAAAGGACATAGCTAGCAAAATCAATAAAAAGCCCAGGGATTGGGAGAAGATCTTCACTAGCCATACAATGGACAAGGGTCTCATATCTAAAATAATAGCTTCATTTCATTTAAGTGTTTTTTTTTCTAAGTGGTGGAGCTTGAACTCAGAGCCTGGCCTCTCGCCCTGGCCCTTTGTGTTCTCGAGGCTGGTGCTTTACCTCTTCAACCACAGCACCACTTCTAAGGAAGAAATGCTTCTGGGGGCTGGGCACTATAGTCTCACCTCTCTAATCCTACTCAGAAGGCTGCTATCTGAAGACTGAATTTGAAAGCCAGTCCACACAATTATCTCCATTTAGCCATCAAAACTGTGGTAATATAGCCTTAGCTCAAGGGATTGAACACCAATCTTGACAGAAAAAGCTAGAGGATAGTACCCAGGCCCTGAGTTCAAGTTCTCATACAAGCACAAAAAAAAAGAAAACAGCGAGGTAGAGTAATAATGGAACTTCCTGTTTTCATACCTTTCCAGGACTGCATGGAGGAAATAATCCTGTTATGTGAAAAGAAGTCCCCATTGAAGCAAATGAGTGAATAGTGAAAAATCTTCAGCAGCAACACAAAAGCTTTCAAGGTGGATGACAGGCATAGCAAAGTTAATGAGTGTTAGTAACATGTCTTTGATGTCCTTGTATTAAGGTAAGAAATGACTTGAAATTGCTTCCTACTTCTAAGCTTACTTCACTGAGCGAGGAACCTAAGCATGCCTTTCCTCTGCAGTAATCTGGAATCTTTATAAACTTGCAGATTAAAGTTTGATGCTTAAAAAGAAGACTTATAATTTGTGCATTAAAAGAGATTGATTATTAGTAAAAAGTTATTATGCATTAGGTTAGTATTGTTTTTGTAGTACTTGGGATTAAAAGCAGAGCCTCTGTTAGAGAAGTTCTGCACCTGTTTCTTTGAGACTGAATCTTCCTGTGTGTGTTACCCAGGATGTCCTTCAACTCCTGGGCTTGAATGGTCCTCCCACCAAAAGTGACCAGCCATTGGTAGGATGAGGTATATGATCAGCTATTGCAGGGGACTGAGCTAAGGTTCAATGCTAATACTTGGTGTAGGTCTCAGGAGCGTGAGTAAACCAGATGTTCCATTTTGGAAATAGCGTTCCTGAATTTGGACTCCAATCCCAATAATCTAGACTATTGTCCTAAAGAAGGAGGTGTTAACATTGACTTAGATGGCCTGTAAGGAGAGTATCTTTCATGAAGCTGGAAGTGAGCCTAACAGTGGTCTGCTAAACAGAAATTCTGGACTAAGGAAAATGAGGCTAAGGATAGGAGGAATTTGCCACATTATGTTAACTCTCAACAAGAGAATGGATAAGGGATATCATTCCTTTTCCCTGCAAAGTCTTGAAGGTGATTTGGCCTTCAAGATGGGCTATTTTTAAGCCCATGAATTGGGAGAAGATAAACTAGCCATTCAACGGACAAGGGTCTCATATCTAAAATATACTTGGAACTCAAAAAATTAAATCCCCCAACAACAAATCATCAAAGAAACAACTGCAAAATAAATAAGTGGGCTAAAGACTTAAAGAGAAACTTCTCTGAAGAGGAAAGAAGGATGGCCAATAGACACATGAAGAAATGCTCACCATTCCTCTCCATAAAAGAAATGCAAATCAAAACACCACTTAGATACCACCTCACTCCAGTTAGAATGGCTAAAATCATGAACTCTAATAACAACAGATGCTGGAGGGGATGTGGACAGAAGGGAATCTTACTGCATTGTTTGTGGGAATGTAAACTTGTTCAACCACTTTGGCAAGTAGTATGGAGGTTCCTCAAAAGACTCCACATAGAGCTCCCCTATGACCCAGCAATCCCACTTTTGGGCATTTACCCAAATGTTTACAAACAAGACCACACTAAAGTTACCATTATGACTATGTTTATTGCAATATTATTTACTATAGCTAAGATATGGAACCAAGCCCGATGCCCCTCAGTAGATGAATGGATCAAGAAAATGTGGTATACACACACACACACACACACACACACACACACACACACAATGGAATTCTATGCCTCCATCAGAAAGAATGGCATTGCCCCCATTTGTTAGGAAATGGAAAGGCTTGGAAAAAATTATATTAAGTGAAGTAATCCAGGCCCAGAGAAACATAGGTCCCATGGCTTCCCTTATTTGCAATATCTAGTATATGTCTGAGTTAAGCAGTAAACTTCAGATAAGGTGATGTTAGGGAAATGAAACCTAAGATATATATTCTAATGTTGTTTTTTCTTTCATGCGATTGTTTCTAACATTTATAAGATTATTTCTTTGTTGCTATGTATGTCCCTTCCCCACAGTATAACCCCTGCTTTCACTGTATTTGATGTCGGCATAATTTGTGGAGGGGAAGGGGAAAAACAAATCGTTTAAATAGGGATACAGTTGGACCCATTGCAACAATGAGATGTACAAGTTGTTTTGTCAAAAACGAACTTTACAACTTTGTTGGGGGGGGGCGGGGGGGTTTGGTGGAGGGGGCGGGGAAGATGAGAAGGAATGGGAAGGTGAAACAGAAGAGGAGGTTACAATGCTTGATAAGAAATGTACTTATTATCTTGTCCATGTAATTGTAAACCCTCTGTACAGTATTTTCACAATAAAAAACTAATTAAAAATGGGCTATTTTGACACAAGCGATAGAATGGATTATATGAATTCTCTGGTCTTTCTAACCAGGATACAGGAGGACTCAAAAGGCAGAGAGCAAACTGCAAAAAACCATGTCTCTGCTAGCAGGCTTCCAAATTGACTGTATCCTTAAAATTTGAAACAATTTAGTGAGAACAGAAATCTTTTTTTTCCATGTCTCCAATCTAAATGTTTCTTCCTTGGGTTTAGAACACTTCATAAACAAGCAAGAGCTAAGATAACACTGTGTGACTCTCTCTTCCCCCAGAATTGCAGTTCTGCAGTGCTAGAACAAAGACTGTGTGTGAGGAAGGGACTGGACATATGTGTTTCTTGGATGAGAAAACTAGAGCTGATAAATTGCAGAGAACAGAACAGATGTCATCCCTTTTCTTCCTTTCCTTGGGTAAGACTGATTCAACCATTATGCAAGATGCTGAACCAATGAATGAAGAGGGCATGCTGTGCAGCAGGAGGGGTTGCCCATGCCCAGGTGCAGCTGGGAACTTGGAGCTATTGATTCAACCTAAGGAATGGTTATTAAGTCCCATTTCAGACTTCAGCACTGTCTGTGGCTGCTGTTCTGGTCTGGTTTTGTCTTGCTCTTTGGCTTTTTCCTTTGGTTACAATAGAAACTGCAGATGAAATGGAGAGTGTTGAGTGTGAGCTCAGCCATTGGGGATTAGTGATGGACTTTCCAGGCATGGGCATGCCTGTGGGATTGGAGTCTGCCTTTGACAAGCAGGGCAGAGAGTGGGTTGTGCTGAGTAGAAAATGGAAAAGTCCTCTGATGAGAAAAATGCTCCAGAGAGACAATTAGCTCTAAAATATATTGTTAACCTTCATGTCCCCAACAATGCTGGGGGATATTGGAGTAAATGGTTATTTTACTATAGAGATGGTGAACCTTCTGAAAAGATAAAATGGTTTAGGTCTGGGTGTAATGTTTTCAGCAATTGACAGCTACTCACAAGTTTGACTATTGATTTATTTCCATATTGATTCAGTTACTTTTGAGTATCTCTATTTTCCTTAGTAATTTTTTTTCATATTGCCCACATTGGAATAGGTATTTTTTTAACTTGTACTATTATTTCTTTGATTTCATGGTACATTATACATAAGGAAAACAGGGCAGAGGTAAATTAATTTCTTAGGCATGATTATGAATTAATTTCAATAATATGCATTAAGTATTTAAATTCTTCAACATACAATGTATGATCTAGGCTCAGTAGTTTATTTTAGAGGGAGTTTACCTTCATGAGCTATGACAAAAGACAACTTGATGTTTTGCATCTCTACGCATAATTCCTGTAAAAAGAACTGTCTTTGAAGACTGGAAGGGTATGATTCTTATTTTGATTGGTTTCATAGAAAAATATCTCTACAGGTTGAGAGCCTTCACTTTACATCTAGAAGTTTTCTTGTTCTGTTTATTAGACCTGGAATTCAGCTTCAGGAGACCTTACTTCTTTTATGGGGAGGCAGTCAGTGTTATTTGTTATGATAATTTGTGTGTATTTGTATTTATATATGTGTTTAAATGCATGTACATACATATATATGCATATATGCATAAGTACATACATATGTATGTGTATGTATATATTAAAAATTTAGCTCAGAGTCCCTGGGTAAAGCCCTGGGAAGGGCAGAGAATGGAGCCACATAAAGAAACTACTTAGGTGTTGATGTGATGCAGTTTATGCCAACAGGCTGGTTTCTGAATCATTTTTCTTGTTTCTTTCTGGTACTTCAGGATGTACATGTTTCTAAGAGCAATATTAACAAGGCCTGTCTAGCATGGAGTTTGGTGAACTTGGCCATTGGGCACATACTTTCTGACCTGGAAAAGGTGACATGTGGGTTAGTTTCTACAGAGTATAGAATAATACAATTGGCATAATTTTGAAAGTTCTTTGGGGAAGTTGTAACTGAGAACTACATTTTGATTGACATTCATCTGGGACTGATATTCATCAGCCTCCAGATAGAACTTAGGACATAAAACAGATTAAGTCCTGACTGGATGAAACTCTGTAATCTCCAGGTGATTGTTCTCTTTTCCTCTGCCTTCCTTTTTAACATCTGAAGGGATCTTCAGTACTGTATATGGAGATAAGGTTAAAAATGAGCATGGCTGCAAAAGTTCTCCCATGTGTTCTGTTCTTCACTTCTTATCTTTTAATATAACATAATAATCCCTTCTATGGAAAGAGAATCTAGCAGTGTTGAGTGCCCATCACTTACTCATCCAATAAGTATTTAGGAAGTACCTCCTGTGTTGTATTCTAATGTCTGCTTTTTAAGGGTATAGCTTTAAGAAATACGACATATCCTGACTTACCTTTGAATACTCAGACTGTACACCACCTGAAATAGAGAAATGTTTTTAATCTCTTCTTCAGTAGTACCCATTTCTTAGTACTGTGGATAAGGATTAAGGAATTTGGTAGCATGGAAAGCACAATAGGCACATGTCTGCAGTTAGATGTTTGCTTATTTCTATTTAAGTAATGTTAAAAATTATATGACATATAGAATGTGGAAAAATTTAAAGAATGGTTTAATAATAGAAAATTTAAAACAGATTGACTGTCCTTCCTACAAAATACTTGAGAAAGGAGATATTTTGAATTTCAGATATTGGAACATTTGCATATATGTGATAAGGTAACTTTGTGCTGGGATTAATTCTAAACATAAAATGCATTCATTACTTATATACCTAGACTGAAGATAACTTTATATACTTTTAGTGTGCCTTGATGTTTTTTGTTTTCATTTCCTTTTGTGTTGTACCTGAGGCTTGATCTAAGGAACTGAGCACTTACCTTAGGCTTTTTGCTCAAGGCTAGTGCTCTACTACTTGAGACACAGCTCCATGTCTACATTTTTGTGGTTAATTGGGGATCAGAATCTCAGAGACTTTTCTACCTACACTGGCTCTGAACTGTAGACATCCTTACATCTCAGCTAGCATTACAGGCATGAGCCCATAGCAGTGTGCTCCTGTTTTGATGGCCACAGTCACATGAAGCCCAATGTGGAAGCTTCTCACTTGAGACAGCATCACAACACAAGATCCTCAGATTAGAGATGCTCAGCCTGCATCTTACTTCTTTACCCCATTGGTTTGTCTGTAGCAATCTATTTTGAATACCACAGTTCTGAAGAAGTCCATAAAAGCACTTCTCCTCCTTCTCAGGGAGGTATTCCTAGGGTTAAGAACTTTCTAAACTCAAGTTATTTTGTTGTTTGTTAGCTTAGCTTCCTGATGCAAACTTATGCCCCCAACCCCTACCCTTTGAAATAAGAAAGTGGGTTAGGGTAAAGTAGAGACAGGTGTTTATAATGGCTTTTGTGCTTTCATTCTGAAAGGTAGGGGAGGGAAGGTGTAAGATTTTTGGGAAGGTCACAGAACATCAGCACTGGAACCCACTAATGGGAAGTCCTCATGACCAAGCCTCTTCTCCAATCAGAGCCCTCCAGGAAGGCAACCCTTTCCAGTTGTTTGGAAATTTTCTTGTCTCTGGGCAGTCACAAGGACAAAATGTTGGTGTGAGGAAGATGGAGCTCTACAGCTGTAGGAACCAAGTAGGCAAGTTAGTTGGAGGCATTGATTCTCATGACCCCATCTGAAGTCTTACGTGCCATGAGCATGCATATGCCTGCATGTATTCCCTCTGGGGGAAATAAGAGGGACTCCCCTTTCTCCATGTCAGGGCAAAGGCCTGATGCCCAGCTGCCAGACTCAGGTGAAGGTTTGCAGGAAGTGCCATTATTCTCCCCTGTTAATTCTATAGAACAATGCCCAGAGACTCTCTTTGTGTGTTTAAGGAAGTTCACCTGTGCCTTGCTTACTCTTTGCAACCTCTGATCACTGGAGTTACTTCACATTTGTTGACAAGGTTTAATTCTTCCTGCTTACTGACTTAAAATTACCTCTAATTGTCTGTGTTCGTATGAAATTCTGTAAAGTTAACTTTCTTCTCTTTGTCTGAAGATCTACTTTTAGGTCTGTATGCTGTAAATCAGCATGTGATATGTCCACAAACTTTGTCCATACCCACATATTGTGGTCCACTTTCTGCCTATTGATCATGCGTTCCCAGGTCTCACTGAGGAATTGGCAGCAATTTGGGTTACATCTGTTTCCAGAACCAGACAAGCATCCCTTACTCCCTTTTTAATAAATCATGCAATGGCTTTGAAGGCAATGTGTTTGCAATAAGAATTGTTTGCGGAATGTTTGCCCTTCAAACTGATCATGCCCACATGCCCTGGCCATTGTCTATTGGCCATTGTCTATTGACCATTGACATTGGTCATTGTCCCAAATGTCCTTAATATGTTAAGTTTCCCACAGTTCCCCCTCAGTACCCAGCTAAGGAAGGTAATCCCATTACCACCATATTCTACCAATGAGATCAAACAAGCCAGGATTCAAAGCCAGGCCCTCACCACCAGCCTGCATGCCTTGCTCTAAGGGCATACACTTCGCTATTAAGAATAAACACTCGGTGTTTTCTTGTGAGCTGGGGTTCATAGCTATAATCTTAGCTGCTCAGAAAGCTGAGATGTGAGGTATCATGGTTCAAATTCAGCCAAAGTAGTGTGATTTGTTTCCCTTTTATGTAGGTGGTTGTATTTTCCCACCTCCTGAGCAGATGTCAGGGACTGCATGAGACACCCAAATTGTGGCAGAGCAACCAGTCCCAGGACAGCACCAGTGAAACAGATAGTGGGAACACCACACTTTTGTCTTTGTTATGGTAGGCGTGAGGTTTCTACACAGCAAACATAGAGCCTCCATGATTTAAGAAGCCTTTCATTGGGTCTGGTACTCTTTAATTCTGTTGAAATACTTTCCCTTTTTCCTCTTGAAAAATAAGTTCCAAAATAGAGTTTATTTTAACTTCCATCACTAAAAGTTCTTCCTTTTACTCTATGGGCAGTTCACACATGACCAAAATATAAACCAGCTGGTTTTACTGCATCATATACCTTTGCTATGTATCAAATTTTTCATCCTAATCCTCAAATCATGTAATAATTTGCCTATTTATGACTGAATTGTAGTTCCTTTATTAATAAAAGCTAATGGGAAAGGATTGTGTATTTAGTTGATGAATAGACCTATATTTTATTTCCCTGAGATACTGTAGCAGAGTATTAAAAGGAATGTAATATATATATATATATATATATATATATATATGTATATATATATTGGGGGGGGTCCCATCGAGGGGCCTGAACCTGGGCCTGAGCACTGTCCCTCAGCTCTTCAGCTCAAAGCTAGTGCTCTACCACTTGAGCCACACCGCCACTTCCAGCTTTTTTATTTTTGCTTATGGGATCCTGAGGAATCTAACCCAGGGCCTGCAAGGCAAGCACTCTACCACTGAGCCAACTTCCCAGCCTGGTATGTAATATTTTATTGATAAGTCTATCCCTTAAAATGAATATATTTTGGGGCTGGGAAGGTGGCTCAGTGGTAGAGCGTTTGCCTTGCATGCCTGAGGCCATAGGTTTGATTCCTCAGCACCATATAAGCAAAAAGAAAAAAGCCAGAAGTGGCGCTGTGGCTCAAGTGGTAGAGCGCTAGCCTTGAGCTGAACAGCTGAGGGACAGCGCCTAGGCCCAGAGTTCTGGCCCCACGACGGGACCCCCCTCAAAAAAAGTAATATATTTTAGGATGTCATTATTTTAATGTGAATTATGTAAATGTTGATAATATGCTGTTGGTTATACATTTAGTTTTCAAGAGTTTCACTTAATTGCTTTTTTTGCCCACATATAGTACAAGTCTATTTGCAATTGTTTTTTAATGGCACTAATAGTATAGTTTATATAGAGAAAATAGAGTTATTTTAGGACCCTATGTTTGGTTATAGTATTAATAACACAATTAATTTGAAGTATCAATATTTCTCACCAATTACTGACTCTAAATGAGGTTGCGTGTGGAGTTTTGGAGTGCAAATGAGATGGTGGATGTATAAAGTTGTAAGGAAGTGTTTAGGGACCATTAAAAGGCATTGGGTCACCCCAAAGTGTAGGTCCCTGGTCTTCTGTGAGTAACTAGTTCTAGGAAGGTCTCAGGAGAGATCTGCATTGCTTGAGACACATTGTGCTCCTGATATGCATACCCCTGGCCCACCTAGATATGTCCTTTCTGAAGGCCTGGCTCTCTTGTGACTTTATCTATGAAGCACCCAGCCCTCATGGGGGATTTGATATTTCAGTAGCTCTTAAAGCCTAGGCAGAATAGAAGACAGAGCTAACCTCTCCCAGTTCCCAGGTCTTGCTTTGAATGGATGGATGGAGAATAGGGGAGATATGAAGCTGTAGGTCAAGCAGGAGTGGCTCAGGTCATGTGTCAGAATCCCAGATGTTCCTTGTAATTGTAGAAGACTCCTATAGCTTCTACAGTGCAGTGCAGGGCAATGAATATTGGCATTGAAGGCAGGGACAACATCAGGTACCAGATGTGTCTCCTTTAAACATGTCCAGGCCTCAGCCTGCATTTCGTCCTCTGAGAAATTGGGATGGTTTTCTTTCCTGATGGTCTTGCTTTGTGTCTATGAGATCCACTTGGAAGTCTTGCTGAGAAGGTGATGCTGTGATTCCCTCATCTGGGCAAGGAAGGCAGGAGGAAGAGAAGAGAGTGTGAGAAACAGAATCCTTCTCTAAGCTTGTCCTAAGGAGGTCTGTCTATGTGGTAGATAGTGCTTCCAATCTGGCTTTGTGTCAGAGCCTCTGCTACCTGCCTCTGGCTTAACTGGATGGCACCCTTGGCTGCAGAGAGTATGGGCTCGGCTTGAATGTTCCTTGTCTCTTGTGTGTTGGTATACTAACCCGGCCTCCTGATTGACGGCTGAGAACCCTATCTCACTTGGGGGTAAACATCTCCAAGAAGCTCCAGACCAGTCACCCCTCTGGGCATTTGATTTACTAGGGAACTAAAGCCTGAGCATAGCATGCACACAGCTGCTGCATTAGGTTGCCTGACAATCTCATCAGCCCTTTAGTGCTCATTTGTGCATACTTGTTGATGTGGTGCCTGGAGCCTACAAGTCCAGCTTCCTTGTTACCCTGGAGCATTGAGGACTTCAGAGTGAGTACTCAGTGAGTACCTAATGGCGCCCAGTACAGAACTGCTCTGTGTACTCACGGTAGTAGACATAGTGCTCAATTACTGTAGGTGATTCATAAGTGAGTTAAGAGGGCACATGGAAGAAGGATTGGTTAGCTTGAGTTCATACCAAAAATAGATGAGAAATATTTAGGTCTTCACAGGAAGGTGATATTGGTTCTGAATATTGGGGGATGAGATATTCTTTGCTGGTCTCTGGGAAGAGTCTGAGGCCCTGGCAAGCTGTGCACTATTCTATTTGGTTCCTTGGTGCCAAATTACCTGTCTAATACTAAACGGTTTCTGTTAGCTCCAATCAGATCCTATTATACTAGTGCAATTTGAGTTCCAGCATCAAAAGCTCCTTGTTCAGTTAGCCGAGCTCTTTGAGTTAGTTACTAAATCTGTCTTTTGTGTGAAGCCTGCATGCTTGTCTTGGAAGAAAGTGCTGAAACATCAAATTATTTATGAAGCCTGTTTTCTTTGCTTACTCATAAAGGGATAAATAGCCGTTTTGGAGCCACAGTATTGGCCGGAAAGGAGGAACAATGGCTCATTGTCTTCTCTAGTTCTGAAGGATCACTGTTCCCCTGGGGCTCTAAAACAGAGCTAGCTGTGGGTGTGAAGGGTTTAATCAAAACTGCTACAAAGACTTTACAAATAGGGCACAAACTCTTGAGAGTGTTTGCATAGATATGAGTCTTTTTTGTATTCATATAAGTAAATCAGTAGTACATTCCTCAGAATAAATACAATTTGTGCATTGTAGAAAATGTGTGTACTAGAGATAAAGCATGATGAAAAACTAATTCCATATCTCAGCAGAAAGGATGGAACACTACCAACACCTTAATGTACAATGTTTTAAATGTCTCTAAGCATGTGTGTCTATCTTACCTTTAGCATAGACCTACTAACACTTTTAAAAGAAGGGCATTAAAAGTGTATTTTCTTTTTATTTTCATCACAGCCACGGTCTCTCTCTGGTTCACCAGGTTGCCCATTGATTTGACAACTCTCCCATAGTCTTAGCTGATCTGTTGTCATCACCCTTCCAATAAGAAATATTCTTAGCCTTACTAAGAGCACATAACTTGTGGGGGTGAGGCTATCACAGGAGTTACAGCTCTGTGGCTCTTAGAGTAGGGTTTCTAAGTAGTCCCAGGACAGGAGTTGGAATGGCTCTGTCACTTAGGAAATACCAGGTTTCTCTGAGTCCTTGGTGGAATGGTATTGGATAGGCCCCTTTATGGCTTACCCTAAGTTTTTAGGACAGTCAGGACTGAGTTGTGCTATGTCTCCAGCTCTGTCACTTGTCACTTTGTGGGTCATTGAAGATGCTTTTCACTGCTTGCAGATGGCTCCAGTGATGTTTATAGAAACAGTTTCATCAGAACATGCAGTATTTGGGAAATAGCATGGGAAATGCTTGGCTCTGTGGACCTTCTTGTCAGTGTGGGGAAGTAAAATTACACAAGAAGGGACCAGAAAAAAATTGTGTCTTCTCCTGATTTTAAGAAAACCTAGAGTTTTTTTTTTCTCTTTGCCTCTCATAATGAGTGTCAAAAAGTTCCATCTTGTTGCTGCTACAAAAGAATAGTTGCTCAGTGTCCAGGTTCTCACATCCAGCCACTCCAGAAGGGGGAGATGAGTGTGTTCTTGAAGTCTGCCGAGGACTCCATTCTTAGTTGGAGTCCAAGACCCAGGTACCACCTGTTCATCTTGACAAGTTAAAGGCATGAGAGTCTGTGGCTCACCTCACCTCTCCCCTGCAGGACTTGGGCAGGAAATGTGAGGCTCAGCTACTTTGCCAATAACTGGCATATACCCAGGTACTTCCAGTGTCATAAAAAGGAACAGGATTTTCCCTGTGTCCTTTTACTTCTCTGATAGAAAAGAAGTAATGATTAATTTGTTTAATGCTGGTGATATTCAGCTATTGTGATACCAAGCGGTATATCTTTGAAGTTTGAGTCTGAAATGTTCCCTAAAGGCCCATGTGTTATAGACTTTGTGGCCACCCCATGATGAAGCTGGCAGAACATTCAGCTGTGTGCAGTGATCACCTCATAATTTTGTATTATGCCTGTCATCCCATGAATTGGGAAGCATATTAAGATTATAGGGAGGCATGAGGCAAGTGTTAGAGTGGCCTTCCAGCAATCATAGAGCTCTGAGTTCAATCTCTAGGACTTCAAGCAACCATTCAGAAACACACCCCATGCTATGGTAGAGTCAACCTTTTTATTCCACAGCTGAGGTGACCAGCTCCCAGTCTTGTCTACCTTCCTTCCTGCCTCCCTCCCTCTTTCCCCTTCCCTCCCTACCTCTCTTTCTTTCCTTCCTTCCTTCCTCTCTCTCTTTCTCTCTCTCCCTATCTTCTTCCTTCCTTCCTTTCTTTCTTGTTTTTGACCTTATAGAAACTCTTGCCTTGTAATCTGTGTTTACTTCACGTTTGTCTTCTGAGTGTGAAGATAGTTTTTCTCCCAAATGCTACAGCAGGTAATCATTTAATATTTTATGTGTTTCCCATCTGCATATTTGTTTGCTTGTTTATCTTGTTTAGGTTTGAACTCAAGACTAGTTTGCTGGGCACATGCTCACACAGCCACTTGAGGCACATCTCTACTCCTTTTTAGCTTCAGTTATATTTTATATAGGACCTCATGTTTTTTGTCTTAACTAGGCAGAACCAACATCCTCCTGTCCACAGCTTCCTGGAGTTTGAGATGGGATACATGCACAATCATCCCCAGTTTATTGAGATGATGTTTCAATTTTTTGTGCAAGATGGCCTCCAACTTTGATCATCTTGATATCCACCTTCTGAGTAGCTGGGATTTGGGGGGACAGACATGCACCATCCCATCCTTGGCTTTGAAAAACTTCTTCATTTTATGTGTTTATTGTCTGTTTCTGGGGGCATTTTCCCCCACCGTGCCTCTTTCTTAATGAATACAGATGTCATTCATTTTGTTCTCTGGTTAGGTTCATGTAAGATGTCAGCAAACTTTTTTGTGTGTGGCAGTCTTGGGGTAGAACTCAGGACCTGAGTACTGTCCCTGAACTTTTTTGTTCTAGGCTAGTACTCTACCACTTGAGCCATACCCCCACTTCTGGATTATTGGTGGTTAATTGAAGATAAGATTCTCATGGACTTTTTTGTCAATGCTAGCTTTGAACCATGATCCTCACGTTTCAGCCACCTGAGTAACTAGGATTATATGCATGAACCATCAGTGTCCAGGTGTCAGCAGACATTTTTAAGGGGGAATGAACAAATGGGTAGTATTTCATTTTCACCTGTCTGTAGGTGTTTAATATTGGTCTGATTTTTTTTTTGCTTAGCTTTTCCTTGGGTGGAGTTAAAAGTTTCTGCTTTTCAACAAAGGATATTAATGTCTACTGAAGGAATAAGAGCTATATCTTAGAGAGACCATCCATATTCTTTTTGAATAAATGTTTATCTATGACAATCTGGATATGCATATTTCCTGGCAGGTTTTAGAAGCTCAGAATCTTCAGCATTTCAGCTTACCACAGACTCTAAATTATTTCATTGAGGCCTCCTGTTTCTAGGATTTCTGAAATTTTGAATTCTCTCCTTTCTTAGAAATTACAAAATAGGTAATTCTGTTATGCATTTCCTTTGATTTTACTGGGACTTTAGAGTGGTCTTCGATAAATAAATGGGTGAATAAACAAACTTTCTCTGATCTAACAACATACTTCTGGTGATAAGCTGAAAGTATTACATTCATTTTTCTTAATGATCTCATTCTTCACTGTTCAAATTGTTGTCAGTCACTGATCAATGTTGCATATAAATTTAGGTCTCAAAAGCAAAATAATCCATAGCCTTCAAAGTGGATACAGTCCCGTAATTATGAAGAACAACTACCTTCAAAGACCTCTTGTTATTAGAGAAGTGCCTTATAAACCCACTGAGGGAATCTTTGGAGTGAATTTTGTAAGTTTCCTAAGGGCAGGATCATGTTCATACAATTCTGAGCACTTTCTGAGTGTTTTGTTATGTTGGCTTTTTGTCTTTCTTCTCTCAATGTCAAGTCTTAACATGTAAGTACTCAGTAGTACAGTTAATCAGGAGTGCAGCAGACTTGGTTTACAAAGAGGTGACTCCCAGTCACTTGTTTGTACAACTTCCTTCTCATTGGACCCTCTATGGGCTCTTATTAAGACCTTCAATATTGGGAAAAGGGAGGAGGACTGAAAGGGGATAGGCTTGACTCAATTGTCAATAGGTGAGGACTGTTTATTGAGGAACACCAAGGGGCACAGACCTTCCTACAGTTTGGAGGTTGTGGGTAGGAGCTGGGCTTTTCATCTGAGCAAGGAGGCAGAGATGAATGAAAGGGCCTAGTCTAGTGAATTGTGCCTTTCAAATGAGCTCACGTGGGATGTTCACAGCTGGGTTCAGGCACATCAAACAAACATACCTGAGAATTTGTCTGGCATCTATGGACCAGGGACAATAGGGTGGGAGTCAATCCTTCACTCTACATCTGATACTGTTGCCTTTGGTAGTCCTGTGACAGAACACCTTTTGACACCTGAATTCTTTCCTGTTCTCCTCACATTTTCTGTCTTATTGCTTAAAGACAAGCTATAAAATACTATTTCCTACTCCTGTGATTATTGAGCTTATGAATTGTCAATGAGCCCATATACACACGGGATGAAGTAAATTTCTTCCCTGGGGCTTCTGGGCCCTGTTTGGCTAAGGTTAGCCTTTACACACACACACACACACACACACACACACACACACACACACACACACGCACACACACACACGCACACGCATGCACACATCTTCAGACTCTCATTGTTTCTAGGCTTTCTCCACGGTATTCATTGTCCCAATCAGAATTATTTAAATACTGAAAATTGGACCCTATTAATAATTATTCTGGGACAATGGCACAAGTTGGTTGGACTCAGAGAACAGGAACACATGATCATTTTAGGTATATATTACTCTTGTTCTCTTTTCCCCTTGATCTCCATTCTTTTCTACTTAGTTCAGCTCAAGACTCTCTTGTCCTTAGTGGCTTATTGCTAGGAAGCTTCTCTGAATGAAGTCTGAGTTTACTAGGTCAAAATGATGAGGCTCCATGTCAGAAGCCATTTTGTTCTTCAGCTCAGTGTTTAACTACTGGGGTAACATTTTGGAGTGTGGGTTCTATAGCAGGCTGTGTCCTGGCTATTAGTAGCAAGAACTAGATCACAGAGGGCCCAATGTCACTAAATTGTCTGTGTTTGTTGTACATATATGTCTTATATTTGCCATTTTTTTGGCTTTTCAAGTCCCCTATTCTTAGAGAAGATCAACATTTTAAAGCAGTACCTATTTAAGATAAAAGCCATTTTATTAACGTTAATGATTAGCATATCTAATCACTTAGCTACCTTCTTATATCTTTTACAAAAATTGTTGAAGCTTCACACCTCTTGTTTAAACTTCTGTAAAGAGATTAAAGGGTCAATATTAATACCATAAGAAGTACTTGATAAGCTATAAAATAGTATCCATGTGTTAGTCCTTATGTTCTGTTTCAAATAGTGAAATTTAATTCTTGACCAATAATGCTATATATCAAGTTGTATAACACTCTCAAAGAAGCTCAGCACTTATATAAGGAATCTACTCTCAAAAATGGATTTTTAAATTCTTTGTTTTGTATTTCTAGAGCTATGTTTTCATTGCTTATACCAATACCAGTTAGATATGTTGTATGGTCATTCTTTTAATTCATGGTTTTGCGTTTTGCTCTTTGGAAAGTGTTTGATGATAAAGATACACTTTAATTTTAACATCAACAAACCTGTGCCTGTTTCATTTTCTACACAATTGAAATGTCAGGTAAGTGCTTTTCAGTTTTCCTTGGAATCAGAGTTCAGGAAGGGATCATTTAGATTCTTGCCTGGCGAAAATATCAGCAGTGGCAGTGGGCAGTGTTCCTAATCATGGCTACCATGGCAGATGTGGGTGGCAGCTCCAGCTGAGGTGTCTGCCCCTGGCACTGTGCCATTGGTGGCTTCTTGACACCAGTTCTGAAGATATGGAGACTCATTCTTGGTGTTGTGCCTCTTCTGCACCAAGAATATTCTTGGTGTGTTCTCTGGCTTTCCTGGATGTTTAGAGATGTTTGCATACATATTATAAAAAAAATTAGCCTAACAGAAGTAGAGAAAAATTATATAAGGAATCTTTACCTTTCAGCAGGCACACTTAAAAATAGTGCAAATTTTATTGTTTTCTTTCTTTACTGTTGCTATTAAAGAATTTAACAGTATTTTCACTTCAGTATAAGTCTCCAAGAAATAAAGACGTTTTCTTGTATAACTTTACTATTCTTCATCTTTTCTATTAAGTTAATAGCAGTTCTTTAATATTGTCATTTAAGCCTGTGTTTCCTCGATTTTCTAAAAAAAAAAAAAAGAACCAAGCCTCTGCCTTTTTGTGTGTGTGATATTGGTGACAGAACTCAGGGACTTGTGCTCCTAGTGTTCCTCCACTTGAGTAATTCCTCCAAATGTGCTCAATTCTCAGCTGAGGTCTTGCAAGCATTTCTGCCTAGGCTGGTCCCAAACATGTGGTTTGCACAGGAAGTAGAAATAGCCATGAGGAAAGACACATGTGGATGTGTTGTTGTGTATATAGCTATTGAAGGTAAAATATTCTTACACAGAGGCATCCCCTCTAAAGTCTAGTCACCCAATGTAGACTTGTACATGGTATTTGTAAGCAAGTTTAGATGGGGATAGAGATAGTGGTATGGAATAAATTTCTAGGAAGAAATAATTCTGCAAAGGGCATGTTCAGGTAAGTGAACAACCTAAGAAAATTAGAGATTTGTGACAGTTTCTCAGCAATTGCAGGCTGTGAAGGAAATGGCCCAGCAAGGTAAGTGTGCTTACAGAAGCTATAGGCCAAGGTACTTTGAACAATGACTGGTTTGGTTTGTCACCAGAATGTTCCTGCAGGGGTAAGAGTACTGGCTTATTTCAGATTGCTCAGCCTCAGGTCATCCATGCTAGTCTCCTTGCCATCAATATACTAGTTTCATTGTGTGCCATAAGAAAAACACTTTCTTTGATGCTTATCATGATCAGGACAATTGTGAGGGCCATAAGGTTTCAGACTATGACAATAAATGTATTCATTCATTCATTCATTTTTGATGTTTCAGTGTTGTTCTGCCATAGGTCTTGCTGTGCAAGCCACAGTTGAGTCATACCTCAAGGCTTCCTACCAACAACTGAATGAAAGTATTACAGGTATGTATCCATCTGTTTATTTCAATGAGATCTTCTTTGTTGTATGGTTTCCAACCTTGAATTGATTATTCAAAGAAATCGCCAAGACTGTATACTAAAAGAAAAAATATTCTTTGGATGCTTGTATATGAGAGCAACAGTCAGCAGCTATGTTAAAGAGCCTTGTGTCCTGAGATGGGTTGCATAGTGTGTATGCCTTTTAAGTTATGCCTGTGTGTCCCTGTTTGTATGTCCTGAGGTTTGAACTGAGGTCCAAGGTGCTGTCCTGAATTTTCTTTTCAAGACTAGTTCTCCATCACTATAATCTTGCATTTGAAAATTAATGTTTGTTTGTCATGGGGCTTGAACTCTGGGTTGACGTCCCTCAGTTCTTCAGCTCAAAATTAACATTCTGTCCCTTGAGCCATAGCACCTGTTTTCTGGTGGTTTAATGGAGATAAGAGTTTCACGGACTTTCCTGCACAGACTGGCTTTGAACCATGATCCTCAGTTCTTAGCCTTCTGAATAGCTAGGATTACAGGCATGAGCCACTGGCATCCAGCTGGAAATTACTGGGTTTTTTAAACATAACAAATATTATTGACAAATAAACAAGTGTGGCCTCATCAGAAGGAAGCCCATTTGCTTTCCACCATTGTCCCATTCCTATAATCTTACCTCGGAAAGATGAGAACTGGAGAATCATGGTTTGAAGAAACTCCTAAAAACAAGTCCACAAAACTCCATCTGTAGTTAACTAATCAAAGTACAAAATGGAGGCCTGATTCAGTTGGAAGAGTGTCAGCTTTGAGCAAGCAAACAAATCCTAAAAAACATGAGTTCATGTTCTTAGTTTAAGTGGTTGCAAAATATGTAGATGACATCCAGGCATACAGTCAAATAAATAGAAGATGATAGATCACACTTTCTTGTTGCAAGTTGATCCCACAAGATAAAACAGCTCATAATACTGGATAAAATATAACTTTTAAATTATGAATTGGATTTGAAATGATACCCAATGCATACAATTCTTGCAGCTCCAAAAATAGCTCTTTGCACCCCCACAAATACGTTTTTGAAATCAGAGCCTTGCCCTTTCTTGCCTTTGCTTTCTCATCTAGCCAAGCTCGCTCTCTCTCTCTCTCTCTCTCTCTCTCTCTCTCTCTCTCTCTCTCTCTCTCTCTCTCTCTCTCTCTCTCTCTCTCTCTCTCTCTCTCTCTCTCTCTCTCTCTCTCTCTCTCTCTCTCTCTCTCTCTCTCATATAACTCTCATTCCATGAGATTCAATTCCCTTGTCTTCCAAAAAATTCAGCAATTTTAATTGTTCTGTTTCCATACATGAAAATAAGTTACATCAAGACTTAAAACCTTTAGCTTTGGGATATACCACTTGGGTTAGCTGGTGGCATACTCATCATTAGACATTTCCAGTCCTAAGAATGGTTGTTACATCTATTGGGGAAGCAGAGGAGGAGCACTGGAGGGCTGCTTAAGCATCTTGAAGACCAAAGAGTACCAGATGTTTAAAGGAAGCCTTGGTTCTCCATCAGGTACCAGAAGAGAGGTGCAGAAAAGTTCTGGTAACTGTTGATTTTGCTATTAACTTTCACAGAAACCGTACTCCAATTTTGATTCAGGTGACCACCCACAAATACACCATTGGTGTATTTTCCAGGCATGAAGTATAAATCCAGCAAAGCATGAAATCCCTTGTAATGACTAATTTAACAAGAGCCCATGACTTTTTGAGAAGATTGGACCTGGGGCCTAAACCCAGGACATAGAGCGAAGGGAAAGGAAAGGCACTGGGCAGAGCAGAGTGACTGTGGCATCCCAAAATGGTTGATTAAAAGTAACAGCAATTATTGTGCATTTCAGTCTAGTCTACATAGGTGGGTTTCAATACTGTAGCTGGATCCACTTACAAGGAATGGGACAATGGTTGGAGGCAAAGCGGCTTCTTCATTATATTTGTCAAGAATAGTTTTGCCATTTTTTTAAAGCAGTAATTTTCAGCTGGGTGCTAGTGGCTCATGCCTGTAATCCTAGCTACTCAGGAGGCTGAGAACTGAGGATCATGGTTCAAAGCCAGTCTGGGCAGGAAAGACCATGAGATTTTTAAGACTTTTTATGTATCTAATCAAGCCTATTTCCCATTTCACCCTGACAAAAGCAATGTGAAATGTGTAAAAAATATCAGTTTCAAACAAAAATCAATCGAGCAAGATACATTTGCAGTTTGAAAAGTTACAAGAAAAGTAGTGCCTTGTGGTAAAGTTTCTTACTCAACAATTTCAAATGTCTCAGTGTCTGTGTATAAAGAGATTATGGCAAGGCACGAGTGGCTCATGTCTTTAATCTTAACTATGAAGGAGGCTTCAGCTGAAGGGTAGTGCTCTACCATTTGAGCCATAGCGCCACTTCTGGTTTCTGGTAGTTCATTGGAGATAAGTGTCTCACAGACTTTCCTGCCTGGGCTGGATTTGAACCACATCCCTTAGATCTCAGCCTCCTGAGTAGCTAGGATTACAGACAACACCTGGCTAAAAGTACAATTTATTAAACATTGTCTATATTATTTTTGTTGATTATGACATCAGTGGCAAAACATATAGTAATAAAAGTGGCAACTCTTGGGTCTGGGAAGGTGGCTCAGTGGTAGAGTGCTTGCCTTGCATGCATGAGGCCCTGGGATCGATTCCTCAGCACCACATAAGCAAAAAGAAAAAAGCTGGAAGTGGCACTATGGCTCAAGTGGTAGAGCGCTAGCCTTGAGCTTAAGAGCTGAGGGACAACGCCCAGGCCCAGAGTTCAGGCCCCACGACTGGACCTCCCCCCCAAAAAAGTGGCAACTCTGCAAAAATCATAACAAAATACTAATATATGATCCTCCATTAACAATTATGATAGAAATAGGTCAGAGAGAACTAGATGATTTAAAAGGTCCTTTTTCTAATTCTAAAATCATATGATTTACTCAATGATTCATATTAAATACTTATGTGGTAAGCACTGTGAAAGATACAAACCAAATGTTACTGAACTACTGAGTCAAGGAATTAAATTCTGCAGAAGGTATATAGGTTCAATTTTATAAGAGTACCTCACAAAATCCAGTTAAACTGCTTACTATATCAGACTGTGGTCTATATATCTATCAAATAAAGAAAAGACAAAAGGCTGTGTGAAAGTAGTTCATGCCTATAATCCTAGCTACCCAGGAAGCTGAGATCTATAGATCATGGTTTGAAACCAGTCTAGGCAAGAAAGCCCAAGAGTTTCTTATTTCCAATTAACTACCAAAAAAGCCAGTAGTGGGGTTGTGGCTCAAGTTGTAGACTACTAACCTTGAGTAAAATGTCTCAGGGACAGTGCCTAACCCTAAATTCAAGCCCTAGGGTCAAAATCAAACAAGGAAAGAAAAGACAAAGGGACTTCTGAAAGACACATCAGAAATTACTACTAGCTGCTCTTAATATGTATGTGGCAGAAACTACATTCTTTCTTCACAAATAAAGAACCAGTGAGTGGGGCTGGGAAGGTGGCTCAGTAGTAGAGTGCTTGCTTTGCATGCATGAGTCCCTGTTTTTGATTTCTCAGCACCACATAAGCAGAAATAGTTGGAAGTGGGGCTGTGGCTCAAGTGGTAGAGCACTAGCCTTGAGCAGAAGAGCTGAGGGACAGTGCCAGTTCAGGCCCCACAACCAACAAAAACAAACAAATAAATAATGAGGTTTGGAGGTATGGATAAATGACAGAGCATAGTATACACAAGATCCTGAGTTCAATATTCACCACAAGTGCAAAAAAGTGGGGAAGGAGAAAGAAAAAAACATATGACATAGTAATTTACAAATGTCCATTAGCATGTAAGAAGAGAAATAGCCAGGCCCCAGTGGCTCACACCTGTAATCCTAGCTAAGGATCATGGTTCAAAGCCAGCAGGGGCAGAAACGTCCCTGAGACACTTATCTCCAATTAACCACTCAAGAAAACAGAAGTGTTGCTGTGACTCAGAGGTAGAGTGCTAGCCTTGAGAAAAAAAAATGCTCAGGGACAGCACCCAGGCCCTGAGTTCATGCCCCGCAATAGACAAAAATTTAAAAAGAAAAAAAATCACATTATTTATAAATTTAAGGTAACTCTAATATTTTGTTCCAGCTTCATTCCATTACTCCCTGTCCATTCCCTCACCTCTCATAATACTAAAGTAGTTAGCACTGGATCTTCTTTGGTATTAGTTTTTTTCCTTGTTTGCTTCAAATCCATCCAAATCGTTTTCATTTTCTCTACACAGGCATTCTCCCTTTTCTTTCAGGTTGTAAATAATACTAAATAGTTGCTCCTTCTCAATTCCTTGATCTCTTCAAATAATTCTTGCTTTGTAGGTTACTTTAATGTCCACTGTGTTTCTTTGGATCTTTATATCAATAAGCTCTACTGATGTCTCAATGAAGTTCATTGATTCAGCTTCCATTTTTGTGATCGAACTTCAATAATAATACTCACATCTTGGAATCAGAAATGGTCTCAAGATGGGTTTCTGACATTGGGGGCCTAATTTAGGTAAGTCTAACTATAGTGAAGATCCTGCAGCAAGTAATCCACTAGTAATCCACAATATACAGCAGGACCAGAGATAATTAAATTATCATGCAAAGCTGTTTAAGATGAAGTGCCATTTGAAACCAAACAGTTAGAGAATGAAGTAGAAAAGCAACTTACCATTACTGCATTATCTTTGCCAAAAGACTAAATATTACTAAACAATTTGCAAAAACAATCTCAGGGATTCAGGAACACAGCTCAAGACCGACAAAAAGTCAGGCACTAGTAACTTAAATCTATAGTCCTAGCTACTCAGGAGGCTGAACCTTGAAGGAAAAGTCTTCAATTAACCGGCAAAAAGCCAGAATTAAAGGTGAGGCTTAAGTAGTAGAGTGTCCAGCTATGAGCAAGCAAGCCAAAGAAGAGTGAGAAGCTCTAATTTCAAGCCTCAGTACTAGAAGATACTCAGAAAACTCAGAGAATTTCCATGGTGGCTTTTAAAGAATCCCTTATATCCTGTAGCCCTAGAACATACAAGTTCAAGAACCAGACTCTAATTATGCTGAACACTGAATTATCTTTAATGGTGAGTCTAACCAAGTTTCTCCTAAAAAGTTTCAATTTGGAGATAATTAGGAAATAAAGGACCTTGGTTGAGAGCTTTCAGAATTACATAAACCTAAAAATTGTGAACCCCAATATCTCCAAAATAATTTTTACCCATCCCTCCTCTTTGAAGTAACTAGCCTTCTACTGCTCAAAGATTTATTCATGACTACAAGAAGCAGCTGACTTATGAGTATTTCCAAAATCCACCTGCACTGCTGCCATTAAAAACTTACTCAAGGGCTAGGAAGTTGGCTCAGTGGTAGAGCACTTGCTTTGCATGCCTGAGGCCCTGGGTTCGATTCCTCAGCACCACATAAGCAAAGAAAAGAAAAAAGAAAAAAAGAAAAAACCTGTAAGTGGCTCTGTGACTCAAGTGGTAGAGTGCTAGCCTTGAGCTGAAGAGCTGAGGGACAGTGCCCAAGCCCAGAGTTCAGGCCCCACGACCGGACCCCCCCCAAAAAATTTACTCAAATCTCAGTTTCTATAGGAGAAATGCACATCTGACACTAGAGATAACAACATATATAACAAAAGATTTGCATGCTTTTTTTTTTTTTTGGTCATGGGGATTGAAGTTCGGGCTTCATCACTATCCCTCAGCTATTCAGCTCAAGGATAACGCTCTACCACTTGAGCCACAGCACCACTTCTGATTTTCTAGTGGTTTATTGGAGATAAGAGCCTCATGAACTTTCCTGCTCCAGCTGGCTTTGAACCTCAACCCTCAGATCTAGCCTGCTGAGTAGCTAGATTACAGGAGTGAACCATCAGTGCCAGGCATGAGTACATTTCTTTTTTTTTCTGATTTTTTTAATTTAATTTTATTTTATTTGAGAACATACTGTACAGAGAGGCTACAATTACATGGGCAGGATAATGCATACATTTCTTACCAAGCATTGCAGCCTCCTCCTCTGTTTACCCTTCACCTCCCTTCCCAGCCTCTGCCCTCCCCCCACCCAATTATACCCCCTCCCCCCACACACCAACATTGTAAAGTTGGTTTTGACATGACATTTTGTACTTCTCATTGTTGCAACAGGTCCACCTGAATCCTTAAACGACTTGTTTGTCCCCATCTCCTCCACATGTTATACTGACATCAAATATAGTGAAAGCAGGGGTTAAACTGTGGGGGAGGGACATACAAAGCAACAAAGAAATAATCTTATAAATGCATTAGAAACACATGCATGAAAGAAACGAAAACATTAAAATATATATTTAAGGGTTCATTTTCCTAACATCACATTATCTGACCTTTTCCGCTTGACTCATACCTATACTAGATATTGCAAATAAGGGAAACCATGGGACCTATGCTTCTTTGGGCATGGCTTACTTCACTTAATATAATTTTTTCCAAACCTCTCCATTTCCTAACAAATGGGGGAATGTCATTCTTTCTGATGGAGGCATAGAATTCCATTGTGTATATATACCACATTTTCTGGATCCATTCATCTACTGAGGGGCATCTGGGTTGGTTCCATATCTTAGCTATGGTAAATAATGCTGCAATAAACATAGTTGTGCTGGTAGCTTTAGTGTGGTCTTGTTTGTAAACATTTGGGTAAATGCACAAAAGTGGGATTGCTGGATCATAGGGGAGATCTATGTGAAGACTTTTGAGGAACCTCCATACTGCTTTCCAAAGTGGTTGAACAAGTTTACATTCCCACCATAAATGAAGTAAAGTTCCTTACTGTTCACATCCCCTCCAGCATCTGTTGTTGTTAGAGTTCTTGATTTTTGCTGTTCTAACTGGAGTGAGGTGATATCTCAATGTTGTTTTGATTTGCATTTCTTTTATGGCTAGGGATGTTGAACATTTCTTCATGTGTCTATTGGCCATCCTTCTTTCTTCTTCAGAGAAGCTTCTCTTTAAGTCTTTCGCCCACTTATTTATTGGGCAGTTGTTTCTTTGAGGATTTGTTGTTGGGTGGTTTAATTTTTTGAGTTCCAAATATATTTTAGATATGAGACCTTTGTCCGTTGTATGGCTAGTAAAGATCTTGTCCCAATCGGTGGGCTTTCTATTGATCTTGCTAGCTATGTCATTTGCCCTGCAGAAGCTCTGGAACCTTATGCAATCCCATTTGTCCTACCTTTCTTTGATTTGTTGTTTTTCCAGGTCTCTATTCAGAAAATTTCGGCCTGAGCCAAGGCGACCTAGGGTTTCTCCTTTTCCATCCTGTAATGTTTTCAAAGTGTCTGCTTTGAGTTCAAGGTCTTTGATCCATTTGGAGTTGATTCTGGTGCAGGGTCTAGCTTTAGTTTTCTACATGTAGTTAACCAATTTTGCCAGCACCATTTACTGAAGAGGCTGTCTTTCTTCCATTCTATTGTTTTAGCTTCCTTATCGAAGATTAGATGACTATAGGTCTGTAGGTTCATTTCTGGGTTTTCAATTCTATTCCATTGGTCCTGAGGTCTGTTCTTACGCCAGTACCAAGCTGTTTTGATTACTATGGCTTTATAATAGAGTTTGAAATTTGGTATTATTATTCCTCCAGCAGTCTTCTTTCCGTTGAGGACCGTTTTTGCTATTCGGGGTCTTTTATTGTTCCATATGAATTTTTGGATTGCCTCTTCTATTTCCTTGAAGAATGAGGGTGGAATTTTGATAGGTATCGTGTTGAATTTGTAGATAGCCTTGGGAAGTATTGCCATTTTCACGATGTTAATCTTGCCAATCCAGGAGCATGGGAGGTTTTGCCATTTTTTAAGTTCTGTGTTGATTTCCTTTTTCAAGATTTCAAAGTTTTCATCATAGAGGTCCTTCACTTCTTTGGTTAAGTTAATTCCTAGGTATTTTATTTTTTGTGGGGCTATTACAATTGGAGTTGCTTTCCTAATTTCAGCCACACTTTTCACATTGTTGGCATATAGAAAAGCCATTGATTTTGGGAGGTTAATTTTATAACCTGCTACTTTGCCAATGTTTTGAATCAACTTGAATAATTTGGGCGTGGAGTCTATGGGATTCTTTAAATACAAGATCATGTCATCTGCAAAGAGGGAGAGTTTTATTTCTTCTTTCCCTATTTGGATCCCCTTTATGTCTGCATCTTGTCTTATTGCTGTAGCTAGGCATTCTAATACTAGATTGAAGAGAAGTGGAGAGAGTGGGCATCCTTGTCTTGTTCCTGAGTTAAGAGGAAATGGCTTTAGTTTTTCACCATTGAGTATAATGCTGGCTGTAGGTTTGTCATATACAGCCTTTATTGTATTGAGGAATGATCCATGGATTCCTAATTTTTACAGAACCTTCATCATAAAGGGGTGTTGGAACTTGTCAAATGCTTTTTCTGCATCTATTGAGATAACCATGTGGTTCTTATTCTTGCTTCTGTTGATGAGATGAATAATATTAATTGATTTGCGTATATTGAACCAGCTTTGCATCCCTGAAATGATTCCTGTTTGATCATGGTGTATGATTTTTTGGATGAATTGTTGAAGTCGATTGGCCAAAATTTTGTTGAGAAGTTTTGCATCAATGTTCATCAAAGAAATGGGTCTATAGTTCTCTTTCGTTGATGAGTCCCTGCCTGGTTTTGGGATGAGGGTTATGATGGCTTCATAGAATGTCTTCAGTAGTGAGCTTTCTCTTTCAATTTCATTGAAGAGTTGGAGGAGTATTGATGTGAGCTCTGCTTTGAAGGCCTTGTGAAATTAAGCTGTAAAACCATCTGGTCCTGGGCTTTTCTTAGCTGGGAGGTCTCTTACTGCTGTTTCTATTTCAGTGCTTGATATGGGCCTGTTAAGCTGGTTTAACTCATCTTGGTTTAGTTTTGGCATGTCAATATTTGCTAGGAAAAGGTCCATTTCTGTCAAATTCTCAAACTTATTCGCATAAAGTTTTGAGAAGTATTCCCTTATAATGTTCTGAATCTTGGTTGTTTCCGTGGTGATGTTTCCATTCTCATCTCTGAGTTTATTAATTTGGGTGTGTTCTCTCGTTTTTCTGATAAGGTTTGCTAAAGGTCTGTCAATTTTGTTAAGTTTTTCGAAGAACCAACTCTTTGTTTTGTTGATTCTTTCTATAGTTTTTTTGGATTCTAATTCATTTAATTCTGATTCAATTTTGATTATTTCTTTCTGTCTACTGGATTGGGGTTTATCTTGCTGCTCTTTTTCAAGGAGGTTTAGATGTGTCATTAAATTGTTAGTTTCAGATCTCTCCAATTTGTTGATGTAGGAGCTCAGAGCTATAAACTTGCCTCTGAGTACTGCCTTTGCTGTGTCCCAGAGGAGCTGGTAATTTGTGTGTTCATTTTTGTTGAATGGCATGAACATTTGAATTTCCTTTCTAATCTCTTCCATGACCCACTCATGATTCAACAGTGTGTTGTTCAGCCTCCATGTGATACCGGACTTTCTTTGGTGACTTTTGGTGTTGAGTTCTAATTTTATTCCCTTGTGGTCAGAGAGAATGCAAGGTATAACTTCAATGTTTCTGAATTTAGACAAGTTTCCTGTGTGGCCTAAAATGTGGTCTATTTTAGAAAACGTTCCATGTGCTGCTGAGAAGAACGTGTATTCTGATGCTGCTGGGTGAAATGTTCGGTAAATGTCTGTTAAGTCTAGTTGATCTATGCAGCTGTTTAGATCTGCGATTTCTCTGTTGAGTTTTTGCCGAGTTGATCTATCTAGTGGGGAGAGTGGTGTCTTAAAATTCCCAACAATTAATGTCTTTGGATCTATATGGGATTTGAGGGAAAGTAGTGTTTCTTTGATAAATTTGGGTGTTCCATTGTTTGGCGAATAGATATTTAGAATTGTAATATCCTCCTGAAGGAGAGTTCCTTTCATTAGTATGTAGCGACCTTCTTTATCTCTTCTCACGAATTTTAATTTGAAGTCTATTTTATCTGATATTAGGATTGCAACTCCCGCCTGTTTATGAAGCCATTTGCTTGGTAGATTTTGTTCCAGCCTTTAACATTGAAAATGTGTTTGTTTTTACGGGCAAGATGTGACTTCTGCAGGCAGCAGATAGAAGGGTCTTGTTTTTTAATCCAACTAGTCTGTCTATGTCGCTTAATTGGAGAGTTCAGTCTGTTAACGTTAAGAGATAGGACTGAGAGGTATTTGGGAGTTCCTGCCATGTTATCCACCTTCTTGGGGGCTGCGAAAACTGGGTTCTTCCTAAGGTTCTTGGATTCTCAGTTTGGGTGCAGTTTCTTATGAGTACATTTCTTATCAAGCATTGTTGCCTCTTTATTTTTTCCCTGCCACCCCTTCCCTCCCATCTCCACAACTACATCCCTCCCTGCCCCATTTAAAAAAAAATTTTTTTAACCTAATGGTCAAAGCTCTCATTGTTTTTTTGTTTTTTTGGTTTTTTGGGGGTGTTACTTGTCCTGGGGCTTAAATTTAGGGCCTGGGCATCTCCCTTTACTATTTTTGTTCAAGGCTAGTGCTGTACCACTTTAGCCACAGCTCCACTTCCTACATGTCGATGGTTAATTGGAGATAAAGAGTATCACAGGATTTCCTGCTCTGGGTACCTTCCAATGGAGATTTCCAACACTCAGTCTGCTGAGAAGCTAGCATTATAGGCACCCAGGTTCTGATTGCTTTTTGATATTCACGGTAGAAAACTTACACTGACTTTATCACGCCTCTGACTGAACTGGATCTTTGATTACTATTCTTACAAAAACTTATTATTATTATTATAAAGGTGATGTACAGAGGAATTACAGTTACAATAAGTTAGGAAAAGAGTACTTTTTTGTTGTTCATTGTGGGGCTTGAAATCTGTCCCTCAGCTCTTCAGCTCAAGGCTAGCACTCTACCACTTAAGCCACAGTACCACTTCCAATTTTTTCTGTTTATGTGGTGTTGAGGAATTGAATCCAGGGACTCATGCATGCGAGGCAAGCACTCTACCACTGAGCCACCTTCCCAGCCCTCCAAGAGGATATTTCTTTTGGACAATGTCACCTCTTCCCTCTCTCTGTTTTTCCATCCTGTCCTCACTCACAAGTTATAGAGTTCACTTTTCAACATAGTGAATACCACTGTTGCATTTGTTCACTAATGTTCTTTATTTTTATTATATTTCCCTATATTTTTGCTAATTCTCACTATGTTTACATCAGATTTAAAACGTCACATGAAATGTCTATAAGTATTATATAGAATATATAATTATATAATTATAAAATCACAAAGTGTAAGGTATGTTAGTACTATTGTGTATTAAGATGAATAATTATATTAAAATATAAAGGAAGGGATTGTCGATGATTTTGGAGTAGTACAGGACTGGGGTTTGAACTCAGTGCATGTACTAGGTCAGTGTTCTACCACTTGAGCCAATACAATGCAAAAGATTTTCATTAAAATGAATGTATTTGTCCTAAAAGAAAAATCAGTGCTTTGAAAGGGTTAACATCTTAGTACAATAAAAATTCATGAAGTAAAGATAAAATATCCTCATGCATGTGTCTTTGTTCCTGAGAATTGAACGTAGAGCTCTATCACTGAGCTATATTCTTAATCCTCTATATTCTCTCTTTTTTTTTTTTTTTGGTCAGTCATGGGACTTGAACTCTGGGCCTGGGCACTGTCCCTCAGCTCTTCCACTCAAGGCTAGAGCTCTACCACCTGAGCTGCAGTGCCATTTCCAGTTTTTTGGTGGTTTATTTGAGGTAAGAGTTTCACGGATTTGCCAGCCTGGGCTGGCTTTGGACCACGATCCTCAGATCTCAGCCTCCTGAGTAGCTAGGATTACAGGCGTGAGTCTGGGCAACCATCTATATTCTTTAATACAGGGTCTCACTGAGTTGCCTAGGCTGGCTTCCAATTCCTGATCCTTCTACCTTCACCTCTATGATAGCTGGGATTATAGACAAGCACTCTGACCCTGTATGCCTTATCTTTCCATCAGGGTTCATCACCTGCTTCTTCTCATCCATTTAAATATTTGTTAGAAAAATTGATTATCTGCCAAGTATAGGCAATGCATAAGATGATGTCTACTTCTAAGTAGTTTACAACTACCAAGAAAGATTGTAAATAGGTGCTACTGGAAGATGAAGCCGAGCCTTTCCAGATAGGATTTTTGGCCTGAGTTATTTCAGAAAGAGTTAAACAGAATGCTCTGCTGGTGGAAAACAAGCTAGGGAGTGGTTCCATTGTAGGTGAAATGACCCAAGTAGGAGTTTGTATGTTTAAAATTTAGTGAACCATTACCATTTCTTTAATTTTTTGAGTAAGATACAAAATACCAATGGAATCTAATGCAGATGATCAATTCTTGAGTGTCAGCTATGATGAAGTTGTTTTACACTTTTTGCTTACAAAAGGATTACAAATTGCAGTTCATGAGACTTTCTGAATTTAGTTCAGGGAAAGGTTTTTTTCTTTTTCTTTTTCTTTTTTTTTTTTATCAATTTATGGTGGGATTCAGGTCCTCAGAACCCAGGAATATTGAGATCTATTAATTAGGTACAGTCAAAACCCTTTTTTCAAAATATAACTGTGATGTTCCAAAGTTGTTTTATTTTCAAACTATTTGATACTTAATTTTCTTTAAAAAGACAGTTCTTAAAAATAAATCACAGTTCTAGTTATGGTACCTAGGAAGAGGAGGTGGGGGAATACCCATTAGATAGAGAATCATGGAGTGAGAAGCTAAGTATTTCCCAAGAATTAAAAGAGCACTTTGGGGTCTGGGAAGGTGGCTCAGTTGTAGAGCGCTTGCCTTGCATGCATGAGGCCCTTGGTTCGATTCCTCAGCACCACATAAGCACAAAGAAAAAAGCCAGAAGTGGTGCTGTGGCTCAAGTGGTAGAGCACTAGCCTTGAGCTGAAGAGGTGAGGGACAGCGCCCAGGCCCAGAGTTCAGGCCCCACGACCGGACACACAAAAAAAAACACCAAAGATCACTTTGTTCCTTGATTTTGTTTTATATTTATATATTTTCATGAAAACAATGTGTACAGTAGTGTGCCCAAATCTGCAGTATGTGGCTTGATGGACTTTTACAATGTGCCTTGATCCCTTCTCCTTCCAGGTCTTTATCAATTTCAGTTTGTTTCCTTTTTTCCCCTAGTCTACCTTTTCAGTAGAGTCTTACTAGAATAATCCTTAATATAATAATCCTTTGGTATTTTAAGCTAACAGTTCCCTTTAGGAAAATCTGTTTAACTCTTTTGTATATGATTTGACTTTGAAACATATTGCAAGCTTCTTGTCCCTGTGCTCTTGAGCTCAAGGCGAGCACTCTGCCACTTGAGCTTTAGCGCCACTTCCAGTTTTCTAGTGGTTTTATCTGAGATAAGAGTCTCACCGACTTTCCTTCCTGGACTGGCTTTGAACCTGGATCCTCAGCCTCCTGAGTAGCTAGGATTACAGGCCACTGGCACCGGCACTAGAGGTAGTTTAAAAATAAGATTTTGTTATTATTAAAGTGTTTTGTACAGGGGTTACCATTTCTTAAGTAATGAGTACATTTCTGTTTTGGAACTTTGTCACCTCTTCCTGTTAGCAGTACTTTTGGAAATAACTTAAAATATTTGCCTAACACGTAGTAAGCGTTTGAACAAACTCTTAAAGCTGTTTACTAGCAGAAAGAAGCATATAAACCAACATAATAGTATAAGGATGGAGGGGACAAGTAGAGAAATTAAGGTTCTTAGAACTATTGGTTGATTATTCTGTTATTGTCTTAAACCCTCATTATTATAGATTATGAGTCCAGATTTTCTATTCTGTAATGCTTACACAGATAGATACTAGGGTCAGCTCTTGTATTTGCAGTCAACTTGTTTTCTAATTAAAATGTTTTGTATTTGTCCTCCTCCTCTCTGAGATTAGGACTAAGACCCTGGTAATCTGATACTTTTGCTCATTGGCTTGGTGCTCTACCACCTGAACCACAACTCCAACCCCATGTTTTTGAAATTTCAAATAGAAATGTTATTTAACTCTTGGAACATACTAGTGCTTGGTGGCTTGAAAGATTGAAAACTAATAAAGGAACAGGTAACCCCATGTGATTCAGCCATACAATTGAAGTATGTATTCATTATACATTTCAGAGTGGGAAGTGTTGCTTTAAACTTTTGTTAATGTCAGCTTTTACATTACTCTGTTTATGCTTTCTAGAATGTCATTTAGAATTGTGAAGTAGATTGACATTCTTTTTTTAAATAATTTTTTATTGTGAAGATACTGTACAGAGGGGTTACAATCACATGAGCAAAGTAATAAGTACATTTCTTACCAAGCATTATTGCTTCCTCCTTTGTTTTCCCCGTACCATCCCTTCCCTCCCACCTATACAACTTACCCCCCCCCAAATTGTAAAGTTCATTTTTCTTTTTTGGGGGGGGTCCGGTCATGGGGCCTGAACTCTGGGCCTGGGCAGTGTCCCTCAGCTCTTCAGCTCAAGCCTAGCGCTCTACCACTTGAGCCACAGTGCCACTTCCGGCTTTTTTCTTTTTGCTTATGTGGTGCTGAGGAATCGAACCCAGGCCTCATGCATGCAAGGCAAGTGCTCTACCACTGAGCCACCTTCCTAGCCCTTAAAGTTTGTTTTTTGACATAGCATCTTGTACATGTCATTGTTGCAATGGGTCAACCTGTATCCCTGTTTAAACAATTTATTTTTTCCCTTCTGCTTCCCAAATTATACCAACATCAAATTCAGTGAAAATGGGTTATACCGTGGGGGAGGGACATAGAAAAAAACAAAAAAAATCATGTGGTACCTTATAAATACGTTACAAACAATAGCAAGAAAGAAAAAAAAAACCACTTGATTCCTTATCTTGGTGTTCATTTCACTTAATATCATCTTATTTGACCTTTTCTGCTTGTCTCAGATATATAGTAGTTATAGCAAATAAGGAAAACCAATGGGACATATGTTTCTTTGAACCTGGCTTGCTTCACTTATTTTTTTTTCTTTTTTTTGGGTTCGGTCGTGGGGCCTCAACTATGGATGGGCCTGGCCGCTGTCCCTCAGCTCTTCAGCTTAAGGCTATTTCTCTACCACTTGAGCCACAGAGCCACTTCCAGCTTTTTTCTTATGTGGTACTGAGGAATCAAACCCAGGGCCTCATGCATACAAGGCAAGCGCTCTACCCCTGAGCCACCTTCCCAGCCCCTAATATAATTTTTTTCCAAGTCTTTCCATTTCCTAACAAATGGGGCAGTGTCATTCTTTCTGATAGAAACATAGAATTCCATTTTATATATAACACATTTTTTTGATCCATTCATCTACTGAGGGGCATCTCAGTTGGTTCCATATATTACCTATGGTAAATAATGCTGTAATAAACATAGTTGGGCTGGTAGCATGGTCTTGTTTGTGATCATTTGAGTAAATGCCCAAAAGTGGGATTGCTGGGTCATAGGGGAGCTCTTCGTGGAGTCTTTTGAGGAATCTCCATAGTACTTTCCAAAGTGGTTGAACAAGTTTACACTCCCACCAACTATGGAGTAGGATTCTCTTCTGTCCACATCCCCTCCAGCATCTGTTGGTATTAGAGGTCTTGATTATAGCCATTCTAAATGGGGTGACGTGGTATTTCAATGTTGTTTTGATTTGCATTTCTTCTATCGCTACAGAGGTTGAGCATTTCTTCATGTAGATTTTGACATTCTTTATGTGAAATACTTGGATTAAGATAAGTTTAAGAATTGAGAATTTGGGGATTTGAGGAAGTTAATGGTGGTACATATTCCATGTGTTTTGCTACTGCTAGCATGGCACATAACTTTCTGTAGAGAAATTATAGAAACATGACTGCGTAAAAGAAATGAGTGAATTAGCTTTGGTTTTGCAACAAAGTGAATTTGAAAAAGACACCTTTGTTTTATGGAACTTCTTAGGTTTCAGAGTTGGGAATAAGATTTGGAACCTGTAAAATGTCTGATTTTATATCTTCAGCTGTCTTGGATGTGTTATCAACTTATTCAGATGTGTTGAAGTGTATATGACTGAATGATGGTAATTTTTTTTAATGTTTCTTTTAGGTAGATGAAGTTCCTGATGGAGCTGTAAAACTACCTACAAACTACCCATTTTCTTTTTTGGAACTCATGAGACGTAAGTTCTGTTAGCTTTTCGATGCAAATTAGAAGTTTCAGGATTGTGCATAAAATGAAAAAGTAGAAATTAATTTAAAGAGGAATAGGAAAGAAATACAAAACTTTAAAATTATGCTTGAACTTTAGAATAAATTTTCAAGCTACCTCTTTGTGTTGAGGAAGCACTATGTATGTTTTACTTTTAGATAGTAAAGGCACTGTAGGTTTAATTTTGATTGAAAGTTTAATTTTCTTAATCAGGGAAGGAAGCAAAAGAATGGTGGAAAGTTTGTATGGGAAGTTTTTACAGGACATTCAATATTTCTGTTCAGTAAAATTACATGGACTTTCTTCTCCCCCCCCCCCATTCTGGGATTTGAATTCAGTGTCCTGTACTTGGTAGGCAGGTGCTCTACCATTGAGTCATGCCTCTGGCCCAACTAAGTGATTTCTTCTTTTTTTGTCAGATATGGGGCTTGAACTCTGGGCCTAAACTCTGTCCCTGCGCTCTTCAGCTCAAGGCTGGCATTCTACCGCTTAAGCCACAGTGCCACTTCCGGTTTTCTAGTGGTTTATTGGAGATAAGAGTCTCACGGAGTTTCCTGCCTGGGCTGGCTTTGAACCTCCATCCTCAGATCTCTGCATCCTGAGTAGCTAGGATTACAGGCGTGAGCCACCAGTGCCTGGCCCAACTAAGTGATTTCCATAAGGATTATTTTATATTATGCTTTAGGCCTTAGGCTATATTGTACAAAATATGAGAAGATGAAATCTGGACAGTTCCTTTGAGTGTACTAGAGGCTTATGGGTAGTAGAGCCATTCTGATTTGTTCTACTGTCCCTAGTGGATATGGGCACAAACTGATTTGGTGAGACATTTTTAATTTTTCAAAAGTTAGCTGAAAATTGAGCTGTTACTTTTATATGCATAAGATTTTCTGAGAGCTATCTCATGGGTTTCCAATGATTATATTTGTATATACCTATCATTTAGTAGCCTTCTAAGTACTATATAATTTGACTGGTTTTGAACTTAAAATAATTTCTGTAGCTTAGGCTTGCTTATTTGGGATGAAGAGAAACAAAGCTTGGTATTCCTCTTCTAATTATAATTATATTCCTAGAAATAGCTACAATGACAATGTCTGATTTAATGTTTCTTAGCAACCAGCTTTCAGTTATTAATGTGTATGTGTGGTACTGAGGTTTGAACTCAGCCTCATGCTTACTAATCAATTATCCTTCAGCCCTTTTAAATTCTGGTTGTTTTTGGAAAGGGAGTTGTATTTTTGCCTCAGACTAGTCTTGGACTACAGTCCTACCTGCCCCTCCAGTAACTAGGATTATAATCCTGTACCATTATCCTAGCTCTCACATAATTTTTTCAACAGTTATGTTTTGCTGTGATAATATACACAAAATGTATACCACTAAGTTGATTTTAATATGAATTTCATTAGATTTTAGCAGTTTCTTGTATTCATGATCATTCCATTCTCTTCAGTTCTAAACAACCACTAATCTACATGGTTGAATCACCATTTCTGGCCATTTCATGTTAGTGGTATTATAAAATACCACAAATTATTATTTTTTTGAAACTTAAAAAAATTGTCTTTAGTTGTACAAAGGGATTTCAATTCAAGAAATTGATAAATTTGTCAGTACAATGCATCTTTTTTGTGGGGGGCGGCCTGAACTCTGGGCCTGGGTGCTCTCCCTCAGCTCTTCAGCTCAAGGCTAGCACTCTACCACTTGAGCCACAGTGCCACTTCGGTTTTTTTCTTTTTGATTATGTGGTGCTGAGGAATTGAACCTAGGGCCTCATGGATGCAAGGCAAACGCTCTACCACTGAGCCACCTTCCCAGCCCCTAAAGAAACATTTCTTAGGGCTTATCCAAGACTTTCTGAGTCAGTCTGTATGCTATGGAGTTCAACACTCTAACAAGCCTTGGGGATGATCCTGAGCCATACCAAATTTACAAATACTGTATTAAATGTAGCTGGCATTAATTGAATTTTCTTTGGAGGGGAAGGGAGGCAGTTTGGGGCTTGAACTCAGGGCCTGGGCACTGTCCCTTAGCTTTTTTGTTTAAGACTAGCACCCTACAGTCACTAGAGCCACAGCGCTAATTCTTGCTTTTTTGTTTATGTGGTACTGAGGAATCAAACCCAAGGCATCATGGCATGCTAGGCACACACTCTACCACTAAGCTACGTTCCCAGTCTCCAATTTTTTATTTTTGTAACTTTAAAAAATTCTTTCTGAGTGGGCTGGGAAGGTGGCTCAGAGTTCAGGCCCCATGACCAGACCTCCCCCCCAAAAAAAAATTACTTCTGATTTCTCTGATTTTAAGACATTTTGTAAAATATTTATATACGCGTATGTATATATATACACATTCTTACAGTTTTATAGGGCACTTGTGTAGACCATTGTTACTTCTTTTTTTTTTTTAACAGTCTTGGAGATCCAATGAGATCCTAGTTCATACAAGGCAAGTGCTCCTTCAGTGAGCTAAAACCTCCAGCATTAGGTTACTATTGTAAATTTAAAAGTGACTGTTCTTTCCCCAACATTAAAAAATGGAGAACTTTTATTTTCAATGCTGAAGATTAAACCTAGGGTCTTGAACTTGCTGAGCAGTGTTACCACTTGGAAGCATATGTAGCCCAAAGTCTGTATTTAAATCACAGCATTACACTGGGTACCTAAACTTATTAGGTATTACTTGGTTAATTAGGTATTAAGATGGTTAAGGGGGAAAAATGAGGCTATTAATAATCAAGAAATTAATGCCTGGGAAGGTAGCTCAGTGGTAGAGTCCTTGCCTGCACGAGGCCCTGGGTTCCTCAGCACCACTTAAGCACCACATAAGCAAAAAAAGCTGGAAGTGGCGCTGTGGTTCAAACGGTAGAACGCTACCCTAGAACTGAATAGCTGAGGGACAACGCCCAGGCCCAGAGTTCAGGCCCATGACTGACCAAAATAAAGGAAATTAAGATATATTCAAATTTAAAAATACCTGCTTTAATAGCTAGGATATGGAAACAACCTAGATGCCCCACCACAGATGAATGGATCCAAAAATTGTGGTATCTATACACAATGGAATATTATGCAGCCATTAGAAATGACAAAATAATGGCATTTGCAGGGAAATGGATGGAGCTAGAAGGAATCATGTTGAGCGAGGTAAGCCAAGAAAGAAGAGACAAATGGTACATGGTCTCCCTGATAAGCGGATGCTAAATCCAAAACGTTAGGCGATATGACAAAACTAGCATGGCTTAAGAAACAAAGAACTCCCACTCATCTGGTTGAACCACTACTAAATATCCCCATGCTGCTGATCACATATATGGTATATAACATATGAACACCGTTATATGTTACAGACTGTGATAGACAATTTGCTCCAGGAAAGTTAGAATGAACTTGTGACTTTAAATGAACATCATTATTCCACAATACTGTGAAATTCCAGAAATTATTTAATCACTTAATCAAAATTAAAAAAAAAAGAACCTTGGGGAAGGGAGGGAGGGGAGGATGGTAGGGGGAAAACAATGGAGGGGGTAACAATGTTCAAGAGGAAGTGTACTCAATACCTCACTCATGTAACTGTAACTCTCTGTATAGTACCTTTACAATAATAATAATTAAAAAAAAACTGCTTTAAGCTGGGTGCCGGTGGCTCACACCTGTAATCCTAGCTACTCAGGAGGCTGAGATCTGAGAATCCTGGTTCAAAGCCAGCCCAGGCAGGCAAATCCGTGAAAATCTTTTTTTGGGGGGGGAGGGGGGGTCAGGTCGTGGGGCCTGAACTCTGGGCTTGGGTGCTGTTCCTCAGCTCTTCAGCTCAAGGCTAGTGCTCTACCAATTGAGCCACAGCGCTACTTCTGGCTTTTTTTCTTTTTGCTTATGTGGTGCTCAGGAATCAAACACATTGCCTCATGCATTGCAAGGCAAGTGCTCTACCACTGAGCCACCTTCCCAGCCCCAAGTCTGTGAAAATCTTATCTCCAATAAACCACCAAAAAACTGGAAGTGGCACTGTAGCTTAAGTGGTAGAGCTCTAGCCTTGAGTTGAAGAGCTGAGGGACAGAGCCCAAGCACTGAGTTCAAGCCCCACGACCTCCCCCCCTCAAAAAAAAAATAAAACTACCTGTTTCATAAAAATTTAGTGGCATTTTTATTTCAAAGTATACTTTAATGTTTTTGATCTTCAGTGTTTTTTTTTTTTTTTTTTTTTTTTTTTTTTGCTAGTCCTAGAGCTTGAACTGAGGGCCGGGGTGTTCTATTCAAGGTTAGCACTCTACCAGTTGAGCCATAGATTCATTTCTGGAGGTCAGAGTTTTATAGACTTGCCTGCTGGTCTGGCTTCAAATTGTGATCCTCAGCTCTCATCCTCTCAGCTTACTTAGTAACCAGGATTATAGGCAGGAGCCACTGGTGCCCAGCTATTATCAGTGTTCTTTTAAGTATACCATTTACATTTGCAAAGTCAGTACCTCCCAAAAGCTTGGAGAGTAAGTTATGGATTGATGATGAATTTGCTTTGTAACACTTGACACAGGATTTAATACAAGTCGATTTCAGCAGTCACATTTGCCTATTTTATGTGACTTTCAGCAAATTCCTTACATTTGTGTCCTTCTGAATTTGTAAAATAGGGATTTCATCTATCTTAGAACTTTAGGACACAGCTAAGGTGCTTTCATAAATAATTACTTAGACTAATGCTAAGTATGTGTTGAATAAAATGCCAGTAAGAATTGTATCGCTTTGAAAGGCTTGTTTTCGGAGCAATACTTGCTGGGATTTATAAATTAATAGTAACATTGCATTTTTTTTTCTAAGGCTGTTATTGTAGTGTTACTAAGTTTAGATCAGCTCAGTTTGAATTTTGCTGACTAGTTTTGCTAATTGAGAGAATGTCTTCGAACTCTCCAAACTCTTGAAAATTTAGTCATACTTTGCTGCTTTTATCTCTTATTAATGTTCAACTTTAGAAACTTAAAAAATACTATATAGTATATGTAGTGTATAGTATGCATATAATTTTTTTTTAATTTTTTATTGTGAAGATACTATACAGAGGGTTACAGTTACGTGAGCAAGGGAGCGAGTACACTTCCTATTGAGCATTGCTACCCCCTCCATTGTTTTCCCGCTAGCATCCCTTATCTCCCTACCTTCCCCGAGGTTCTTTTTTTTTAAATTGTGATTAAGTGATTACATAATTTCCCAAATTTCACAGTATTGTGGAATAATGATGCTCATTTAAAGTCACAAGTTCATTCTAACTTTCCTGGAGCAAATTGTCTATCGTGGTCTATAACATATAACGGTGTACACATATGCATATAATTTTTAATTACTGTAAATTTACAGAGATTTCATAGTTGTATTTTCATACATGCATATAATATACATTGTTGAAATTATGTTCATTTTTTTGGGAGGGGGGGTCAGTTGTGGGACTTGAACTCTGGGCCTGGGCTCTGTCCCTTAGCTCTTCAACTCAAGGCTAGTGTTCTGCCACTGGAGCCACCGTGTTACTCCAATTTTTTGCTGATTTATTGGAGATTAGAGTCTCAATAAACTTTCTGGCCTGGGCTGGCTTTGAACTGTAATCCTCAGATCTCAGCCTCCTGAGTATCTAGGATTACAGGCATAGCCACTGGCACCCAGCTTGTCCTTTCTCCTTCTGCTGGTCGTCTTTCCCCATCATTCTACCTTTTACTGTCATAGCATCTATTTATTTATTGAGCCAAGCCTGGGCCTTCACTCAGGGCTTGGGCACTGTCTCTGATTTCTCTCTCTCTCTCTCTCTCTCTCTCTCTCTCTCTCTCTCTCTCTCTCTCTCTCTTTTTTTTGCTCATGGCTTGTACTTTACTGTTTGAGCTGTAGTTCCACTTCGGAATTTTTGGCAGTTAAAAGTCTCATGATCCTCAGCTCTTACCCAACATGTTAGGATTACAGGTATGAATCACTCCTGCCTGACTTGTTATAAAATTTTAGTAAACATCCTTTTTAAGATTTGTTTCATATTTTGTGATTTTATAATAGGTAAATGAAGCAGCAAGTTAGAGTTGATAAGTTGAAAATGAAACGTTTTGTTTAGAAAATACTACTTAATAAAGATAAATGACTTGATCTTGATGTCCTTGTCTCTGATAGGCCTTCATATTTTGATTATGGCCCCTTTGGTTTGACTTAAAAGTTCTAAGTTTGGGCTGGGAAGATGGCTCAGTGGTAGAGTGCTTGCCTTGCATGCCTGAGGCCCTAGGTTCGATTCCCTAGTACCACATAAGCAAAAAGAAAAAAGCCGGAAGTGGCGCTATGGCTCAAGTGCAGCGCCCAGGCTCAGAGTTCAGGCCCTATGACTGGAGCCCCCCCCCAAAAAAAAAAAAACGTTCTAAGTTTGTGGTGATTTTGTGTGGGCTTTCTTATGGGCATCCATACTGTTTAGTAAAAAGGTAAAATCTGAGACATAACTGCTTTTCTATATATTTGCAAAAGAACTTCAATCCACATAAGTTTACTGTTAGATTTGGAATTTACTGCTTAATTTTCTCATTGCTTTTAAAAAGCAAATAATAAAAGCAAAGTTCTAAAGAGAAAGAATAATATTTTTATATTTTAGAATTTCTTAAGCTGTTGTGTTCTGTTTTTTTTCCTCTGAACTTTCACAATTTTCCTTCCTTCATTCCTTCCTTTCTCTCTCCCTTTCCTCTCTCCCTCCCCTCTCTTCTTTCCTTCTTCCCTTTCCTCCCTTCTTTCCTCCCTTTAATCTCTTTCTCGAGCTGGTACCAGCACTTGAACTCGGGGCCTAGGCATTTTCCTTTAGTGTTTTTGTTTTTGGTGCAAGGCTGGTGCTCTTATACTTGAGCCACAGTTTCACTTCTGCCTTTTTGATAGTTAATTGTAGATAAGTATTTCATGGCCTTTTCTGCTTGAGCTGGGTTCTAACCATGAACCTCAGATCTCAGCCTCCTGAATAGCTAAATTACAGGTGTGATCCATGGGTTCCTGGCTTCACAATTTTTTTGTATTTGCTATCAAAATGTAATTAGATTATGTCCTATTTCCATTTTGCATATAAAACACTTTTTGTAGGCCATTTGAAAATGGAACATTTCTAAGAGAAAACCATAGCCACAGCCACCATAAGGTGTTCCTTGGTAACTAGCGGTGCGGTCTCTAGGCTAATTTATGTACTATTCAGGAATCTTAGGGGATTGTATCCCCATGGAGAGTTATTTTGTTCATCAGCTTTGTTTATGACTTATCAGTCTTGAGCATATTCTTTACCCCACCTATACTTGGAATTGATTGTGAAGATCAAACATTGAGCAGTATATTTACTGTTACAATATTTATTTTATTTTTTGTGTGTGCTGATGCTGAATATTGAATTCAAGGTCTTATACTCTTGCTTGGCTTTTTCAGTGGCCTGGTGTGTGCTACTACTTGAGCTACATCTGCACTTCCAGGATTTTTCTCGTTAATCGGAGAGTCCCTTGGACTTTTCTGCCTGGCTGGCTTCAAATCAACATCAGACTGAGCCTCCTGAGTAGCTAGATTACAGGCATGAGCCACTGGTTCCAGACTCTTAAAATATTGCAGCCTCCTGGCTACTTAGGAGAACTGAGATCTGAGTATCTTGGTTTGAAACCCAAAGAAAAGTGCTTGGGAATCCCAATTAACCATCAGAAAAGCAGATTGGAGTGTGTGACTCAAGTGATGGAACACCAGCTGTGAGCAGAAAAAAGACAGCAAGAGTATGAAGCCTTGCCTTGAGTTCAAGCCCTCACTATTGGCACAGAAAAAGTGCTCAAACAATAGATTGATAGGTCCATTTAGCAAAATGTATTAAATAATTACTGACATGAAAATGTGTTCATATTTAATTAGAAGTATATAATGATGTTTAAATTAGGTACTGTCTGTTTTTTCACAGTACTAGAGTTTGAGCTTGAGCTTTGAGGCATTGAGCCTGGTTCGTTTGCTTGGCTGGTTCTCTACCACTTGAACCATGCTTCCAGATCATCTCTTTGCTGGTTATTCAGACTTGGTGATTTTTTTTCTCCCCAGCCTGGCTTTGTCCAGTTTGGGGGAGAAGTTTTTTTTTTTTTTTTTTTTTTTTTTTTTTTTGTCGTTCGTGGGGCTTGAACTCTGGGCCTGAAAAGCCTGTTCAATTAAACTGAATGAGACCAGGTGCTAGTGATTCCTGCCTCTAATAGCCACATGAGGCTGAGATCTGAGAATTGAGGTTCTTAGCCAGTCTGGGCAGAAAAGTTCATGAGAATCCCATTTTCAGTAAACAGTGGAGCTATGCCTCAAGTGGTCTAAAGCTGTAGCATTGGGCACAAAAGTTCAGGGACAGTGCCCAGGCTCTGAGTTCAAGGCCCAGGATCTGTACCCAAAAAAAAGTTCATGTAAATGAGATGGTGTTATGGATCTAGGAACTCATTACTGAATTAATAAAGTATATCAGATTGACATGTAGTTCTGTGGTTTAGTGCTTGACTTGTTTCTGTGAGACCCTGGATGCAATCCTTAGTACTGTAAACGAAAAAAAAAAAAAAAAAACAGTAGTATTTGGAATAAAATATAGCCTACTTTATCCCTACCTCTAAACAGAAAACATTTATTGTTCTGCAAAGAAATGGAACCTAAAAATATTTTAGAAGCCAGGTGGCTGGTGTTTCACACCTATACTCCTAGCTATTCAGCCTGAGATATGAGGATCAAATTTCTAAGACAGCCTGGAAGAGAAGTCTGTGTGGCTCTCTTGTGTTCCAAGCTGGAAGTGGAACTATGGCTGTAGTAGAGTGACTGTAGCCTTAAGTAAAAAAGCTAAGCAATAGTGGGAGGCTCTGACTTCAAGCCCAAATATCTGCATACATACTCCCCCCAAAAAGACTTTTCCAACATTTGTTCTGCCAGTACTTAGAGCCTTCTCATGTGTTGGTAAGATTGTGTTCATTGAAATGAATTCATCAGACTTTATATCCTTGTCTTCCCTTTAATTTGTATTTTATGAAATGCATCATATAATAGTGTTATTTTAGTAATGTACTATGTATATATTTATTTGAGGTTGCATTGCACTTATTATCTTCTTCTGTTTTAGTGCTTTTTTAGGACCAAAGGATATATTTCCTTACTCAGAAAATAAGGAAATGTATGGCAAACCAAATAAATAAAAAGGTTTCAATGAAGGCTTATGGGAGATAGATAACAATCCAAAAGTGAAATTTTCAAGTGTACAGGTGAGTCATTGGATACCCACTTAGTTTAGTATTATTTATTCAGTCTTGGAGGAAAAAATACCATCATAGCTAGAGGAAAATAAGATGGCATTTAAGACTCTTAGTAATTTTGGATTAAATTGTGTTCTTATTTATGGAATAAACTTTGACTTTTTATGTCTAGATGAACTACTGAAATTATTATACTGCTAATGAGACCTCAGAAAACTGAGAAATGCTTGGTTATTTACTCCTAAGAATAAAGTTTAATATATTAGATTTAAAGCCATATATACTGTCTTTTTTTTCTTTCTTTCTTTATTTTTTGTCAGTTGTGGGACTTGAACTCTGGGTCTGTGCACCATCCCTGAGTGCTTCAGCTTAACGCTAGAGCTCTACCACTTGAGCCACAGCACCACTTCCAGTTTTCTGGTAGTTAATTGGTGATAGAGTGTCAGGGACTTCCCTTGCCCAGGATGTCTTTGAATCTCGATCCTCAGATCTCAGCCTCTTGAGTAGCTAGGATTACAGGCGTGAGCCACCAGTGCCTGGCTTCTACTATATTAGGTCTCAGACATTTCCATACATGCATACAAATCGTTGAAAATAAGTTTTATTCTATTTTCATAAATGTGTAAAGTACTTAATTTGCCCTCTCCTTGGCCCTCTTCCCTCCTGCTAGTACCTGATCACCCAGAAGAGCCTATATTACTTTCCTATCATTCATTTTTTAAAGTGTGTATTACACAAAGGAATTTTGCCATGTTATTTCACATATATACATATATGCTATGTTCAGTTCAGGATATTTTTTTGGAGGGGTCAGTTGTGGGGCTTGAACTCTGGGCTTGGGTGCTGTCTCTACGCTCTTCAGCTCAAGGTGACAGACCGGGAGGTTGTGTGTGTGTGTGTGTGGTGTGTGGTGTGTGTGCGAGTGTGAGTGTGGGTGGTGGGTGGTATGTGTGAGCGTGAGTGGTGTGTGTGTGATGTGATTGAGTGTGTGTGTGGTGTGTGTGGTATGATTGAGTGACTGAGCGTGTGTGGTGTGTGTGTGGTGTGGTATGAGTGTGAGCATGTGGTGTGAGTGGTGTGATTGTGAGCAAGCATGTGTGGTGTGTGTGATTGAGTGTGAGTGTGGTGTGTGTGGTGTGATTAAGTGAGTGAGCATGTAGTGTGTGGTACTTTGGTGTGTGGTGAGTGTGAGCGTGAGTGGTGTGGTATGACTGTGTGGTGTGAGTTTGGTATGACTGAGTGTGGTGTGAGTGCTGTAGGTGTCGTGTGGTGTGATCGTGTGTGGTGTATGTGAGTGAGCATGTATGGTGTGTGGTGTGTGGTGTATGAGCGTGTGTGGTGTGTGGGTGGTGTGATTTGAGTAAGCGTGTGTAGTGTGATTGTGAGTGTGAACATATGTGGTGTGAGTATAATGGGTGGTGTGATTGAGTGTTAGCATGTGTGGTGTGTGGTGTGAGTTGGTGTATGGTGTGTGAGTGAGCGTGTGTGTGGTGTAATTGACTGTGAGCGTGTGGTGTGTGTGGTGTGATTGAATGAGCGTGTGTGGTGTGTGTGGTGTGTGGAGTGTGACCGTGTGTGGTGTGTGTGATTGTGTGTGTGGTGTTAGTGTGAGTCATTCCATTGTCCTAGGTGCTGGGTGTGAATGTTGCCTTATGCTCCGGGCCGCTCTTCCGTGGCTCTCCAGGGAGCAGAGCACAGAGCTTGTGGGTCACCTGCTGCTCTGCGCAGGGCCGGGTTCATAGGGTCGCTGGGTCAGGGGGATCAGCGGGGCCAGCCGGGCTGAGGGTTGGCAGGCCCAGCCTGGCCTTGGCTCCCACCCTGACTGCACCCAACGCCCGCCACTCCGTGGTCCCTGCGGTCCTGGAGGCAGAGGTTGGAGGCTCTCAGTTGGAGGCAGTCTGGACCAACTTCACCCTCATCTCAGAGAGACTGGTGAGGAGGGCACCTGGCACAGCAGGGAAGCTGGGTGGGGCCCTGTGCCTGGTGGGGGAGCTGCCTGGCCAGGCTCTGGGCCCGCCCGCCCCCCTGGACAGGGCAGCAGGTGCTGCTCCGCAGGTGGCCACTGGAGGGCGCTGTCTCCCCGGCCTGCAGAGCCGACAGAGGCCTTGTGCAGCCAGGATCCCATTAGTGGTGGAGGGGTGTCTAGTCCAGCGGGAGGGCGGCCCAGGTCAGGGGGTGACTGGCCAGCCAGGAGTGGGGAGGCCCACACGGTGGGGATGGAAGGGTGCGGTGGGAGCAGTGGGGGGCGTAGTGGGGGCGAGGTGTAGGGGGAGGTTCTGGGTGCAGCATGGGAGTTCTGCCCCTGATGACTTTCTTCTCTGCATAGCACCTGATGCCTGGCATTTCCTCAAATCATCTTCACAACACATAGGAGGTGGGCACCTCTGCAGCCCTATCTTTTTACACAAGAAGTTAAGTAATTCAGCATCAGGTAATCACGTGAACTGGCATTGACTTCAGGTCTGCCAGAGTTGGAGAACTTCGTCTCTTTGTTCCAAAGGAAATTGGAATATCTGTCTCCAGAATGTGGCTTTGCTCTGTTAAATGGCCCCAGGACTGGGAAGGTGGCTCAGTGGTAGAGCGCTTGCCTTGCATGACTGAGGCCCTGGGTTCGATTCCTCAGCACCACATAAGCAAAAAGAAAAAATCCGGAAGTGGCGCTGTGGCTCAAGTGATAGAGTGCTAGCCTTGAGCTGAAGGGCTGAGGAACAGCACCCAGGCCCAGAGTTTAGGCCCCATGACCGGACCCCCCCCAAAAAATCACCCCAATAAAAGCTGTTGTCTTCACTTGAAAGGTTGGGGAATCAGGAGATACTTTAGGTGGGGCATAAAAGCCTGTGCAAACATAAAAGATCATCATTCTACTGTTGATATATATCCTAGTAAGGACATTTTAAATGCAATGCAAACATAACATAGATTCCCTGCTGATGTTTCTAACTTAGTAATTTGTGAGTTCGACTTCTGAGCAGATCTTCATTGAGACACTTGAGTCATAGAGAAAAAATAACATTTGGCTTTGGAGTTCATCAACTTGGAAATTTTTTTTATATGTTTTTATTGTGAAAATACTGTACGGAGGGGTCACAATTACATGAGCAAGATAATGAGTACATTTATTATCAAGCATTGTAGCCTCCTCCTTTGTTTCCCCTTCCCATCCCTTCACATCCCCCACTTCCCCCAATCCTCCCCGCCCCCTCCCCACCGAAGTTGTAAAGTTCGTTTTTGACATGACAACTTGTACTTCTCATTGTCGCAATGGGTCCACCTGTATCCTCGTTTAAATGACTTGTATTTTCCCTTTCCCCTCCACAAATTATACCGACATCAAATACAGTGAAAGTAGGGGTTATAAAATGGGGGAGGGACATAAAAAGCAACAAAGAAATAATCTTATAAATGCGTTAGAAACAATCTCATGAAAGAAAACATTTGAATACATATCTTAGGGTTTATTTCCCTAACATCAGCTCATCTGACCTTTTCTGCTTGACTCAGACATATACTAGATATTGCAAATAAGGGGAACCATGGGACCTATGTTTCTTTGGGCTTGGCTTACTTCACTTAATATAATTTTCAACTTGGAAATTTTATTATTTTACTTTGTGAAGACAAGGCCTTACACACATGGAAATGAGAAACTAATTCGTAAGTGTACAATTAAACAGACACAGTTTGTATGCAAGTGTACACAGATGTATTAACTGAAGTATGGTATTTGCAGGGGAGAATTCGGATGGTAAAATTCCTCAGGAAAACAAACTCATAGTCCAATGAAATGAATACCAGGAAACTGGCACTTTAATGGTATGAGTAGGTCAAGGGGAGGGAGGGTGGATGAATGAAGAGAGGAAGGCAACCATAATACTTAACATGTATTCTGTGAAACCAAGAATTGAGAACAGGGCTGGTTTTGGGAGAGTTGGGAGAGAATGATGAAGGGGTGGCATGATCAAGATGCATTGTATTTATAAACTGATGTGTGCCAACACTGATAACAAAACCACAATATAAAAGGGGCAGCGAACACTGGGAGACATTGGCATAGGTGAGAATTACCTGCCTGACCACTGATAGAACCACACAGGCACTTCAATGGGGAAAGCCATTTCACAGAAATCATCTCAGGGAGACAGTGAATGTTTTGTCTTTATGAGGTATGCAATATTTGGATGTCATAGAAAGGAAGGATTCGAGGCACGAGCAGGGGTGGTGGGGGAGGAATATGCCCGGTCCCTTCCTGTGCTGGTGAGGTGCAGTGGGACAGTAGGGTTGCGGTGGAGGCGTGGGGAGAGGAGGCTAGAGGAGACCTTGAATGTCACATTGAGGACGGGTTTTGTGCTGCAGCAGCAGAGGACTGTCAGGAGCACAGAGGTAAGATTTCCTCGGTGGTGCTGTGGAGGCAGAGACAGGAACCATAATACTAATTAGGCGTTCATTGCTAATACGCTCATAGGAGTGGTGGCCAAGAGTAGGATGTGAGAGATGTGGAAAGTCAGTATGAAAGCACAGCTGAGTTACTCAAAGACAAATTTCCAAGTGGGTAATGAGAAAAGGAGAAACTCTCTGACACAAAAATAGAACAAGGTGAGGAATTTGGTGGGGGCGGGTGGTTAAGAAGGTGCCTATTTTGAGATAACAAACTTGCTTCTGGATGTAATGAGTTTTGATGTGCTGTTAGAATGTGACGTGTAGATGTCCACATATAAAATTGCCAAATGCAGATATCTGAATTCTGATGATGTGAAGCCCTGGAGTGCCAACGTGAACCGTGAAACCAAGAGCTTCTGAAAAATTCAGGCCCCAAACGCTTTGAGATGTCAAACCTCAACCCGTCACTAAATTATTCACATTTGATTTTGTTCTCATAATGAACAGAGCAAAGAATCCGTTTTTTTCTCACAGATTTTTTTTTGAAGTTGGCAAAAATAATGGATTTTAAAGAAGTCATCAATGATCACTGAACTTACTTGGTAGATTCTTTTTTTCTTTTTGGTGAGGAATGACTCACATACTAGAAAGTATAAAATCCAATGGCAAATATACACATGAGTCCCCCTATAAGTACCACTCCCATCAGGAAATGGAACGCTTCCAGCACTCCAAAAAGTGCCTCATCAGTTAAGGTCTCTCCAAGATGCTACCTTCCAGAATGACTACCACTTTGAACAATATCCACTTAAGTTATTTTTATGCCTCCAGCTCTGTATGAATTGAATCATACAATGATATATCACATACTATATATGATCTTGTATCTGGGATAATATATATCTTTCTTTGGTTAAGATGCATTTTTCTAGTATAGTTCATGGAAACAAATCTGGAGACGTGGATGTAATTTACACTTATGGAGGAACCATGCCACCCTAGTACACCAGGCCATCGGCCGCACATAGGGATTTTGTCTGCATTGGTGTACACACACACACACACACCACACAGACAGGCTGAAGCACACACACACACACACACACACACACACGCACACGCACACACACACATCCATACACACACACACACACACACACACACACACACACACACACACACACACCCCACACAGACATAAGCTGAAGGCCCCTAGATGAGGTCATGGCAGACTCAGGCACTGGTTATGGCCCAGGTTTTACCCTCTTTTCTCAAGAGTGGGGGGAAGACTCTTACAACTCTCATGTGATCGTCTTAGGTCAAATGAATATTTTTATTTTACCCCCACTCTTGGTGTAGGGACAGGAAAGTTGTTTAGCCTTTGCAAACTGATTTTTTTATCTAAGTGCTGAAAAGTTAGTTTGCTCTTATAATAGCATAAATAAACACTCTTGGAGCGAGAGCTCAGTTTTATTCTTCCCTCTTCTGCAAAGCATTAAAAACAAAATCACCTCCATTCTAAACACAGAAACCTAGAATTACAGGAAGGACATCTCATTTATTTAGTAGTGGTAAGGAAAATATGGAACAAGGAACAAGGACCTTAGATAAGGGGACTAGAGCCACAGCTTCCTGCAGCTGTGCAATGAGTTACAGGCAGGGAGGGAGAGGTGGAGGCCTTGCTATTATGTGCACAGAAACACCTTTCAGTAATCCAGGAGCTCAGGGCTGCCCAGCATGCTTTGTATTAGAGGCTGGGGACACCATATTTCTTTGTATCCTTAGAGTTTCTGTTGCCTTCTTAAACTGATACAACACAAATTGTTTGTGTGTGCGTGTATGTATGAAAGAGGAAGCACTTTAGTTCAAATGAGCACTTAATATTCGTAATTTGATCTAATTTTAATAAATTATATATGGGAAATACTGAATGGGCCACAAAATATTTTATTATTACTATTTTTTTTAAATAAAATGTTTTTCTCCATTTCTTCTGTCCCACCTTCAATTTTTTGTTGCTTTTTTTTCTTATGAGCAAGAATTATATCTGCTCAGATTCTCAAATTTAATCTGCTTTAAAATGTTGAGAACATCAGGTCTCCTGTCAGTAAGCAGACAAGAGAAGTTAGGGAGAAGAGCATTGTTTGAAAAAGAAAACTTAGTCATCCTGTCACCTGAATGCATATTTGTGTACTGCTTAGATATTGCTGCTCCAAGTGATTCTGAACAGCTATTCAAAGGGTGCATTGGTATGTGACATTTCAGAGGGAGATGAAGCTTCAGTCCACAAAAGGACATATATTAATTGGGGATTTTACTTTATTTTGGCACAGAGTTTTTAAAAAAAATCACCTGGATGGATTTTAAGATATAGACAACGTTTCAGATCTGGTTTTGGAAGCCTGATTGAGAAAGTTCTTTCTCCCCAGCATTTAGGACAGCATGTTCTCTCTAAAGAAAGCTGTCTATTTTTCTTTTCTTTGATGGACCTTCAGTTTAGAACAGACACAAAGCTGGGAACACAACCCAAGGCAGAAAAAATTCACTCCTATGTACTGTTGGTCAGGTTGACTGTAGGGCACAACCTCCCTGCGTGAGCATGTTTTCTGGACTTTGGCTGGAGCTGAATTCCTGACTTCTGAAAGGAGGGATGGGTCTGGGTTTCTAGCGGGAACAGCCAATGGGAAGGAAGTAATATTCATTAAGAGTGTCTCAGGAAGGCCACACCGGTAAGGCATGCTGTTAACACACCCTCCTGCACACTGTTCGCCTGTGTTTGAAATCCTTCCAGGATACTGGGGTTACTTTTTTTTTTCCAACCAGGAAGAATACATGATTGGATTCTTCTTTTTATCCCTTCCTTCCTTCCTTCCTCGCTTCCCTCCCTCCCTCCCTCCCTCACCCATCTCCCCCTCCCCCTGCTGCCCTCCTCTGGAGCTCTTCTTTCCAGCAGGAGCTTGAGAATAAGATTATTATCCAATCAACTCAACAGCAGCCCATGTCAGTGTCCACATGTGCATCTGAGACGAGAAGAGATTCATTTGTGACCTGGAAACTGAAGTCTGCTTAGGTCTGTAAATATGAATAAAGCCCATTCTCCTTAATGATGAAGGTAATCTCCAGTAATTTAATTGTCTTTCTTAACTAGTGGGGATAACCCATTTCTCTCCAACCCCCTCCTCTCACACAAAAACTATGCTTCTCATAGAGTGATCTTTACAAACACAGGGGAAATATGTCTTTTGGTTAATTGCATTTGAAAGAGCTTCCCCCCCTTTTTTTCTTTTTTGTATGAGAGACTCTTCTTTCTCCACCACAAATTATGTGTTTTTCTAATAAATATTGTGGTGAGCTGCTTGGGCTCTTATGGGCTAACTGTGGAAGTGGTTGGTGTGTGTGGGATGTACTCCTGGCTTGGGTTAGCTTTGGTGAAAGTTGCTGGTTTGGTTGCTGCTACAGATGAAAGGCAGTTTCTTTCTGTTGCCGTTGTTTGTGGAACTTTGGTGGACCTGGAGTGGATTGTGAGACCCCCCTGCCAGCCCATCCCCTGTGAGCACAGAGCCGTTGTCTCTTTCCATGTGTCATGTGCATTTTCCAAAACATTCAGCCGTGCCTCTAAGAAAGAAGTACAGCTTCTTAAGATGGCCTAGGAATGGAGCTGTTTTCTTTTCAATATGGTTTTGGAAAGAAATTATAGATGGAAGGTAGAAATCAAGTTGTACAGAAGGACTTAAGTGTAAGCCAGGAATGCAAAGATTAGACTCACTGGTTTAGTTAGGGCAAATAACTTCACTTTGAATTATTTTCTTCTTTTGAGCGAAAAAAAAGTAGATCTGTGTTGAAAGCAGTGTCTGAGAAGACCAGCTTATAACACACAGCAATTGCAGAGACAAGTTAGGTGACACCAAGAGCAAGTGTGTCTAGGCAGTCCCTTTAAAAATACCCCAACGGAGGTTATGAAACCACACAGCTTCTTTGAGGAATAACGCATCCAGGGCTAAAGCAGCCTAATTTTATTCAAGGATTTGAAGAGTAAAAAGGGATTTGGTTCTTTAAAAAAAGGAAAAAAGAACAGCCGAGTGAGGATTATTGATCAGTGAGAGATTAAACATTTGCTGGAATACAAAGCATCAGGAATTATCAACATGGACATCACAGTGGCCGGCCATTCAGCACTTGGAAATGCAAACAGCCCAGTTTCCCACTGATCCAATGGCAGCAGCCCGGAGCTCTTGATTCCCTGTGTGTCCACCTTTGTACTCCCTGCCCTGGACAGGGATGAGGAGATGGGTTAGGGGTGAAAGGAAACTAATCTTGCTCTTTTAACTTCTGTCTGTCTGTCCCTCTTGAGCAGGCCAAGCAGAGACCAGAGAGGGAAAGCACTGGGGAGCCTAGGAGAGGTCCTGAGGTCCAGACAGGATCAGGAGAGCTACTGGGAAACCTCAACTACCACTTCCTCCTGTTGCCAGGGCTGTGGTCCTGTCTGCTTGCCGGCCCGCACCTGCCTCTGTGGTTCACAAGGAAAAGGCACTTGGCACTTGTACAGCCGGCCCGAGGGAGTAGTGCTGGGGCCATCCCGCCCTTTCTGGTTTTGTCTTTTTCTTCCCCCGTCAGGTGCCACTGGCTTTGAACCATGTAATTGCATCAATAAGCCATCTCTGGGATGAGCGGTGTGTGTGTGTGTGTGTGTGTGTGTGTGTGTGTGTGTGTGTGTGTGTGTGTGTGTGTGTGTGTCTGTGTGTGTGTGTGTGTCTGTGTGTGTGTGTGTCTGTGTGTGTGTCTGTGTGTGTGTGTGTGTCTGTGTGTGTGTATGTGTGTGTGTGTGTGTGTGTGTCTGTGTGTGTGTGTGTGTGTGTGTGTGTGTGTGTGTGTCTGTGTGTGTTTTCTACTGGCAGCCTGGCTCTGCCACCCTGCCTCCTGGAAGGGTTTGCAGGACTGAGGACGTTGGTTTGGATCCTGAGGCTGATTTTTGTCACCTCTGCATAAGGCTTAGCCTGTGAGGAGGGAAAGTGAGAGGGAGGGAAGAGGAAGTCTGACTTTGCACTTTCAAGAGCATGTGTGATTTTCCAGGATGTACATAATATACATTGAAGCATCTGTGTTGTGGGCTCCCAGGGATTTGCCTGTTCTCAGTGCCGATTCTTTGTGCACCCTGCATACATCCCACCTTTTGGACTGGGGGAGGCAGTGGAGGATGTTGTATAAGAGGACCAGTGTCCTGACCAACGTGCTGACTGGGTTAAAACAGGTGCACAGATACTTCAAGCTCCAGCCCACGTCTCTACCTACCCCTGGGCAGGAAGAGCCTAGGGTCACCGTCTGCCTCTTGGAGACTCAGTTTCCCCATCCACTGGGAAGTTTTTGATAAAGGCCTTTATTTTGGGTGCCACATTCTCATGCTGAGTCTCCTATTGCCTTCTGTTGTCAACTTGAGGAGCCTTTGAAACTTTGGGGGAGACGTTCCCATCTTTTTCTTCCTTCTTCTTTTCCATACATTGGACTGTGTTGCTATTTTCAGGCCACAAGTGATGAGACTGAAATGTAAGTGTCTTGATGTGCCAGGTGGGGACATCAGGCCACCTGGCTCAAAAGCTGGAATTCTAGGACATGTTAACTGTCTGAACCACAGAGGTAGAGAGAGCACACACAGGGCCACACTCCCTGACCCGTGAATGTCACAGATGTGGCCGGGCCAGGCCTTGAGACCATGTCAACCCTGGTCCAGAGGAGAAAGGACACACTTCACCCACAGCTCTTTTTAGGGAGCTGGGATTGAGTTCCATCTGTAGAATCGCAAAGTGTTTCTGGGTTCGGAGCCACTCTTTCTCAGACGTCAAGTAAACACACACAAGGTTGCAATGAGGGTTATGCAAGCCTGTATGCTGGGGTTTGACTCAGGACAAGCCCTAAAATGAGCACATTTTGCTCATTTTTGCTGTTCAAAATTTTGGTGATCCTAGGGTTTAAACTCAGAGCCTTGCACTTGTTATACGGATGCTTTACCACTTGAACCTTGCCTCTAGGTTCCTTTGATTTCTGCCAATATTGTATGACTGAGTCTGAATCCACCTCCTCTAGGTTCACTGGTGATGTTGGACTCCCGGGCCCATGTCACCGCACTGTTTTTCTCCCCCAGAAACAGTGTCTTGTGGACCTTTCTGCCCGGTCTGTCCTAGAACCTTGATCCTTCTAATGTCAGCCTGCTAATTAGCTGAGATGATAGGTGCCAGCCACCAGCATGTAGCTGAGGATGTATTGTCCCACTGTGATCCTACTGAGCCCAAACTTTAGATGCACCCAGTGATTGTGTTGGCGAATTGACATCATCGGATGAGCAGAATATATGGCTTATTTATTGACAGTCGAGGTCCAAGCCCTGACTAGGCCCAAAGCCTTAGCCTCACTCTTGGTCCATGGAGATGGAAGACTATCCAGGCAGATGTGTCTCAAAACAGCAATGCTGCTGAGTTTGCTGTGTGTGGTTGTTTGGGGTGTGTGTGGTTGGGGTGTGTGTGGTTGTTTGGGGTGTGTGTAGTTGTTTGGGAAGTGTGTGGTTTGGGATGTGTGTGGTTGTTTGGGGGGGTGTGGTTGTTTGGGATGTGTGTAGTTGTTTGGGATGTGTGTGGTTGTTTGGGATGTTTATGATTTTTGGGGTGTGTGTGTGTGGTTGTTTGGTGTGTGTGTGTGGTTGTTTGCGGGAGTGTGGTTTGGTTTCCTGCTCATCAGCCTTGGTGGGTGCCATCTTCTCCCCTCCCCATAGGATGCTCTCTGCTCACAGTGGTGTGACCTGTACCCCTCTCTATTCTCAGTGTTTAACCTGTACCTCCTCTCTGCTCTTGGTATGACTCTATCCCCTCTCTGCTCTTGGTAGTGTGATTTGTATCCCTTCTCTGTTTTTGGTGTGACCTGTACCCCCTCTCTGCTCTTGGTGTGACTTGTACCCCAGGACTAATTTAGGCCATTGGGATTTAGAATGCAGTTGGAGGTGGGAAGGAGAGGGGACTGGAGAGGGAGGCTGGGAGAAGAGGTCTGGTCCCACACCTGCTCGCTGCTCCTCAGGACACCTCTGTGCACTCCACAGGGCCACTGTGAAGCCTGATGGGGAGGAGCTCTAGTCTGGCTGTCCAGGGCCCCGCGGAAGGAAAAGCAAGGGAGGAACGCGCTTGAAAATAACATCGTGACTGTTCATGGGGTAGAGTTCTGCTTTTGCCAGCTTCATTTTTAATGAAAGGATGGAAATGTCCAGAGGCAGGCTGGTGACTAATGGAGTTGCATTGTCCTCTTCTTATTGGAGTTTCAACAGCAGGGCATCCAAGCTCACTCTCTGAGACTGCATTCACGCCAATGTGCAATATGAAATGGAGTTCCTTCCGCATTCACCTCTCTCTAGTCCTGGGCCTGGAGCAGCAACTTAGTCTTCACCTGGTCTGATTTGATGGGATGATTCTCCAGCGCCCACTCCTTTTCTTATGTTGACAGTGGTAGTGGGGGGGGGGAACACAAATTTACATGACAAAGGACATAGTTCACCTTTTTCACCTGGGAAGTACTTGTGTTTGTTTTCTGGGTAGATAAACTACATTTAAATGGCATGATGGATTAAATAAAGTGTTATCTTTATTTCCTTACCATTGTTAAGGACTAAGTACTTCTGGGTTTTCTTTTTCTTTTTTCTTTTTTACTATCTGGCAGCAAAAATGCCAGCTCAAGTAGAAGTGTGGTTCAAGTGGTAAAATGCCAGCTTTGGAAGAAAACGCTAAGGAAGAGCATGAGGCCACCAGATTGAAGTCTAGGCTTCCAGTCCCAGAGGCAGGCTGTGAGTCACAGCCCATTGGGATCACCCAGCCCAGCACTGCGTAACAGACAGTGAAAGGGTCAGGACATGACTGCCATCATTTTGTTTTTCTTTGCATGCTAGGCTTTGAAGTCAGGGCCATGCCCTTACTAGACAGAAGTTATATGATCTGAGCAATGCCTCTGGCCCTTTTTGCTTTATTTATTTTTCAAATACGGCTTCCAGGCTGACCCATCAGCACCTCTCATGCATACTTGGATCATTAATGTCAGCTGCCCATGGCACTCATTCTCCCTCCCCCCCCCCAACTCCTTGGAGTCCTGCTGGAGGCTCACTGCAGACACATCCTCATGGCTGCTGTAAATGGAAGGGACCCTGGTCATCAGCAAATGGCAGTGTGAGGCCAAGCAAGGTCAGAACTGGTCAGGAATCAGGACTGGTAATGACTCTGTGCTTAGGGGCAGGCATAGCTCCTGATGAGTGGGTGGAGGACTGGACTATGTAGCTTCAGTGTATCTGTTTTCAGGCAGTGACTATCATAGACACATTTGGATTTTGTGAGGTTTTTGAGCAGTGAGGATGGAAATCAGCTTGAGGCACAGCTGTGGACAGGTTGGTTGGTCCGTCCCATGTGCCTGGGACACCTTAGCTTGCTTTGGCACCTAGGTAACAAGTTGCCCTTATGACGTAAGTTTATGATTTTCTCAAGTAGAGACTATATTAAACTCCACGAAGGCACAAGGCTTGACTTGTTCTGGCCACAACTAGTTCCTCCTATTGTCTCCAGACAGAGCAGCAGCTCCACAAATAAGGGATGGGAGGGGGGCATGGGGAACGAGAAGGAAGGGGTGGCGTCGCCCAGGAAGCATTGTACTTGTAACCTGACTTCTGGAATTGTTACCCTGGGTGCAACCCCATCAAAATACTAATAAAAAAAGTCATGTTTTCTTATTTGTTATGAACAAATAAGAAAAATAATTTTAAACAACCACACTCTATAACCCATAGATAATTACTTCTATTTTTGTTTTTAAGAAACAATCATTGTTGGAGAGTTTTCTTTGAAATACAAAAACTCTTCTTGGAAGCTTATCTGTGTATTAGACAACAGAGCCCCTGAGTTTGAGTTTGCAAAGACTTGGAAATGGAGACTTTCAGGATGATTGCACTCCTTCTGCGCAGTGTGTTTCCATACCCATGCATTCCCACAAAAATTTCCTCCAGTCATTTTTGGCACTCTAATCTTTGTTACCTAGTTTAGAAAACAAAAGTTGGGGAAAGTCATGTGAATTGAAAGTTGTGCTTTTCTGTATATGGTTAAAGAAATCTTCCTTTAGGAACTGCCTACATTTCTTTGCTGTTTTTGGCAAGTTCTCCTGGCTCTTGCTGCTCTCTTTCTTCCTTAGAGGATTCTGTAAAGTCTATCCATCATCCAGTTACCAAAATGCACCTCACTGGGGAAGGAAAAATAGTTGGCGTAGCTGAGTGTTTGAAAGGAAATAGGAGAAAAGACATGCCTCCACACATCGAACCATCTCTGATGCGCTTTTGGAAATTCATAATGACAGATGGGTTGGGGAGAAGGAGACACACTCCACAGTGGGCTTCCTTTCAGATCCAGAGCTCCTTCTAAGGTGTTCTGAGCTATTCTTAGCAACTGGGGCTCCACACATTCACCCTGCCCCCCCCCAGAAGAGAAGACTGCTTGAGGAAGCTTTGTTGCTTAGCATTTTGCTCCAAACAAAAGCCAAACCAGGCAATGCAGGAATAGATGTGGAGAAATCTAGACGTCTATTTCATAGAACTTGAAGGACCAAGGCACCTGACTTCTCAGGACCTGTGCTTCTTCAATCCTCTGATAGGAGTGAGAAGTTCTTTCTGTTGCATTTGGAATTCTGAAAGAAGTGATGAGAATATTCGTAGGGAATGGTAGAGATAGGAAGGTTCCATAGTCCCTATCTTTTGGACACTTGCAGTGTGGAAATCATTGAAATTGTTTTCCCCTTCTCTTGTTTATTCAACTCTACCTATCGTTGGTTGATGGCTCAGATTATCTCCCTTCCCCCCCCCCCAGTGTAGTAATGCATTTCAGGGTAATGCAGAATTTCAATTTGGGGTGTAGAGTGATATGGTTTGATCATGTGTTACAGAGTTGAAGTTCTGAGACCCCCCCCTCCCCCATGGAGTTAGGAACTTTGCGCCATGTAGTCACTCTAAGAGCACCTGTGGATTCTTTCCTAGGCTCTCATACTTAGCCACGGACCGTGAGCTTAAGCTCTGCCTCTGATGGGCACCAGTTGAGTGTCCATTTTCACCATGAACACAATAGTGTGGACAGGACCTTCTGTTTGGGGGGGGCATACCGTGGTGGCTGTGGCAAGACAGAGAAAATGCCTACGTCTGTAAAGGTGTACCTAAGCTGAATCCACAGACTTCTATTCCCAGAACGGCCTCAACTGGTGATCCTCCAGATCTGAGTTCCCTGAGTACCAAGGATTATAGGCACCAGTCATGGATTCCTGGCATGATGCCTAAATATTGCAGCGGATGCAAGGAGTTTGAGAAGTGGCAACTGCCTTACAGGGGGTTGCGAACTCCATAGGGACCACAAATGCCTTTGGGAGGGAAGAGAAGAAGGGAAAACCCTAGGATGTCTTAATTTAGTATACTGACTGGAGATACCAGGGACCACTGGAAGTACAGAAACTTAAGCTTTTGACCTTATTTCTCTAGCCAGAGACTGTTCATTGAATTTGCAGCCCCTTATTCTGTTGCAGATGTCAAATCAGAAGCCATCTATCCACCACAGGCAGCTTTATTAGATGATCAAATTGGTTATGGAAGTGCCCTGCCCACCTGCACTGGCCTCTTTCCCTTACCCAGCTAAGGACTCCTTGCAGACACACCCTCATGGCTGCTTTGCCTGCTGTGATCTCAACTCCTTTCCAAATGCTTGCCTCGGCAGCTTCCCCTCCATCGTGCCTGTGCCTCTCGGACTGGGTTCCCATGGTGGTTGGATATTGAGCTGCTTGTTAGAGGAGGAAACAAGGGCTGTTGTGTACAATGGCAGGCCTGAACTGGCCCTGAGGCAGGGCAGACGCTCTCCCAGGTGGGACTTGTCAGGGCACAGGGCAGGCATCCTGCCACTGGGCCCTGGGTCACTGTGGTGAGCAGCGGTCAAACTGGAACTTCTCTCTCTCAGAGAACAACAGGTTATATCTGACCAGATTGTCTTCTCTAGGGAATCTGTTTCTCCACCAACTCCTGGGGGATGCCTGGGGCTTGAGTCCATGCCAGGCTTCACTCCTGTCCAGAACTTTTCATTCCAGAAGTTTCAACCACTCAGCCAACCCCCCTGCCCTTTGCTGCATTCCCTTCTCTGATTCTGTGGCTTACACTCTTCATTTTCTATGAATTGTGAGTTTCCCTTCTGGCTATCCTTGGTTCCTTCCCTTTAGTTTGATTGTGAATAGGCTCCTACTTTGCTTCTAGAAACTTCTTTCCTTCTACCTCTCATTTGGGGGATACTTTACTATACTTCTTTTGGGGGATTCAAGAGTGTTTATGAATTGTTTCTTAAGTGGGCAAACTGCACATACTTTTTAGAGCAGTTTGTGTGTGGGGGGGTGTGCGTACGTGCAGTTTGTGTGTGGAGCGGTGTGCGTACGTGCACATATGTGCTTCAACACAACTTCAGAAGAGAGGTTCTGCTCCTGATTTCCTGATTCAGAGAATGAGGTACAGAAGATTCAACCCTGAGTAGTGAACAGGGGAGGGCCAGGCGGCCTGAGCTCCAGACATTGTTCTCTGTACATCGCCATCTTATGTGACAATGGGACAAGTGTCAGTGTCAGAGCAGCAAAAGTACTGAGTTGAAACATTCAACCAGGGGAATCTTTTACAGATTATGCCCTCATGAAACGATCTATTTGGCAGGAGTTTGGAGTAACAAATGTATGAATTTATTGTAGGAATGTATTACATCAGTTCTCTTCTCCTCCATCCTGAGGCTTTGTGATGGTTGCTGACTGGTTCACTTGCAGGAGTTTTCCTGTTCATAGCTCATGAGCAAAATGAGGGTGAGAAATTGCACAGAGGAAACTGATTATTGACAATGATTTGGGCTCTTCTGTTCCCTCTATCTGATAGTGCCAGCGACTTCTTAACTGGCATGGACTGTTTGCTGTAAGATAGTTTCCTCTTTTCACACAAACTCACAAACTGGTGAACTGTCATACTGTGTCTTTTCAGTAGTATCCAAATATAAGGCTGGCTGACAGCTAGTTTGTTGACTCCTAGAAGATAATAGCAATTGTCTCCGAACAGATTTGTTTCAAAGATTCATTACCTGAGTTCTGGAACCACTTGTGAGGTGAAAGATCTCTATCAAGATGGGAGGGAAGGCCACCATGTTGGGTGCAGCCTGCAGGGAGTAGACTCAGCCATTCTATTTGTACACCCTACATCTCTTTGTGGCTGTGGAGGACCAAAACTTTGAATGCCCTTTCACTATTTGCTGCAAAGTGTCCCAGGCATTTCATATCTTACTTGCTGAATGGCTTTGAATGGTCAATGCAATCTTAGGTATACCCATGGGAACTCAGATAAGCTATACAGGAAATTGTATTTAATCAAAGACTTCAAACAATAGAAATTAAGAGGCAATGGTGTGTTTGTGTATTTAGGTTTCACTCTAAAAAAAATAAAACCAAACTGAACAAAAACTGATCTCAGTGTTTAAGAGGAAAATCTGCTTTTAACAACTTCAACAAAGGTTGATCCCCCCCATCTTAAAAAGCCCCATCAAACTAACTTCTTAATAATTTATTAACCAATGAGGAAATAATGAGGACTACAATTCCTTTGAATTGTATAAACCTGTATAAAAGATAGATCAAACTGACAGTCCAAGATAAATGAATGTTGTACTGATCTATTGAACTCTTCTAAAATACTCAGGTAGAAAAGAAGCCTAGATCCAGGCTACCTACTTGAAAAATAAAAAGACCAGCTCTTGTTGGTTCCAGTTGACGATGTGGATGGTATGCTTTAGGTTCAGGAGGAAGGTCAATCAGCTAAATATGTCAGAACCCTTGGAGCAGAGGGAGTGCTGTGTGGACAGGCCTTTGGTTTGACCTCAGAGCCTCACCCTGGGTAAGCTGGCCACCACCACTTGGCAGGTGCTCATCACAGCCTTATCTTTTGTGTTTTGAATCTGCTTTTTGTCTTGTCATGGTCTGATGAATATTTGCTAAGTTCTTGTTACTGCTGGTACCAGCTGCATGCCATGGCCATTATGGTAAAGAAGACACATGCTTTCGGTAAGATCTGGATGAGAAAAACCACTTATTCATCATGTATCACTACACATACCTGTAATCCAAGCTACTTGGCAGATGAAGGTAGGAGGATTAGGATCTGTGGTCAGTCTGGGCAAAAGAAGAGATCTTATCTAAAAAAAGAAACTAAAAGCAAACAGAATTGGGGGTGTGGCTCAAGTGATAGAGGTCTTACCCAGCAAACATGAGACCCTGAATTCAATCTCCTACACTGCAAGAGAAGTAGAAGAAGGAGGAGGAGGAAGAGGAGGAAGGAAAGGAGAAGAAGAAGGTGGAGGAGGAGCAGAAGCAGCAACAGAAGACGGAGGAAGAGGAGAAAGAGGGGAGTAGGAAGAAGAGATGGGAAAGGAGGGAGAAGAGGAGGAAAGGAAGAGGAGTATGAGAAGAGGAAGAAGTAGAAAGGAGAGGAAACAGAAGAGGAGGAGGAAGAGAAAAGATGAGTGGGTTATTTCCAGATAAAGAGAAGGCAGTTTGGGAATGGGCATATTTGGTTAGTTCACAAATGGATTTACTGTTACAATAAACACACTATAACTTAAAGGCATCGGAAGTCATAAATACATGAGATACCCATTATTCACTGAACCTCACAGCTTAGCAGCAGCTGTCCACCCTGTGGTCATCTGGCTGACTGGGGGCTTCTAACTGCGGCCCACTGCCCGAGTTTTGAGAGACAAGCCTCCTGCATAGTCCTGGCCTGGGAAAAGATCCAAATGCAAAGTTCTAAGTGGAACGAGCAGGGTCATCCGTCTAGAGAAGGACTGGTGTTCTGTCCACTGCATCCAGTCTTCCCTTCAGAGTAAAGGACAGATATCCTTCTCCGCTGTGGTCACAGTTGGGAGGGATTGCTTTGTGGGGAGTGGAGGCGTGGTGTAACAAGGCCTTGTGTATGAAGACGGCAAGCTATTTTCTCTTCTGGACTCTGTGATCTGTATCATGGTTTGATTGGCTGGAAGCCAGTCTCAAGCTAAATTCCTACCCTGCCCCACCTCCCCTTGGAATACAGAAGTCATTACGTGGTACTCATTGTGTATTTCTGTATTAACTCCATTCCTGTCTCCATTGTATGCTGGTATCCATATCTTTCTGCTTTCCCATTCTCTCCTACACCTAGTTTATCAGAGCAGTTCTGGAATACAGCAAGTTATAAATAATTAAAATGTATTAAATTGCCTGGTCCTAGGGTGGAATTTGGGAGCTTTGTTTTGCTCTTCTTTGCTGCCGAGGGGCGAGCCAAACCATCCTGTTGCTCTCCTGCCTTCCACTCACTTGGCCTTCCCATAGACCTCGGCGGTTTTTGCTGCTGGGTTTGCCATCCAGGCTTGGTTTAGGTTCTCCCCGAATCTTTGTCAGTAACCTTGGTCTAAGGAGCCTGGGTGTCTTTTCCCCTGAGCTCATACTTGAATCACTCCGCAGTTTTGTCTTGCCTTTCTTGTCTTCATAAATTGTAATAGCTTCTTTTGTCTTAGACACAGAGGTACAAGGAACGGTTAAGAGCTATGGAATGCTGGGTGCTTGCTCCCCAAATCCCTGTAGTCTGGAGCAAGGAGGTAAGATTAAATTTTGCAAATCTCTTTACAAGTCCAGTTGTAAATAAGAACCTCCTTACTTTTCTTAGAGGGGTAGATCTGTCTGATAGTGACCCTGAGTTTGTAGCCAAAGGCAACTTTTAGAAACCTTGAGTGGTATTGGGCTCTGTCACTGACTGGTAACTCCAGGCTAATGGCTTTGTTGTATGGTTTCATTGTTCTCAGTGGAGTGTTAGCTCCTCCCCATAATCCAGGGGATAAAAGGTGAATTGTTTGGTATAATATCTAATGATCAATATATATAACTACTACCATTAGCCTGCCTTCTGCTTATTTGTCACATTAGTTAGTTGGTCTATCTTCTGTAAAGATTATTTATAGCAATTATGGTAATTACTATATCCACCACAGAGGAACCATATGAATACACACTTAACATCTTCTTTATTTTTCTGTAAACTTGACTTTTATAAGTGCTCACTCCTTCCTTCCTTCCCTTCCCTCCCTTCTTTTTCTTCCCTTTTTTGTGTTTGAGCTTAGTCTTGAACTTATGGCCTCTTGCTTGTTTGGCTCTTCTGTTTATGGATGATGCTCAGTCCCTTGAGTCTCACTGACTTTATCTGTCAAGGACTTTGAACGGGACCCTTAGATCTCAGCCTCATGAGTTGTCAGGAGTATAGGGGTGAGATAACAGTGCCAGGCAACTCTTTGCTTTTACTTTTAAAAACAATGTATTCTTTTATTTATTATCTTTAAGGAGTTATACAAAGGAATTGCTATCTAACACAGCAGTTTAAGAATACAATATATCTTCATCAATATCACCTCTTTCAACCGCTGTTTTGATTCCTCTATACTTCCTTTCCCTTAACACTTCTCATGACCAATTACTGCATATTCACTTCTGTGGATTTACTGCACACACATTTGTATGTATGTGCATGCATGTGTGTGTCTGTGTTTGGTGTGCATACTCGGTTCCCACCACAGTCTTTCTAGAACATTGCTTGACATGTCATAGCCATGCAAATCTATATTGAATAGTCTTCAAACACCACCAGTTTCATTAATGCGGCTTTGGATGATACTTGAAGCAGAAAGGGCACTCGTTTGACTGAGGACAGAAGCTTTTCTCTGGGAAGTGGGTGCTTGAAAGACCCAGGGAAAACGTGGGCTGCATGACTCTTTAAGTGGGCTGCTTGCTCGGGATTCTGTCATGAATTACCAATAGACTTTTTTTTAAATTTTTTTTATATTATTTTATTTTATTTGAGAATATACTGTACAGAGGGGCTACAATTACATGGGCAGGATAATGCATACATTTCTTACCAAGCATTGCAGCCTCCTCCTTTGTTTACCCTTCACCTCCCTTCCCAGCCTCTGCCCTCCCCCCACCCAATTATACCCCCCTCCCCCCCCCACCGACATTGTAAAGCTGGTTTTGACATGACATTTTGTACTTCTCATTGTTGCAACAGGTCCACCTGAATCCTTAAACGACTTGTTTGCCCCCATCTTCTCCACATGTTATACTGACATCAAATATAGTGAAAGCGGGGCTTACAATGTGGGGGAGGGACATACAAAGCAACAAAGAAATAATCTTATAAATGCGTTAGAAACATATGCATGAAAGAAACGAAAACATTAAAATACATATTTAAGGGTTCATTTTCCTAACATCACATTATCTGACCTTTTCTGCTTGACTCATACCTATACTAGATATTGCAAATAAGGGAAACCATGGGACCTATGCTTCTTTGGGCCTGGCTTACTTCACTTAATATAATTTTTTCCAAACCTTTCCATTTCCTACCAAATGGGGAAATGTCATTCTTTCTGATGGAGGCATAGAATTCCATTGTGTATATATACCACATTTTCTTGATCCATTCATCTACTGAGGGGCATCTGGGTTGGTTCCATATCTTAGCTATGGTAAATAATGCTGCAATAAACATAGTTGTGCTGGTAGCTTTAGTACCACTAGACTTTTTGTCACCAGATTGTGGAGTGCCCACTGAGAGCTAGGGAGAAACCAAATAGGAAACCTTGCAGGTGCCTTCAGAATGCTGTCGCTTTCATTTTCTGTGCAGGGACAACATTTTGGCAGGAGCAATACATGTATCTTAGAATCCGCATATGTCAAGAGCATTTTTCATAAGCAGTCTCTGATCCACTGACCCACCTGGGATTAAGAAAGCTGACCATTGTGTGTAAGCACATAGCTAACAATAATACCCTATGTCCTGATGCATAGAGGAATTCTAAGATGAAGTTGACTAAACACAGGTTCACGCTGCATACACTATGTGTGGAAATTCTGCAAAGCAAGGCTGGGGCACCAAGACAAAGCCCATAGAGCTACTTACACCTGAGGGGAAACAGGAAGCAGACACCAGGGACAGAAACAATCAAACAACTTTTTTTTTTTCAGAGCTGAGGACCTTACTGTTAGGCAAGTGCACTTCCACTAAGCTAAATCCCCACCCCCCACTGCCTCTTGTCTCTATATTTCCTCAATATTTTCCTGACACTTTCACAGAATGTCTTTTTATTTAAAAAAAAATCTTAACTGAGGATCATTTCCTTGAGTATGCACAAGTAAGGGTGAATGTTCTTATGTTCTGTATACTTCCCGAATTCTGAATGAATGCATGCTTTCCTGCTGCACTCTGAATGTGCACTCTGCTTTCTCATCCATTATTTCACTGAAGCTCTGCAGTTTCATTGTGAGTCAAAAGTCACCAATTCCTAAACAGAGAAAGCAAAGCAGAGCGGTTAAGTTTTACCCTAGGTCATTAGTGTACAAGTTCAGTAAAGGGAAACTATATTCACTTTTTTTTTTCGTTGTGGGGCCTGAACTCTGGGCCTGGGCACTGTTCCTCAGCTCTTCAGCTCAAGACTAACGCTGTACCACTTGAGCCACTTCTGACTTTTTCTGCTTATGTAGTACTGAGGAATCGAACCCACGGCCTCTTGCATGCAAGGCAAGCACTCTACCACTGAGCTACCTTCCCAGCTTTACATTCACTTTTTATCAATTAAATCCTATGAGTCCTTTTCCTCCCCTTTTTTTTCTAACTACATCCTAATTCCTCAGATATAGAGGCTCTATTCTCACAGCAATATTATAGCATCCTCTTCAAGAAAGAATATTAGCAGCAGCCACTATATACTCAGGAAACATGGTCTACCCTACCCTGACTCCTACTGGTAACTCCTCTATGAGTTCCTGGGCAGGTTTTGGACTTTAAGCTACAAGTTAGTTCTGCTATGGCAAAGGGGCCACAGGCAGGACCAGGAAGCAATGCTGTTGTGCAGACTGTGGGGAGCCTATATGTGCTGAAGGTCAGATGCTGACCCAGGCAGGAACAAGATGAAGGAAAAGCACATCAACAGGCATTTGCTTTGCCTGTCTGCTTGTACTCAGGACATCAATGAAGAAATAGATTCCTTTGTGCATCATATGTTTTAGATTATAGCCTGAAAGCTTTATATGTGGCACTTCAAAGATCTTGGCTGGCATAGCTAATTTGAGGGTAGGCTCATGCAAATAGTAAGAAATTTGAACTAAAGAAGACATCTAAAAGAAATGGGCTTCAGTTATTTTCACAAAACTTATATTGGAAACCTAAATGGACAAGGGCTCTAGGAAAGGTTCTGGTGTATCGCCGGTGGAGCCCAGCTATTTAGGAGGAGGTAATGAGAGGGTCACAGTCCATAGATCACTTGGATAAAACTATGAGATTTACCTGAAAAAGCCAAGTTAAAGCTGGGTGCTGTGGCTCACACCCGTAATTCTAGCTATTCAGGAGGCTGAGATCTGAGGATCGTGGTTCAAAGCCAGCCCAGGCAGGAAAGTGCATGAGACTCTTATCTCTTATTTTCCAGAAAACCAGAAGTGGTGCTGTGCCTCAAGTGGTAGAGTCACAACTGACAAAAAAACAACCTTCAAATTAAAAGCAAAAGAATTGGTGGTGTCACTCAAGTGTCAGGACATTTCTCAGCAAGCTCAAGTCCTTGATTCTTCTAAAAAGGGGTGAGGAGCCTTTGTCCTTGAGTAGCAAATGACTGTGGTATCATTGCATGGAAAAGCCAGGGAACCCTGGGGGGAGAAGTGGTTTCTCTGAATGCTGTCTGCCCAGGCAGAGCCCTCTGCTCCTAGTCTGTTGGTATTCAGAATGAACAAATCATTGTTGTTGGAAGAGTTCATGCAGTTCTTCCGGAATGTAAAACAATTGAGAATGCCTGGAGGGAGGCGTCCTGAGCCCGCTGTGTGCACCCAGAGCACCTGGAGCTGCCACACCCCTGCGTCAGAGGGGCACCTGGGCTGGGGTTACTGGCGGATGGCTCCAGCATGGTCCCAGCTCTGTGGCATGGCCTCACAGACTTCTAAACCATTAAGGAGGAGAAACTGAACTCAGCACACCAACTCCCACTATAGCGCACACCTAAGGGAAAGAAACTCCTACTTATTCTGTGTTTTTCTTTTTCTTTGGTGGACTTTTGACCTAAGGGTTTAGCTTCACATTCTGGGCACTAAAATGAGCCATACACCTCTGGGTATCCAAGGATATTGTTTCCTTTGATCATCATGACAACCTTCTGCAGGGCAACCCCGTGAACACGGCCATCTTCCAGAGGAGAGAGGATGGGACTGGTGTAGGGGCTCAGGCTTGGTCCTGCTGCCTACACTCCCTAGGTTGTCTCTAACACAGGCTAACATGTACGTGAATTCTGCACACACCTCAGGGCTGTGTAGAGTCCAGAGGTGTTCTCTGTTTGCGTTGTTACAATGAGCCAGGGGGTGAAGTCCACTTCAATGCCACTTTACAGGCTGGGCACAGAGGCTCCAATAGGTACTGAAAGCTATTGAAGAGCACAGAACCAGTTATTGGCCTTGATAGGTTCAAGATGTGATCAGCTGGGGCTGGGAAGGTGGCTCAATAGTAGAGTGCTTGCCTTGCATGCATGAGGCCCTGGGTTCGATTCCTCAGCACCACATAAGCAAAAAGAAAAAAGCTGGAAGTGGCGCTGTGGCTCAAGTGATAGGCGCTAGCCTTGAGCTGAAGAGCTGATGGACAGTGCCCAGGCCCAGAGTTCAGGCCCCACTACCAGACCCCTCCCTCCCCCCAAAAAAGATGTGATCAGATTGCAATAGGGTCCACCTTCCCAGCCACTCCACATTGTGAGGCCTCCCCCCCAGTCCAGTCTAGTCGATATCCTGATTCAAAGTGCGGTGTGGGCTGCAGTGGAAGGCTGCATGGCACATGGATGCCTTGTGGGAAGTGGTGGTTGGTGGTGTGTTGTTCTGTCATTGGATAAGGGGAAGTGTTCTTGCCTTGACCGTGTTGTTTGGTCCAATTGGCCTGCTTTCCACAGCCACCCTTCCCCATTTCTGGTAAGTGGGGGGCTTTAGTTGTCACTCTTCCTACCTGGTGTCTGCACTGCCAAGGGGGTGACGAATGGAGACAAGTGTCCTCAGTGTAGCTCAGTCCAAATTCTACCTTTGTGCCCATGAAAAAGGGGGTGGCAGGGCTACTTATGATAAGCTAACTTGTATAGTATTATGGAAATGTAAACCCCAGTTGAATTTCTGCAAACAAAATGCCCAGGTGCATCTGTGGGCTTTGACCACGACCCTGGCTGAGCATCCGTGAACTGGCCACTTGTCCCTGCACGCACAGCATTGCCCCTCTGCCCCCAAGCAATCCACCTTTGTCTCTTGCAAGTGCTTTGCTTCTCATTTCACCGGCTCATTGAAGGTGAGCCCCAGCTTTCTCTGGGCGAGTCACACTTGAATTTGTAGGTGCTCTTGTCAGCCTGACCTCCCACCTAGCTTTCCTGGTTGTCTCAAGGTGGGATCTTATGCCCCAACCACAACCTTTCAAATTCAATTTCAGCCCCTTTGCCAGTGTGGCCAACCCTGAGACACAGCAATTCTACACATCTGTCTTAGCATACCCAAAGCCAGCAGAGAACCTGCACAATCATTAGACAGCTGGGTAGGTCCGTCTTTCAGCCAACGTGGAGATGAACTTGAAAATTCCTTCAAGCTTCCGTTTGCTACAGAGAATTTAAACCCGAGCACTAGATGGAACATGTGGCCCTTGGGAGGGTTGGATGCAGCCACATGTTATGGTGGTGAAATGATAAACAGGTGGGGATGATGCTAGGAAAATGACCACTCCGACAGAGTGATAATTCCCAAATGAATGAATGAACTCACATGGCTGCCTTTGGTGGCTTGGCTCTGTAGACTCTCTCTTCTTCCCACAGTCCATTCACAGGCCATGTGGCATAGTTCATCAGCACTCTGTACTGAAGTTCAGTTTGATGAGGATCTAAGGAACTTGAGAGGGAGATGAGGGTGACCAGTCACTCAGGCATGGATGCCCAGTTTGGGCGTCCATTGTCTGGACTTGACATTGGCCCCGTTGCATGCTGGCTTTGTGATCCTGGACAACTCACCTGACCTCTCAGGGCGTCCATCTCTTCATCTGCAAAAACAGTGATGGTGACAGTGGCGCCTACCGCAGAGGGGTGCTGTGAAGACAAACTTCGCATGGCACAGATTACCTGGCAAGGTGCACAATGCCCGTGAGTGGGAGCTACTCTTCTCTCCCCGAGAGCATGGCAGACATCCTCTCCACATCACGGGCAGACTTAATAGGTTTTCAGTTTCTAAAAGCTTCCCCGTGTTTTCTATCAACCACGCATAGGTAATGAACTTGATGTCTTCATAAAGCATGGTATTTTGTGGTGATTATTTTAAGCTCTCTCATGCATTGTCTCATTTCATTAGGTAATGATCATTATGACAAAAAAATAAAAAGAGTCCTTTAAAAATACTTCTGGTGGTACAGATGTCAAACACCAATTACCATAAACGTGATGGCAAGAGTAGCATTGTTTTCCTCACGTGATGCTGTGCAATCGTTTTCATTGTATGATTTAACTTTTTTCACTGTAGAAAAATTCCTTTTCTCTACATCCCACCTGCCCTGCTCTTGGTGGCTGTGTCATGGAGGGACACGTGCTTATGAAGTGGACACTTAGCTCCCCACCCCTGGTGGAGGAAACCCCAAGTGGCCAGGGCCTCCACAGCACATGGCACATTCTCGATTTCTTCTTATAGTTCCCTGGCAGAACTTAAGTCCTCATGTTTTGTCCAGTCTAAATGTTGTTGGGATTCATGGGAAGGCATGTTGATGTGACTGTCCATGGCCTGTCTGTCCCAAGGCCCATGGATATTTATTTCCTATGTGGATCTGAGATATGTGATTTGTCATGGGCCATAGTCTTCATCCTTTATGTCTTCTACAAATGCTGTGATCAGAGCTAAGTGGAACTTAGGATTGAATGCAGGACATCATGGTCACTCCTGGAGCCTTGGTGCACTCAGCCTTTGAAACATTGCTGGCTGTGTATGGCAATAGTGATGCTACCCTTTGGTTGTATAGTGCTGGACTGATCATTGTGTTCTATATGCAGCATCTAATTTAAGCAGCATGGTTTGGTTACCTTTTTTTTTAATTGCTGGTTTATATGTGGAAATCTAAGAATTGGAAGAGGAAAGGGCTAGCCATTACATGATACTTTTATATGCATTCTCTCTTTCAACCTTCATAGTAGCTTTTGAGGTAAGCATATTCCTTCCTTACTAGTAAAATACTCAAGGTTCATCAAGAGTGTGGTGGTACATGTGTGTAATCTCAGCAATCTAGGAGGCAGAAGCAGGAAATGGTAGCTTGAGGCTAGCTTAGGTAAGCTTAGGGAAGACCTTATGTCAAACAAGTGGTAGAGTGCTTGCTTAGTATGGGTTAAATCTCCAGCCTAGACAAACTATCAATTGATTATTGAACCATTCATTCAAATCTAAATTTAAAAGGTGCTAATTAATGTTTGGTGCTGGTGGCTCACACTTATAATCCTAGTTACTCAGGAGGCTGAGATATAAGGATCACAGTTTGAAGCCAGCTCTGGTAGGAAAGTCTATGAGACTCTTATCCAGATTCCAGAAGTAGAGCTGTGGCTCAAGTGGTAGAGCACCAGCCTAAAAGAGTTCAGGGACGGTGCCCAGGCCCTGACTGCAAGCCCCAGACCCAGCAAAAAGAAAGTGCTAATTTAGTGTATGATTGAATTGATATTTAAACACTGGTACATTGGGCAATATAACCAATATTCATTCTGTTATCTAGTGGTGGGCCAAACTGTATTATCGAATCAATGTAGTAGAAAGATTTTACTTCTCAGGATTAAAGTTTTTGTTTGAAAGCTCCAGAAACACCAAAATGAAGAAGTGCTGGAGGACAGGGGACATCTTATACCAGCCCTCCTGTGCATCAGGCCCACCACAGAGAACTCATCCTTTACCATCCCAGTGCACGCGGTGGCGGAGTTCAACACAGACAATTCACACATGGTGGGGCTGGCATGTCTGTTACTCTGCAGAACCCCTAGCTCCAGCAGTACTTGATAGTGTAGCTAAACTGAGCACCGCTCCCCAGTTCCTCTGTGCAGACAGAATGCCACAGACCACCAAGAGCTAGTTCAGGAATGGCTGAGGAAGAGAACAATGGCTTTCCTCCCAGATGCTCTAATGCGCATTTCCAGGAAGTGTGCTCCCCAATCCTGAGAAATGACCCAGTTGACCAGACATGTGTTGGCGTCGGGGGGGCTCTCCCACATGGACAGTATCCTGCTTCCCCAGGTGCATCCCATCATTGCATGCTGATGAGCCTGGCCTGAAGGAAGAACCTGGGCATGTGGTCAGAATCATTGCTTGCTACGTCAAGAGAAAATTCATTTTCCTTGAGGGTATTTTTTTCCCCCAAGTCACGTTTTATGGCTGGAGTTACTCAGCAAATTACTAGGTATAGAAATGCAAAGGTCTTATTGCATTCTATCGACCTGATTGCAGTGTCATTAATTGAAAGATGGGGTGAGCATGATGGATAGTTGAGAACAGGATTTTACATTCCTGTTGGCCTATTGGAAGAAAGCCGCATGGAGCAGACAGAAGGAAGCCTTTTGGTCTGACATGAATGATTCTTTCTTTGTCAGTTCTGGTGAGAGCATTATTCAGCCCTAGTGAGATTTACAATGTGAAAGGGTGAACTGTGTCTGCCCTGAAAGGAAAAATCAAAACCCAAGTTGCTTATTTCTGGAGTTGGAAATAATCCATGTTGTATAACTTCCTCTTAGCGATTCCTTATAGATCACATTTACAACACCCCAATCTGACAACAGCTGATTTTAATCCATTTCACTTGTAATATTGCAGTATTTGCATTCATCCTCATCCCTATGACAGGAGTATGTGAAACTTTAGGAAAGGTGGTATGTGTTTGGGGATATTTGTTTTTAACATTATTTCCCTTATTTGATCATTTGACCTACTATTCCTTGGAATTTGCCCATAAATTCAATCGAGGATTTTTGTGTGTGTACAGAATTGTCCCCATACATATTTCATGGCTAGTTTGTGTGTGAAGGAAAAATTCTTCAGATTGGAAAAGAATATGCCAGCTTATGTTTCACCTGTTTGCAAAGGCAAAGAGCATATCTTTGCTTCCCAGTTGATTGCATGTTAATGAGTCTGGGTAGTTTTCTGTTGTGTTTCTCATGGTAAAGATTTGAAGCTTGCAGTGAATGGGAGGAACAGCTACATTTAAAGCACATCTAAATAGGCCACAGGTCTTCACCCACTCTTCCTGAGCCACGTGCCTTTGAAAACTTGCAGAATTTGGTCCACATTCTTAATGACTCACCTCCTATCTCCTCTTGGCCCTCCCATCCATGTTGTTCAGCTTGTCTCTCTCCAGGTGTTTTTCATTTTTTTTTGTACCTAGCTGTTTGCAGATGTGGGTAGGTAGGATGCAGACATGGTCATGCCTGTAGCATGGTGTCTCTTTGGAGCACCTACTGAAGATGTACGGAGAGCTTTCTGAGCAGAGACAATGGGTGTTGGCTGAGGGTACCACCTCCCTGACCTTAAGTTTGGTGACAAATGGAAACCATTTCCTCTGGCTTGTCAGCTGCTTTCAGAGTGGAAAAGAGGCTGCACTCACGTTGGGAGGCAGATTCTGTGGCTGATTGCACAGGCTGCCTTCCCAATGAGATTGTGTCTAAAAAATACCTCCAGCGACAGGCAGGCATATGCTGGCGCCTTGGCGTGAAGGAGCTCGCACCTGTGTTTCTTGCTCTTCCCATCCCAGTTCTGGAATGAGGGGTTAAATGATCCCAGAAGCCCTGCCAGGTTTTGATTTGCTATTGTCTCAGCTTCTTCATAGGTTGTCTTTCAATGGGACTAACAGGAAGTGGCCAGGCAAGATACAGCTTCCAAGGAGACATTCCCAGCCACCCACTTCCTCCACCCAGACCCCATCATTTCCACCAGCTCCCAAGGGTCTAATCAAATCCTGAATCCATCAATAATCAGATCCACTGATCACATCATGATCCGATGAATCCACTGATGATCAGATGTACACTGATCACATCATGATCTGATGAATCCATTCACGATCATCACCCTGATATGATTGGATCATTTTAAAATCCATCATTGACATGGGCAGAAGTGAGCCTCCCCAGTCTCCCCCAAGTATCTCCATCCAGTCAAGTTGACCAAACAATCAGGGCTAGGACTTCTCAAGCCCTATCCCTGGGAGAGGAGGGAGGGGATGTGGAAGTGGTGATGAGGAGGATAGAGAAGAGGGTTTACAAAAAATAGTGTTCAGTAGACAGAAGTGGAGGAAAAGTCCTGGGAACATTCTATTAAGAATTAGGAGACAAAACCTATAGATTCAGAGCCAAGTCAATGACAGACTGGTGGGAAGTAAGGGGGCAGAGGGTCTGCAGGTCTGGAGTCCCAGGCACTGACCACAGGGGCAGGAAGGCAGGACATCCTGTCTAGGGGCATGGGCCAAGATGGACACGGCAGTCCAGAGTGAAACTGCTCTAGGCCTCCCTGAGAAGGCAAGGAGAGGAGCTTATTCTACACAGCTCTCCACCACATGGAAAACATGTGTGTGAGCAGCTCAGGCAGCCAAAGCCATGTCCCACCCGACTTGAGATGGAGGACTGCTGGGGATCTATGGAGGACTCTTCCAAATGCAGCCCCCAAGGCCAGCACGGCAGCTGCGTCCCAGCCAGGGTGCCCTGCTAAGCCTTTTCCATAAGAGCTATTGGTCCATTTGGCTGTCCTCAATGTATTACTCGGTATGTATTGATAGCACAATTGTCAGCCCAACAAATATTTCCCATTTTAATAGTTCACATGAGATGCTTCATTATTGATCTTACAGCACTAAATAAAAATCTCCTTTGTCAAGGGAACATGAAATGGCTTTTAATGGACACAGCCAAATACCTGCTACTAGTTATGGGAAGAAAAATAATCAGCCTGATAGAGATTTGGTTTGGGGATTTTCTGGCTTTTTGGTGACACTGGATATTCCTTCCCCAGCCGACCATCCAAAGGCTGACTCTCAGTGAGAGGAGAAAGAGGAGCCATTGGCCCGAACTTTGCAATGTGCAGGTGGAATGTTTTCTATGCCTCATCTTCCATAGGTCCCCCCACTTCCGTTACAGCCCCAAATGCATGATTCTATCTCTAATAAAAGCAGCTAGGCACTGCAGACATTAACTTTTCACTCAGCCAAAATCTGTTAGTGGATGGTTCCAGGATAGATCCTTCCACTCCTTGGGTTTAGAGCTCTGAGTCCCTATCTCTGCTGTCCTCTTGATTTGATCAACTTTTCCATTAGGACTGCAACCAGATATCTCTGCCATCCCTTTATGTCATCTTCTTCATCTGGGAAGCATGAATAAGGTCCAAAGGCTCCTGGGTTGAAAGCTTGCTGCCATCTGGAGATGAGAGAGATAATTGGGTCATAGAGGTTCTGACTCCACCAATGGGCTCATCCACCAGACATCATAGCTGAATGAACTGTCAGGAGGTGGGACCTTGATAAGTGATTGGATTGTGAGGGCTCTGACTCTACCAATGGGTTCTTCCATCCAGGATGTCACACCTGGGTGGGATCTGGCTCCTACTTGAAAGACAGGGATCAGGAGGCTCACAATTTAAAGCTAGCTCAGATACACACGCACACACACAATTGCAATCAATAAGCAGGTTGTAGTGGCAGCTATGCATGTGGGAGTATCATACAAATAGGAAGTTCACACCAGCCCTGGCAACATGAGACCCTATTTCAAAAGTAAACACCCCATCCTTAACCTAAGCAGTAAGAACTGGGACATGGCTCAAGTAGAGAATCTGCTGAGCAGGCGAGGCCCTGTTCAAATCCTAGTACCACCAAAATATAATAATAATAACTTAAGGTACCCTTGGAAAGTCTTGATCGATGTATGTTCTTCCTGGACATCTCCCCTGGGCTCCTCACTGAGGATAGGGGACAGCTTGATTTCTTGAGAAGGGATTAAGAGTTGTGCAATCTCCCTGGCCTTACTAACAAAAGACACTGAGCAGATAAATTTTACAGCAATCAATCTCATCATTAACAAGTGGTAGCCATTTATCTCCATGATAAATCTCATCATTATAAATTGTTTCTACTCCTTATGGAGCTGTTCAGTCATAACTCAGAGCTGAGGCTACATGTGGAACTTACATAGGGCAACAACGGTCCTGGCACCTTATTTCCAAATGGAAGAAACCTGCCAAGGACTCTGGAAGTTTACAAATGCAAATAGACCCCCTGAGGCAGGAGAGATGCAGAAACAAGAAAATCGTATCATTTTTAATAAATATTAAAAGTGTCAAACTCAGAAATCAGAACAAAAAGTAGGTAGTACCCTTCCACCAACTCCATTAAGATATCAAATCACAGCCAGGGCACCTGTGACTCACAACTGTAATCCCAGCTACTCAGGAGGCTTTAAAATGAGGATCATGGTTTGAAGCCAGCCCAGGCAGGAAAGTCCATGAGACACTTATCTCTAGTTAACCACCAAAAAAGCTGAAAGTAGAACTGTGCCTCAAGTGGTAGAGCATCATCCTTGACCAAATGAAAAAAAAAAATAACTAAGGGGCAGCACCCAGGCCTTGTGTTCAAGCACCAGGACTGGCACGAAGAAGGAGGAGGAAGAAGAGGAAGAGGACAAAGAGCAGGAGAAGGGAGGTGAGGAGGAGCAGGAGGAGGAGGAAAGCTCCAGTGACTGAGGGATCCTGTATAGTTCAGACCAGAGGCAGGCTCAGCTGACTCCCTGACATAAGAAGGATGTTTCAGACTATTATAAGTAGCCCAGACTGTCCTAGAACTCTTGATCTTCCTGCCTCAGCCTTGCAAGTGCTAGGATTTCTGGTGAGTGCTATCAAGCACAGCCCTGCCTCCCCCCCTTCCCTCAGGATGGGTCACCATAAGCAATGAGACAGGCTGAGCCCATTCTAGCATCATCAGCAAGTGGCTCCGTGAGCTCCCAGGGAGGAGAAAGGATAAAGTATGAAGGTCACTTTGGACCCTGGATCTCCCAAGGTCACACAGTGGTTAAACCAGAGCCAGGGGCCCCAAGCCACAGCACCAGGAGCCCCACATTCCATAGGGCCACTAGTTCCTCTGAGCCAAATAAAGACATGTAGCGAAGGGCAGAAAAGGGATGTCTGTGTCAGGTAATAGATAATGACAGCTCTTCTGTATGTCTTCGGCCATCTTTGGAGAGAGATGTTTGCTTTAGGTTCAACAGAAAGAATCAGGGCGGGAGGAGAGGAGGTGAGCAGAGGGAAAGCAGGGCCTGGTCACCAGTGCGTTCAGAACTGGCCAGAGGTGGCTTCAGAAGTGGACTGACAGTTTGTGGTCTTAGGAGAGGTCAGGTGGTGATCCATGGTCTCAAGAGGGGTCAGGTGATGAGCAGCTGCACCTGGCTCTTCGGATGTGAGGAGCCAGGGACCTGCTGGTCATTGTGAAGGATGATCCCTACCCACTGCCATGGCCACGGTGCTCCAGACTCTATACCCACTGTCACTCCATGGCCACACTCTCCTAACTCCTTACCCACTGCCATGGGTCAGTCAGAGCACTTGTGATTCCCCAAAAGGCTACCATCTTCCTTGATAGCTGTTTGCAGCCATGGGCTCTGACCACCAAGCTCACCCCAGTCTCAGCCCCCCTATGTGACCCTGGTTCCCATCACCAACCCCTGCACATGGAGTTTCTTCTGGGCAGAGCTCACCCCTTCTCCCCGGGCAGTGGCTCCGAGGACCCCATCCAGGCACAATGGATACACTAAGCGGACACCAAAATGCATGGGCTGGTTTTCCACAGACCTCATTTATCCTAATGGAGCACTAATAACCATGTTTTAAATGTGAATACCGTACTATGTGTCTCCATTAGCTTGCTGTGAGCAGCAAGCAAATGAAGGACAGGATTTCAGGGCATAGAAGGATGGGGAGCAGAGGAAGAAGGAAGCCCCCTGGTGGGGGAGGGAGAGTCTCAAGAGAGCCACTTGGAAAATTCCTGGGTTTCATTACTCTAACCGCGGGGCCTCAAGGACCTCCTGTCCTTACAGGAACGGCCAGTCTCAGCAAATTCTCCAGCTGCTGTTTCTTGAAAGTGCATCTTAATACCAAAAATGTCCCTTAGCAGGGCTAAGAACACAGAGGTCTCCAGGGGCCCATTCACTCACCCGCTGGCTTGGGGCTGGGGGGGGGAGGGGGAGGGTGCTGTTTCATCTCTGCTATTGCATTAAAGCAGGTAGAAAAGAAAACGGTGGCAAAGAGTGGACCTCTGTTCTGTCTAACTGTGTGTGTGTATATGATTGCTCCCCACCCCATCACCCCAAGCAAAGCTTCATTACTTAGTGGGGATAAAAGAAAAAGCTAGATCAAGCTAACAATAGTCTATAATTAATTTGCAAATGGTTTCAGAGAGCAATTATGCCATTAGTCCAAGTGCCTTTGACTTCAAAGAGTTCTCTCAGGCTCTCCTCCACACTGGGAAAGGAGGCTCCAGAGGAGCATAAATGAGTGGCAGGAGACCACAGCATGACTGCCATCCCTACGCACATACACAGGGGCACAACATCCTGCAGAATCCCCCATGGGAAGGAAACCAGCAGTGGCTCCAAGTGACAGCCCAGTAGGGGTCTCAGCCCCTGGGAATATCTGGCCACAGGACAAAGAAGGTGCCATAGGTGCCCTGCCCCCAGCACAACTCTTCCATCCAGTAACTGGTCTTGGCTGTTCCCACAAACTGAAGCTCAAATACGCACATATATGTGTGTGTGTGTGTGTGTGTGTGTGTGTGTGTGTGTGTGTGTGTGTGTATATATATATATATATACATAAATATGCATATGGCACATACATATATATGTAGATATATATATATATATACATATCCTGTAATTTTGCAATTCCAGCCACTAGGGAGGTGGAGTTAGGAATTTGGCTCTCCTGAGACATAGACAGACACTGACAGTGCTCACTGCCCCCAGAGCTCAGCACATGTGGCAGGATGGGAGGGATCCAAGCAGATGTTCACCCCCTGCATCATGGGCAGGGAGTTTGTTACACGGAGTACCAACTGTTGAATGTTGGGTGCTACAATCATAGTATCTATTTATGTGGTAATCTCCAATCATGCATCTATCTAATCAGTGCAAATAAGGTGGCACAACCACACTACCTTGGCTAATAAGATGGGAGCCTATCACCACCAATCCACCCACCCACCCATTGATTGGTTTGGGCTAGCTGTCCTCTGGAAACCAGTGTTTTACACCCCAGATCCATCCAAACCCCAAGAGCTCCACTCCAAATAAAGGGACACGGTGAGGGGCATGTAAAGGACAATTCTTCCATGGTGGCCATGGGGTGGAAAACAGCTTGGGCACATCATCAGCTATCTTTGGGGTACAGACATTTGCCTTCGGTTAAATAAGGAGACTTGGCTGGGAATGTGGCTTAGTGGTAGGGTGCTTGCCTAGCATGCATGAAGCCCTGGGCTTGATTCCTCAGTACCACATACACAGAAAAAAACAAAAGCAGTGCTGTGGCTCAAGTTATAGTACACTAGCAAAAGAAGCTCCGGGACAGTGCCCAGGCCCTGAGTTCAAGCCCCAAGACTGGCAAAAAATAAAAAATAAGGAGACTTGAGGACAAAGGTATGCCAAGTTAAAATGGCCACCAGTCCCTGTGTGGCCTAGGTGGTGATCATTCTGGTCCTTGTTTCTGGTGGATTCTGGAGAGGCATGATGGCTGTCTCAGCTGGTCAGGATGAGCATATCCTGTGTCCTGTGGGGTGATCTGTCCTGAGGAGCTCTGCCGGCCCTCAGTGGTGGCTTCATCCCTTGTCATTAAGAAATTATCAATTTGTCTGGTCCTTCCTGAACCCTAAAGTGATTGCAAAGCAATGGCTGGAAAAATGGTTTCGAGCAGCGACACATACAACATGAGTTAGAGGTATGAGACTCTGCCCTCACTTTTAGTTCATTTGTGGGCCCAACAAAAGTGGCTTTGAAGCAACTGTCACTTGATGCACAATGAGAATTAGTCATTTTTCTTTTTTCTTTTTGGCTGGTCCTTGGGCTTGAACTCAGAGCCTGGGTGCTATCCCTTCACTTTTTTTGCTCAAGGTTAGTGTTCTACCACCTGAGCCACAGCTCCACTTCTGGCTTTTAGGTGGTTATTTGGAGATAAGAACTTCATGGATTTACCTGCCCAGGATGGCTTCGAACTTCGATCCTCAGATCTCAGCCTCCTGCATAGGAGGCACCAGGGCCAGCAGAATCACACACACACACACACACACACACACACACACACACACACACACACACACACACACACACACACACACACACACACATATATATGCTTGTCTGAAATGTTTTGCAGGCCATACTGAGGTTGTACTTAGGGCCTCATGCCACACCCAAGCTCTCTTCACTCCAATTATCTTTGAGATGGGGTCTCAACCAATCAGCTGGCCTGTCATAGTCAGTTGCCCAGGCCATGCAGGCCACTTCCCAAACTCCTGAAAACCTCCTTTAACCCTCCACGGACACCATCTGAGGGCTTCCTAAACCGGAGAAACTGATCCTTTCTCTCTCAGCTGCACATTTGAGTGATCAGGCTGAGCAGGACTGAACTTCCCACAGCTCCATGGAAGGCAGCCTGGGAGACTACTTCCCACCAGTGGCCTCAGAGGGACCCTGAAGCAGCCATGCCCTTTTGGCCACACCCCCACACAAACCCCTCTGAGAATGTCTCTTTCCCCTCCCTGTCAAAATCCACCTGGGGCTCGACAGGGAAGCTGAAAGTGTGAGCTATAATCCCAGGCAGGCCTGGAGTCTAAGCTAAATTGCTCGTGCCACTGTGATGAACTCATTCTGCAGGGAATTGGAAATCAATTTTTGTCATCATCCAACAGAGTTCCTTTATCAAGCAGTTCCTGATAATGCAACCGACAAGGAGCTGAAGGGAGACATGGAAATGGGGGGAGGGGCGGGAGGAAACAAGCCTCCATGTGTGTGTGTACATGTGTGTGTGCATGAACTGAATGTGTGTTTGTGTCTGTGCACATGTGTATATGGATGTGTATATGCTCATGTGCATGTGTGCATGCTTGTGTGTGCATACATGTGTTTGCGTGTGCTTGCATGTTGTATGTATGTGTGTGTGTATCCAAAAACACACCCTGATCCAATGCTATCCCACGTGCTCCTCATTCTCCCATCTGTATCATAACACCTGAGGCAATTGGCCTACAGGATGAAAGGTTTCCTTTTGTTCTGGCCCACTTGGCCCTGTTGCTTTGGGTTGTGGAGGGGTAGAACACCGTGGTGGAGATCACCAGGTGGGGCAAAATGGCTTCACCCCCACTGGAGACAGACAGAAGAAAAGGAGGGCCAGGCTCCTAACAGCCCCTGCGTGGCCAAGTTTCAATGACCTCACTTCCTCCCTGTGGACCACGCCCCCATTAGCCTTCCTTCCCTAGGCCACACCCCTATGGCCTTACTTTCTTCTCTAGACCCCAATGCTCTTACTTCCTCCTTCTAGGCCACGACTCAAATGCATGGGGTCTCTAGGCCACTTTCCCAATACCATCACTTCCGCCTCTAGGCCGTGCCTCTTACAGGTTCCACTGCCTGCCCATGGTGTGGGGCTGCTGGCCAAGCTGTCAGCCCTGGGCCTTTTCGGGACTGGGACTCAGGCCTTGCCCAACCTCCCCAAGGGGCACCTGGGTCGTGTGGCCCAAGCCCAGCCCACCGCAGAGCTGGTGTCTGGAAGCCAGCTGGGCTGGGCTACCTTGGCAAGCATCTACGCCCCATGCCCCACTGCTCCTGGGAAGCAGGGCAGGGCCGGACGCCAACTGTCTGGGCCCATATCATTTCAACTACCGGCTGAGAACCCTGAAGCCCAAGGCGAAGGCATCAGCCAGGGTCAGCCAGGCTAGGAGCTGCAGGGACAGTGCCCAGGCGCTGAGTTCAAGCCTCAGGACTCGTCCCCATCCCTCCCCGCCCATAACTAATCTTCCCTAAGGTTCATTAGCTGCTGCACTTGTTATGCAATCCTCATAGAACTGTGCTCATAGTAGGTCTGCAAAGAACATCCATGACTCAATAAAGAAGAGACCAGGCTGCAAAAATAAAAAATATCAATACACACAGGGCCAGGGCCAGCCTTGGCTGTTCTCCTCCTCTACACACACACACACACACACACACACACACACACACACACACACACACACACACACACACGGCTAAGCCTTCCAGCCTCCTGAAGCAAAATCTGTAACCCAATAATGTCAGCCCCAACAAGGGGGATGAATTTGATCCAGGAAAAATACCATCCCTGGCAACCCTGAAGAATATTAAGGTCTTAACAGCCCGCGGTTTAGAATTGTCTTGAAAGGCGAGCTGGAAATAATTACACACCTGTTACTCAAAACTCAGCAGTAAAAAGGAATTTACATGAGTGTATAAATTACCTTTCCAGCGATATAAATTAGGATTTGAGTGCAGGCTGAGATTTCCCAGGAAGTCAAGCAGCTGGGGCCCATCCCCCAGGCACCAGAGGACCTCAGCTGAGGGGGGATCTAAAGGCCACTGTCACCAGCCCTGCTGGAAGGTTCCATGACTCCACAGACCACCCTTGGAGAGGAGTGCTGGCCCCTGAAAGTCCAGCCTGAGCTTGGCAGAGAACAAAGCAGTCTTCCCTCTCCTCCAGTCTCCCCTGGACAGAGATTCCCCCAGGGTTTTTTACAGCTCTACGTTCACATTATCTACACTTCCCTTATGGATGCTGGGGACTGTCTCCTGTGGTTCGAGCTACCATGATGATAGGGTACTTGAGGTGGGCTGGTTTAGAAGACATGGAAGTTTCTTTCTCCAGCATTCAAGGTCAAGGGTAAACTTGCTGCACCAGGCCATGGCAGAAGATGCCAGATCAGAGAGTAGGACGGAGGCGAACCTCAACCTCAGGAGCCCTCTGCCATACCTGACCCACTCTGTTCCATTAATCCACACCAGAGACCCACTCTCCTCACTTGGGATTCAGTTCCCACCTTCAAACCTCAGCCATGACACCAACTGCCACTGGTCTGACTCGTGGCAAGCATGGACCAAGCAGTTTGGAATCCCAGACTGTCTTTGCAGGAGCTTTGGAGTCTGCAGAGGCATTTCCACTGGCCCTCCTTGGGTCTGCAGGAAGCATTCCCATTGGTCCTCCTTGGGTCTGCAGGAGAAATGCCCATTGGCCCTCCATGGGTGAGCAAGAGGTATTCCCATTGGCCCACCTTGAGTCTGCAGAGGCATTCTTATTGGCTCCTCTTGGGCACACACCCACCTCCTGGACCAATCACTCTTTTTATTGTTTGTTTATTTATGTGGTGCTGAGGAATGGAACCCAGGGCTCATGCAGGCTAGGCAAGTACTCTACCACTGAGCCACCTTCCCAGTCCCCAATCACTCTTGAGAGGGGCTGGAGTGCTGTGATTGTCTGGGCTTAGGTCACATGCCCCTCACTGGTGATGCTGGTGATGGGAAGAATGGTTTTGTGCCACCACAAAGGTGAAGAAATGGGACAGGACAACACCCAGAGGAAATGGGGCTGGTCCTGAGGCAATGGCGAAGCCAGGTGCTCGGGGCATCAGCGAAGAAGGCAGCACAGGCCTCTACCCTGTGGCTGGGTCCTTCCCCCTGCCATGGCCACAACCTGGGGCCTGCCTGGTCTGAGTCAGCCAGTCTCTCTCCCAGGGAGCCTGGTGAGTCAGAGAGTAGCCCTGAGCTTGGGCAGGGGGTTGTGACCTTCAGCAGATCCTCAGGATGCCCCGGGACAGAGCCATTTGGAAGGCCATCCAGGTAAGCCCAAGGCCCTGTATGCATTGCCAGTGGAAGGGCAGACCGTGGTGTGAACTTCCTGGGAAGCTCTGCACAGAGCTGGGGGCCTGTGAGCTGGGTCCAAAGGGGCAGACTGGACGTCTTAGTAGGGGTTACTTACAGAGCAGGAGACAGCTATGAGCCCCTAGCCTGTACCACCCAGAGAGTCATCACGAGGACCCTGGAAGACAGACACACATATACTACTACCCCTAAATTCTCCTGTGACTCTGTCTTTAACAGAATCTAGGTCAGAGCACCACCTAGTGTCAAGCCCGCAGAGTAGCTGCAGGTGGAATATGGGATGGCCTGCTTGCACCCTGCTTGCTGTCACCCAGGATCCAGCCAAGGGAAGGAGGTCTTGTGTGCTGCAGTTCACCTGGTCCAACAGCTAAGTAATGACTTGCTACAAGATGGTGTTACTCCAACTCCAGCAAGGACAGGACCTAGAGATCAGTGCTGTGACCTGGAGCTCAGCACTCCTCATGGATAAACAAACCCCTAAGGGTTCACCTAGCCTCACAGAACAACCTCTCTGGGAAGAGCAGGCTGGATGGTGAACCCAAATTCAGAGGTGCAAGATAAGCAGAGCTTAGTTAAGGTCATGCCAAGGACATGACTGCAGTGAGTCTAGATTCCTTCCTGAAACCCATCTGCAAAAGGGGAGAGGGGCTGAGCACATCAGGGCACACCTGTCATCCCATTTACAGAGAAGACATAGGTAGAAGGATCTCAGTCGGAGGCTGACACTGGGCAAAATTGCAAGGACTTTCTGAAAAAGTATCTATAGCAGCTGGGCTCTGGTGATTCAAGCTTTTCATTCTAGCCAATCAGGAAGCTGAGATCTGAGGATCACGTTTCAAAGCCAGCCCGGGCAGGAAAGTCCGTGAGCTCTTAACTCCAATGAAACAACAGGAAGCCAGAAGTGGTGCTGTGGCTCAAGTGGTAGAGTGCTCACCTTGAGCTGAATAGCTGAAGGACAGTCCCCACGCCCAGAGTTCAAGCCCCACAACTGACAAAAAAAAAAAAAACTTAATTAAAACTGTTGCTGGTGTGCCAGTGCTTCCCGCCACCATCCCCAGACTTCACCCCACCAGTCCCTAGAGAGATACCAATTATCTCCCCGGGGGATGTGAAGTGTTCAACACTCTCTCTCCTAAATGACACGAATCTTTAACATATTATACCTAAAAAATAAATTCATATAGCACTTTTCTGAGAAAAAGAAATGCTAATTTTGGATGGATGGATGGGTGGATGGATGGATGGATGGATGGATGGATGGATGGATGGATGGATGGATGGATTGTGGACAGATGGAGGATGAATTGATGGATGAACGGATGGTAAAGAGGAGGATCAGGGATGGAGGGTAGAAAGATGGATGATAGATGAATTGATGAGTGGGTGAATGGATGGATGGGTGGATTGTGGATGGATGAGCATGGATGATAGATGGATAGATTGGGGGGGTGGATGGATGATGTGTAGATAGTGGATGGGTGAATGGATTTTGGATGACTGATGAGTAATTGGGATTGGATTAATGATGGATGGATGGGTGGATGGACAGATGGTGTAGAGATGGATGAGGGATGGATGGGTAGATAAATGGATGATGGATGGATGAATTGACGGGTGGTAGGTGGAAATATATTTGGTCTTTGCTCCTCTTAGCACAGAACTTCAAAAATCTTCTTTAAGAAGATATTAAAGTGAATCATGTTTTGAGGTTGAGATTCTTGCTAAGCCATCTTGACAGGATTCTTGCTAAATCTGGGTGATGTAAAGATGAGCGAGCCACCTGGAGAGACTTCAGAAAAGCCCCTAAACTTTGGTGCCATTGGGTTATTATGGGGGAAGACTGCCACCTAGTGTCCAACGAGCTGAACATCAGGAGCCTGAAGAGACCATGAAATGGTCAAAGCAGAGTGGTTGCCCCCCAAAAATCTAATGATACACTTCTTGCCATGTTGTGTGTGTGTGTGTGTGTGTGTGTGTGTGTGTGTGTGTGTGTGTGTGTGTGTGTGTGTGTGTGTGTGTGAGTTCTGAACCTTGAATTCAGGGCATGTTCCTGAGCTTTTGTGTTCAAGACTAGTGCTCTACCACTCAGGCCACAGCTCCACTTTCAGCTTCTTTGGGTGGCTAATTGCAGAAGAGTCTCACAGACGTTCCTGCCCAGGCTGGCTTTGAAAAGTGATCCTCAGATCTCAGCATCCTGAGTAGCAAGGATGACAGAAATGAACCTTGCTTTTGCCACCTTTTAATATTTGCAACTGGTTACATTTTTTATTTACTTTGTTAATTTAGAGATGATATACAGTGGGATTACATTTACATTTGCCAGGTAATAAATACATTTCCTTTTATAGAGTATCATCTGTTTCCCTCATCCTCTCCCATTCCCTCCCTTCTATCTGCACCCACGAGTTGCATAGTTGGCTTTCATCCATGTTTAGGACACTCCACTGCCGCACTTTTTCACCCTTTTCCCTCAGATTCTATGCTCTCCCCTCCCTTTCCAGAGATGTTCATGTGAATACACTATCTATAAGGTAAAGAACACAGTCATCATATAAATAAAAAAAACTAAGAAAAAAGTTAGTTATTTCCATATCTTTGGAGTTCACTTCAGTATGTGTATTATATAAATAAAAAGAGGTGCTTGGGTATTACACCTTTGTGATTCTCTCTTAAGACGATCCTCTTTTGGTCTCACTGTATGTGAGTATCTAGATTTCTGTATAATTTGTCATATACTAGTGTGTTTCAGATCTAACCCACATATCAGGGAGAATATGTGCTATTTGTCTCTGTAATCTTGGCTTACCTCACTTAACATAATTTGTTCTAGTTCCATCCAATTCCCTGCAAATGATATTTTCTTCTTTCTGATGGTTATGTAAAATTCCATTGTACACACTTTCATTGTTGTTGTTGTTGGTGGTGGTGGTGGTGGTGGTGGTGGTCATGGGGCTTGAACTCTGGGCATGGATGCTCTTCAGCTCAAGGCTAGCACTCTTACCACTTGAGCCACTTGAGCCAAAGCATCACTTCCAGTTTTCTGGTGGTTTATTGGAGATTAGAGTCTCATGGACTTTCTTATGGGCTGGCTTTGAACCATGATCCTCAGATCTCCGCCTCTTGCGTAGCTAGGATTAGAGGCATGAGCCACTGGCACCCGGCACCACATTGTTTTGATCCATTCATCTATTGTGGGGCATCTGGGCTGTTCCCATATCTTAGCTATTGTGATTAGTGTGGCAATAAACATGGATATGCAGGTGTCCTAATCATGATGTTCAGGGTAGATGCTGGGTATGGCTGGGTCATAGGGAAGGTCTACATTTAGTTTTTTGAGGAACCTGCAGATAGTTTTCCAGAGTGGTTGTATTAATTTACATTCCCACAAGAAATACAGTAAGGTTCCTTTTTCCCCACATTCCCCCCACCCCCGCCCCAGCATTATTTGTTGTCCAAATTCAGAATATTGGCCAGTATAACCAGGGGTGAGATGGTATCTTGTTTTTTGCTTTTGTTTTTGTTTTTTTGTTTTTTGGTCAGTCATGGGCTTGAACTCTGGGCCTGGGACTGTACCTCAGCTCTTCAGCTCAAGCCACAGCGCCACTTCTGGCTTTTTCTGCTTATGTGGTGCTGAGGAATTGAACCCAGAGCCTCATGCATGCAAGGCAAACACTGCCACTGATCCACCTTCCCAGCCTTTAGGGTTGTTTTGATTTGCATTTCCTTTATGGAGGGGGATGATGAGCATTTTATCTATGGACAGGGATGATAAGCATTCCTCCTGTATTTCTTTTTATTCTTACCTCTTCTGAAATTCCCTCTTTTGCTTCCTTGCCCATTTAGTGATTGGTATATTAGGTTTAACAGAGGTTGGTTTCTTGAGCTCCTTGTATTTTTTTGGCTATTAAGCCTTTGTCTGATGTATTTCGGGTAAAGATCTTCTCTCAGTCTGCTAGCTGCTAGTTGTCTTTCTAGGTGAATAACTATGTGCAGAAACTTTTTTATTTTGATGTAGTCCCACTTATCAAGTCTCTCTCCTCTCTGTTGTGCCCCTGGGACTTTATCCAGGAAGTTTCTGCTGTACCTGTAAGTTCTAATCTGTTACATTTCTTTAAAGACCCAAGCAAAAGGCTTTTAAAAACACATACCTTGTCCTTATTTTCATTTTGTATTTTGAGAGGATGTTTTGTTATGTAGTCCAGGCAGGCCTCAAACTCATGATCCTCCTGCCTCAACCTCCCAAGTGTTAGAATTTCAGACGTGCCCACATCCAGCTCCCCAGATCTTCCTAGGCAGCACAAGTGAGTTGTTTAGAAGGAGGTCTCTTGATTTGGGTTTGTTTGGTGGTTTCACAAAATATGAAGCCAGGCATGGTGGTGCATGCCCATAATCCCAGGAACACAGAGGTGGTGGGAGGAATTTAAAGCCAGCCTGGGGGCTGGTAATGTAGCTCAGTAGGAGAGTACCTGCCTAGCATGCCTGGAGTTCTGGGTTCAATTTCCAGCACCACAAAAAAATAGATAAAAAAGAGATCTAAGTGTTTGCAATTAGAATGTGTCTTAAAGTTTTAAAGTGCTGGCCTTGTGCACAAAAGCTCAGGGACAGCACCAGGCCCCAAGTTCAAGCCCCACAACTGACTAAAAAATAAATAAAAACAAATCAAGCCAGCCTGGACTAACATTTCAATCCAGTTTCTATACCCCAGTTGGGACCAAAAGGTTTGTTGGGTTTTTTGTTTGTTTTCTTTGTTTGTTTGTCTTTGCCAGTCCTAGGGCTGGAACTCTGGACCTGGGTTCTGTCCATGAGCCTCTTTGTGCTCAAGGCTAACACTCTACCACTTGAGCCACAGCACCACTTCTGGCTTTTTCTGAGTGGTTTATTAGAGATAAGACTGTCAAGGACTTTCCTGCACAAGCTGGCTTCCAAACATGATCCTCAGATCTCAGCCTCCTAGAGTAGCTAGGATTACAGGATTGAGCCACTGGCACCTGGATTCAAGGATTTTTTGTTTTGTTCAATGAGATTGCATAATATCGAGAGTGGTAGTACATGCCTGTAGTATCAGCAACTCAGGAGACCAAGGAATAGTAATATTTAAGCTCAAGAATTCCACGACCTAGCCTAGACAGCATAGGAAGACCCCTTCTCAAAAGAAAGAGCTTGTGCAGGGTGTACCCATGTCTGACACTGGGTGTGGAATGAGCCAGGCTGGTTAGCTGCATGGATGGTGTGTGCCTGCTCTTCTAGACTCAGTGCCCCTTCCCCTTCATTTCATCCTGGAATGCAGGACAGCATCCAAAGAGGAGTTCCAAATGCTCAACATCAGAAAGTCTTTTTTGTGCCAATCCTGGGGCTTGAACTCAGGGCCTGAGTGCTGTCTCTGAACATTTTTTTTTTTTTTGCTGGGGCGCTACCACTTCTGGCTTTTTGGTGGTTGATTGAAGGGAAGAGTCTCACTTTGGTGCCCCAGCTGGCTTCGGGCCATGATCCTCAGATCTCAGCCTCCAAAGTTGTTGGAATTCCAGGAATGAGCCACCAGCTCCGGACTGAGACACTTCCTCTCCTAGGGGACTCCCTCACCAGATATTAGCTGTACCCCAAACCAAGCAAGCAACCCCCATTCATCCCCCTGTATGCGCCTCATAAAGATTTTAGGGAGCTGTTCAATTGCAGAACGATGCAGGCAATTAACCTCCATCCTGGTTTTATTAAGGGAAGATGTTGCAATTGCAAGAACAGAGCCAGCTTCCTTGGTTCAGGAGGCAGGGCCACCGAGCCCAGGGGCCAGGCTGAATGGGTACACACAGGCCGGAGGCTCGTGGCTAATGGGCTGCTGGCATATGGCCTTCAGAAGGCTGGCACGCAGCCCTGGGGAAGGTTCTGGACAAGCTGGACTGAGCCAGCTCCCCATGTATGATGGGTGAAGGCAAGTTCACCCCGAGTGGGGTTTGAGTCATAAAAGTCTGCCTTGTTGCCTTTCTGGCATAAACTCGTGCTGGCACACATGGCTTCCCCCCATGCACATGCAACTTCATGTCAGATGTATCTACAAGGAAGGGGAGGGAGAGGGAGAGAGAGGAGGGGGGAGAAAGGTGGAGAAGTGGAAGGAAGGAGGAGAGAGGAGAAGGGAGGGGAGGGAGAGGAGAGGAAGAGAGGAAAAGAGGGAGAGGGAGAAAGGAAAAGAGGGAGAGGGGAGAGAGGCAGAGGAGGGAGAGGGAAAAGGAATAGAGGGAGAGAGGGGAGAGAGGCAGAGGAGGGAGAGGGAAAAAGGAGTGAGAAAGACAAGAGGGAGGGAGATAAAAAAGAAACAGAGAGAGGGCGAGGGAGATAGAGGAGAGGGAGAGAAGAGAGAGGGAAAGAGGGAGGGAGAAAGAAGAGAGAAAGGGAAAAAGAGAGGGAGAGAGGAAGAGAGAAGAGAGGGAGAGAGGAAAAGAGGGAGGGAGGAAGAGAGGGAGGGAGGGAGAGAAAGGGAGGGAGAGAGAGGTAGGGAGAGAGGGAGAGGGAGAGAAAAGGAGAGGGAGGGAGAGGAGGGGGGAGGGACAGAGGGAGAGAAGGAGAGGGAGAGGAGGAGAGAGGGAGGAAGAGAGAGGTAGATGAGTCCCTGGAAAGCTGAGCTCTGAGGCAGGCCAGGTGGGAACCCTGCCCCTCTAGCTGTAAATTGCATAGGTCTCCGGTTTCCTAGCAACGGTCTCTGATTGGCCCCAGCCCTGTCTGTCTGCCCACTGCCCGCCCCTTCCCTAGGGCGGGGCTAGTAAGGGTGATTGACACCGAAGCTGGGAGGCCCAACCCCGCCCCAGCGTCCTGGAAGCAATCACCATGAATCCTGCCAATTCTGAAGGGTGCAGCACCTAGTCCCAGCTGCGGATGTGGGGGGAGGGAGGCGCCTCCCATCTAGCGGGGCCCAGGTTGGAGTGAGGCTGAGTTTGGGAGGCCCAGCAGGGAGGCTCGGCCAGGGAGGCCCGGTGAGGGGGAGGGGGGAGGAAGGGGAAGGGAAATTTGCTGGGGTTCCAGAGGGAGAAGTCCAGGGCTGGACTCCCACCACACCCCCGACCTGGGAGGAGCTTGTGAGGCAGTGACAAGCAGAACCAGGACCACCAGAACAGGGGCAGTGGACAAGGAAGGTCCATGTCAAAGCCCCTCTTGACCACTTCTTCCCATCAAGCCAAGGGCACGTTGGAAGGAAGGGTGGGAGCTCAGCATGAGACACTTCCCCCAGTCCCAGACAACTAGATGGCTATCTGCTATTAGAAGTGTGTGGGGGGGGATGGAATTCCCGGGCCGAGCTTGGTAACACATGCATTTAATCCCAGTTACCATTGAGGAAAAGGGTCCTAAGGCTCCCCAGGAAAAAGCATGAGACCCTATCTGAGAAAGAATCTCAAATAAAAAAAGGGCTGGAAGCATGGCTCAAGTGGCAGAGCACCTGCCTAATAAGCAAGACATCCTGAGTTCAAACCAGCAAAGCAAAAAATAAAAGTCTTTCAAACATGCTCTCCTGGCTCCACTGACTTCTTACTCTGCCAACCCTTCCCTGATGCAGCTATATAGTCCTGCAGTCCAAGAACACAGCTTCAGCACCCAGAGCAGACACAAAGACACTGGCTGTGTTCAAGGCCAGCTGCCAGGTGCTCATCTAAATCCACAGTTTGGAAAGATGACCACAAGCCATCCTTCCTCCCCGAAAGTGGCTGTGGGGTTGCTGTCTGCTCAGAACTGTCTGCAGTTGAACAGACCCATGCCACACTTAAGACACAGACCACTGCTTTCCCTTCAGGACTTGCTGGCACCTGGCACTGCTTTTTATTTACCTTGTCCAGGACCCAAGTCCCAGGCTGGGAATTTAGTCTCTTCCCATCTCTTCCTCAAAAGTTGGTCTGACCTGAAGCTTTGAAACTATTAGAGGAAACACTTCAAGACCACCAGGTAGGTGTGGTGGCTCCTGCCTGGAATCCTAGATACTTGGAGGCTACGAACAGGAGGACTAGACAGAAAAGTTCAAGATACCCTACCTTAACCCATAGCTGGGCACAGTGGCATATGCCTGTCATCTCAAGCTACATGAAAGGCTGAGATTGGGAGGATCATGGTTCCAGGCCAGCCAAGGCAAAAATAAATAAATAAATAAATAAATATCCTCAAAACTCCATCTGTACAGAGGGAAGTGGAATGGGGCAACCTGTTCCTGTGGTTCCAACAACAGAGCACCTAAAGCAGCCAGGACATGGGGAATGGAAAGCCTGCCCTAAAAACAATAAGCAAGGAATAAGGATGGAGGTGTAGCTCAGCAGTATTATGCCAGCTTAGTAAGTATGGGACCCTGAGCTCAAACACAAGAACAGAGGAGGAGGGGGAAGATGTAGGCACAGGCAATAATTTCCTAAGAAGGACTCTAATAGCTCAGGAAATATCTAGCAAGAACTAGCTAGGTACCCGGTGGCTCACACCTGTAATCCTAGCTACTCAGGAGGCTGAGATCTGAGGATCACGGTTCAAAGCCAGCCCAGGCAGGAAAGTCCCTGGGACTCTTATCTCCAACTAACCACCAGAAAACCAGAAGTGGTGCTGTGGCTCAAGTGGTAGAACGCTTGCCTTAAGCTGAAAAGCTCAGGGACTGTGCTCAGGCCCAGAGTTCAAGCCCCACCACCTACAGACCCCCCTTCCCTCCAAAAATCAAGGACTAACTATTGGGATTGCATCAAATTATGAAGCCACAGAGCTGGTTTGTTGTTGTACACCTGTAATCCCAGTACTCAGGAGACTAAGGAAGGATTGGGTAACCTAGTAAGATCCTGCCTCTAGAAAGAGGTAAACCTTCAGAGCAAGCAAGGCCTGCTGACACCTGGTTTGAACAAAGAATAAATCTCTGTTATTTAAAGTCACCAAGGCCATGAGAATTGGCTGTGGCAGGCTAGAAAAGTAGTACCATCCCCATACTGTCTCCCTCTTCTCGGGTGTCATGCCTTGGTTGATTCTCTGTGTCACCTTGACTGGGCCACAGGGTGCCCAGATACGTGGTTTCTGGCCTCCCTGTGAGTTTCTGGATGGCATTGGCATTTAACTTGGTGGGCAGAGTCCAGCCAGGTTGGGCTATGCAGGTGGACGTCATCCAACCCAAGAATAGAGCACAAAGGTGGAGGAAGCTTGATTCTCTCAGCCTGCCAGCTGGAGCTGACAACTTGCTCTTCTCCCCTTGGACTGGGACTGTCACCTCTGGCTCTTCCAAGTCTCAGAGAATCTGAACTCAGGCTGGAATTCACACTCTGCCTTTCCCAGGTCTCCAACTGACAGATGGCAGACTAGATTTCCATAACTCAGAAGCAAATTGCTGACGATAACTCTTACTATATACAGATGCTCCATGCACAGCCTAAGCCCCGACTTCCCATAGGGTTACATCCTAAGTCTCCTGTCAAACATTTTGACAGACTGTAAGTCAAAGATGCCCTTCATCCACCTACCCTCCCAGCCATTGTTGCTTAGCAAAACAGCACACCACAGAGGGTCCCGGGGACGTGTAAGCTCACTGTCACCACGCAATGTCCTGGATATCACTAGCCAGGGGACCAAGCAAGACCTGCTGAAAGTGAACTGTTCTTGTCTTTGTCCCATGGTAGGATATGCCATTGAGAGTTCAGCCATCATAAATCAAGGACTGTCCACTCACCTACAGATCCATCCCTTGCATCACCAAGGAAGATGCCATAGATCTCATCTAAACAACAAACACAACTGCTCCAGCAGGGAGAGGGCCTGCTCTGTTCCCCAGGAGGATGGCTGTGGCGGAGCCAGTTCATGGGGGTAGAGGCAAATGAGAACTTGCGGGCCCCTGGAACAGAGGCCCATGCCATTACTTAAGGCTCCTCTCAGTGGCTCACTCCCTAATATCACCATTCTGGATTCAATGTCAACAGATAAATTGGGGGAAAGAGCATGTGGAGCCCCTGCCTGTGCCTGTCACACTAGCCAGTGGCTCTGAACACTGAGGTCAATGTGGATCTGCAGACACCAGGAAGGCAGGGCTGGATGGAGGTGACCTAGAGCTACTTGCTGTTTGTATTTGAGGGACAGCTTATAGCCGAAGACCTGTGCTTTTATTATTGGTGTGTGTGTGTGTGTGTGTGTGTGTGTGTGTGTGTGTGTGTGTGTGTGTGTGTGTGTGTGTGCGTGATTAGTGCATGCACACACACTGGTTCCAGAAGCTTGAACTCAGGGCCCCACTCAGCTGCTTGGCTTTCTTGCTCAAGGCTGGCACTGTAGCACTTGGAACACACCAGGCCCACAGGCGACCCACCAGGCCACACATGGATGGATCCTTTTCCACTGCAGAGATGGGCCTGCGCAAGAGGCAGAGGCCCGTGTACTCCTTCACCCTAAGACAAGGAATGTCTGCTCTGTTTCTTGCACCAGTCACCTAAGACTTGAGGAACACAAAATTGCCTGTGGGGGCTATAAATCCTTTGATGTTCCTCTCCCATCAACATGTAGTGAGACAAGGCCCCTCCTCTTCTCTCTCTCTCTCTCCTGTCTCTTTCTCTCTGTCTGTCTCTCTCTGTCTCTCTCTCTCTTTGTCTCTCTGTCTGTCTGTCTGTCTGTCTGTCTCTCTCTCTCTCTCTCTCTCTCTCTCTCTGCCTCTCGGTCTCTCGCTCTCTTTCTCTCTCTCTCGTTGGTCATGTGGCTTGAACTCAGGGCCTGGGCACTGTCCCTGACCTCTTGCTCAAGGCTACCACTCGGCCATTTTCAGCCACGAGCTCCACTTACACTTTTCTTGTGGTTTATTGGAGATAAGATACAAAGGGACTTTCCTGTCCAGTCTGGCTTTGAACTGTGATCTTCAGATCCCAGCCTTCTGAGGATTACAGGTGTGAGCCAACTATACCCAGCTATATCCCATCCTTTTGAGCCTAGGCTAGCTGCAGCGCCAGGTCTGTGCAGGGCAAAGCCATGCTGCGATGCACTGCTAAATCCAAGTCTCCTCAGAACATGCGTACTGCAGCCCTGTGCTGCCCTGAAGACCACGTGCTGGAAAGAAACACACACACACACACACACACACACACACACACACACACACACACACACACACACACACACACACACACACTGCGTATGACCTGAGCCAGCACTGCATCGCAGATGGCTCCAGCGGTTCCACATGCCTCCACCTCCACCGCCAGCCAGTTCCAGCCCCTTGGGGCCTGAAGCAGGTGGCAGAACTACGTGAAAAAGCACCTCTGGGATCCTGGCCCACACAAGTAAATTGGGGTTACACCACTCAAGTTTGGGGCTGCTCTATGGGAGCAATGATGCTCTCTTTGAGTTCCCTCAGTAATCAAAATTTCAACTTGACCTTCTCAGGGTCACAAGCAAGGCAGGAGTTTGCCTCTGGAAAATTCTAGAACCTTTTATATCATAATGGATCATGGGATCAATGGGATCATGTGACAGAGAGAGAGAGAGAGAGAGAGAGAGAGAGAGAGAGAGAGAGAGAGAGAGAGAGAGAGAGAGAGAGAGAGAGAGAGAGAGAGAGAGAGAACCAGTTAAACACAAAGAGAATAAAAAGAAGAGCCAGGCACTAGTGGCGCATGGCTCTCATACTAGCTGCAACTCAGGAGGCTAAGATCTGAGGATCAAAGTTTGAAGCCAGCCAAGGCAGGAAAGTCCATGAGACTCTTATCTCCAATGAACCAACAAAAAGTGGAAGTAAGGGATGTGACTCAAGTGGTAGAATAACAGTAGAATACCAGTGTAAAAGCTAAAAGACAGTGCCCAGGCCCTTAGTTCAAGCTCTAGGACTGACAAGAAGGGGTAAAAGTAAGAGGGAGAAGGAAGGAGAGGAGAGTGGAGGGGAGGGGAGGGGTGGAGGTGAGGAGGGGGAGGGAAGAGAAGGGAAGGGAAGGGAAGGGAAGCTGCAGCTCTGCGGGACAGGGGCAAATGCATCATGCTGACCACAAAGGGCAAGCCCTGGAGGCCAGAGGCAGCCAGAAAACTCTGTGAAGCCTGTCCCAGGAGGGAAGGAGAGGGGAAGGGAGGGAGGGGAAGGGAGGGAGAAAGGAGAGGAGGGGAGAGAAGGGAGAGGAGGAGAGAGGAGAAGAAAGGAAAAGAGAGAGGGGGAGGAAAGAAGGGGAAGAAGGAAGAAAAGGGAAGGGGAGAAAGAAGGGTTATAGGAGAGGAGAAGGGAGGAAAAGTCGGGAAGAGTGTAAAGGGGGAGCAAAAGGGAGAGAAGAAAAGAAGGTAGGACAGAAGGACTGAGTGGCATGAAGGGAGCTGATAAGAGGAAGGAGAGGGTGGGCCTGCAATGATGGAGTCAGTGGCCTTAGAAGAAGAGACACAGTTCAGGCATGGTGGCTAGTACCTGTAATCACAGCTGTGTGAGAAGTGTAGGTTTAGAAGATCTCAATCAAGCAAAAGGGTGAAACACTATCGGAAAGAAAATAAGAAAGGAAAGAAGGAAGGAAGGAAGGAAGGAAGGAAGGAAGGAAGGAAGGAAGGAAGGAAGGAAGGAGGGAGAGAGGGAGGGAGGGAGGAAGGAAGGGAGGGAGGGAGGAAGGAAGGAAGGAAGAAAGAAAGAAAGAAAGAAAGGAAGAAAGAAAGAAAGAAAGAAAGAAAGAAAGAAAGAAAGAAAGAAAGAAAGAAAGAATATCCCCCTCCATCCATCTCCCCCATCACTGAGCCCTTCTTAAAGAAATCTCAGGCCCCAGGGTTGTGGGTTTCATCTGTAATTCCAGCTACTCCAGAGACTGAAATCTGAGGATAGATGTTGGAAGCCAGCTGAGGCAGGAAACGTAAGAGTTTCTTGTGTCCCATTATCTTAACAATAGAGCTCCATCCTTAAGCAGAAAAAACAGAGTTACAGGCCCTGAGTTCAAGCACCAGTATATACAAAAAAAATAAATGTGGTCTAGGCTAGCGAAAATCACAATCCTATCTCAAAAATAACTATAGCAAAAGTCAGTATACATTGTGGAAATTGAACTGTGCAACTTGCAGGCAGGCTGGGAGGGAGAAACTGAGGGAAAGCAAAGAAAGGATTGAAATGTATTCATTGCCTGACTTATGAAATAGTAACTTCTTTGTATAACACCTTAATAACTGAAAAAAATAACCACAAGCTGGGCACTGGTGCCTCATGCCTGTAATCCTAGCTACTCAGGAGGCTGAGATCTGATGATCATGGTTCAAAGCCAGCCTGGGCAGGAAAGTTTGTGAGGCTCCTATCTCCAATTAACCACCAGAAACCCAAAGTGGCATTGTGGCTCAAGTGGTAGAGCACTTGCCTTGAGCTGAAGATCTGAGGGACAGCACCCAGGCCCAGAGTTCAAACCTCACGAAGACCATCCCCCCCCAAAACAAAAAGGGTTTCCTAGGGGCAGGGAATGTGGCTCAGTGGTAAAGTGCTTGCCTAGCATGCATGGGGCCCTAGGTTCTATTCCTTGGTACGACATAAGATTAATGAAGAAAAAGAATCATTAAAAAATGTTTTTCCTAGAGTTACAAGGATTTTCTCTTATGTTTCTCTCTGGATATATGTATTTGATCCTAGGGCTTGAACTGGGCCTGAGTGCTGTCCCTGAGCTCCTTTTCTGCAAGGCTAACACTCTACACTTGAGCCACAGTGCCATCTCCAGCATTTACTGTGATAAATTGGAGGTAAGAGTCTTATCTACAAAGTCCAGCTTGGCTTTGAACTGCAATCCTCAGCTCTCAGCCTCCTGAGTGGCTAGGATTACGGGAGTGAGCTACCAGCACCCGGTTATATTTTATTTTTAGTTTGCCTTTAATTCTGTGATCCATTTTAAGATCACTGGTCCAATTGTGTAAGCTTGGTTACTGTTGTTGTTGATGATGATTAAGCAGATGTTTCGATGAAGTGTTTATCTTCTCTTCTGAATTTCCTCTGTCCCTACAGCCACACAGCTGTGCATTTATTTCTAATTTACTAACTTCTAATGCATGAACAGCAGGATAAAGATTTACCTGCTAAGAAGAAAGGAAGGAGAATTTAGATACAGAAAATTGTTGAATTTTTTAAACAAATATTCCTTGGGTGCCAGTGTCCAAAAAGAAATATAGTCATTACCTGACTTACATAACTGTGACCCCTCTGTACATCACCTTTATAATAATAGAACAATTTGTAGGCACCATGACTCATACCTGTAATCCTAGCTATTCAGGAGGCTAAGATCTCAGGATTGCAGTTCGAAGCTAGCCTGGGCAGGAAAGTCTGTGAGACCCTTATCTCTGATAAACTACTCAAAAAAAGCTAGAAGTGGAAGTGGCACTGTGGCTCAAGTGGTAGAGGTCTAGCCTTGAGCTCGAGCTGAGCAATAGTGCCCAGGCCCAGAATTCAAGCCCCACAACCAATAACAACAGCAACAAAAAATCCAATTGTAGACTCCTTATGGGTCTGAGACGGTGGCTCAGTGATAGAGTGTTTTGCCTTGCATGCTGGAGGCCCTGGGTTCAATTCTTCAGCACCAAATAAGCAGAAAAAGCTGAAAGGGTTCTATGGCTCAAGTGGTAGAGTGCCACCCTTGAGCTGAAAAGCTCAAGGGACAGTGCCCAGACCCAGAGTTCAGGCCCTAAAACTGACCAAAAAAAAAAAAAAAGCCAGAAGTGGCACAGTGGCTCAAGTGGTAGAATGCTCACCTTGAACAAAAGACACCTGGAGGCGACAGCACCCAGGGCTTGTCTCCAAGCCTGTGGGCAGACAAAAAAAAGCAAAAGAGTAAAAAAGAATATTTTTAAAATCCACGTATTTCAATCATGCTGCTATTGTGGTCATGGGACAGAGATAGGACATTTATCAAGAAATGCCCTCCAAACCAAGTCCATGGAGAATTATTGAAAAAACTTGGCCAGATGCTGGTGGCTCACACCTGTAATCCTAACTACTCAGGAAGTTCAGATCTGAGGATCACACGTCAAAGCTAGCTTAGGCAGAAAAACCCTGAAAGACACTTATCCACAATTAATCAGCAAACTACTGGAAGCAGAGCTGTGGATCAAGTGGTAGAGCACCAGCCTTGAGCAAAAAGGCTCAGTAAGAGCAAAAGGCCCCAAGTTAAAGGAGATGGATGGAAAGAAGAAAGGAAGAAAGGTAGGAAGGAAGGAAGGAAGAAAAGAAGGAAGGAAGGAAAGAATGAAGGAAGGCAGGCTTATCAAATGTCTTCCTGAACAGAGAGCCAGGCAAGGTGGTGTGTGTCTGTAATCCCAGCAATCAGAAGGCAGGGGCAAGAGAATTATAAGTTCCAGGCCACCTGGAATGCCATAGCAAAACCTTGTTTCAAAGAACAGGAGAGGAAGCCAAGTCCTGGTGGCTCCCATCTATAATCCTTGCTACTCAGGAGACTGAGATCTGAGGATCACAGTTCAAAGCCAGCCAAGGAACAAAAGTCTGTGACACTCATTTCCAATTAACCAAAAAGCCAAAATGGAGCTCAAGTGGTAGAGTAACAGCCTTGAGTGAAAAAACTCAGGGACAGCACCCACTCTCTGTTCAAGCCCCAGGACTGGCATGAGTGTGCGCATGCATGCACACATGCATGCATACACACACACACACCACCACCATCACCACCATGACCACCACTATGACCACTACCATCCAAGCTCCTCGCCAGGCAGACAATTCAGACAGCAAAATGAAGCGGCCATCACTATTGCTTTCTCTGAAACCCACATTGCTAAGTGGCTGTTTGTATTTTCCAAAGATGGCTAAAAGAATAGTTTCACCTATATACTTTTCCTTAGTTTGTTTTGATTTTGAAACAGTGTCTCACTATATAGCCCAGACTGGCCTGGAACTTCTGTTTCTCCTGATTGCCAGCACATACCACCATACTTGGCTTTGAATATTTTTTAACCAAGACCCATATTAAGAAATGGTTAGGCCAGGCACACACCTGTAATCTTAGCTACTCAGGAGGGTGAGATCTGAGGATCATGATTCAAAGCCACCCCAGGCAAAGAAAGTCCAAGAGACTCTTATCTCCAATTAATCAGCAAAAAGCCAGAAGTGGCACTGTGGCCCAAATGGTAGAGAATTTGCCTTGAGCTGAAGAGCTCAGGGACAGAGTCCAGGCCCAGAGTTCAAGCCCCATGACCACCACCAACAAAACCACATTTAAGCTAGGCAATGGTGGCTCCCACCACCTATAATCCTAGTTACTCAGAAAACTAAGGATCTGAGGATTGGGGTTGGAAACCAGCCCAGGCATGAAAATCTATGAGACTCTTATCTCCAATTAACCACTAGAAAACTGGAAGTGGAGCTGTGGCTGACAAAAAAGAAAGAAAAAGAAAGATGGATGTTTAGGCCAGGTGCTGCTGGCTCACACCTGTAAATCCTAGCTACTTAGGAAGCTGAGGTCTGAGGATCATGGTTCAAAACCAGCCCTGGCAGACAAATCTGAGATTCTTCTTTCTTTCTTTCTTTCTTTCTTTCTTTCTTTCTTTCTTTCTTTCTTTCTTTCTTTCTTTCTTTCTTTCTTCCTTTCTTTTGCTGGTCATGGGTCTTTCTTTCGTGTATGTGTGTGCATGTGTGTGTGTGCTGGTAATAGGACTTGAACTCAGAGAATGAGATTTTGCTTGACTTTTCTGCTCAAGGCTGGCATAGCACAACTCAAGCCAGAGCTGTACTTCTGGCTTTTTGGTGATTAATTGGAGATAAAAGTCTCAAGGCCTTTTCTTCCCTGGCTAGCTTGGAACTACGAGTCTTACTTCTTACCCTCCTGAGTAGCTCAGAAAACAGGCATGAGCCACAGGCACCCAGCTAGCTCCATGATATATTTATCTATTTGGACAGTTTATGATGTTTCCAGGTTGGTTTTTGTTATTTTATTTTTTTGCCTTTTAAAAGAATCTGAAATAGCACAGTTGTAGCTCAGTAATGAAAGCACATGTGATTCTTTCTAAAGGGTGATTTCTTAGTGGTAGAATTTCTAGGCTAAAGGAGCAAATGCTTTTCTTTTTTTTTTTTTTTTTGGGGGGGGTTCCAGTCGTGGGCCTGAACTCTGGGCCTGGGCGCTGTCCCTCAGCTCTTCAGCTCAAGGCTAGCACTCTACCATTTGAGCCACAGTGCCACTTCCGGCTTTTTTCTTTTTGCTTATGTGGTGCTGAGGAATCGAACCGAGGGCCTCATGCATGAAAGGCAAGCGCTCTACCACGCCACCTTCCCAGCCCCAGCAAATGCTTTTCTTAAACAAACAAACAAACTTATTTTCTGCCAGGCACCACTATAATCCTAGCTACTCAGGAGGCTGAGATCTGAGGATCACAGTTTGAAGCCAGCCAAAGCAAAAATGTCCGTGACTCTTGTCTCCAATTAACCACCAGAAAACCCGGAGTGGTGCTGTGGCTCAAGTGGTAGAGTGCTAGCCTTGAACTGAAGAGCTGAGGGACAGCACCCAGGCCCAGAGTTCAAGCCCCATGACTGACAAAAAAATTAATAATTCTATACTCTTCAGAAACACACACATATACATATCACCTTACAATTTCAAAAGGGTGTTCTCATACTGTCAGTCACTAGTTCGTTCAATGCTCATGACTCCTCCAGAGGGAGGAGAACATTATGAATTGCAACTTTTCAGAGAAAGCAAAGAGGTTTCACTAAGTGAAGCCATTTGCTTAGTGTGACACACACAACCAGCCAGTGGCTGAGCCTGCCTGCCCTTCATGTCACCTGTTCCACACCCCTCCATTCCACCACATCATGTCCACTCCTCACTTCATAACATTCCTGTGATAGAGACCTTCTAGACCCTTCTAGATCCACAATGGATGGTTGACCTTGCAACCACCATGAATGGAGCAAGAACGGTTTCTGTAAGAGCAAGTGGATCTTGGCCAATTTAGTTTTGTAGGATGATGTTCAGGGGCTCCATTCAGCAAGAAGTAGATAATTTCTGGGGCTCAGATGGTTCTAGCACTGCTATCAAGGAGCCCAGAGAGATCCCTTTGGGCAATAGATCCTTGTCAGTTCACTAGTATAAATTAAAAATTCCACCATAAGATTTATTTACTGATTTATTTATTTTTCCCCAAAGACAATCATTGTGATTCTGGTTAAAATGCAAACCTGCAAAAAAATGGTCAGAGTCTGACCACTTGCTTACATGCCTCGATCTCCTAGCTGTCTTGGTTTCCTGATTGTCAATGCTACAGCATTGCAGTGCAAATGTAGCCCTCAGCAAGATGCTCACAAGAGTCCCTAAGTGCTAAGTAAAACCAGGTCTTCTGGGTGCTGCTTGGTTTTGGTAGCTGCTGGGAAAGGAGCTGCAGAGGGTCAGGACCAAAGAAATAGCAGTGCACCTGGGAGGAGCAGCTCATGGGCAGAGGAGGCCCTGGCCATGTGAGAAGGGATGTGGCCCTGGTGGGAGGTGGGGGCTGGTAGAGAGGATAGATGGATGGTTGAGAATTCCAAGTACTGTTGTCCTGTTGTCTGGGAAACCCATAAAGGTGACAAACCAAGGCTGCTTTCCTCTTTCCTTCCTATCTCAGCAGGTGGGGCCCACCCTGGGTGGCTGGGGAAGAGTGGGAGGAGGAGGAGGAGAAAGGCAATCAGGTTCTGGCTAAGGGTGGGTTCACACTCTCCAGGGAACTATAACATTGGCTCTAGAACAGTCTGGTTCAGAATTTGGAGCAATGTGGCCAGACGGGGCGCATGGCTGTGTATGATGGCAGTCGTGGGTGTTTTATGGCTGTGCTGGTGCAGGTTTGCCGGTTTATATGACTTGCCTTTTAATGTTCTGCATCTCAGGCATTGTTTTTGCAGTGCTCTCTCTCTCTCTCTCTCTCTCTCTCTCTCTCTCTCTCTCTCTCTCTCTCTCTCTCTCTCTCTCTCTCTCTCTCTCTCTCTCCCCCTGCTCCTGTCATCTTTCCTTTGTTTCTGATCTTTTGCAGAGACATCACATAGAAGGGCAGAAGCAATGCAGTTCCTATGGCGTGCACCACACGTCTGTACACACCGGTGACCATTGTGGCCCACTTCATCCTGCAGCTCAAGGATATCCACACACATAGGACCAAGGATCAGGCTTTGTTAAAGCAGGAAGCAGGCAACTTGCAACTCAGACTTTGCCCTTCACCCTTCTCTCCACCAAAGATCTATTAAATGTGCAGACACAGAAATATGCTTATGCTGGCAATGAGGCTTGAACTCTGGACCTCATGCTCTTGCTTAGCATGTTTTGCTCCAGACTAGTGCTTTACACACCATTCGACTGACCCCTCCAATTTTGACCTTTTTCTGATTAATTGGAGAGAAATTTTCCATGGATTTGTCTGCCCTGGCTGGTTTTCAACCTTGATCCTCAGATCTCAGCCTCTTGAGTGGCTAGGATTAGAGACATGAGCTATTAGCACTAATGTGAGAAAAAGTCTTTTCTATCAAAGGAGTTTTCTTCATTTTTGTTAATATTGAGAGATTTTCTTTTCTTTTTCCATTTTGTCCACTATGGGTCTTTAACTCTGAGCCTGGGAACTGTCTCTGAGCTCTTCAGCTCAAGGTGAGAGCTCTACCAATTGGGCCACAGCGCCACTTCTGGTTTTCTAGTGGTTTATTGGAGATAAAGAGTCTCATGGACTTTCCTGCCCAGGCTGGCTTTGAACTGTGATCCTCAGATCTCAGCCTCCTGAGTAGCTAGGATTACAGGTGTGAGCCACTGGTGCCTGGTGAGAATTGTTTTTCTGAAGGGTTCCTGCTTTGGCCAGGTCGCTTGGCCCTTTTTAAGTACACTTTACTTACAAACTTCCTTTTCTTGAGCACCTGAGAAGCTCTTTGAATATTAATTACATCTACATCCCTTTCCACATTGTGAGCCTGAGCTCAGCCAATGGGAGCAGAGGGGTGGTGCCTGCTGGATCATGGATAGAAAGGGAACAGCCAGCCTGCCTGCTCTGTGTAGTTGCTTGCCAGCTTTTTGACTGATGGTGCATTCTTCTGTAGAAATAAACTTAGTCTTGATGAGTTCCGTTTGAGATACCCAGGAACTGAAAATCGAGTTTACTGTCCAAGTCCTTAACCTACACAACCTGGAAGTCTGCATGCATACAGAAGAGGTAGGGCTTGCTGCCTGTCCTGAGCACACCAAGGTTGCTCTATAATTGACCATAATGCACTTGTACTGAGACAGGAGACAGCATGGGCTAGACTAGAATCTCCATCAGCTCTGTGACCTTGTCTCTATGTCCTGGCTGTTCATTTGCCCATTCAAACAATGGAGTTCCTGCTTAGCAATCTCTATGTTCTTCTCCAGTCCCGTTGGCCTTGTCCTCTTGCTTTTCCCAGGATCCTTCTTCTCTATTATATATTTAAGACATTTTTAAAATTTGTTTATTCCTGGTGCCAGTTATGGGACTTGAACTCAGGACCTGGGCACTGTCGTTTATCTTTTACTCACAAGGCTGGTGCTCTACCACTTGAGCCACAGCCTCACTTTTGGCCTTTTGTTAGTCATTAATTGGAGATAAGAATTGCACAATCTTTTCTGTCCAGACTGGCTTTGGATAGCAAGCCTCAGGTCTCAGCCTCTTGAGTAGCTAGGATTACAGATATGAGGTATTAGTGCCCAACAATCAATTATATCTCTAAATGAAGTGAAACATACATAAAATATTAATTTCAATGTTGGACAATAAAGTGCTATAATGAATCCTCCATCTTAGACTGTCTCTTTGTCAATCATATAACTTTCTACTCTGTCAAGTCTCTTAATAATGGCAGCCCTTATGGCCAAATGGTTCCTAAGAGGTGACAGCCCCCTCCCCACACACCAGGGAGGGACTCGAGGGAGACACATATTTTGTAAGACAGACATTCAGACAATGGCACTCAATCATCCCCTTAAACTCATGTCTTTTCTACTTGCAAAACACATTAACTCACCTGGCACCAGTGGCTCACACTTGTAATCTTAGCTGTTCAGAATGAGATCTGAGGTTCGTGGTTCAAAGCCAGCCCAGACAGGAAAGTTCATGAGACTCTTATCTCCAATTAACCACCAGAAAACCAAAAGTGGTGCTGTGGCTCAAGTGATAAAGTGCTTGCCTTGAGCTGAAGAGCTGAGGGACAGTGCCTGGACCTAGAGTTCATGTTCCATGACCACCAAAAACCCCCAAGAACACAAAAAAGACACATTAACTTCATCGTAGTATTCCCCATCCCTCCATCCACAAAAAAGTAAACTTTGTCACTTATTCCAGCATCAACTTTAAAGTCTAAAATCCCCAGTATGACCAAAGTCACATACAGACAGCTTTTTTTTTTAAATTTTATTTTATTTTATTTGAGAACATACTGTACAGAGGGGCTACAATTACATGGGCAAGATAATGCATACATTTCTTACCAAGCATTGCAGCCTCCTCCTGTGTTTACCCTTCACCTCCTTTCCCCGCCTCCCCCCTCCCCCCACCCAATTATACCCCCCTCCCCCCACCCAATTATACCCCCCTCCCCCTCCACACCGACATTGTAAAGCTGGTTTTGACATGACATTTTGTACTTCTCATTGTTGCAACAGGTCCACCTGAATCCTTAAACGACTTGTTTGTCCCCATCTCCTCCACATGTTATACTGACATCAAATATAGTGAAAGCGGGGGTTACACTGTGGGGGAGGGACATACAAAGCAACAAAGAAATAATCTTATAAATGCGTTAGAAACACATGCATGAATGAAACGAAAACATATTTAAGGGTTCATTTTCCTAACATCACATTATCTGACCTTTTCTGCTTGACTCATACCTATACTAGATATTGCAAATAAGGGAAACCATGGGACCTATGCTTCTTTGGGCCTGGCTTACTTCACTTAATATGATTTTTTCCAAACCTTTCCATTTCCTAACAAATGGGGAAATGTCATTCTTTCTGATGGAGGCATAGAATTCCATTGTGTATATATACCACATTTTCTTGATCCATTCATCTACTGAGGGGCATCTGGGTTGGTTCCATATCTTAGCTATGGTAAATAATGCTGCAATAAACATAGTTGTGCTGGTAGCTTTAGTGTGGTCTTGTTTGTAAACATTTGGGTAAATGCACAAAAGTGGGATTGCTGGATCATAGGGGAGGTCTATGTGAAGTCTTTTGAGGAACCTCCATACTGCTTTCCAAAGTGTTTGAACAAGTTTACATTCCCACCAACAATGAAGTAAGGTTCCTTTCTGTCCACATCCCCTCCAGCATCTGTTGTTGTTAGAGTTCTTGATTTTTGCTGTTCTAACTGGAGTGAGGTGATATCTCAATGTTGTTTTGATTTGCATTTCTTTTATGGCTAGGGATGTTGAACATTTCTTCATGTGTCTATTGGCCATCCTTCTTTCTTCTTCAGAGAATTTTCTCTTTAAGTCTTTCGCCCACTTATTTATTGGGCAGTTGTTTCTTTGAGGATTTGTTGTTGGGTGGTTTAATTTTTTGAGTTCCAAGTATATTTTAGATATGAGACCCTTGTCCGTTGTATGGCTAGTAAAGATCTTGTCCCAATCGGTGGGCTTTCTATTGATCTTGCCAGCTATGTCATTTGCCCTGCAGAAGCTCTGCAATCTTATGCAATCCCATTAGTCCAACCTTTCTTTGGTTTGTTGTGTTTCCGGGTCTCTATTCAGAAAATTTCGACCTGAGCCAAGGAGACCTAGGGTTTCTCCTATTACATCCTGTAATGTTTTCAGAGTGTCTGCTTTGAGTTCAAGGCCTTTGATCCATTTGGAGTTGATTCTGGTGCAGGGTGATATATAAGGATCTAGCTTTAGTTTTCTACATGTAGTTAACCAATTTTGCCAGCACCATTTACTGAAGAGGCTGTCTTTCTTCCATTCTATTGTTTTAGCTTCCTTATCGAAGATTAGATGGCTATAGGTCTGCAGGTTCATTTCTGGGTATTCAATTCTATTCCATTGGTCCTGAGGTCTGTTCTTATGCCAATACCAAGCTGTTTTGATTACTATGGCTTTATAGTAGAGTTTGAAATTTGGTATTGATATTCCTCCAGCAGTGTTCTTTCCGTTGAGGAGTGTTTTTGCTATTCGGTGTCTTTTATTGTTCCATATGAATTTTTGGATTGCCTCTTCTATTTCCTTGAAGAATGAGGGTGGAATTTTGATAGGTATCGCGTTGAATTTGTAGATAGCCTTGGGAAGTATTGCCATTTTCACGATGTTAATCTTGCCAATCCAGGATCATGGGAGGTTTTGCCATTTTTTATGTTCTGTGTTGATTTCCTTTTTCAAGATTTTAAAGTTTTCATCATAGAGGTCCTTCACTTCTTTGGTTAAGTTAATTCCTAGGTATTTTATTTTTTGTGGGGCTATTACAAATGGAGTTGCTTTCCTAATTTCAGCCACACTTTTCTCATTGTTGGCATATAGAAAAGCCATTGATTTTTTGGGGTTAATTTTATAAACTGCTACTTTGCCAAAGTTTTGAATCAGCTTGAGTACTTTGGGAGTGGAGTCTATGGGATTCTTTAAATACAAGATCATGTCATCTGCAAAGAGGAAGAGTTTTATTTCTTCTTTCCCTATTTGGATCCCCTTTATGTCTGCATCTTGTCTTATTGCTGTAGCTAGGCATTCTAATACTAGATTGAAGAGAAGTGGAGAGAGTGGTCATCCTTGTCTTGTTCCTGAGTTAAGAGGAAATGGCTTTAGTTTTTCACCATTGAGTATAATGCTGGCTGTAGGTTTGTCATATACAGCCTTTATTCATACAGACAGCTTTAAATCATGCTTCCTTCTGAGTTTGTACACCAGTGGAATCGAATGTATAGTTCTAAAACACAATGGCGAATTGGCATAGAATGGACATCCCCATTTCTAGAGGGCTACATAGAACAGAAGAAAGGAATAGCCATTAAGTCTCCCAAATCCAACAGAGTAAGCAACATTAAATCTCAAGGATGGAGATGGGTCATCTTAATGAAATTCCATTTCATGGACACTTAAGGCCTCAGGAAGACTTTCCTAGGTGATGCTCAAGTTTCTGCTCATGCTGAAATTTCATGCCTATGACTTCTTTAGGTTGAGGCTGTACATTGTGGCTTTGTGCTTGTGTGTGTGTGTGTGTGTGTGTGTGTGTGTGTGTGTGTGTGTTTGTGTGTGTGTGTGTGTGTATAGCCTGGTCTTCCATCAATCCTCTCAATATTGTCGTAGCAGAGATCTTGATAAGACTCCAGTGTCACAGCCTGCTCTCTATAGCAGCTCTATGATAAAGTGCTTGCCTTCAGCTGAAGAGCTAAGGGACAGTGTCTGGACCTAGAGTTCAAGCCCCATGACCACAAAAAACCCCCAAGAAAACAAAATAGACACATTAACTTCATCCTAGTATTCCCCATCCCTGCACCCACAAAAAAGTCAACTTTGCCACTTATTCCAGCATCAACTTTGTCTAAAATCCCCATTGTGACCTAAGTCACATACAGACCAGTTTTAAATCATGCTTCCTTTTGAGGCTGTATGCCAGCAGAACCCAATGTATAGTTATAAAATACAATGGCAGACTGGCATAGAATGCACATCCTCAGGCTGGGAAGGTGGTTCAGTGGTAGAGAGCTTGCCTTGCATGCCTGAGGCCCTGGGTTTGATTCCTTAGCACTACAAAAGCAAAAAGAAAAAAGCCAGAAGTGGCACTGTGGCTCAAGTGGTAGAGCACTAGCCTTGAGCTGAAGAGCTGAGGGACAGCACCCAGGCCCAGAGTTCAGGCCCCATGAATGGACCCCCCCCAAAAAAAAAAAGAATGCACGTCCTTATTTCTAGAGGGCTACATAGAACAGAAGAAAGGAATAGCCATTAAGTCTCCAAAATCCAACAGAGTAAGCAACATTAAATCTCAAGGCTGGAGATGGGTCATCTTTATGAGATTCCATTTCGTGGACACTCAAGGCCTCAGGAAGACTTTCCTAGGTGATGCTCAAGGATTCGCTCATGCTGAAATTTCATGCCTATGACTTGTTTAGTCTGAGGCTGTACATTGTAGCTCTGTGCTTGTGTGTGTGTGTGTGTGTGTGTGTGTGTGTGTGTGTGTGTGTGTAGCCAGGTCTTCCATCAGTCCTTTCAATATTGTCCTAGCAGAGATCTTGATAAGACTCCAGTGTCACAGCCTGCTCTCTATAGCAGCTCTGTCCCTGAAGTAGGACCCTGCCTGGTCTTCAAGGCTTTTGCAAGCATCCTTTGAAATCTGGCAGGAGGAACCCATGCCTCCATAACTCCCACCTTCAAATTGCCTGTGGAATTCACTGTATGTGGACACTATACAAACAAGGCTTGCATTGTGGTGGCCTGAGGCAAATCTTGGCCCTTGGAGCCACAGCTGGGGGTGTGGCAGAGGAGTGCTGTGGTAGAATGTAGGGATCAGACACTAGAACACCTCTGGGCAAGGAGCCCCGTAGGTCCCACAGGTACTCTGGGCCTGTGAGGGGATGGGTATCCCTAGAAATCTCAGACATGCCTTCTAGAAGCTTCTTTCTAGCCTTTGCTAATCTCCATATGATTACTTGTTCACAACTTTGCTTTTCTGTCCTCAGCACACTTTTTGTATGTGTGTGTATGTGTGTGTGTGTACGTGCAAACTTACTTGTATGCATGCATGTGTGCATCCTGGTCTTGGGGTTTGAACTCAAGACTTTGTGCTCTCCCTTAGCTATTTTGCTCAAGGCTGGTGCACTGGAGCCACACCTCCATTTTTGGCTCTTTGCATGGGTACTAGGACTTGAACTGAGGACTTTGAACTCTTGTTTAGCTTTTATGCTCCGGGCTGGTGCTCTAACACTTGGGCCACATCTCCACTTCTGGCTTTGCTTTTTGGCTCATTAGATGAAGATAAGAGTCTCATAGATTTGTATATAACCAGCCTTGCTTTGAATCTTGATCCTCAGATCTCAGCCTCCCTGAGTAGCTAGGATTACAGGTATGAGCCACTAGTGCTCAGCTTGAACATTCTTTTTTGACTCTTTACATGGACCGTCTCAGAACTTTCCAGATCTTTCCATGCTCATTCCCTCCTGAGTGTAAATACTGGGTTTCAGATCATTTGATAATTCCTCTCTTCTTGCATTTTACAAGAAGCTATTCAGAGAAGCCACATAGATTCCTGAACCTTTGCTGCCTGGAGAGATTTCTCCTGCCTGATTCCAGAGCATCACCCCACACATTCTGCCTTCTATAGCTTCTGAGGAGAGGGACAGAATTCACCCAGCATCTTTGCAAGGTCACAGCAAGGCTGGCCTTTCCTCTTGTTTCTTTCTCACACTTTGCTCAGCACGTCTAACTGAGGGTCCATTTCAGCTGATTCTAAGTCCTGACTGCAACTGCTGAGAACACAGTTGTTTTCCCTCCCTACCACTTTATTCTCACAGAACCCATTGCCTAATGCTTCCTTTGCAAAAAAGCAAGACTCCTCATGGCATTCATCTCCAAACCCTTCTAGCGTGGGCCCTGTATCCAGCTCCAAACCCACTTCCATATTGTTAGATATTTAGGAGAGCCACCACAGTGTACCCCATGGCTCTGGGCTCCATCTTTTGTCGTCTTAGTCCATTGTTATGACTATAACAAAATACCAGAGGCTATTGACAAGAGAAACTTGTGTTTTATTGCCTTGAAAATGGAGACAAGTTCATGGCCCAGCTGTCAGAGGCTCAATTGTCAGATGATGCTACACTTGGCTTCCAACATGGTGGTTGGAACACAGCATCTTTGGATGGGGACAGACACTTGCTGAACATGTACACCAACGGTCAGACTCCCCTTAGATTCCTTTCTGATAGCATTAATCTCTCCACAAGGTCAGAGCCTTCCTGGCCTAAACACCTTCCCAAGTCACCACCTTCTAACACTGAGAGAATGGGGATTAATTGTTCAGCGTGTGAACTCGTGTGTGTGTGTGTGTGTGTGTGTGTGTGTGTGTATGTGTGTGTGTGTATGTGTTTGCACTCAGATCACAGTGATCTCACTTTCTGCATCTCTGATATAAAACATTCTGAGTGCTAAACAAGTATATTCAGGACTTCCATGTGAAATCATATGAGCACCAGGAAACATGCCAGGAACTTTAGATAGAGGGAGAAGGGATGATGGTTAGGATTTTTTTTTTTTTTTGCCAGTCATGGGGCCTGAACTCTGGGCTTGGGCGCTGTCCTTGTACTTTTCAACTCAAGGCTAGTGCTCTACCACTTGAGCCACAGCACCACTTCCTGTTTTTCTAGTAGTTTTTTGGAGACAAGACTCTCATAGACTTTCCAGCCTGGGCTTGTTTTGAATCGTGATCCTCAGATCTCAGCCTCCTGAGTATCTAGGGTTACAGAAGTGAGCCACCAGCGCCCGCCTTTTCTAGGATTTTTATCCCTTTCTCCTGAATAGAATTAAACACACTGTGAACAAAAGTGTCAGTTTGTCCTCTGTATCTTGGTATTATTTCCAGGCCACCATTGTGATTTCTGAGAACTGGGATAAAAAGATTCATGAAGCCAGCTTTCCAAATATATACCTTGGAGCTATATTTGGTGATGTCCATTCAAACAGCATAAGCTCGTTTATGAATTCTAATTTGTATTTCACTCAGGAATCACATAGAATTAGACACCCGACTAAGGTGAGCTATATGGAAATGAAATGGACAGAACTCGAGACTTCAAAATTCTGTTGGTCAGCCAGGCCCTGGGGGCTTATGCTTGTAATCCTAGCTACTGAGGCGGCTGAGATCTGAGGATTGCAGTTCAAAGCCAGCCCTGGTAAGAAAGTCGATGAGACTCATGAACCACCACAAAACTGGAAGTGGTGCTGTGGCACAAAGTGGTAGAGCGCTAGCCTTGAGCAAAAAGAGCTCAGAGACAGCATCTAGTCCCTGATTTCAAGCTCCACAATAGACCAAAAAGAAAAGAAAAAAAAAAACAAGACCAAGGATACTAGCCAGGCCCTGAGTTCAAGCCCCAGGACAAGCACAAAATAATAATAAAAATAGATGCAATCATGGTTCTAATATCTGAATTAGCTCTTACTTGTTTGAATTCTCTTTATGAAGGGATTGAGCTACTAGGGGATACTGTGAGGAGGTGAGGAGTACAGAAGTCAGGCCATTCTCAACGTTTTTGTGTGACCCAACACTCAGTTCCATAACCTTGATGGCTGAGTTGTGGGGTGAGTTTTATAGTCCTTGCCTTCCCTCTCAGGGGTGCAAAGCATTCATTGAGTTCTTCAGGTAATGATGGTAGTGTGCATGCTCTTAGGAGGTCTCCTCATCTCTATCATCATGTGAATTAGAAATGGGGTTTACACAGCCATGCAAAACCACCTCCACCAGCACATTGACCCTATGGAAAGGTAAATATATGGGCATACTAACACTCAGGCTGAGTCTGAAGCAGTGAGACAGATGGCTTGCACCATGCACAGCTCCTCTAGGGTGGAAACCTGCAAGCTGGATTTCTATCTCTATCAACAAAAGACTTGACATCCTACAGGGTCTTCTCATGACAGACAGGGTTGCACCTGGCACCTGTAGGGTCACAGATCAGATCCACAACACTGATTGATGGTTTATAGTGGGTCTAGTAAAAAAAAAAAAAGGAGACAAAGCATTCTCCTCCCTTTCTTCCTTTCTTCCATTCCTCCCTTCCCCTTTCATTGCTCCCTCCCTTCCTCTTTCTTCCTTCCTTTCCTCCCTCCCTCCCTTCCTAGCTTTTCTCCCTTCCCTTCCCTCCCTTCTGCTATCCCTCCTTCATTCTTTCCTTCCTTCTTTGTTTTTCCTCTTCCTCCTCCTCCTTCCTCTTCCTGTTTCCTTTCTCTTTTCCCTTCTTTCTCCTTCCTCCTTCTTCCTTCTCCTCCTCCTTCTTTCTCCTCCTCCCACCTATCTCTCCTTCCTCTTCTCTCTTACTCCCTGCTCCTTCTTCCCCTCTTTTGTCTTCTCCTCCTCCTCTTCCTCCTCATTTTCTTCTCCTTCTCTTGTTCTTCCTCGTCATCTTTCTTTCTGTGTGCCAGTCTCAAGGCTTGAACTCAAAACCTGGGCCTTGTCCCTTCATTTTTTTTAACTCAAGGCTAGTGCTTGCCACAGCTCCCCTTCTTGTCTTTTGGGTTGTTAATCTGTGATAAGTGAGTCTCACAAACTTTCCTGCCAGAACTAGCTTGGAACCATGATCCTCAGGTCTCAGTCTCCTGAGTAGCTAGGATTACAGGTGTGAGCCACCAGTGCCTAATTCTCACATTAACTTTTAGCCCACTTAAAAAAATCTGAATAAAGAATTTGGAATTCTCTCACATCTATTTTCCTCCTCTGTTTTCTCCCAACAGTGGCAGCTATGTGCTGCCTTAAATCAATGCCTTGTTACAGAGTCCTGGGAGAGAAGATGAGGCAACCTCCTGCCTGCTTCTATGCCTCTGGTCTCCATGCACCTTCCAGTCATAAGCCGAGCATGGTTGCCAGACTCCAGTTTCTACAGCTCCCTCCCATCCTTCCTCCAAAGTATTCAATAACTCCCTATTGCCAGAATGAAGAGTGAACTGCAAAGGAAGTGCATGCCAGGTTCCAATGTCTATCTCTAATTTTCAACTTTTCATCTATCTATCTATCTATCTATCTTTCTATCTATCTATCTATCTATCTATCTATCTATCTATCTATCTATCTATCTATCTATCTATCTATCTATCTATCTATCTACCTAATCTATCTATCTATATTGGTTCTGGTATGAGGACTTGAACTCACGCCCTAGATACTGACTCTGAGCTTTTTCACTCAAGACTTGCATTCTACCACTTGAACCACAGTTCCACTTCTGGCTCTTTTGGTAGTTCAATGGAGATAAGAATCTCACAGACTTTCCTGCCTGGTCTGGTTTTGAACCAGGATCCTCAGACCTCATCTTCCTGAGTATCTAGGATGACAGACATAAGCCATGGTTCCCAGTAGATAGTATTCATTTCCATTCTTACCTATAAATAGATTTATTGACTGTAAGATGGGACATAGAGCATTGTCTTCAGAGTAATGGCTTTGCCAAGATCTAGGAAATGATGGAAGCATGGCCTCTGCTAGCCAGCCTCTAAATAAAGCCCTTCTTCTGGCTTGCTCACACTAGAGATGAGAGTAGAGGAGCTCGGAATGCTGCTCCAGGAAGGACGCCATCATGTTCTTCTGTGAGGGGAGAGATGTGGCCCTCCATTGGGCTGTGTCTTCCTGGGAGGAGAAGATTGTCTGGCCCAAAGCCCAGGTAAACATCTACTTCTCCCACCATGCATCATTCTTGACTGACAGCAGCTTTTATGAGTGAATAGCTAGGCATGGTGATAGTCATGGGAGAGCCTGGGAGAGCAAGTGAGGGCCTTTGGCCTTGTGTAGTCTAACCCCCATCCCCTTCTGATGGGGAAACTGAGCTCCTGAGAGGTGCCTCTGTTCTCTCATCTTCTCTTTTCTTAATCTGAGGCACTGAGGGGTTGAGATCACCTTGAAAAAGCAGAGGGCTGTGTTGATCTGCTCAGCCAGGGGCAGAGAACATTCCAGATATACTCCTAAATCCAAGGAGAGCAGAGGCAGAGAAGAGAATAGGAGAGGAGAGAATAGACATGCCTCTGTTTCAGAGAAATAGAATGCAATCCCAGAGCAGAGACAAGAACAGGAGAGACTTCAGAACCTATGTGGAAACTTCCTCGCTTGCTTGCTTGCTTGCTTCCTTGCTTTCCTTCCTTCCTTCCTTCCTTCCTCCCTCCCACCCTCCCTCCCTCCCTCCCTTCCGTTCCCTACCTTTCCCTTCCTTTCTGTTCCTTTCACTCCCTTCCTTCCTTCCTTCAATCTTTCTTTCTTTCTTTCTCTCTCTCTCTCTTTCTTTCTTTCTTTCTTTCTTTCTTTCTTTCTTTCTTTCTTTCTTTCTTTCTTTCTTTCTTTCTTTCTTTCTTTCTTTCTCTTTTTCTCTTTCTTCTTTTTTTTTTGGGCCAGTGATGGGGCTTGAACTCAAGGCCCAGGCTCTGTCTCTAAACTCTTTTGTTCAAGGCTAGCTAGCACTCTACCTCTTAGAGCCACAGCATCGCTCTGGTTTTTTGCTGGTTCATTGAAGATAAGAGTCTCAAGGACTTTCCTTCCCTGGCTGGTTCTAAACCACAATTCTCATATCTCAGCCTCCTGAGTAGCTAGGATTACAGGTGTGAGCTGCCAGCGTCCAGCTTAGAATTTCTTACTATAAGAACAGAGTCAGTGGCTGGGAAGGTGGCTCAGTGGTAGAGCGCTTGCCTTGCATGCATGAAGCCCTGGGTTCAATTGCTCAGCACCACATAAGCAAAGAGAAAAAAGATGGAAGTGGCGCTGTGGCTCAAGTGTTAGTGTTAGCCTTGAGCTGAGGGACAGCGTCCAGCCCAGAGTTCAGGCCCCACAACCGGACCCCCCACACACAAAAAAGAAAAACAGAGTCAAGCACCAGTAGCTCACACCTGTAATCCTAGCTGTTCAGGAGACTGAGATTTGATGATCATAGTTTGAAAACATCCCAGGCAGGAAAGTCCATGAGACTCTTTTCTCTAATGAATCAGAAGAAAACTGGTTGCGAGATTTAGCTCAAATGTTAGCATGCCAACTTTGAACAACAACAAAAAACTCCTCAGATACAGTGCTCAAGTTTCAAGTTCAAGCCCCAATAGTTGCACACACAAATGAAAAAAAAAAGAATATATTAAGAAGCAGTGATTGCTTTCTACCGAAAACCTGAAAGGGATGAAGAGGTGAACCTGTTAGGAATCTGTGTACCAGAGCTGGAAGTGTGGCTCTAGTGATACAGTACCTGCCTGTCAAATGTAAGACCCTGAGTTCAAATCTCAGTTCTGCCAAAAAAAAAAACATCTAAGCATTGCTATGGGCAGTATTAAGTTGATCAGAGTGTTTGTCAAGGGGAGTGTTTGTGCCTTGAATCACAATGGGGGCAGGCATTCTCTGTCATTAAAATTTGAAGATAGATAAACAGTAAATATTGCTGGGGTTAATTCTTGCAGTGAGGAAAGACATGGAAGTTCCAACTCTGGCTGGCCCAAAGCCATAGTGCCAGGGGTATTTATCTAAAGCTTAACCAAACCATCTGAGCTGCAGAGGTGAGGTACAATTTGGAAGGCACTCTTTTTACACAGTTATGTTTGAGAGGTGTAATAATAACAGTTTGGCTGGATGCTTGTGTCTCATGCTTATCATCCTAGCTACTCAGAAGCCTGAGATCTGAGAATCGAGGTTCAAAGACAGCCCAGGCAAGATAGCCCGTAAGACTCTTATCTCCAATGAACCACCAGCAAAAGGAAGTGTATCTGTGGCTTAAAGTGGTAGAGTACTTACCTTGATCTAAAGAGCTCAAGGGCAGCACCTAGGCCCTTAGTTCAAGCCCTGAGACTGACAAAAGAAAAGAGAAAGTGGGGGAAGGGAGAAAGAAAGGAAAAAAGGAAGGAAGGAAGGAAGGAAGGAAGGAAGGAAGGAAGGAAGGAAGGAAGGAAGGAAGGAAGGAAGGAAGAAAGGGAGGGAGGGAGGGAGGGAGGGAGGGAGGAAGAAAGGAAGGAAGAAAGGAAGGAAGGAAGGAAGAGAGGAAGGAAGGGAGGAAGAAAGGAAGGGAGGAAAGAAAGAAGGAAGAGAACTATAAGAAGAGTTATTTTCATTCATGGAGAAAAGTGGCTTGAATGACAGAATGCTCATCGGATGCAGTCTTAACCACTGACTTTGGGAAATTACTTAATATCTCTGACTTTGAACGTCACCTTTACAGTGTGTGAATGAGCCTGGTGCATATCAGGATCATTGTGTGGATGGGCAGCACACAGTAGGATTTCAGTTGATGGCTGTCCCTCCTCTCCAAGTATCTGTTGTCCACAACATTCCACCAGAACCTCTCTGAGATGTCTGTCTGTTGATGAGCTGACAGAGAGGCCTCTCTGCCAACTTCCACAATGCTATATTATGGGATGCAGAAACAGCTTTCTGCCATTAAACCTGTGAGGAATGAACACTTGCTCATTAGAACTGCTCAGTGTGACTCTCCCAAAGGTCATCTCAGTTCTGCAATCCAGACTTGTAGGTTCTTGACATAGACCACTTTGTGCCTCTTGACCTATAGAAATGAAAACCTGATACAAACATCTAAATCCAGATCATGGCTGCAGAAGTAATTTTCCTTTCTGGATGGATGGCACAGTCCCAGGTCTTTTGTAATTACAAATAAATGGAAAGCAGCAGGATTAATCAAGAATGGGGAACTTTTAAACCCACAGAAGTTAAAAGCAGGGGAAGTTGACTGACACATGTAATGATAAAATCTAGACTATTTTGGCTTCAAATATGGCTTGATCCAGGTACTCAATATCATGTTTTCTTAGCATTAAAAGTCTTATTGTACTTTTGATCACCCAAGGTAAATACAACTACTGGAATTGACCCATGAGTTATTAGGCTGTTGAAATTCTTCTGTGACCACCTGCCTAGATGATCATTGTCTTCCTAATTGATGGCTTTGATGAGACCGCCTCCAGGTCTCATTAGAATTTTAGAGGAATCTCACTGTACAGAACCATAAAAGAATATGATACTAGGGTAGAAAAATGTCAGTGTACTACACACCCCCACTCCAAACTCCAATGGTTTCATAGAGAATTAAATCGAGACTTAAAAAGTAGTGATTGCCTCTCCCACCCAAATATACAGAAATTCTATGACATATCTGGTGTTGTAATGTAGATTTCTTGATCTTAATGGAATCAGCTTTTTTATACTTCTATATTTTTGCTGCAACTGGGGTGGAAATAGGGTTGATAATAATAGCCTCTTGAAGATGAAACTAGCTGTCTTTTTTTTTGCCAGTTTTGGGGCTTGAACTTAGGGCCTGGGAGCTGTCTTTGAACCTGTGTGTGCTCAAGGCTAGTGCTCTACCACTTGAGCCACAGCTCTACATCTGAGCATTTTTTGGAGTAGTTTATTGGAGATAAGAATCTCATGGGCTTTCCTGCCCAGGATTGGCTTCAAACTGAGATCCTCACATCTCAGCCTCCTGAGTTGCTAGGAATACAGACTAGCTGTCCCATTCGGTTCCTTTGCTGAGAATTAGGACTCTTCTGGAAACTCTCAGCAAACAGGAGTCAGCTGTGGAGGGTAGTGTTGGCAGATGGCAGCAGGTGGATGTCAAGCTGCAGAGCACAGGGCCCTGTCCATGTTTGCTGATCCCTCTCCCCTGTGAGCCAGAGGCTCCTGGATCATGAGTGACTTGTTCCTACTTGCACTCTCCAACACGTCTTCCATTAAATGATAACATTGTCCCCACATCATCCACATTGGTTTTGAACACTCAGATCTCGGTTCTGCTGTGCAGAAAGACCTACTGGGCTAGTATCTCAAATGTTGCTTCCATATTTGTTTTGTTAGCATCAGGACTGAATCTCTTTGAGGGCTCACTTGGTCCTTTTAAGGGATCTTTTACTCAACATCACCAGACAAGTGAGACAGACCTTCCTTCCTTCTTTCAATAAATTATCTTCCAGCCTTCCTTATCTTCTTGGGGCTCACACCTGTCATCCTAGCTACTCAGGAATCTGAGACCTGAGGATCATGGTTTCCAAACCAGCTTGGGATGCAAAGGCTGACAATTCTGCCCGCCCCACCAGTGATAGCTGTTCCTAGCATGCATGTGCACACAGACATGCCCACCGTCAGCATTTTCAGTATTCCATTCACCTTAGTATTGTCACCAGGGAACACAGTGTGGCTCCCAGCCATGGCAAAAATGAACATTGAGGGCTGGGAAGGTGGCTCAGTGATAGAGTGCTTGCCTGAGGCCCTGGGTTTGATTCCTCAGCACCACATAAGCAAAAAGAAAAAAGCTGGAAGTGGTGCTGTGGGGCAAGTGGTAAAGTGCTAGCCTTGAGCTGAGGAGCTAAGGGACAGTGCCCAGGCCCAGAGTTCAGGTCCCACGACAGGACTTCCCCCCCCTAAAAAATGAACATTGAGCCTGGTTGTCAGGGTCGCCTGGAGGAGGGGTGTGTGGCTTTTAAATGGAAGGTTGGGGTGGGGGAAATCACTTGGGGAAAAAATGGCAAGATGTTGGTTACGGGGACTGAAAGGAGGTACCCATCGCCTGGACAGGGGGGATGGGGAAAGAGAGCTACCTGTCCACATCAGGGAATTGTCTGCGGGCAAGGAAAGCTTCTGTCCCTTCTGCTCCCTGAGGGTACAAAGAGGCTCCCGCTGACTTCCCTCTTCCTCCTTTTGTGGGTGCCCCAGTATTGGGGCTTGAACTCAGGGCCTAGGTGCTATCCTTTAGATTTTCCTGTGCTGCAGGCAGCTGGTGCCTTACCATTTGAGCCAAAGCTCCGCTTTCAGATATATATATATATATATATATATATATATATATATATATATATATATATACACATATGTATTTATATCTGTATATATGTGTATATACATATGTACAAATACATGTATATGTATATATACAGATATATATTCAAATATATATTATGAAAACTTTATTTCTTTAATATATTTTTGTAAAGATACTGTACAGAGGGTTACAGTTACATGAGTAAGGTAATGGGTACATTTCCCATGGAAGCATTGTTACTTCCTCCTCTGTTTTTCCCATACCATCCCTTTCCTCCCTACCTGCCCACTCCTCCCACCCCCCCCCAGAAGTTGTAAACTTCATTTTCAACACAATTTCTTGTACATCTCATTGTCACAATGGGTCAGCATTTTGTTATTTCCCTTCCCTTCCCCAAATTAGAAAATTGTATATACAAGATGCAGGGCACTACAATCAGTGAACCAGGGGTTATACCAATGGGGAAAGAACAGACAAAACAAACAAAAAAATCACATAGTACATTATACATACATTAAAATAACAGCAAGAAAGATAAAACCTCTTGTTTCCCTATCTTGGGGTGGGGAGGCGGAGTTAATTTCACTTCGCATCATGTTATATGGTCATATGACAGGCTTTTTTCTAACCTGGGCTTTGAACTACGATCATCAGATCTCAGCTCAGATTAAAAGTGTGAGCCACCCATGCTTGGCTTTGCTCAGAATTTTTATCCCAAGGGTCTTCTGCCAGCTCTCATTTGTCTGGGGGAGGAGGAGACACCAGTGGGAAAAGGAATGTGAGCTTTTGGTGGAGGGGGCTAGTGAAGCTAGAACTTTCTGGAAGATGGAGTTCTGTATCTCCATCAGGGCTTCAATGCTTTGGACTTCCAGTATCCACAATCACTTTTTGGGGGGGCTGTAAGTGGGGATTGAACTCAGGGCCTGGATGTTGATCTTTAGGCTAGCACTCTACTACATGAGCCATAGCTCCACTCCCATCATTTTGGTGTAAATTGGAGATAAGAGTCTTATAAATTTTCCTGCCTAGGCTAGCTTTGAACCTTGAGCCTCAGATCTCAGTTTCCTGAGTAGCTTGGATTACAGGCCTGAGCCACCAGTGCCCAGCATACAATGACTGTTTAGTGAGAGGTAGCTATAGGCAGCCTGTAGGTAGATGACTTGTTAGATGGGTTTGGTTTAGTACCAGCGAATTGTTCCTGGAACTTAAGCTTGGAGCTTGGGTGCTGTCCCTGAGTTTTTGTGCTCAGCGCTGCTGCTCTATCACTTGAGCCTCAAGTCTACCTCCAGCCTTTTGGTTAATTGGAGATGACAGTCTCATGAATTTTCAGGATGGCTTTGAATCATGGACCTCAGATCTCAGCCTCCTGAGTAGCTAGGATTACAGGCATGAGCCACTGGTGCCTGACTTAAAAATGAGATATTTTCACATGCAATTCACATGTGTTTCTGGCTCCTCTGGGACACCAGATTTTTTGATAACATTGGTCTTTTTTTGCCAGTTCTGGGGCTTGAAATTAGGACACTGTCCCTGAGCTTCTTTTGATCAAGGCTAGCATGCTACCACTTGAGCCATGGCACCACTTCCGGCTTTTCTATTTATGTGGTACTGAGGAATTGAACCCAGGACTTCATGCATGATAGGCAAGACCTCTATCATTAAGTCACATTTCAAGCCAATATTGATACTTATACGTCTTTGCCACGCCACGTACACTTGGTTAAAACTTTTGGAATGAAAGGTTCTGGACAGGAGTGGAGCCTGGCATAGACTCAAGCCCCAGGCATGCCCCAGGAGTTGGTGGAGAACTGGATTCCCTAAAAAAGACAATCTGGTCAGAATTAACCCGTTGTTCTCTGAGAAAGAGAAGTTCCAGTGTGACTGCTGCTCACCACAGTGACTCAGGGCCCAGTGGCAGGGTGCCTGCCCTGTGCCCTGACAAGTCCCACCTGGGAGAGCGTCTGTCCTGCCTCCAGGCCAATTCAGGCCTGCCATTGTGTACAACTCTTGTTTCCTCCTCTAACAAACAGCTCAGTATCCAACCACCATGGGAACCCAGTCCGAGAGGCACAATGGAGAGGAAGCTGCCGAAGCAAGCGTTTGGAAAGGAGCAGAGATCACAACAGGCAAAGCAGCCATGAAGATGTGTCTGCAAGGAGTCTTTAGCTGGGTTCAGCAAAGAGAAGCCAGTGCAGGTGGGCGGAGCACTTCCATAAAGCTGTCTGTGGTGGACAGATGGACTGATTTGACCTCGACAACAAAATAAGGGACTGCAAGTTCAATGAATAGTCTCTAGCCAGAGAAACAATGTCAAACACTTAAGTTTCTTCATTTCCAGTGGTTCCTGGTATTTCCAGCTGAGTGGACATCTTTCTGTGACCAGTGGGTGCCACGCCACCTTCTGTGGAGTCTGCGTGAAAGATTGTGTTGGACAAAGAGCTTCAAGGAAGCATGCCCCCAGGAAGGGGGTGTTGGTTCAAGGCTTCCCATACACTTGGCTGCACCTTTATAGCCTCTACCTTTATTCTTACTATATTCTTCTTGGCTGTACATTCGTTGTCTTTATTCTCATTTTGGCTATTTTTCCATTGATCTGTGAACAGAGCATGTTGTATTTTTCCAGTCCAATAGAGATGGCTTCTCTAAAGTAATAAAGACTAAGGCCAAAGATTAAATGTGGGCAATCCCCCAATCAATCTATCATCTGATGTGATGTTGCCTCCAGAAACTCCTACAACTTCACAAGCGGTTTTGCAGCTCATGAATAGTAAATATAAAGACTTAAAATTTCTAGATATGTTTAATAGACAAAATCAATGAACTAAACTAAGTTAGAAAGAGTTATCCCAGTAGTTTAGAGAGTTCTAAAAAGAAGGGACCTCTGATTATAAAAGAAAAAGAAAGATTCTCCCAACAGTTATGATTAAGTTTAGTCCAACTTACATTATAGGGAATAGATGGTGTTTTCACACAAAATATAAAGTTAGTAACATATTTCCTGAACCAACCAAGAACCATTTCCTTATACAGGAGCTTATAAAGATGAAATTAGTTGGATAAAATTAAAAAGAGTATAATGTAAGTACAGCCCTGTCTTAGGTTTGTTAATTATTAAACATAAAAAAGGCTGAATAGATGACGTATTCTATTAAACAATATGCTAGACTTGTTTCGCACCACTTAGCTTAAACAGTTGGTGGGATAGTCATTAATTTTCATGTAATTCATCAATGCTTTGCCTTTAAAAAATTGATTACGTGCTTAAATAAACAAAGAATCTATGTCACAATCACACACTGTATAAAAATGTTAATTCTCCTCAATAAAGATACACTCAGATGCAACTCTTTTGAGTCTGTGTCCGTTTGTCACTTCGCCGACTCCTTTGCCCACCTATCCCGAGATCCCTGTCCCGTCGGTCCCAGTGCTCCGGCCGAGCTGGTCCGTCGCACGTCTTCAGTAGTATACTATGAGAAATTGGTTTGTGTGTGTGTGTGTTTGTGCATGCATGCATGTGTGTGCATATGTGTGTGTACATATGAATGAGTATACACCTTGCTTTGCACTTTCCCAGAGCTCTCTAGTTCCAGACCTCTTGACCTGTCTAGCCATTTTAATACTTGATGGCCCAATCATTTATGACACCTGATCCAGGCAATCATTTAACCTTAGAAGTAAGTACATGAGGCCCAGATAAAGTGTGTGACTTTATCAGAGTCACACAGCCTCCACCACAGACAGAGTAGGCATTGTTTACATAATATGATGTGGCCCTGTGGCTCAAGTGGTAGAGTGCCAACTTTGAGCAAAAGAAACAAAAAAGCCAAGAGCAAGTGCAAGGTCCTGAGTTCAAATCCTAGTACTGACACAAAAGACAAGGCTTTCTCTGCATCTCTATGTTATGGCATCTCATTTACCTCAGAGTTGATCGTTGTTAAGATTCCTGAGTGCTTACTTCAACATTTTATTTGGATGAATCTAATAAATTCTTTCTCCCCCAGTATTTTAACACAACAGTAATTAGGCCACTCATGGTGTGTGCAGACCTCTTCAATTTTTGCTTAACATTTTTGCTTTCATTTCAGCACACAGGACTCTTTCATTTATCTCTTTTTTTGGCCGGTTGTGGGGCTTGAACTCTGGGCCTGAACACTGTCCCTCAGCATTTCAGCTCAAGCCAAGTGCTCTACCACTTGAGCCACAGTGCCACTTCTGGTTTTCTGGTGGTTTATGGAAGATATGCCAGCCTAGGCTGGCTCTGAACTGTGACCCTCAGATCTCAGCTTCCTGAGTAGCTAGGATTACAGGTGTGAGGCACTGGCACCTGGCTTTATTTATCTTTGATGGTTGCTTATGACAGATGAACGTAGGCTATTAGTCAGGACCAACAAAATTAATCCACTAAGAAGCACAGACAAGAAACTTCTTAGACTTTGTGGATCCTAGGATCTCTGGACCTACTCTTCTTCCTTCCTCTTCTTTTGAACACTGCTTTAACAATGCAAGGATTATCACTAGCTCACACCAACAGTCTGATGGGGCTACTACCTCTGGTCTCTAATCACAGCTCATTTACTCAGGCCTAAGGTAGAAAAAACAAAATGTATCTACCAGACACTTTGGAGACACATTTCAAGCAAAATCGTGACCAGTCTTGCCTCAACCTTTGCATCTATGAGTAAGAGAAGAAATCATGTGGAGACAGTGATTCACAGACTCCGGGCTATTCAGTGGGTACAGCAGAGCTGCTAGAAGCTCTTCAGTCATTCCTTCAGAGAGCTCTGTCCATTGTGATGAAGATTTGTCCCCTGCTAGAGGCTTACCTGGAACTTGTCTTGGAATACAAAATTGGAAAGACTCACCATTTTCTCAATTTGAGAGGGAGGCTCAGAGCATAGCTGCACCCCTCCCCCAATGCTGCTTTATCACTTTCCTCCTTTTTTTTTTTTTGGTACCACTTCTGTTGTTCACAGTCTTTGGTGATAGCCCTGCTACCCACACTTTTAGGGCCAGTGAGTGGATCCATGTGGAAAGGAGGGGAAAGGAGTTGTTTCATCACTTTGGAGGCTTCTGGCTACCATGAACAGAACCCTGTGGCACAAATGAATTTAAATAAACATCAGATATATACCACGTGCAGGTACAGAAGGAGGGATGTGTCAAGGTAAGACGCAGAGAGTAGCTGGGTGGGGATGCATCATGGTTTATTTTGGCATATCTATTCAACATATTAAGTCCATCTTTGGGAATAAGATGGGTGGCCTTGCTCTAGGAGACATTGTCTGCTGTTGCTTCACAGAGACAGGAAACTTCTCCCCTCCTCTCTTACACCCTTGGCATGCATTCCCTCATTGGCCAGAACTGCATCACCTGGCCAATTGCTGAGCCAATCATTGATAAGAGGAATTTAGAAAACAAGCCCTGGCTGAGAAAAATTCTCTGGGGTTGAACAGATAGCTGTTTGGGCTGCCACTGCCCTTTTTAAAAATTCACTGTGTATTTTTGTTTGTCAAGCAGATCACATCTGGGACACTGGCAGAGAGGAAAGTGGGTAGAACTTTTCTTCTTCAGGGGAGAGATAGGGAGAGTTCTTTCTCTGCAAATCCCTTATCTGAGCAAACCTAGGTCCTGGGAATGAATGGACTTGGAGGAAGGCATTAGAGTGACAGGGAGGAAGAGGAAGAGGCGAAGCTTTAGAGTGAAGCCCGCCTCCTACTTCCTTTTCCATCTTTCTTTACTTTTTCTTCTTCTAAAGTTTCTGTTCTCTGCAGAGACCCAAGCATCCAGAATAGAAGCTCCCAATAGATTTATCTACTCATTTATCCTTCTCTTGGAACAATTGCTTTGTTAGCAGTGAAAAGATTTTTTCACCCAATCTTTGTTTTCACCCTTGTGGGCTTTCTGCTTATTATTGGTTGTTTTTTTTTGTTTTGTTTTGTTTTCTTGCTTTTCCTTTTTTTACCAGTCCTGGACACTGTCTCTGAATTATTTTTTGCTCAAGGCTGGCACTCTACCACTTGAGTCACAGCTCCAATTCTGGTGGTTTCTTTTGTTAAATTTTTTGGGGGGGTCCGGTCATGGGGCCTGAACTCTGGGCCTGGGTGCTGTCCCTCAGCTCTTCAGCTCAAGGCTAGTGCTCTACCACTTGAGCCACAGTGCCACTTTCTGGCTTTTTTTCTTTTTGCTTATGTTGTGCTTAGGAATTGAACCCAGAGCCTCAGGCATGCAAGGCAAGCGCTCTACCACTGAACCACCTTCCCAGCCCTGGTGGTTTCTTTTGGTAGTTAATTAAAAAGAAGAGTCTCACAGGCTTTCCTACCCAACCTGGCTTTGAACTGCGATCCTTAGATCTCTGCCTCCTGAGTAGTTAGGATGACAGCGGTGAGCCACAGGCTCCTGGCTCTGCTGATTATATTTTAAGCTTAAAATGGAAAAGCTTCTCTTTGAAATCTTCGCTTATGTGTCAAATGTCACTGGAGAGTTGGAACCAATTTACCATGTGTTTATATCATTTCATTCATTCCCTAATGCATTAATTCATTCATAATCCTGTAATATCATAAGCACAAGTCCAATGCTGGCCCTGCTTTCTTGCCATAGGGGGGATTTGGGCATGCCCTTTGAGGCCAGACTCCCAGGAGAGTCAAATGAAAAAATACCAAGGACTGAGGCAAGTACTGAGAAATATAGTCCCCAAATTCCTTCCATGGAATTTTGCTCCATAATCCATGCTGCCTGAATCCTGGAATAGGTCACCTGCCTAATCTTGTTTCACAGACAAAGTTGGCACAAGTCAGCTGATGCTTTCTGTTGATCTCTCCTCCACATCTTCAGGAAGGAGACCACATAATTACATGACCAGAAGATCATGTGACCGTGTGACCACACGTCTCTTTCGCTGCTCCAAAGATGGCAGACACGTGGGATAGGGAACCACATTGGTTTCTGCATCAGGCTGACTCATTCCTTCTGTCTCTACTCCTTTCCAGCATCACAAATCTTGAGATAATGTTTGCCTGTTCTTCAGTTTTCTGGTCTACCCAATGGGAACAAAGATAACGTTTACCTCACAGGGTGATTGCAAAGATAACTCATGGGAAGTCTCTGGTCTAGGCCCTGCCTCTAACAGTGCTCAATACACTATATTCTTTTTCCTATCTGAAAGTGTATTTTGGTTCCAAACAGTACTATTTTCATAAGCAGAGAAGCATGATCATATGCTGTTGCTGTTTAGAAGGAGGTCATCAGCAAAAGGTTGTTGCTCAGACTGGGTCTCTGTCCTGCTTGGGGGCTCGAGTTGTTTGGTCACCCCATGCCTGTCGCTCCCTCAACATGTTAGAATTGAGCTGCATGTCTCACTTTGAACTATGATTATTGCGAGTAAACACTGGGCATAAACTGCATTGGAAAAGATTCTTGAAGAGTTTAGCGGGACAGAAAATACACAAATGCAGAACATAAGCAACTAGACTAAGAGCCTTGACCATTGCCAAATGTAGAGTAGCAAAGAGATCAAGGAGAAAACTCCATGATTATTTCATCCACAGAAATACCAACTGGTTGTGGAAGTTTGGGTACATGAGTCTCTCTGCCTTCGCTTGTGTGTGTGTGTGTGTGTGTGTGTGTGTGTGTGTGTGTGTGTGTGTGTGTGTGTGTGTTTAAAAGAGACAATATTATGATGATATTATATTGTGCTATAGATCCCCCAGATTGGTACCCACAGATGGTTTTGCTTGACCCACAGAAGATTTTAGACTTTCAAATTAGTTTGTCAGGTCTGGTGCCTGTGGCTCACACATGTCATCCCAGACACTCAAGAGGCTGAGATCTGAGGATCAAGGTTCAAAGCCAGCCTGAGCAGACCAACTGGAGAGGCTCTTATCTCCAATTAATCAGCAAAAAAGACAGAGGAAGAGGTGTGGTTCAAGTTGGTAGAACACCAATCTTGAATTTTTTAAAAAGCTAAATCAGAGCATGAAACCCTGAGTTCAAGTTTCAGTGCCCACTACCACACACAAATTAGTTGTCAACATTTAAAGAATAGATGGTTTCATTCTGCATCTGGAGGAATAGATAGCTGGAGTTGAAAATTGCTACCATTAAAAAATGTCATTCTAGCTGGGAGCTGGTGGCTCACATCTGTAATCCTAGCTCCTCAGGGGGCTGAGATCTGAGGATCTCGGTTCAAAGCAAGCCCGGGCAGGAAAGTCTGTGAGACTCCTATCTCCAATAAACCACCCGAAAACCGGAAGTGGCGCTGTAGCTCAAGTGGTAGAGCGCTAGCCTTGAGCTGAAGAGCTGAGGGACAATGCCCAGTCCCAGAGTTCAAGCCCCATGACTGACAAAAAAAGAAAAAACATCCTTGTTATTATCAAATAAATGATGCACAGAGGGGTTACAGTTCCATAAGTCAAGTCATGAGGACAATTCTTCTTAGCCAGTGGTCACCCCTTCCCATGCTCTCTTGCAGTGTTTCCTCCACTCCCATCTCCACCAGTAAGTTGGATAGTTCATTTAAAAGTGTCCATTGAGTACTGTTACAGCATTGGTTCACCCTTTGTCCCTCCATTTCTATGCCTCCAACTTCTCACCATTTGAAAGGCCAGAAAGGTGATTTGGGGGGGGGCAGGGGAAAGGGGGCGCTACATTTCCTGGAACTTCATCTCCACTCACCCATATGGCTCAGTGGAGTTTGCTGCCTGCATCCCTGAGCAGATCATCTGCTTAGCATGATCCAGATTCTTCTGAGGGTTCTAACTACAGCAAGGCTTGCTCCATTCTTCCAGCAAAAAGGGGAAATAAAGGCAGATTGATATTTTCCTGTCTGTCTGACATTTCACCCCCTGTCCCAGAAAGAATGTGTATCATTAACTTTATTGATCATAACAGCCATTATTTAGTAGAATTTAGGATGATTTCAGCACCTTCTCTCAATGGATTTTTTTGAATTGTAGGCATTAACTTCTCCCACTTGGTAGAAGAGGAGACAGAAGTTCAAAGAATCTAAGGAATTTACCGGGCCAACCTCTGATGCAGATTGACTGACAAAACACAACCCCCTGCCCTGGAACATTAAGTAAATATGATAAACTGTACTTCTCCTCTTCTGTTCTTTATCATATCTAAACTGCTACAGGCAAAAGAAATAATAATCCTTGGAGAAGTATAAGATGTTATAGTTGTCTAAAATGGTTCTCATATGGGGCTGGGAAGGTGGCTCAGTGGTAGAGTGCTTGCCTGCATGCATGAGGCCCTGTGTTCTATTCCTCAGCACCACATAAGCAAAAAGAAAAAAAATCTGGAAGTGGTGCTGTGGCTCAAGTGGTAGAGCGCTATCCTTGAGCTGAAGAGCTGAGGGACAGCGCCCCGGCCCAGAGTTCAGGCCCAACGACCAGACCCAAAATTTAAAAAAATGGTTCTCATACAACAAAAAGAGATGACTATAAGGTCAACAATGAAATTAAAACAATCCTTTGAAAGACTCATATTACTTAAAGAATAACCTAGATAATCATGTATTTACTACTGAAATTAAGTTTTGAATGTATAAAGATGGCACTGAAGCAATAGAGAATGGCCCTAGTTCTCTCTAACCAAATAGACTTAGGGTCCCATATGCAGTTCCCCCAAGAGATAGACAATAACGAATAAACAAACATGCAGAGAATCACAGGAATTTGCACACACAAAGATGGAAAATCTCAAAGTCCACCCCCCGACCCCTCATGGCAGTGCTGTTAAGCATTGAAAGGGGCCCACTGCTTGTGTCTTCAGGAACACCAGCCGATCTCAAAAGGCAGACACAGAAAACTCCCATAGCACTGGACACAGACCGGGCAGAGACCAAGACCAGAGACCAGGCACAGCAACACCCAGTCAGAGACAGCTCCCACTGCCCCACTGCTCAGCCCACAATTGATATGAAGGAACATAGTGGCCTACCAACCTGAAATCTGCAACAATAGATACAGAAATCTGCCACAGCACTGACAGTCAGCCAAAACCAGTTCTAGGATCAGTAAGTATCAGGCTGGAGCCACTCGCCCCACACAGGAGACCAGTACTGCAGCACTGGTTAGTGACCCACAGAGGTTGATCTGGACCTCTCTCCCTGCTAAGAAGGAACAGCACACTTGAAGCACACAAAAAGGCCTGAGCCCTTCCATATTCCCACCACCCCAACTGCTGGCTTCCAGTGGAAGGCTACAGGAACTCCAACTAGACAGGTGCTAGGACCCTGTATCCCCCATAGCACTGGCTATCCAGAGAAAGGTCAGTGTGAGAACCAACGTTCACTCACCCACAGGGACATGCCCCCTCATCCCAGAGTAGTCCAAATCTCGGCCCTCCCTAACAGACAAGACAGGCACTGGTAGAGGGCTGTCCTGTCAGAAAACACAAACATGTGTGCTAACCAGCCACCTGTAGAGCATTTCCACCAGGAACAGCCAAGTGAATGCATGCACCAGCCCTATACAGGAGTGCAAGCTGCCTAGGTGCCAAACGCTGACAAGAACTGCAGGCCCATTAAACATTTGCAGGTCAAATCACAGGTACATGCTGTCCACCAACAGAGCACACCCTTGTTGGTAGCTGCAGCACTGAACCCTGCCAGGACCCACTGGTCCCTGTCTGGAACTGCAAAAAGAGTAAATGTATGAGCAACAGGCAGAGCACATGTAAACACATACAAGATGCACCAGACCAACTGCTGGTCACTTGTTGGAAGAGAACCAACCCAGGGCCAAGGCACAAAAAAAGCCCTGTGCACAGTGAGGACCCCAATCCTTCTGAAGCCAATGCCTAACCCAGACCCCTGAAGCTAACTTCAGTCCCCGCTGCAGACCAGACCAAGCTCCTTTCAGTTATCCCAGGGCTGATTATGCACACAGGTGCTAGCCAGCTTGGGGACCCTGCTTCAGTTACCCTACCCAGTGTAAACCAGCCCAGGCAAAGTGAAGGCTGTTGGTACCTGACAGGCAAAAATTGGGCCAACAGACAAAGATTAGACTACAGCACCGAAAATCCCTGAACCCAAATGCATATACCAAAAGGAAAGATTACAAGAGTCATGGACAGTCAAGAAAACAAACCAAATCCAAAAGCCAGCAGCAATCCAGGAAAGAACTACAGTAACAAGGAAGAAGAAATGGAGGACAAAGGAACCAGTAAAGAAATGATGGCCAAATTGGCCAATGAAATAAAAGGGAAGATGGAAAAGCAATTTCAAGAACACAAAAAGAAATATCAAAGAAATTCCAACACTTCAAAAAAGATACAGACAAAAATAGACACAGTATATACCTCATTAAAAGATAGAATTAACAATGAGACCTGATATAGGAACCATAAGTTTTCAATTTCCACAATGCAAACCATAATGGAAGCTATAGGTAACATAATAAGTGAGATGGAAAATAGAATATCAGGAGTTGAGGATAAAACAGAGAATCTGGAACAGCAATTAATAGGTATGGAAAAAAGAACTCAAAAATTACCAAAAGGAAATCCAAGAATTGGCAGAAAAAGCCAAGAACTCAAATCAACATATAAATTGGGATAGGTGAGATGGAAAAATTTCAAAAGAGTTATGGAACACCTATTCAATAAGATCATTACAGAAAATTTCCCCAACCTTAAGAGAGAAAATCTCACCTGCATAACAGAAGCATATAGAACACCTAGTAGACACAATCCTAGAACACTTCTATACATATCATAGTAAAACCATTAGACCTGAGTAGCAAGGAACTGATTTTAAATGCCACAAAATCAAAGAAGGAATTACATTACAATGGAAAAATCAAAATCGCTGAGGACCTTTCCACATAAACTCTCAATGCAAAGAGCCTGATAATGTAGTTTCCAACAACTACCTACTCAAATTGGTGTACCCAGAGAAGCTATCGAAATGAAAACCTTTCATGACAAAAATTAAAGAAATTCATGAACACTAAACCCACACTGCAAAAAATAATAAAAGAAGAATACAATCTGAAGAAATCAATTAAGATCAGGGAATCATATCAGACAGAAATCACTAGAAGATCAATTTAGTAAGCGCAGGGAAAGGTAAGAAGCAACAAGAAAACAAGAAAATGGCAGATAACATAACACATCTCTCTCTAATAATCCTAAACATTAACACACTCAAATTCTCCAATCAAAAGAAAAAGAACTACAAACTGGCTCAGAAAAGAAGATCCATGGGGGAGTTAGGGGGTGAGGGCAGATGGGAAGGAATGGGAAGGGATAGGAAGGGGAAACAAAGGAGGAGGCAACAATACTTGATAATAAATGTACTCATTACTTTGCCCATGTAATTGTAACCCCTCTGTACAGTATTTTCACAATATAAATAAATAAATAGCAAAAAAAGAAAGAAAACAAGATCTATTAATTTATTGTCTCCAAGAGACCCATCTCACAGCCAAAGTAAAAACACACTCCAAGTCATGTTATGGAAAAGATCTTCCACCCAAATGTACCCTGTAAGAAGGCAGTAGTCACCATATGGATATCTGATAAAAACAGACTTCTCATTAAAATCAGTACAAAAAGACAATGTAGGTCCCTACATATTAATAAAGGGAATGATCCATAAAGAGGAAATCATAATGGTCAATGTCTGTGCACCAAACAATAGCGCATCTAAATGTGTTAAACAAAAACTCTTGGATTTACAGAACAAGAAAGACCCAAACAAAATAATAGTGGGAGAGTTTCACACTCCATTCTCACCAAAGGACAGGTCAATCAAACAAAACAAGCCAAGAAGCTTCTGAACTAAATGACACCATAACCTCTTCTCAGTAGCTTGTGGAACATTCTCCAAAATAGATAATTTTATAGTTCACATAAAGAACCTAAACAAATAAAGAGAATTGACATAATCCCTTGCATCCTATTAGACCATAGTGGAATTAAACTAGTTTGTAAGAACAAAGCATACTGTAGAAATTAGTCAAATACAGGGAGGCTGAACAGCACACTACTGAGTAACACCTGGGTCACAGAAGAAATTAGAAAGTTCTTCCAATTCAATGAAAATGGAAACACATCACAACAGCACCTCTGGGATACGGCAATAACAGTGCTGAAGGGAAAGACCTAAGCATAAAGAAAACAGAAGCAGCTCAAGTAAATAATCTCATGATATAATTAAAATTGCTAGAAAAGGAAGAAAAAAGTTAAATTTAAAGCTACATGGACAGAGATGTTAAAAAAGGTTATGGCAGAAATCGAGATAGAAATTTTTTTAATATACCTGAAATTAATACAACAAAAAGCTTCTTCTTTAAAAAGTGATTAAATTGACAGAACACTTGTGAGGTTACCAAAAATGAAGAAGAAGGAGGAGGAGAAGGAGGAGGAGGAGGAGGAGGAGGAGGAGGAGGAGGAGGAGGAGGAGGAGGAGGAGGAGGAGGAGGAGGAGGAGGAGGAGGAGGAGGGGAGACAAAACAACAAGATCTGGGATGCCACATGAAAAATGACAAAGTAGGCTTCATCCCACAGATGCAAGATACATACACAAGATATATACATACATACCTACATGCCACATATGCAAATCCATAAATGCAATTCAGCACATCAACAGAGCCAAGATCAAGAACCACATGATCATCTCAACCGATGTACAAACAGCCTTTGACAAAATCCATCCACTCCTATTCAAAGAATATAAGGAACTTATATTCAAAGAACATAAGGAAAATTCTTTAAAGCAACAAAAGTAATATATCATAGACCAACAGCCAAAAGAATACTACATGGGGAAAAACTAAAACCATTTTCCCTAAAATCAGAAACAATGCATGGATGCCCACTTTCTCCATTCTGCTTCAATATGGTTACAGGATCCTTAGCCAGAGAAGTAAGGCAAGAAAAGCACATTCAAGGGATCCACATAAGGACAGAAGAAATGAAACTATCCTTAATTGCAGATGGCATGCTGTTATACCTGAAGGACCCCAAATATTCCACTCCCAAACTCATAATAGACCACTTCAGCAAAGTAGCAGGATACAAAATTAATCCACAGAAATGAGCAACCTTTGTGTATGCCAACAATGTTCAAGCAGAAAGGGAAATCATGAAAACAACACAATTTGCAATAGCCTCAAATATATATATAGGAATTAACCTAACCAAAGATGTAAAAGATCTATTTAGTAAAAACTATATACATCTAAAAAAGAAATCAGACACTAGGAAAGTGAAAGACCTCTCATGTTCTTGGAGAGGTACAATCAATATTGTGAAAAAGGCTATACTGCCAAGCACCAGTAGCTCACACTTGTAATCCTAGCTACTCAGGAGGCTGAGATCTGAGGATCACAGTTCAAAGCCAGCTCAGGCAGGACCAAGGCCCCGAGTTCAAGCCCCATGACCAACCAAAAAAAAATGAAAAAAAAATGGCCCAATAATATAAACATTCAATGAAATCCCCACCAAAATCCCAATGGTGTTCTTTACTGAAATAGAGAAAACAAATAAAAAAATTCATGTGGAACAACAAAAGACCTAAAATAGGCAAAGAAATTCAAGTTCTACAAGGAGCCATGGTAATAAAAACAGCTTGGTATTAGTACCAAAATAGACCCAAAGACCAATGAGATTAGAAGACCTAGAAATAACACCACATACTTTCAGTTATCTGATATTCAACAATGGATCCAAATACATACAGTAGGGAAAACATAGCCTCTTCAACTATTGGTGATGGGAAAACCAGGAAGCCACATGCATGTTTGTCAACATGCACTAACATCAATTCAAAATGGATTAAAGACCTCAACCTCAGACTCAAAACTCTGAAACTACTGTAAGACAGTGTAGGAGAGACTTTAGAACTTATAGGCTCAGGCAGGAATTTCCTAAATCAAATCCCAGGGGAACTACAGATTGGAGAAAGACTCCACAAATGAAAAGACATAGGTACTAAACAAGGAAGACAGCCAATCAATTGGGAAAAATCACTACCAGCAATACATCAGACAAGGCCTAATATTCCATATAAACAGGGAACTCAAGAAACTAAGCCCCTCCCAAGTCTAATAAACCAATCACTAAATGGGCAATGGACCTCAAAGGAGGTTTCTTAGAAAACAAGGTAAAAATGGCAAAGAAACTGTCATCCCTGGCCATAAAGGAGATTTAAATCAAAACAGTCCTGAGATACCATCTCACCCCAGTTAGACTGGCCAATATTCTGAATTCAGACAAAAACAAATGCTGGCGGGGATGTAGAGAAAAAGGAACCTATTGCACTACTGGAGGGTGTAAACTAATACAACCACTCTGGAAAGCAGTCTGGAGGTTCCTCAAAAAACTAAACATAGACCTTCCCAAAATCCAGCCATACCACTCCTAGGCATTTACTCTGAGCATCATGAACCAGAATATGAACAGGATACCTGCACATCCAAGTTCATTGCTACAATATTCACAACCTCCCACAAGAAGCACTCAGATGTCCCACAACAGATGAATGGATACAAAAAATGTGGTACCTATAGCCAATGGAATTTTAAACAGCCATTACAAAGGATAAAATAATGGCATTTGTAGGGGAATGGATGTAACTAGAACAAATCATGTTGAGCAAGGTAAGCCAAGATTATGGAGACAAAAGGTGCATGAGCTGGGCGTCAGTGGCTCACGCCTGCAATCCTAGCTACTCAAAGAGGATCACAGTTCAAAGCCAGCCCGGGCAGGAAAGACTGTGAGACTCCTATCTCCAATAAACCACTAGAAAAATGGAAGTGGAGCTGTAGCTCAAGTGGTAGAGCACTCGCCTTGAGCTGAAGAGCTGAGGGACAGCGACCAAGCCCAAAGTTCAAGCCTCATGACCAACAACAACAACAAAAAAGGTGCGTGTTCTCTCTGATATGCAGATGTTAGATTTAAAGCACAACAAGATATGATCAAGTATACAGGGTTCTAGACACAGATATATAGTGAGACCAAAAGAGGATAGCCTTAGGAGAAAAGCACCAAAATGTAATACACAAGCAGCTCTTCATATATATATAAATCATAGACATATATATATATATAAAATCATACACATATTGAAAAGAACTCCAAAGAAAACAAAGGACCTTTTCTTAATTTGTCTTATCATTTTTAGATGACTCTATTTTTTTACCTCATATATGGTGTATTCACATGCATATGTGAAAGAAGGTGGGGACAGAGCACAGAATCAGTGGAAGACAAGTAAAAATAGATAGCAGTGGGGCTCATCAACTGCATTGGACATTGATGTAAGTGAACCAAGCAACTCGTGGAGGAGATGGAAAGAAAGGAAAGAGAGAATGAGGGAACAGATGATACTAAGGAAAAGGAAAGAAATGTACTTATCACCTGACATATGTAAATGTAACCTCACTGTATATCACATCTAAAACATCAATAAAGTAATTTTTTAAAGCTATGTATAATGGGGAATGGTAATACTCAGCACTGTGGAGGCAGAAGCAAGGGGACTGCAAGTTCAAAGCCATCTCTACAGTAAAATTTTTTGTCTCAAAAAAACAAAAAAAGGATATGGATGTTACAGGTCTTGATAGACCATGTGAGGTTCTGGGTTAGATCTCTAGCACAAAACAAAACAAAACAACAACAACAAGAACTAGTCTTTGTATAATTAATTTACAGTGATAATTACTGAAAGAAATGGCCTATATAGGGCTGGGAAGGTGGCTCAGTGGTAGAGTGCTTGCCTTGCATGCATGAGGCCCTGGGTTCGATTCCTCAGCACCACATAAGCAAAAAGAAAAAAAACCCGGAAGTGGCGCTGTGGCTCAAGTGGTAGAGTGCTAGCCTTAAGCTGAAGAGCTGAGGGACAGCGCCCAGGCCCAGAGTTCAGGCCCCACGACTGGACCCAAAAATAAATTAATTAATTAAAATGCCAAAAAAATATTAAAAAAAAAAAAGAAATGGCCTATATAAATAAAAACCAAGAAAGAAACCAAGTAAAATGGTGCACAATAGAATCTGGCAGGGGGGAAAACTACAAAGGAAACATCACATCTGCAAAATCTGGTTTCAAGAAACATTAGTATGTATAAAAATCTTCAATATATAATTAATTTTTTAAAAAAGTTTTTAATTCCTCCTAAAACCTCTAGACCAAATTTTTTTTTCACTGAAGAATTCTGTCAGGTGATTTTGACACAGTAAATAATTTTTCAATAAATGATGTTCTAGGAGTTGGCATTTGTAGTTTTAAAATGTGGCTTGGGAAAATTGGGAGGGAGCAGAGGAAGGGGTGATATTGTCCAAAAGAAATGGACTCATTAATTGCCTTATGAAATTGTAACCATTCTGTACATCAACTTTATAATTATAAAAATATTTTTAAATATGCCAAGTTAAAAAAAAAAAAACCTCATAGATCTAAACATAACCCACAAACTACAACACTTTAAATGAAAGCACATGAAACTTCATGTATTTGTGTTGCTTTGAAAATGACCTCTGTGTACACTTTAGTGGGTTTTTTTGTTTGTGGTTTTAGTTTTGTCTTTGGATTGTTGTTCTTCGTCACTGATGTCATGAAGCTTGGACTCAGCCTGGGTGCTGTCACTGAGCTCTTTAGTTCGAGGATAGTGGTCTACCACTTTGAGCCACATCTCTAATTCCAGGTTTTGAGGACTGTTCATGAGTGTGCCACTAGCACCCGGCTACACTTCGGATTTTATTATTTTTTGTCGGTTGTGGGGCTTGAACTTTGGGCTTGGGTGTTGTCTCTTCAAAATTCTACCACTGGAAACAGGGTCAATTCCGGTCTTCTGAAGATAAGAGTCTTACGGACTTTCTTGCTGGCCAATACTAATACTGTGTCTTTGAGAAATCATTAACGACAGCCCGAAATTTCTATAGGTAACAAAGGCCTGGATATTTTTTCATGACAAGTTGATTAAAGACAAAGCATTGGGGAAGCTTTACAGATATTTAAGAATAGGACACAAAACACCATCTCTAGAAAGATGGCTTACATTTACATTTTCATTCTAAGAAGGCACCCTCTAAAACTTCCTTTCTATTCATAAAGTACAAGTAATGCCATCAAAAGATAGCAGCAGCACATAAATAGTCTGCAATATGATACAAAAACAGCAAAGATGTAAGCCATAACGTATTATGTAAAGAACTGAAAATATTCAAACAAGACCAAGAAAAATGATCCCATTTACACTATGTATCTCCTATAAGCTTACTTATAGTACAGCATTATATGGGCCAACCTTGTCTATCTGCTTGTTTTCATTGCCAATTAGGCAGAAAATAGCCACAAGTGAAGGTGTGATACAAGAGGTAGACCTCAAGCCTTTAACAAAAAGCCAAGTAAGAAAAGCAAGTTCCTGACTTCAAACCCCAGTACTAGCACAAAAAATAAAATAAAACTATTAATATCTCGATGAAAATAATAGGAAAGGTAGTGCCATTACATCAGCATGTTAGAGCTTAAATATAAATAAATTGATGTTATTTAAATGAAATTATGAATGTATATGGAGGAAACAGAGATTATGTTTTCTAACTGTGGAGTCAGGGAGGAACTTTAAAGCAAAATGTAAATATCAGAAACAAGAAAAAAAGATGGACTAATTTTGGCATAAAATAGTATGTTGGTATATATCACTAACAAAAACTAGAATAACATATTTGTAAAAAAAATAATCTGCAACACATTTGATAGGTAATATATGTTGTAAAAATATTTTTAAGCTTTCAGATGCAGAGTTGTAGCTTAACAAAATGAAGCTGGAAATTGAAATATAACAGGGGAAAGTAAAGGGGAGGAGTGTAAATGAATGAAGAGTGGGTAGTAATGGCAGTATGCAGTGATAATATTCAATGCATATCCTATGAAATGAGGAAAGTTGAAGAAATGGCTTGGGTTGGTGAGAGGGAGGTGGTAGAATGATGATAGGATTGATATTGAGTAAGATACCTTTTACTTATAAACTGGTACATTGACAGATAAACCCTTTGTACAACTACTTGAAGATAATCAAAATATAAAAAACAAAAAAACATTTAGCTGGGTGCCAGTGGCTACAACTGTAACTCTAGCTTCTTAGGAGGATTTGAGTATTGAAGCCAATCTGGGCAGGAAAATCCATGAGATTTTCACCTCTAATTAATCACCAAAATGTCAGAAATAAAAGTTCTGGCTCAAGTGGTATAACACTAGCCCCAAGCAAAAAGAGTTCAAAAATAGTGCCCAGACCCCATTGTTCAAGCCCTGTACCAACAGACACACACACACACACACACACACACACACACACACACACACACACACACACACACACACACACACACACAAATGTCTCAAAACTCACTAAAAAGAAATCTTCCTAGGCTGGTAGTAGTGACTCACACCTCTAATCAGAGCTACTCAGCTTGATATCTGAGGCACTTAGTTCAAAGACAATCTAAGCAAGAAGATCCTTGAGCCCTATATGTAAATAAATAATAAAAAACCAGAAGAGGGGCTGTGGCAATACACAATACAGGCACAAAAGACAAAACAAAACTTGTTTCAGTCAAATAACATCATATATTATACTCAGAGTAATATAAATTGTCAAAAAGACCTTTTGAAAATATATACAAAAAGCACTAAAAGTACTAGTACCCTTTAACCCACTGGCTGTAACAAAACAAAAAAAGAGAGGTAATTGATAAGCTAAGATGATGTTTACCATGCTAATTCATAACTTAAAAAGTGAAGAAACATATAAACTAGCTAGTAGGTGATTGAATAATACAATACTTTTTATCATGACATTCAGACATACAATGATAGTCTACGTATATATTTATGTAGATAGATGATAAATAGCTAGATAGGTAGATATATGAGCAGAAATATATTTGCTGCTAATTATTCAATATTAAAAGCCTCCACAAGCATTTATATATTCCTATTCTAAGTTCTTGTCTCCTGCCTCAACATAAAAGGAAAATAAACATCCATAACTAGCATTTTACTTTTACAGGAACTGAGCACAATCTTCTCAAACAGCTCACTCCATCTTTCACCACACAGTCAAGCCCTCTACTTTTTAAATTTACATATCTCCTTTTTAAATTTGAGGCTAGAATTCTTACACTTCTCCCCCCTCCTCTCTCGTGACAACTAAAAGTGTAAATGGTCATCATGTTTTTTAAATACGCTCATTGAAGCCAGGACCCAATCACCTTCTTAGTCTTACTTTATTTCCATTCTTTTTGTTGTTGTTGTTGGTCATGGGGCTTGAACTCTGGGCTTGGATGCTGTCCCTCAGCTCTTCAGTTCAAGGTTAGCACTCTTAACACTTGATGCACAGTGCCACTTCCAGTTTTCTGAGTGGTTTTTTGGAGATAAGAGTCTTATGGCCTTTCCTGCCTGGGTTGGCTTTGAACCGGGATCCTCAGATCTCAGCCTCCTGAGTAACTAGGATTACAGGTGTGAGCCACCAGTGCCCAGCCTCACTTTATTTCCAAAAGAAAGCTTCCAGCTCTCAAAGCAGAGCCTTATACAAAACATGTACCAAATAAATTTATTCCATTAACATTTTCTATGTACCTACTGCATGACAGCAGGACAATACAATACTGTGTTTGGATCTCAAAGATCATGAAATATGTTCATGTATAAATATGACTAGTGCTTGGGAAAATTGGGAAGTGGAGTAGAAGTATCAATAGGTTATTGATATATTATTATCGTCACAATATTATGTATATTATCTCAAATTCCCAAAAATAGCTCAACAATGTCTTATGCATGTTTTAAATATTTGATAACAATATGTCTATATAAATATATCAAGTATCAATAGATATTTGGGAATAAGAGAGGTAAAATAGAGAAAAAAGGCTTTGATTAACCTAGACATAAACAATAAACAAGTACTACTATACTGAAGCCTGTATCTTGAGAGGTGGAGATTAACACTGTCAAATTCAGATTCACCATACATCTTCCAAGAATACAATTCTGAAGATATATAAGCAAAAGTTATGGTTATAGTTTGGAAAGAATCCAATGATAGATCTGAAGTTTGTCTTCCTTTCTTAGGGAAATAGAAATGTAAGAGGAAGATATCAAAACATTCCCAACACAACAGTTGATTTCCTCCTGGTATCATTTAGTGCATTTTTAATCTAACTTGACTCATTTTCTAAATTGTTACAGTTCCTCAAACTATGGTGCAGAATGACAATATGAAAAGAATGCAAATGCAGTGAGACAAAGATAATCTCTACAAATTAGTTGATTTAAACTTGCTTGCTATTTTCTCATTCAAAAAAGCTATATTGATGCATTTCACTCAAAGTGGATTTCACTCAGTATTCTTTTGCTTGCTTGCGTTTTGAGTTCTGCTGCCTACTTTGTTAGCATAGGGTTGAGTAAGGGCAGTTCATGCTGCAAAACACAAGAAAAAAAACCAGAATGTCTGTAATCTTAATGCAAAATGTTGCCATCTATTGTTATAGGAAATGATATTGAAATTTCAAAACCTAAATGAATAAGATGAATCAGTAACTGAATAGAATTTGTCACATAATGTTTCCAATGGGAATAATAAAACAGTACAATCATCAAGACATTTTTAAAAAGAAAAGAAAAGGTAGGCATGGTGATTGACATCTGCAATCCCTACTCATTAGACTGAGGAAGATCATTGTTCAAGGTCAATATGAGACAGAACTTTACAAGACCCTATTCTCAACCAGAAAGAGTGTAGAGGTTCACACCTATCATCTCAGCTAGGGCACATACACACACACACACACACACACACACACACACACACACACACACACACACACACACACACACACACACACACACACACACACACACACACAAAGAACAGGAGGATTACAGCCTATGCTGGCTCATGCCAAAAGCAGAGATTTTTATCTCAAAACTCACAAGCACTTCTGTGCTCATAAGAGAGTAATTGAGGGGGCTGGGAAGGTGGCTCAGTGGTAAAGCGCTTGCCTTGCATGCCTGAGGCCCTGGGTTCAATTCCTCAGCACCACATAAGCAAAAAGAAAAAAATCCGGAAGTGGCACTGTGGCTCAAGTGGTAAAGCGCTAGCCTTGAGCTGAAGAGCTGAGGAACAGCTCCCAGGCCCAGAGTTCAGGCCGCACAACCGGACCAAAAAAAAAAGAGAGAGTAATTGACTACCATGTCAAAGACTTGATTTCAAATCCTAGTATTTCCAGAGAAAAAATACTTTAAATGATGATAATATAGCAACTTTCAATGGACATTCCTTTGAAAAAGGGGACTTAAAGATAGACATTTGAGGCATCTGAACACGGGTTTTAAGGTGAAAGTTTCCAAGAGTTGGCTGGGAAGGAATTCTGGACATGGGTTCTCTGCAGTTTTTCAGTGCATGAAAATACCATGGCAATTCAGAAAATTTCGGCATGAGCCAAGGAGACCTAGGGTTTCTCCTATTCCATCCTGTAATGTTTTCAGAGTGTCTGCTTTGACTTCGAGGTCTTTGATCCATTTGGAATTCATTCTGGTGTAGGGTAATATATAAGGATCTAGCTTTAGTTTTCTACAAGTAGTTAACCAATTTTGCCAGCACCATTTACTGAAGAGGCTGTCTTTCTTCCATTCTATTTTTTTAGCTCCCTTTTCAAAGATTAGATGGCTATAGGTCTGTAGGTTCATTTCTGGGTTTTCAATTCTATTTTATTGGTCCTGAGGTCTGTTCTTATGCCAATACCAAGCTGTTTTGATTATTATGTATTTATAGTAGAGTTTGAAATTTAGTATTGATATTCCTCCAGCAGTGTTCTTTCCGTTGAGGAGCGTTTTTTCTACTCGGGGTCTTTTATTGTTCCATATGAATTTTTGGATTGCCTCTTCTATTTCCTTGAAGAAAGCAGGCCAAAATTTTCAGAATAGAGACCCGGAAACACAACAAATCAAAGAAAGGTTGGACAAATGGGATTGCATGAAGTTGCAGAGCTTCTGCAGGGCAAATGACATAGCTAGCAAGATCAATAGAAAGCCCACGGATTGGGAGAAGATCTTTACTAGCCATACAACGGACAAGGGTCTCATATCTAAAATATACTTGGAACTCAACAAATTAACCCCCCACAACAAATCCTCAAAGAAACAACTGTCCAATAAATAAGTGGGCTAAAGACTTAAAGAGAAACTTCTCTGAAGAAGAAAGAAGGATGGCCAATAGACACATGAAGAAATGCTCAACATCCCTAGCCATAAAAGAAATGCACATCAAACAGCATTGAGATACCACCTCACTCCAGTTAGAATGGCAAAAATCAAGAACTCTAACAACAACAGATGCTAGAAGGGATGTGGACAGAAGGGATCCTTACTTCATTGTTGGTGGGAATGTAAACTTGTTCAACCACTTTGGAAAGCAGTATGGAGGTTCCTCAAAAGACTTCACATAGAGCTCCCCTATGACCCAGCAATCCCACTTTTGGGCATTTACCCAAATGTTTACAAACAAGACCACACTAAAGCTACCAGCACAACTATGTTTATTGCAGCATTATTTACCATAGCTCAGATATGGAACCAACCCAGATGTCTCTCAGTAGATGAAAAGATCAAGAAAATGTGGTATATATAAACAATGGAATTCTATGCCTCCATCAGAAAGAATGACATTTCCCCATTTGTTAGGAAATGGAAAAACTTGGGAAAATTATATTAAGTGAAGCAAGCCAGGCACAAAGAAACATAGGTCCCATGGTTTCCCTTATTTGCAATATCTAGTATATATATGAGTCAAGCGGAAAAGGTCAGATAATGTGATATTAGGAAAATGAACCCTTAGATATGTATTTTAATGTTTTTTTCTTTCATGCATTTGTTTCTAATGCATTTGTAAGATTATTTCTTTGTTGCTTTGTATGTCCCTTCCCCACAGGATAACCCCTGCTTTCACTATATTTGATGTCAGTATAACTTGTGGAGGAGATGGAGAAAAACAAGTCGTTTAAGGATACAGGTGGACCTGTTGCAACAATGAGAAGTACATGTTGTCATGTCGAAAATGAGCTTTACAACGTTGGTGTGGGGGTGGGACGTGGGAGGATTGGGTGGGGGGGTGGGGAGGAGGCTGGGAAGGGATATGAAGGGTAAACATAGGAGGAGGCTGCAATGCTTGATAAGAAATGGACGCATTATCCTGCCCTTGTAATTGTAACCCCTCTGCACAGTATGTTCACAAAAATAAAATTAAAAAAAATAAAAAAATAAAATACCATGGCAAGGGCACTGAAAACCAGTGAAACTGAAATCTCCCTTGTATTTTACTGCAAGTCTTCAGAAATACAAGAGAAGCCTCATTGGTCTAAAGACTGTAACAAGAGTATTGTTTCATTAGGAGAGAATGGTGTTTTTCAGCCACTGTCTTCTTCTAATACATGGAACAGATTTTAGTAAATATTGCGCAATTGATTCTGTACAACTTAAAATTTTGAGGCATGGAGTAAAACCAGATCTTTGGAATCAAGAATCAAAAATAGAGCAGTATAACTTGGCAGAGTTAAAGAGCGAACAAGAAACAAAGGAAGTAAACAAGAACGAATAAGGGAAGGGCTAATAAAATATTATAAGTAAAAGAATCAACACATTAAAAAACTGAAGCCTATCAAAATACATCGAAGTATCCTATTGACTTGGTCAACCCTTCTACATTTAGTTCTATCCTAGTTATTATGGCTGCTCAGTCTCTGAAAGCTCAGATCTACAATGTTTAGAATTAAGAAGTAAATTGATACAATATAAAAAAATAGGAAAGTAGCACATTTTTTTTCATTTGCAACTTATTCACATCCTTCAAATTTAAAATACATAATGGGAAAATACAGTTAAATAATTACCTGGTAGAGCCAATAAAATTTGACTCAGTTTGGGGGAAAAGATTAAGGTGGTTATGGATTTAGAATTTCTTACAATGACATTATGTACAAGACATTATGTCGAAAAATGAATCTTACAACTTTGGCGGGGGTGCGAGAGCACGGGATGGGAGGGCATGGATGGTAAGGAGGAGGCAACAATGCTTAATAAGAATTGTACTCATGGGCTGAGAAGGTGGCTTAGTGGTAGAGAGCTTGCCTTGCATGCATGAGGCCCTGGGTTTGATTACTCAGCACCACATAAACAAAAAGAATAAAGCCGGAAGTGGTGCTGTGGCTCAAGTGGTAGAGCACTAGCCGTGAGCTGAAGAGCTGAGGGACAGTGCCAGGCCCAGAGTTCAGGCCCCATGACCGGACCCCCCACCCAAAAAAAAGAATTGTACTCATTACCTTGCTCATGTAATTGTAACCCCTCTGTATGGTATTTTCACAATAATAAAAACTTATTACTAGTAAGTTTTAGCAATGTTTATCTTACATCTCTAATTTTGATGATCATCAAAAGAAGTCTGACTCTTAAAAGAACTTATGTTCTTATACAAATAGAATATTTATCTGAAAAGTAAAGCTTTCCTTTAAATGCTAATTTCTTCAATTGGCTACTTCATGATGAGATTTGAAGTTTATTGTCTTTCTTCTAGAGTTGATTTTTTTGTTATCAGCAGTTATAAGAATAAGTCAAATGCATGATTTCAAAAGAACATCTGGATAGTAGAACATTTGCCTAGCACAAGTGAGAGGTCCTGAGTTTGATCCTCAGTAGCCCAAGAGAAGGTGGAGGAGGAAGAGGTAGGCAGAAAGGGTGTGATGGGTGTGCAGAAGGATAAAAAGGAAGAGAAAGCAGAAGTAAAGCATCATATTATTCACTGTGAAACTGGTAGAAAAGCATCACCTTATTCTGTTATTTCTGCTGACACTATAAGCATGAAGATTCATAGATTTCTCATAAGGAACAAAAGTGCTGAGCCATACCCAGGATTGGAAAAAGCAATTGTTCCTGTTTCCATCATGTTAAATGTTTGTTTGTTGGTTACCCTGAGGATAATTTCTTTCAAAATTATCTCTATTTTTCCTGCAATTATCTTCATGTCTACGTATCTATAGGTTTAACTTACCTAGGTTTTAGTTTGATGTGTTTTCTCTCTTGAGTTGAAGAGGTAACTGTGAAGAGTATGGGGCTCTGAAATGGAATTAACTTCGTCCAGAATGTTATCTTGTGCTGTCAAAATAGTTACAATAAATATTTAAAGATCTGTGATGTATCATGCATCATATAGCAAGCAGCTAATGTATTAATGACATACTTCTGGTGTACATTAATGACTGAGATTTCTGATGTACTTATTAGTAAAGTTTTTTAATCTCTCTTGTGTACTTATTTGTAAAGTTTTTTTTTTACTGTCTTCAAGTATAGCTACATATGCATTTGTCTGACCATATATCATTGCAAGTATGGCTAATTTCTTAGGGTTCCTCATTACATGGTCATTTTATGGTATCTCCAAATTTTTTGGTTGTCAGAGCCAAGGGTGTTTTATTTCCCGTCTAACTGCCATGAATTCCCACAATGATGAAAACTCATTGGGTGGTTAGTTGAGATCCTCAGTAATCCGTGGCTTATATTTACATTTTTCTCTTAAGAAGAATTTTTTATTAATATCAGAACTTAATATTAATATTACAATATAATATAATCATATTATAATAACATTATTAGTATTGAGGCTTTTCTTGGCCATTCCTTGAGGATTTTCCTTGGAAATCTATTGTCTTTTTCTAGGTATAATTGTGTATCCTACCCCCAAGGATTTTGAGATCCAAGGTTTCAGAGATCCAAATTTCAAGCAAATCATTCAGAACTCTGTTTATATTGCCTACTTTTATATTAATTTACAGCACTATGCCTTCAAAATACTTTATAAATTTGCCCATTCTTCTGTCCTCAAGAATTTGGACAGGCTTTTAAACAATATCTTAGAAATCTATTCTCTTGGTGCTTTATGTACTACTTCACTTACCTTAGTAGGATCTGTTAAACATAATCTTCTGGTACTATTGCTTTTATCTTTTTTCTAATCTTCTATGTGGGGTATCATGTATCCCCTGAGGTGAGCCCAATTTTAGGCCATATATGGTTCCCTCATCTGTCTCATCTTTCTTCCCAGACATAAGTATTAAGAACTAACTTAGCTAGTTTTCTTGCTCACCTGAATGATTTCTCAGTACAATGTAATTCAATAGTACATCTTACAGATGAATAATCAGAGATGTGTGAGCTTAGATTTCCTTTTCTTCTTTCTGTTAAGTCACATATATGCCTTCCCAGTTCTCCAAACCTCAAAACAATCTGTATAAAAAAATAAGGCATCAAAGGTATATGATAATTGGTTATTATTTTTCATGAAGTTATTTTTTTTAATGACTGGTAGACAGGACAGACAGAAATGGCTGCCTTGGTTTTGAAGTTTTTTTTTGTTTTTTTTTGTTTTTTTTTTTTTTAATGACTGGTAGACAGGACAGACAGAAATGGCTGCCTTGCTTTCCCTTCATCTGGTTCACCTAATTCCATTTTGGACATTTTGAGATGTGTTATCACCTCAACCTACAGCTACATTCAGAAATCACTAATCATGGAAGTTATTTTGCTACTCTTATTCTGAATGATTATTCAATTATTTTACTGAATATCAATATAAGTTATGATATGCCACTTTCAAAATAAAGAACATAAAACAATTATCACTCATACAATGCTATTCATTCATTAATCATTTAACAAATATATTTTGAACAGTTTTGTGGGTTGGGGGACACGGGTATATCTGCTGTACTGGAGCTTGAATTCCAGGCCTGGGTGCTGTCCCTGAGCTATTTTGCTTAAAGCTAAAGCTCTACTACTTGAGCCACTTCTGACTTTTACATAAGTTAATTAGATATAAGGGTCTCACAGGCTTTCCTGCTCAGTCTGGCTTTAAATTGTAATTCTCGGATCTCAGACTCCAGAGTGGCTAGGATTGCAAGAATGAACTATTGGGCCGAGCTGAGAGCTAGAGATATAGTGTTGAGCAAAAACATTATATCTAGTCTTATAAACTGTAAGTCTTCTACAGAAAAGGGTCATTAGACAATTACCACACAAAACAAGTAAAGAATAGCATTAATTCCACAAGGTGCAAAGCAATTGTACTCACCTATTCAAGTCTACAATTGAAGGGCAAGCTGATACAAAAAGTTTTCCCAACAGACAAGGAAAGTTTACAGGAACCCAGGAAGCCTGTGAATAACAACTTCCTTTAGATAGGTAGAGTTGAATATCAGCACTTTCCTGTTTCCTCTAAAGATGCTTTTGGTCTAAACCCTTTATCTCTGAGGAGTTAGGTGAGTCACAAAGGAATGGATTGGTCACAGAGAGCCTTGTTTCCTAGTAGTGATCAAGAACCCTGAGTATCCCATGTTATAACCTCAGGTGAGGGATGTCTTTTTTATACTGTCCTGGAGCAGCTGGAGGTCTATAGACATAATGAGATAAGACAATATTCAGTAAGCTAGAAGACATTTATCTGCACTTGCTGTTAGCAAGGAAGCTTCTCCCCATAGTTTTCAAAGGTCTAGCCTCTCTAGAGTAGGTTCAGTTTTGGACAAGTGGGTGGAAGAGCCATGAAACCGGAGAATCAGCAGGAATTTTGCCAAAAAGAAATTGCCCATTCACTTTAGGGTGAAAAATGTATTTTAGTAAGACTTAGAAGAGTGTGGCTTCTCATCAGTGGCACAAGCTCAGCAGCATCATGGGACAAGCCACTGATACATGCTGCACTGCAGGAACTCCAAAACATGACAAGAAATGTTACAAATGCTATCATACATCATATCTTTTATGTAATGTGTACAGAAAAGCTATATGCATATATAGAACCAGTAAGTAGTCTCTCTTGGGGCCAAGTATCAGAATGGGGTTTGCCACATTGACCCCAAGATGGGATGCATCATAATTGCATGGGGTATGGCATGGTAGGGTATGTCTGTAATCTAGGCTTTTAAAAAATTAGAGGCAGAAAGAATTACTTGAGCCCAGGAACATAAGCCTAGCCAAATATAACATAAGCCAGACAAACAGCAAACAAAAAAGCATTAGTAGCTCCCCAACTGGCAGGGTAAAGAGGCTTCATGGAGGCAGTACAGGTACCAGTCCTTGTCTTTAATTGTTCCAGTCCAGGGACCACACATGAGAGTAATGAAGCCTTTCGATCTGTGAAGATTTGGCCTGAATTATCACAGCATGTAGCACCTAAAATGCATGACCAGTAATAAAACTGCACCATTGTATACATCTAATCCAGATAAGCTTTCAGAGAGCAAAAATATTTTTAAAAATACAGAAAAGAAATTCAAATAAACACATGCTCCACTTTTGTATTCTTATTTATTATCCAAGTAGCAAGTTCATAAATAGATGAGGGAGCCATCTGGGGTAGAAATGATAAAGGAATGAAATAGAAGGAAAAAGTTGTTTTTTCTGACTACATTGCCTTATATTTTGTAACGAAAGATCTTCTCAGTCTATGTACTCTCTCAGAAGTTCGTATACAGAACCTTCTATAGAGGAGAAAGATCAACTGACTTGTCTGGATGGGATCCTTACAGATCACATTTTTCCTAAGCTGGTGGGTCTTAGGACTCTTGCACTGCATATGGAAAAGTCAGACCCATAAAAATACATACTTATATCTATTTTTTTTCCAAAAACTTCCATGTATTTATTACTCAGTTCATTATTAGGGCAAAGTAAAAGAAAAAGGGAAATCAGACTTTTAATTTAAACTACAAATCTTTCTGGGTAGTATTAAATATTTCAGTCTGAATTATGTAGAGCATAAATATTTATGAATTATCTTGATTCTTCTCCAATGTAGGAGTTGTGCATAACTTTGTTATGAGCTTTGTATTTTTTTTCTAAAACCATTGGAAAATGGGCCATGTTTGCTTTTGTTTCTTGAATGACTACACTCACTTCATCCTGACAGTCTTTGTAAAAAGACCTGGTAAACAGCCCTTCTAAATATATACATCATGTTGAAGGCATAGAAAAACATATCTATTGAAAGTTAAAAATCCATTGTTGTTCTATGTTAAGCAAATCAAACAAATTTGCCACACAATACCCAGTCTTTATAAATTGGTTCTAAATTGATACACTAAAAAAAATCTAGTGATTTTTCATTGTTTATATGGTGAATTTGTCTAAGTTGTCAAATCCCTTTGATTTCTTTTAATTTTATGTCCAAGACTGGAACTCTAAATCAGTATATTCTGCTTTCGCTCATTGGCTCTACCAACTAATCCAAGCTTCCAACCTCAACTTAATCCCCTTTAAAATAAGAATAACTGATTTAGGAGTTACTCTTTTGCTTACTTCTGTTTTTTTCTATAATGTTAAATAATTTTTGATGCAGTTAAATCATATTTCCATTGTTAAAAATGTTTTAGGATGTTGTTCCATTACATAATCCTTGTACTTGGTTTTCTAGAATGATTCTTAAATAACTCTAGTCATTTTAGTTGGACAGAAAGCTCTACAAACTGACATTTTAACATATATCAAGTATGACTCTATAATCCACAAATCAAACTAATAGATTGAAAGCCAATAAGAGTCAAATTGTAGGTTACTGTCTAAGAACTTGGAAAAATCACCAGGATTGTTATGATGTTGAAAAGATTACGTTACTGCATTGATGGTGGGATTGTAAACTTGTTCAACCACTTTGGCAAGTAGTATGGAGGTTCCTCAAAAGACTCCACATAGAGCTCCCCTATGACCCAGCAATCTCACTTTTGGGCATTTAACCAAATGTTTACAAACAAGACCACACTGAAGCTACCAGCACAACTATGTTTATTGCAGCATTATTTACTATAGCTAAGATATGGAACCAACCCAGATGCCCCACAGTAGATGAATGGATCAAGAAAATGTGGTATATATACACAATGGAATTCTATGCCTCCAGCAGAAAGAACGACATTGCCCCATTTGTTAGGAAATGGAAAAACTTGGAAAAAATTATATTATGTGAAGTAAGCCAGGCCCAAAGAAACATAGGTCCCATGGTATCCCTTATTTGCAATACCTAGTATATGTCTGAGTCACGCAGAAAAGGTCAATTAAGGTGATGTTAGGGTAATGAACCCTAAGATATGTATTCAAATGTTTTTTTTCTTTCATGCGATTGTTTCTAACACATTTATAAGATTATTTCTTTGTTGCTTTGTATGTCCCTCCCCCATAGTATAACCCCTGCTTTCACTGTATTTGATGTCGGTATAATTTGTGGAGGGAAAGGATAAAAACAAATCATTTAAATAGGGATACAGGTGGACCCATTGCAACAGTGAGATGTACAAGTAATTATGTCGAAAATGAACTTTACAACTTTGGTGCAGGGGGGTAGCAGGGAGCGTTGGGTGGGGGATGGGGGGAGGATGGGAAGGAATGGGCAGGGGAAACAAAGGAGGAGGCTACAATACTTGATAAGAAATGTACTCATTGTCTTGCCCATGTAATTGTAACCCCTCTGTACAGTATTTTCAAAGTAAAAAGAAAAGATTAGATGATAAACATGTATTTCAAGTTGTTTAGCATGATTTGTCTAGGCACCAGAGTTCTGTGAGGGGGAAAAAATGAAATCTATGTTGAAGTTCACATAGATATATAAAAAGTGCTTCAAGTTTATTAGGCATAAAGCCAATAGGCCCCAAAATAAAGTTTAATTATAAAGCCAAGCTGGATATAAAAAACAATGAGGTAAAGTAGAAAATTCTTGAAGGAAATTAATATATAACTGAAATGGCTTCTGGAGCTTTTTAAAAATTATAACTGGCAGACTAAACTAGAAATCAATCATCTTATAAATATGTTAGAAACAATAGCAAGAAAGAAAAACAATTTAAGTCCTTATCTTGAGGTAAATGCTTGATAAGAAATGTACTCATTACCTTGCTCATGTAATTGTAACCCCTCTGGTATGGTATTTTCACAGTAAAAACAAAACTTATTAATAAAAAATCAATCAATTGCCTTTAAATCAAACATTGGTTATTCTTCATCAGAAGTTCTTAAATCATGACTGGTGCATATTGTAGAAGGCATGAAATTTTTGTTTTGCTGTTTTCTGGCCCTTCTATACCATTAGGGATACTGTATTATTCTTTGTGTAATCACCTCAAATCCAGATTACTTTAGAATTATTCAACTTGGAAGTTCCTTTGCTATACTCATATCCTGACACACTCTTTAACTATTCTATACTGAGTATTGATATAGTGAAAAATATTCCAGTGTTAAAATAATAAAACAAATAAGCTACCACTAAATGAGAGCTATTCATTCACAATTCAATTAACAAATTATTTTAGGCAGTTTTATATACATAGCCTCTGCTAAGGGCTAAAGAAACAATGATGACCAAGACAAAGGTTATTTCTAGTCTTGTGAGCTGTAAAGTTTTGTATGGAAAAGAGACACTATGCTGGTAGCTCATGCCTATGGTCCTAGCTACTCAAAGCCTCATGTGGTAGAGAACTAGACATCACACACACACACACACACACACACACACACACACACACACACGTACACACAAACAACCTCAGGGACACTTTTCCAATCCTTAGTTCAAGCCCCAATAATGGTACTAAAGAAAGAAAGAAATAAGAGACACAAGAAAAATATCACACAACCCACATGACTGACATTGTTACACAGCAAGGAAGGAAAAGAAGGTACTCACCTATTCAGATCCACAGTCTAAGAATAAGTTGGTGAAAAAGTGTTCCCAGAAGACCAAACAGGAGACCCAAGAAACTTCCCAATAGCAACCTCTTATGGGTAGGCACAGTTAAGTATCACATCTTCCTTCTTGCTCTGAAGAATGCTATGACCAATTACAGAAAACCTAATGGGTTAGGTGATTCACAAAGGAATAGAATGTTCACAGATACCTTCTATAGTTTTCCAGTAGTGTTATCAAGTACCTTGAATAGGTCTGGGAAGTTGACTCAGTGGTAGAGTGTTTGCCTTGCATGCATGAGTCCCTGGTTTCATCTCATCAGCACCACATAAGCAGAAAAAAGCTGGAAGTGGTGCTGTGGCTCAAGCCACTCAAGCTGAAGAGCTGAGGGACAACACCCAGGCCCAGAGTTCAGGCCCCACAACCAACAACAAATAAAAAAGAAACGTCAGTAGTCCAATGTAATACCTTCAGATCAGAAATATCTTTTTCAGTTATCCCCAACACTGAACAACTCTACAGCCAGGGAATGTGTGGAGGTTGAGCAGGCAGTATTTGAAGTAGGAAGGACCATGCCTCCTGCATCTTTTACAGCAATTATATTCAAAACATGATAAAACATCAGTAACAAAAAAAGAAATACCTTTTCTCATGATACTTGCATAGCTGGAGGACAGCTACACAAAATCCAACACAAAACATAAGTAAGAAATCCTTTCCTTGTTGTGCTTCACTATCCAGGCTTCTCTAAGGTGAACTCAGTTTTGCCTATTCCCCAGTCGATAGAGAAGCCATGAGTCAGGAGCAAGGGCACGACTTTTGCCAGAAAAAGGACTGCCAGTTTCCTTTAAGGAGAGAGGACAAAATAGGTCAGAGGAAAAGTGTGTTAAGAAATAATGTGAAGTCCCATGGTTTCCCTTATTTGCAATATATAATATATGTATGAGTCAAGCAGAAAAGATCAGATAAACTGATGTTAGGAAAATGAACCCTTAGATATGTATTTTAATGTTTTTTTTCTTTCATGCATGTGTTTCTAACGCATTTATAATATTATTTCTTTGTTGCTTTGTATGTCCCTCCCCCACAGTATAAACCCTGCTTTCACTATATTTGATGTCAGTATAACTTGTGAAGGAGATGGGGAAAAACAAGTCGTTTAAGGATACAGGTGGACCTGTTGCAACAATGAGAAGTACAAGTTGTCATGTTGAAAATGAGCTTTACAATGTCGGTGCAGGGGCGGGGGGAGGGGAGGAGAAGAATTGGGAATGGGGGGAGGGGGAGGCTGGGAAGGGATGTGAAGGGTAAACAAAGGAGGAGGCTGCAATGCTTGGTAAGAAATGTGCGCATTATCCTGCCCATGTAATTGTAACCCCTCTGTATAGTATGTTTACAAATTAAATTAAATTAAATTAAAAAAAAAAGAAATAAGGTGATGACTGGTTTCTCATCAGTGGAATGTGCTTACAGCCATGAAGAACAACCCTGTATAAATGCTGTACTATGGAGGAACCAATAGACAGCTGTCTATTTGCCTATGTGCAAATGGGGATTGGCTACAATGAACATAAGATCATATTATAGAATGATTAAAAAGAATTCTTTTATTAATTTTTTTTTGTCAGTCGTGGGGCTTGAACTCTGGGCCTGGGCGCTGTCCCTCAGCTCTTCAGCTCAAGGCGAGCACTCTACCACTTGAGCTACAGAGCCACTTCTGGTTTTCTGGTGGTTTATTGGAGATAGGAGTCTCACGGTCCCTCTTGCCAGGGCTGGCTTTGAACCGCGATCCTCAGATCTCAGCCTCCTGAGTAGCTAGGATTACAGTTGTGAGCCACCAGCACCCGGCTATTAATAAGTTTTTTTTTCTGAAAATACTGTACAGAGGGGTTACAATTACATGAGCAAGGTAAAGGTAATGAGTACGTTTCTTATCAAGCATTGTTGCCTCCTCCTTTGTTTCCCCTTACCATCCTTGCCCTCCTACTCCCCTGCCTCATCCCACTCTACACCCCCTTCCACTAATGCCCCACACAAACATGCCAAAGGGAACCAGGCACCAGTAGCTCAAACTTGTAATCTTAGCTACTTAGGAGACTGAAATCTAAGGATCAAGATTCTAAACCAGCCCAGTCTGTAAGAACCTGATCTCCAATTAACCACCAAATGGCTGGATGTAGAGCTGTGATTCAAGTGGTAGAGCACTAGTCTTGACCAAAATAGTTGAGGGACAGTGCCCAAGGTTTGAGATTAATCTCTAAGACCAACATACCCCCCCCACACACGCACACACACACACAAACACATAAACACACACACACACCAAAAAACTGGATTGAGCCTAACATGGTAGGGGTGTTCCTATAGTCCCAGGTGCACAAAAAGCTGAGAAACTAGAAATAATTGAGAACGTGTACTAAACTGAACAGCAAACAAAAGGCAATAGTTGTTCCCCACCTCAGCTGGAGGGCCCCTATGGTAATAGTTTAGATAAAAGAATGATCTCTGTCTAGTTCAGCACAGATACTACACTGTGAGTAAATAAGTCTTTAGATGATTACACATAGGGCTTTCAGTCATCACAGTGTGTATCAGCCAGCATTAGTGACCCAGAACCTCAAACGCTCCATTATGTACATCTATGCTGACAAAGCTTTCAGATGATGTAGCCCAGAAAATATCTGATAGCCATTGTCTAGAAACTCACTAAAGTATTAAATAATACCTGTCTTGAATTTCTGATTCATAAAATTATGAGCAAATAGTTGTTTTAAACTGCTCGGATTTGGGTAATTTGTTACATGGCAGAAGCCAGGTGAAGGGAAGTGATAGGGTAGAGAGGAAGGTTAGCCAAGAGTTAAGTCCTAATAGATAAAGAGTTAAGTCTTCATGTTAGCTGAGAGATGTGGTTCATTATACTACTTCACTACTTCTGTTAATACCTTAATTTTGGCTTTGTAAAACACACTGACATAACCATATTATATACAGCATATTACAATATAGTACAAAATTATAATCACCCCATTTTGTTTATGATCAAAACCATTATCAGCCTATATTAGAAAGTTGCAAATTCTACCAACATTTCACAGATTTTTTCAAGTAAAAGATTTTTAAAAGGGGGATTGTCCCCCAACAAAAAATCTTCAAAGAAACAACTGTCCAATAAATAAGTGGGCTAAAGATTTAAAGAGAAACTTCTCTGAAGTGGAAAGACACATGAAGAAATGCTCAACCTCCCTAGCCATAAAAGAAATGCAAATCAAAACAACATTGAGATACCACCTCACCCCAGTTAGAATGACTATAATCAAGAATTCTAATAACAACAGATGCTGGAGGGGATGTGGACAAAAGGGCACCTTACTACAATGTTGGTGGGAGTGTAAACTTGTTCAACCACTTTGGAAAGTAGTATGGAGGTTCCTCAATAGACTGCACATAGAGCTCCCCTATTACCCAGCAATGCCACTTTTGGGCATTTACCCAATTGTTCACAAACACTAAAGCTACCAGCATGACTATGTTTATTACGCATTATTTACCATAGCTAAGATATGGAACGAACCCAGATGCCCCTCAGTAGATGAATGGATCAAGAAAATGTAGTATATAAACACAATGGAATTTTGTGCATCCATTAGAAGGAATGACATTGTTCCATTTGTTGGGAAATGGAAAGACTTGGAAAAAATTATATTAAGTGAAGTAAGCCAGGCCCAAAGAAACATAGGTCCCAAGGTTTCCCTTATTACAATAACCAGTGTATGTCTTGATTCAAGCAGAAAAGGTCAGACTAGGTGATGTTAGGGAAATGAACCCTAAGATATGTATTCAAATTTTTTTTTCTTTCATGCGATTGTTTCTAACAAATTTATAAGATTATGTCTTTGTTGTTCTTTATGTCCCTCCCCCATTTTATAACCCCTACTTTCACTGTATTTGATGTCGGTATAATTTGTGGAGGGGAAGGGATAAAAACAAATCATTTAAATAGGGATACAGGTGGACCCATTGCAACAATGAGATGTACAAGTCATTATGTCGAAAACAAACTTTACAACTTTGGTGGGGGGGAGGAGGATTGGGTGGCAGTCAGGATGAGGATGAGAAGGCTACAATGCTTGATAAGAAATATACTTATTATCTTGCCCACGTAATTGTAACCCCTCTGTACAGTATTTTCACAATAAAATAAAAAGGGGAGGATTGTTATGAGGAATCTGGGTTAAGATTCATATGTACTTGTGGACCTGGGATAGTTTATCTTGAAGAATAAAGTTAGATAATAATAATAATATAAATAAATAAAGAGTTGATGTTAAGGTGGTGCCATAGCTCAGTGGTAGTCATTGCCTAACACACAAGATTCTGCAGTACCACAGTATGTGTGTGTGTGTTTGTGTGTGTGTGTGTGTGTGTGTGTGTGTGTGTGTGTGTGTGTGTGTGTGTGTGTGTGTGTGTGTATTTCATAACTGGTTGAAACTTGATGAAACCAGGTGAAAGCTTTACACCACTTTGGATTACATGTTCATTTCATTACATTTACATTATTCATAAATGAGTTAAGATACTAAAAACAAAACATTTTAAACTATAAAAAGAAAAATAGTAGACAATTTCCCATTGTGATATATGCTCTAAAAAATACAAGAATTTTTGCGAAATGTGTAACAGAGATTTGTTCACTTTCAAGGATCCAAAGATTCCCAGAAAGAAATAATATTCTGCAAAATGTTAATCTGTAAACTAGGAATTAAAAAGCATGTAACTAAATGATGATGGGAAGGAAGATTAAGAGAAGAAACAGGAACTAAGTGACATAGGGTTGACTGTATTGGTTTATAGAATATGCAAAGTGAGAACTTCACATAAACAGAGGAAAGAGTTTCCATCAAGATATATCTTTGTCAGCTGGAGACTTGACAGGTTAAGATAAACTTAACAGATCAATGTCTCTTCATCCTAATTGGAACTGAAAAAAACCCAGTAATAAATGTTTACCTATCTACCAGGTCAGCACAGGCTACACACAGGAACTCAGAGTAGCCTATATCATAAAACAGTGAAAAAGCTATTTACTACAGTTTGGGGAGGTCCTTTATCAATTTTATTCTATTTTAGTAATGGCTTAATCTTTTAGCTTTGCATAAAAGATTTAAAACTGCCTTTTGAATGACCATCTATTTCACAAAGATTCCAGAGTTTAAACTTTTCACCTCTGGCTGCACAGAATGAATCAGTAGTACCTGAAATTTACTAACCACTTAAAAACTAGGTATATGGAATGAAAGGGTACAGAATATAATGCAACACAGGCAGGTTTCAGCAGCTCAGCGTGACATTTAGCCAGTGATACAAATGAAACAGCTAGGTGACATGGAAAGACCTAAACGAATCTAGCAAGGTGCTTATTCTTAAACCAAACAGAAGGAAGTTTGACAGGTGAACGAACACAGCAACACTGTTATTTCAGAGGTCAGAAGACTTGCTGTCCAAGCACCAGCTATGTCTGTACTTTCTAACATGCTTAATGCATGATAAACACCACTATGTGCACAAGTACACACACTTACACGCACACACATTGAAAAACCAGTTGCTTTCATTCTAGTAATTTTTATGTTTAGATGTTCTCTCACTTATTCAGAGTATTCTGAACTGTAAGAGACTTGAAAGCTACTATATTATCTAACAGAAGAAAGAAGAAAACTAAATTCCCATATCTTGGTTCTTTCACTATATTCTCAGAAGGGGATTTGGATATATATAAACATAAACTGCAGACTGTGAGTGTCCTGTAAATGTACAAGTCATTTTTACTTTCTTTCTTTTTTTTTTGGTCGGTCGTGGGGCTTGAACTCTGGGCCTGGGCATTGACCCTCAGCTCTTCAGCTCAAGGCTAGCACTCTACCACTTGAGCTACAGCACCACTTCCATATATATATACATGTATACATATATAACATATGCATGTATATACATGTTATATATTATGTATGTATATCTACATATATGTTATGTTTTATATATGTTGCATGTGTTATATACATGTATATATGTTATACATACATGTATATATGTTATATACATATATACATGTATGCATAAACGTGTGTGTATGTGCATATATACATAAGCACGTGTGTATATATACATATATACATGTATACACACATATATACATATACATATATACATACATCTATATCTTCTCCTGAAGTTGCTTTTTAATCAACAAAAATGTTTAGACTTCAATTTTGTTAATTTTTTTGAAGAACCAACTCTTTGTTTTGTTGATTCTTTCTATAGTTTTTTTGGATTCTAATTCATTTAATTCTAATTTAATTTTAATTATTTCTTTCTGTCTACTGGATTGGGGATTATCTTGCTGCTCTTTTTCAAGGAGGTTCAGATGTCTCATTAAATTGTTGGTTTCAGATCTCTCCAATTTGTTGATGTAGGAACTCAGAGCTATAAACTTGCCTCTGAGTACTGCCTTTCCTGTGTCCCAGAAGAGCTGGCAATTTGTGTGCTCATTTTTGTTGAATAGCATTAACCTGTGAATTTCCTTTCTAATCTCTTCCATGACCCACTCGTGATTCAGCAGTGTGTTGTTCAGCATCCATGTGTTACCGGACTTTCTTTGGTGGCTTTTGGTGTTGACTTCTAATTTTATTCCCTTGTGGTCTGAGAGAATGCAAGGTATAACTTCAATGTTTCTGAATTTAGACAAGTTTGCTTTGTAGCCTAAAATGTGGTCTATTTTAGAAAACGTTCCATGTGCTGCTAAGAAAAACGTGTATTCTGATGGGGTTTGGTGAAATATTTGGTAGATGTCTGTTAAATCTAGTTGATCTATGCAGTTGTTTAGATCTGTGGTTTCTCTGCTGAGTGTTTGCCAAGTTGATCTATCTAGTGAGGAGAGTGGTGTGTTAAAATCCCCAACAATTAATGTCTTTGGACCTATGTGGGATTTGAGGGAAAGTAGTGTTTCTTGGATAAATTTGGGTGCTCCGTTGTTTGGCATATAGATATTTAAAATTGTAATATCCTCCTGAAGGAGAGATCCCTTAATTAGTATGTGGCAACCTTCTTTATCTCTTCTCACAAATTTTAATTTAAAGTCTATTTTATCTGATATTAGGATTGCAACTCCCGCCTGTTTATGGGGGCCGTTTGCTTGGTACATTTTTCTCCAGCCTTTAACATTGAAAATGTGTTTGTTTTTATGGGCAGGATGTGACTCCTGAAGGCAGCAGATAGAAGGATCTTGTTTTTTAATCCAACTAGACAGTCTATGTCGCTTAATTGGATCGTTAAGTCCGTTAATGTTGATAGATAGGACTGAGAGGTATTTGGGAGTTCCTGCCATGTTATCCACCTTCTTGGGGGCTGCAAAAACTGGGTTCTTCCTATGGTTCTTGGATTCTCAGTTTGGGTGCAGTGTCTTGGCCTTTTTTGTGGTCTTGCTGGTTTTCTCCTCACTCCAGTTAAAATGGCAAAAATCAAGAACTCTAACAACAACAGATGCTGGAGGGGATGTGGACAGAAGCGAACCATACTGCATTGTTGGTGGGAGTGTAAGCTTATTCAACCACTTTGAAAAGCAGTATGGAGGTTCCTCAAAAGACTTCACATAGAGCTCCCCTATGACCCAGCAATCCCACATTTGGGCATTTACCCAAATGCTCACAAACAAGACCTCACTAAAGCTACCAGCACAACTATGTTTATTGCAACATTATTTACCATAGCTAAGATATGGAACCAACCCAGATGCCCCTCAGCAGAGGAATGGATCAAGAAAATGTGGTATATATACACAATGGAATTCTATGCCTCCATCAGAAAGAATGGCATTGCCCCATTTGTTAGGAAATGGAAAGACTTGGAAAAAACTTATATTAAGTGAAGTAAGCCAAGCCCAAAAAAACATAGGTCCCATGGTTTCCCTTATTTGTAATATCTAGTATATGTATGAGTGAAGCAGAAAAGGTCAGATAATATGATGTGAGGAAAATAAACCCTTAGATATGTTTTTTTCTTTCATCCATTTGTTTCTAATGCATATATAAGATTATTTGTCTGTTGCTTTGTATGTCCCTCCCCCACAGTATAAACCCTGCTTTCACTGTATTTGATGTCGGTATAGTTTGTGGAGGGGAAGGGGAAAAACAAGTTGTTTAAATAAGGATACAGGTGGACCTGTTGCAACAATGAGAAGTACAAGTTGTCATGTAGAAAACGAACTTTACAGCTTGGGGGGGGGAGAATTGGGGGTAGAGAGAGGATGGGTATGGATGGGAAAGGTAAACAAAGGAGGAGGCTACAATGATTGATAAGAAATGTACTCACTATCTTACCCATGTAATTGTAACCCCTCTGTACAGTATTTTCACAATAAAAAAATTAAAAAAAAATTGGACTTCAAAGATTGCAGAGGCGCACCTAGGAGCTAACTGAGATATCATGAAGAAACCAGTTTTAGTGTTCCAGTGAAAAATCCAAGGCTGGAGAGTCACCCAAGTGAGCCATCATAGTACAGAGAGTTTGGCCAGAGAGGAAAATTTCAGGCAGCCTCTTTAAGGAGGCAGATTTGAGCATACACCAGTGATCGAGGTGGCAGTGGCTGTGGCTGCCGACATAACAGTAGACCAAGCCTGAGAAAAAGGTGACAGAAACAGAGTGCAAGCAGCTTCTATTCACTACCAGTGTGAATTTACCAGGAGCAAAAATCTTCATCCTGCTGACCACAGATGGACGCAGATCACAGATAGCCTGAAAAACCAAGGGAAGGTAAGTACCCAAAAAGGCATTCCCATTCCTTCTCACAAAACAGAGTTTGGAAGGTAGCTCTTCCCCTATCATCCCAGAAGAATGTCATCTTTCATATTGGCAAAGACGGAGCCAGGGCAGCCAGTAGATACCTCAGGCCTTAGAATTAGACACTGATGAGCCATTCAACAGTGCAAAGCAACCCAACCACTGGCACTCAGCTCCATACTGGGGAAAGTTGACCTTTCCAGATGGAGGAAGGACCATCCAAGGCAGGGCAACTTTCTTGACAGAGTAAACAGAGCCAGAGTTGGCCCCACCCTCTGAGGCATGGCAGCAGCAGCTCTCCATGCTGCAGGATGTTAAAAATAAATAAATTCAAAACTGGAGAGTAAGAGAAAAGTCCAGGACCAGATGCATTCACAGCTGAATTCTACAAGGCCTTTGAAGCAGAACTCAATTGATACTACTCCAACTCTTCATTGCAAATGAAAGTTCACTACTAAACTCATTCTAGGAAGCCGGCACAACCCTCATCCTCAAAACAGACAGGGAATCATCAAAGAAACAGAACTATAGACCCATTTCTCAGATGACCATTAATGCAAAACTACAAAATCCTGGCCAATCAACTTCAACAATTCATCAAAAAAATCATACACTATGATCAAACAGGATTCATTCCATGGATGCAAAGTTGGTTCAATATACACAAAACAATAAATGTAATACATCACATCAACAGGAGCAAGGATAAGAATTACATAGTAATCTCAATAGATGCAGAAAAAAGATTTGACAAGATCCACCACCACTTTATTAAGAAAGCTCTGCAAGCCGGGCGCTGGTGGCTCACGCCTGTAATCCAAGCTACTCAGGAGGCTGAGATCTGAGGATCGCGGTTCAAAGCCAGCCCGGGCAGGAGAGACCGTGAAACTCCTATCTCCAATAAACCACCAGAAAACCGGAAGTGGCACTGTAGCTCAAGTGGTAGAGCGCTAGCCTTGAGCTAAAGAGCTGAGGGACAGCACTCAGGCCCAGAGTTCAAGCCCACGACCGACAAAAAAAAAAAAAAAAAAAAAAAGAAAGCTCTGCAGAAACTAGGAATCCATGGAATGAACATTCCTCAATATAAGAAAAGCTGTGTATGACAAACTTACATTATAACTTATACTATAACTAGTATTATACTTAATGGCAAAAGTAAAGCCATTTCCTCAAATTTCAGGAAGGAGACAGATTGTCCACTCTCTCCATTCCTCTTCAGTATAATATTAGAATACCTAGCTAGAACAATAAAACAAGATGCAAACTTTAAGGGGATCTAAATAGAAAAACTCTTCCTCTTAATAGATGACATGATCTTGTATTTAAAGAATCCCCTAGACTCCACCCTCAAGTTATTCGAGCTGATCTGAAACTTTGGCAAAATGGAAAGGTATATAAATTAAACCTCAAAATTCCGTGGCTTTTCTGTATGCCAACAATGAGAGTAACCCTATATCCTCAAATAGTTATACTTTCTTTCTGATAAAGCAATCAAACTCCTCTCATTGCTCTTTTGGAAACATGTAGTATATATTTCCGTAGTCAGTCTACCATGAACACTACAAGTTACTTCTACTGAATTATAAGTCTCTACATACGGAGCAATATTTTTCCATCTCTCCATTCCCATTCCTAACTTCTATTTCTTATAAAATCACTGTTCTATTCTCAATTTCTGAACATTTAAGTCCTACCACGAGTGAGATTATGCAGCATTTGCTTTTTTGTTCTTGCCTTACCTCACTTAACATGATTTCCAAAGGTCACAGTAATGTCAGCATCAAAGGCCAACACTGTTCCAACCACAATAGAAAACAGTTCTATTCGACGTTCTAAGTAGGTGAGTGACTAGTGTCCCTCCATAGAAAACAGTCACAGCTTCTGGTTCTAAACCTTTGAAAGGCAACTGTAGCCAGAGAATAGGATGAATTAAGCAGTTAATAAAATTTAAAATCCCTACCTAAGTCCTAAGTAACATATTAACCTCAGATTCCTAATTAGAAAATGCATGGCTTGCAATAAAAGCATTTGCTATTAATGAATGTAAATTAATGCAACCAGTTTAATAATGTTTAACTATTGAAACTAATATTGAAACATTTGTTTGCCCTCTTTCTTCACAAGTTAATAAAAAACCAAGTAAATTAGAGCACTGTGACATATCTCAATTGAAGAAAGAAAATCCATCCTTTTAGAATGCCTGATTAATGAAACTTGAATTAAAATCAACCTCAAAGAAATTATGAGTGAAGGGGCTGGGAAGGTGGCTCAGTGGTAGAGCACTTGCCTTGCATTCATGAGGCCCTGTGTTCGATTCCTCAGCACCACATAAGCAAAAAGAAAAAAAGCCGGAAGTGGCACTGTGGCTCAAGTGGTAGAGCAGTAGCCTTGAGCTGAAGAGTTGAGGGACAGCGTCCAGGCCCAGAGTTCAGGTCCCATGACCGGACCCTCTCCTCCCCCCAAAAAGAAATTATGAGTGAAAACTATTGTCTACACTACTCTAGAAGACAAAGCCAATTTCCGTGTAGAACTTTTCTGGCATACAACAAATTCTTACAGTCTCACTGAATTATTTCACTACTATAATATCCTAGGTGTTACATATAGAAGGCACATAGGACGCGTATACAAATAAGAGATGGTGTTAATAGTCCTGTAGTTAGACTTTTCTTCATGTATCCCATTTCAAACACATCTATCCTCAAAACCTTACCCATGGCTGCACATTGGTGGATATCCATAAAGTAGGCAAATAGCTCTCAAGAAAATTCCACAGCAAAGTCAGACTATGCTCAAGAAAACTCTTAAAACTCATTTTCATAATATTTTGTTTCATTTCTCCTCAGTACTATTTCCAAGTTCCTTCCAAAATTTTCCCTTTTCCTTTGATTGTCACCTAATTAAAACTATTAGTTAATGCACCTAATTCTACGTTTACGAGCCTATAATCATAAATTTAGAAGAGATGTTATAGATGTTCAATACATTTTCCTAAAATTGAACTACACACTATGGAAGCAATAATATCAGGGAAATCTCCAATCTTTTGCCAACCTAATTACTTCCTCAATGTTCTAGTGTCAGACTATTTTGAAAGAGCTATATAATCCATTCCCTGAGAGCTTCTACCTACTGATTGAATCTTGCCATTTGAAGCAGATATCGTGTTCTATAACTTTGTTTTCCTAGAGTTTCAGAAAACATAAAATTTTAGCTTCGTTTCCTATAGCACAATAGGAAATTTCTTCCTATCTTGATTTAATTACTCTGAATATTCTGAGACAACCTTATACTTCTTCACTAAAAGCTATTGTTGGGTTGAACCTGATGCCATCCCTTTCACCTATTAGACTCATTTTTGTAACTTGAGTGCACATTTACTGTATGGGTAAGCCCAGGATATTTTTAATACTTGGTGCTAAGTAAAATTATTCTGCTCCACAGTGAGTGAGATAGTTAACAGTTCTAAATAGAGAATATAACATTTACCTCTACAAAATTTAGTCATTTCATCCTGTTCAAATTTCTTGAAATTCAAATTCCGTAATCCAGCATTAAAAATATAAGTAAGTCACTATTTAAACTTACGGAGTTAGATTTGCATAAATAGGTAAAACTTTCATGTGTGTGTGTGTGTGTGTGTGTGTGTGTGTGTGTTTTAGAAAACATTGGTTTTCTGTGGTTTTTGCCTTTTCTAAAAGTCCATTGTATATGTCTAAAAATACTATTTTTAAAAATACAATAATAAGTAGCTTTCAACTGCTATGGATCTTAACATTAAGACTCTATTAGCCTTTGAAATTCTAAATTTAGTCACTTATTGTTAATCAAACAAAACTATTTACACCTTCTTTGGAATTAATCTATGAATTAGCAGAGTATGTCAACATATATAGAAATAAAATTAGTTCTATTATTAACTTCATCATGTAAATCATACTAATGATTACAATGTCATGTGCAATTTCAGAAGACACATATGATTTTTGGTAAGATTCTAGAAGTCGTTGATAAATACTCAACAACCAGCATAAAGTCTTCATGCTCTGTGCCAAGCAAGTAAGGTCTAGTTAAAGTGTGATGGGAAGAGTCAGAGTACAATATATCCTGAAGCCATCCACAGCAATTCAGAGCCAGTAAGTCCCCCAAGATTATTCATTTTTTTTGGTGGGGGGAATCCGGTCATGGGGCCTGAACTCTAGGCCTGGGCACTGTCCCTCAGCTCTTCAGCTCAAGGCTAGCACTCTACCACTTGAGCCACAGCGCCACTTCTGGCTTTTTTCTTTTTGCTTATGTAGTGCTGAGGAATCGAACCCAGGGCCTCATGCATGCAAGGCAAGTGCTCTACCACTGAGCCACCTTCCCAGCCCAAGAATATTCATTTTTTATGTCTTAAAAATAACCTGAATTTCAATGGCTTTGCAGTATCCCACTGTATTTGATTTCAACTAGAATTTATGCCTGAAAACTCTTAACTTCTAATGTTAAAACATTTTAGTTTTATGTACCCAAACATTTTCTTAGTGCTCCAAATGAGGAGTTCTGGTCCTCTGACCTACCCCATGAAAAACATTGTGTGGTCAAATAAGCAGAAAATCTATTCCTTTTGGGTATCTATAATCCTCTTTGTCTATAATCCTCATTAGCTTTCTGTTTAAGATGGGTAGAACATTCCTTAACTCACCTAACCATATTAACTTTCCACAGGCTACCCTCAACATTTATTAACATTTCACTGACCTACAGAACACGTGGGGAAATTTTTACTTCTTTTCTTTAGTTATACATTTATCCCAGTACTATTCCATAGAGCTTTGTATTTCGTATTTTAAATTTGTCCAGATTTGTGAAGAAATCCCTCCTCTTCCTTTAAGACCCTCTAAAGGTTAGATGCACATACTATTTCTTTTCTAAAAGAAGTTGGCAATATAGGTGGGAAAAAGAAAGTTTAGTGATAATCCTTATCATCTGAGACACTGAAGATCTTTAATTACTTGGATCTTTCTAACATATTCAGAGAGACTCAGAAAAGACATCAAAACAAAGAGGAGTCACCAATACTTTCTGGAAGTCCCTTAAAAGCACTAAAACCCTCATTTCTGTTTGGCTAAGAAAAATTCCCTTTCTCATTACCTAAAATGCTTGACCAACCTTACCTCTCTGAAATGAGGGTTTCCCCCCCCCCTTTTTATTAAAAAAAAACAGTCTGATACAGATTATTTTGTTTTATTATTTGTAGTTTTTTCCTAGCTGTTCTGAAAGAAAAGGAATTTCTAAAACCATAGAGAGCTAATGCTATTTTTTCAGAAGTACACAGCAAAGAAGAATGAGTTTATAAATAAAAAAAAATGTTTTGACAGGACATGTGACTTCAAATTCCAGACTTGTTTAGAGCTTGTACAAAGTTTTTGATAGACTGATAGAATCAAAAGATGGTAAAATTCTTTAAATGACTCTATGTGTGAAAGGATCCATTTGAGAAAATAATCATAGGTTAGCTGAAGAGGGAGGGAAGGAACAAATATCGAGAGTTCTTTTGGACTTTACCCTGAAGCAAGCCAAGTAAAACGAAATGTTTAATGAAATCTGTCTAAATCCAACCAACACATGCAGAAAAATGCCAAGAGGTCACTCACCTGGGGATACTACTAATGGTGGGACAAGTAAAGCAAAGGATGGACTTAATTCTGGGGTGATTTGAATCATAGCCACAATTAAAGCTTCAGTACCATGTCAAATACATTTCAACACTTTAAAATCCTTTGCTTGCATAAAGGTTTTCAAGTCAACTAATGACTAATGACTACGTGGAACAAAAGCAATGTATGAGAATTGCAATTATCACCACAACAAAGGAAAGAAAGCATAGGTGATATTAATGACCCACTGTATAGAACTCACATTAATTTATCTCCATGAGTAAATGAAATAACTTCTTAAATGTGACTCCTGCTCAACATTCAAGCTCAATGCAATCGATCTTTCACACTGTAACCAGAGGAACCTTACAAACCTCATCATGGTTATTTCCCTACCTAAATAATGTCACTAGCATCCTGGTTCTCCAGAACTAAACTACAAATCACTGGTTTAACCTGAAAATCCTTCCCAGATTCCCTTTGTCCCATCCTCTTCAGCTACATCATTTGCCCTAACTTCTCCATCCTCACCCCATTTCCACAATTTATCCAGAGCTCCACACATAATATACTTCTTAATTTTTTCATACCTGAACCATTTCATCAGCTTTCTCTCTTCTTGGATTGCCTTCCCTTCATTGCATCCCTTAGGAAATGATCTGTTGATCAAATTTATGTTCAAAGATCATTATCTCTTTAGAGGTCTTCTTTGCTCCCCTAGGTCAAATTAATGTTGATCTTCTTGTACCCACAGGAACCCCCTACAATAGATAATAAATTCTAACACATTAACATTATTAAGAAATGATTTTCTAGACATAGTTTTACTCAATTAAATCCTAACCATAACCTCATGAGGCTGGTACTATGATTATTATCACCAATTTTCAAATAAGACAGTCTGAGATATACAGACACTGAGTGTTCTAGATGAGGTCATTCAAGCATTCGCTGACAAACACAAATTTGGATACAGTTGGTCTGTCCCATTTAAAGATTATCCCACAGTTCCATCGCTTGAGGTTCTCCTGGGATCAAGCTAAAAAGAGAATCCAGGGCTTTGTTTGACTAGAGGTTCCATGAGGCAGGAGTCTACTTCCATAGGAAGCCTCAAAATCAGGGGGAAAAAAGCAGATCCATGTTCTAAAATGGGCGATTAAGTCAAGCAAACCAAAGAGATAAGATTTCACAAGCCCTCAAATAAAAAGCAAATACAAATGTCAGAAACTGGGCTCTGAAATAAATAAAAAGTGAGAATAAGTCTGGTTCCATAAGCAGGGTAATTTCTAACTCCTTATGTCCTGAAAAATGAGTTAGGAGAAGTTCTCCCTTAGAGGAAGTAGAAATAAATCTATCCATGTGCTTCAAAGTGTCAGAAAATTATAAACTCCCCCTTCAAAGCTTCTTCACTTCCCTGTTCAGGATAGAGGAGGTCAAATTTTGAACAGCTCCTCACTGGCCTGGGCAAGGTTCTCTCCCATCTGAACAGCACATTCCCCATACAGCAAAACAAGAACCACAGTCATTTGTTTATAAATCATAGACTACTCAATTTTAAGTTTTCTGTGCATGATGCTGGGATTAACCTCTTGTAATCGCTAAACAAGCACTCAATACTGAGCCAAGTCCCTAGCCCTCATTTATAACTTTTATCAGCTTGCTATTTGTCTTAATTGGCACTGCATTTCAGGTCAAATTTCACCAAATTTCTTCAGCAATATCCTTGTTCCCTCTGGCACCCTATTCTGCAAATTGCATTTTTCTTCACAGATTTAGTGGAAAAGGAGCACATTTTTTAGGACCCTACTCAAATGCATTTTTCTTCATGAATTGTTACTTTTTCAACTTTACTGAAAGTAAGTTGATTCTCTCAAATTCCTATACACATTCTTTGTACCAATTAAAGGTATTCTCTGTATTTTTTATGTCAATAGCCATGATTGATGATTCTATTCCCAGTGCAACTACCACTAATACTAGAATCTATCTCTTTTTTTCCTGTGCTAGAACTGAGTTTCAACTCATGGCTTGGAATTCTCAAGTTCTCAGTTGACAATACCTTCACTTCCAACATTTTTCTGATTAGTTGAAGGTAAGAATCTCACTGATTTTCCTACTCCAAACCCCATGATTCTTAAACTGAGCCTCTTGAGCAGCTAAGCTTATACATGTGAGCCCCCAGAACCTGGGTTCACTTCTTAAGAATATGCTATGGGGGCTGGGACGGTGGCTCAGTGGTAGAGCGCTTGCCTTCCATGCATGAGGCGCTGGATTCGACTCCTAAGCACCACATAAGCAAAAAGAAAAAAGCTGGAAGTGGTGCTGTGGCTCAAATGGTAGAGCACTAGACTTGAGCTGAAGAGCTGAGGGACAGCAATCCAGGCCCCAAGTTCAGGCCCCACAATCAGAACACCCCCCATCCCCCCTAAAAAAAGAATGTGCTATGTGCCTTTACATATAGTCACTTATTCAGCAACCTGAAATGCAGTTGTTGTTTCATGTCAGTAAATAAGAATAACTTTGAAAAACTATGAAATAATCTTTTGCTGAAAAGACATATTCATTTTTTTTTGGGGGGGGGGTCCGGTCATGGGACTGAACTCTGGGCCTGGATGCTGTCCCTTAGCTCTTCAGGTCAAGGCTAGTGCTCTACCACTTGAGCCACAGCTCCACTTCCAGCCTTTTTCTTTTTGCTTATGTGGTGCTGAGGAATTGAGCCCAAGGCCTCAAGCATGCAAGGCAAGCGCTCTACCACTGAGCCACCTTCCCAGGCCTGAAAAGTCATATTCTTATCCTTATTTTATAAACAAGAAAACTAAGATACTAAATTATTGACAATCTTGTCAAGTTGACACAGCAGTTAGCCGTAGAGATGTGAAGTGACTGCAGGCCTGATTTCTACATACAGTTATACTTACTGTGTGCTGACTCACTTTTCTTGTCTCCATGTAATAAGGCTAATATCATGTGAACATGGACTGAAAGCAGAACAAATTATAATCAGTAGAAAATGAGTCTCTCTTCTGAGCTGAGGCATTTCAGAGTACAACCCTGGAAACCACAAAAGAGAGAGCCTGGATCTAATAAACACATTACACAATGCAGATGTGTTTTACATCAGACCTTCAGAAAGCAAAAGACAAACCAGCGATGATCCCTTAGTTCTCTAATTTGTTTTTCTTGTTGTCAATGCTGCTATAATAGAGACTCTCAAACCTAGTTTCTCAACTCTAACTCTGCTCCAACTTCTCATTCAACATTTCAGAGTATTTTTCAGCTAACACAGGCAGAAGAAAGAAGAGAAGGAAATGAATACAGTAAAGGCTACTAGCTTCTTCACATGGAAATAAAACAACAGTGAAGCAATCAGATAGAATATGTGAGGAACTCATGGAGAACCTCACAAATCCTATAGTACCTCAGGTGTAATCTCAGATTCCACAAGATCATCTCAGAGTAAGAGAAGAGGACTGAATGCAAACAAGTTATGCAGTTGTCTTACTCCAACAAAAATCTTTTCTAGTCTTTCTACCTATACTACATTTACATATTAGTTTCATTTCCTGTGTATCAGGAAATCTTGTCTAACATTGGAATACAGAGACTAACATTGGAATACAGACTCTAACATTGGAATACAGGAGTCAGAATAGCTTTTAGAAACAGCACAAATTCATTCATGGACTTCTTTATTTCAGTATCTATAATAGTAGGCATTATCCTCTCTACTGCCTTTCCTATGCATTGGTCATAATAGATACACTCTTTCCAATATTATTAAATTTAGAAATATTAAATGTGTTTTCCTCCCTCCAAGCAAATTCACCATAGCAATTTACACTACTCACAAAAACCCAAATATATACACATTAGTTAATGGCAGTATTTCTCACAATGGTGAAAAACTAGAAACCTCAGTGTTCCACACTAGTTATATTATTGTATTTTCTATAAAAGATTATTTCATAGTGTTTTTAAAGTGATTCTTCTTTACAGACATGAGACAACCACATTTCAGGCTTGTGAGTAAAATTGTAAATTACAAACATCTGTATTTTGATTCTATTTATGTGTGTGTTTGTATATATGTCTGAGGACTCTTTTGTGTATGGAAATAAAGAAGGCATAAAAATCTGCTTCAGAATTTTAACAGTTCTTTATTATTGATAGGTTTTGAGATGCACTTCACTTCTATACACTTCTGTGTTGCTTCTGTTTTAAATGTTCATATATCTTTGTGTATATATATATATATATAAATGATTATATATATATATATATATATATATATATATATATAGGATTAGAGATATAGCTTAATGACAGTGCTTATCTAGCATGCTTAAGATACCAGGTTCAATATCCACTAGCACAAAAATCACAAATGTAATACAGATTCATATTGGGAAAATGTTTAAGCTGTATCTTAACTGCCACTTTCCAGCACACCAAAATTTCATTCAATGGATACACAAAGTGAAATAAACTAAGGTTAGCAATTTAGTTTACAGAGATCATTTCTACCTAGTTTCTATAATTAGAATGTTGCCTGTTATTACTCAATCTATGATGAAAATAATGAGGTTTCAAAAGTACATTCAGAGTTAATTCTTTCACTTCAGATTTCAACATTAAACCATCAAGGTAGATTCTACATATAGACCATAATTCCAATGAAATCTTGGGTAAAAATCTTGTTGCAGAATGAGTTCCTCAGTGATAATGGTTTTCTCTTTCTGACCACATTTCCAATTTATGAAGTCATAAATGTAACAGTACCAGAAATCTTACTGGCTGTCAAATAAAGAAAAAATAAGAGAGGCTCTAAACTATATTTGTTAACACACCCAGCAGTATATCAGACAAGATATTGTAAAATAAGATCTATACTTTAAGCCTCTTTTACCAGTTAAAGGATTTTTTTCAAATAAGAAAGTAATAGACAAAATACACCATCAAGTTTTCTATTTTAAAATCTAACCACCAGAATTTACCAACTAAGATTGAAAAATAGGAGAATAAACAGGAAAAGGTTCTAAAATCCTATTGGAACAATAACCTGTGATATAACGGGTTATTCCACCAGAGTATGAATGAAGTTTGATTTTAGGGCTAGCCCATCCATTAAACAGATGCTACATTAAACGTAAAGTTGCTTAATAACAAAGTATTTGTGTCATTGGCTATTCTGGTTAAATACACACTATGTTCATTATGGTTAAAACAATAAATATTAATTTGTACTTTAAGTCATAGTTCAGTTGGTTGCATAGCTATTCAGGAAAGCTCTCATTCATCTAAATGGTGACTTACAGAGACAGGATTCTTCCATATTGCAGTTTAACATTTGGAATATGTAGTTTCCAAGGTTGCCACAGAACAGATGCTGGGGAATAAAATACAGGATTTTATGGATTGAGCTGGAAATTGCATATACCATTTACAACTATGTGCTGTTGTCTAGAATTTAACCATATTATTTTACCTTGCTCCAAGAAAGGATTGAAAATATATTTTATGTACCTAGGAAGAAAAAATGGATTTGTGAACATGAGGAATGCTGCTGTAGTTTGATGTTAACTGTTCTTTTTATCTTTGTAGAACATATTAGATACTATGGTAATTTCTTTCCTTTTCTGTATGCCTCAAACTCATGTGGCAAAGGAACACTCACTGCTCTAAAGTATAGACCTAAAAGTTATCTCCAGCTTCTCCTTTTCCTCAGTGCTCCCACAGTCATCAACATTCCCGTGGCTCATTTTTTTCAGCCTATTCCTTTATCACCAGCACCACCAGCTCACGTGTTCAACTAGCCTCTCCTGGAAAGAAATCTCTGCCTCCACTCTGACCTCAACCACAATTTTCCCACCCCATCCATTGTCACTTCCACCAATGCAGAAACAATAACAAATCTTTCTTATCCTAAGACATATTACCACTCTCCTTACCTTTACACTTCAGTAGGTTTACTTCAGGCTCTATAAACTGAGACAACTAACTTTTTGATCCTTTTGCTCAATATTATAGTTTAACCAGTTGTATTATATTCTAACTCCAGGATGTCTTTACTGTCTATATTTTGCTGCACCCTACTTTCCAGACTCTTGTTCTCTATTACTTAAACATATGCTTCTGTGGCAGAAAAACAAACATTTTATTCTGCTGAAAATTTTCAGACTATTTGCTTCTAGTTTCAGGGAATAACCAATAAATTCTCATCATCTAAATCACCTATCTCCATAATGGCACATCAGAATTTCTTGATCCTAACTGTAAGTTGGTACTTACTGTTGAGCCTTCCTCTATGGTCACATTCTCCTTATTCTCCCCAACTTCTAGTAACTACAATTCTATTCTCAACTATGACATCAGCTTGGATAGGGTGGGGAAATGAGGGTGGGGACGTTTATTCTTTTCATCTTCTCATGACAGTTAACATGATATACTGAGTTTTATTTTAGAAAGGTATATTGTTTTGACTAATAAACCAAAATTAATAAAAAGGTAATAATGATAATAACAGTGATTTGAAGAACAAAACTAAAAAATCAGTGGCTTGACAGAAGTTTGTTTCTTCTCTCCTAAAGTCCAAATTAGGTATTCATGATAGTCAAGCAGCTCTTCTCTTGATGTAGGAATACAGATTCTGCCACGGATTCTGCTTAACTTTGATATTTGGCTTCCAGTGTCACTAGTGCAAGAAGAGAAAGGATAATGATTAGGAGAGTTTTGTAGATGAGGCCTGAAAATAGCACATATCATGGGACTGACAATATTACATGGCTAGAACTCTTTTACATGGCTACACATAAAAATCAAAGTAGGGTGTGAACTCAAAGGATACTGGATCTGAAAAATAGCTTTCCTTTAACTGTTTTCCTATCACTCCAGCTCCTTCCTCCTCTGCATATTTCTAGTATTTTCTAGAATCTTCCTGATATGCTGCATCAAACTCTGAACTGGACTCTGTTAAATATCTCACAATATCTCCTACAACTACAAAGCTGCTCTGCACACTAAATGAGTTCCTTACATATGGACTAAGGAGACAAACAATAATCTCTTAGGAGCTATTAAAGTATATATAGGCATTTCTTCATATTTTAAGTGGTCCCAGACTTCTAGAAATAGAGAGTTTGGCTCTACACATTTTATTATTCCTTTCCTTGCCATATAGATATACACTTGCAATATTTTAAAATATGAAATGCTTTAGCAATTTGTTTGTCATCCTTATACAGGAGACATGCTAATCTCTGCATCATTTTGATCTTAGTATACAGTATATGTTGCTGTAGCAAGTAGTTGATATTGCTTTCTATTGCCTTCAGCATGTTGATGCTCTAGCCAGCCCTTCTTTACTGTTTCTACAATATGCAGCAATGGATTCTACAACATATACAATCAAATAAATACAATCTCTAACGAATGTAATTATTCCATATTATATATTACATTGTTATATATTAATGTAATTACTAACATATATTTGATTATAGTTTACAAGAGAATAAATAAATGCGAAATTGTTCATGCTGTGGCCCCTGGGAGCACTTGTTCACTTTGCAGATGCCCATCCCTAAAATAATATAAACTTGTCTTCTTTCCTCTCTTCCTACCATTACCATGTGTTCATTGAAGAGTATTTAATAAATGAAGTCATCTAAGAATTCTAACCAAATCTACAATTTTATCAGCAATTCACCTTTATATTATCCCAATAAATCAAGACAGAAAGAGATGAAGAAGAAGAAATTAGAGAGCTAAAGAAGTCTTAAAAGTGTGGTGGATATTAAAGCAGATAGTTGTGACAGAGCTATGATAGACTTTTCAATAGCATCCTAGTTAAACCATGACAAGTCTATACATCCAAAGAATTTCATAATGCCTCTTCTTTAAACACAACATAAATATGAAAACATACATATAATTGCATCAAATCAACTTCATGAAGAAATAATATGGCTTGTCAGAGGTGTCTATCTGAATAGCATTGAATAGAGGCACAAATCTATTTCTAAAAGGAAACTAGAAGAATAATTCATGTATTTTTTAAACAAAAGTGGTAACAATTTCCATGATAAAGGGAAAAATACTTCAAATATTTCCAAGAATATTAAAGTCCATGGGCTCAGTCAAAATTTCTATGTACCAAAATCAATATCATTGTATAAGTTAATGTTTGTAGAAGTTGTCATTTTAATTGACTTCTGTTCCCTTGGCCATTATTTTTATCATCACAGTGATTAAGGTGCTTTGAACTAAATGTTAATTCAATGTAGTCTGAAATGAAGCAGAACAAAATTTCTTTAAGCCACACTGACCGCTAGAGACACAAGATTATAAATATGCTGGAGTAAAATAAAAATGCATCTCAACAACATCAACATGAGTAAAATGGGTTTATATTTTGTCACAAGTAAGCACAATAAACTGAACTATATGTAATACTCCATTAAATATACAGCATTGCAAGTTATTAAAATTTCACTGCAAAGACAAAAAGACAGAGGCAAAGAGAAATAATCTAGACCAAAAAAGACTTTGCAACAACTGAAAATGCCCAACTTTGCAAACAATTGAAATGTATGTACCGATTCAAGCCAGCCCAGGCAGGAAAGACCGTGAGACTCCTATCTCCAATAACCACCAGAAAACTGGAAAAGGTGCTGTAGCTCAAGTGGTAGAGCGCTCACCTTGAGCTGAAGAGCTGAGGGACAGCACCCAGGCCCAGATTTTAAGCCCCACGACTGACCAAAAAAAACAAAAACAAATAACTATTTTCCAATTTGAAAAGCAACAACAAAATCAAAAAGAAATCTACATTAAATTTACCTTTTAAAAATCCTCTATTAGCCAGGTGCTGGTGGCTCTTGTCTGTAATCCTAGCTACGTCTGTAATCCTAGCTACTCAGGAGGCTGAGATCTGAGATTCATGGTTCAAAACCAGTCCAGACAGGAAAGTCTGTGATACTCCTATCTCCAATTAACCACCAGAGAAGCAAAGTGGTGCTGTGGTTCAACTGATAGAGCACTAGCCTTGAGCTGAAAAGCTCAAGGACAGCATCCAAGCCCAGAGTTCAAGACTCATGACCAAAAAAAAAAATCCTCTATTATTATATAATTAAACTGGTTCATAGAACACATCACTGGTAAAGATGGTTATATTTGGTTTTGAATGTCACTGTAACAAAGGATAACAAAGTGAGCAGCTTGCAGCACACACACAGAAAAATGAACACTCTCACAGTTTTGGAGATTAGAAGGCTGAAGTCAAAGGTGTCAGCAGAACTTTGCTCCTCCTGCTTATTTCTAGCTTTTGTGGTGGCCATGAACTTTTCACATTCCTTGTCTTGCACTTTACCACTCTGATATCTTCTTCTAGTATCTTCTCTCTGCATGTATCACTTTATTTTTCTCTTTCCTTTTAAGGATGCTGATCATTTCTGATAAATGTACCACTCTACTCTCATGTTAATTTTAAGTAATACTACTTCCAAAGAAGGACATAGTCTGAGATACTAGGTTAGCACTTTATCATACTTTTGAGAAGCATACATTTAAAAATGATGATATCAGGCAGGCACTGGTGGCTCACATCTGTAATCCTGGCTACTCAAGGGGCTGATATCTGAGGATCATGGTTCAAAGCCAGCATGAGCAGGAAAGCCTGTGAGATTTTAATTTCCAATTAACTACCGGAATTGGTGCTATGTGCCGGAACTAGCCGGCAACAAAAGTAACTCCTGATTTAGGGGGCAAGGACAGAAAAATAAAGACATAAGATAAAGGATGGGGTTGGGAGGTCTGCAGCTCAAGACTGCAGCCCCGTTTATTTTTAACTCTCCTTATTTATACTATTAGAAGTCAAGAGGTAACCTAAGGTCACCATAGCGCAGAAAAGCAAGAAAAGTCTTTAATAAAAACAAGGGTGCAGAAAGAAACAAGACAAGGTCAACTGATAGAAAGTAAAGAAAATTCTACAGACTAGCAAGGCAAACCCGGACACCTGGTGTTATTCATGAAAGCCAGGTCCTTGTATGTGCCTTTAAGTGAGCACAAGGGTCAAGATGACCTTGGAGTTTTACTGTCGGCTCCCAACAGCTATGGGTCCAAATGATGTAGTGCTAGCCTCAAGTAAAAAAATCTCAGGGAAAGCACCCAGGTCCTACGTTAAAGCCCAAGACCAGCAAAACTAATGATGATACCTATCACTGATTATGGGAAAATACATGTGCAGAGAAACCTGACAGATCTACTCTAATAACAACAGAGGCTGGAGGGGATGTGGACAGAAGGGAACCTTACTACATTGTTGGTGGGGGTGTAAACTTGTTCAACCACTTTGGAAAGCAGTATGGAGGTTCCTCAAAAGACTCCACATAGTGCTCCCCTATGACCCAGCAATCCCACTTTTGGGCATTTACCCAAATGTTTACAAACAAGACCACACTAAAGCTACCAGCACGACTATGTTTATTGCAGCATTATTTACCATAGCTGACATATGGAACAAACCCAGATGCCTCTCAGTAGATGAATAGATCAAGAAAATGCGGTGTATATATACACAATGGAATGAATGACATTGCCCAATTTGTTAGGAAATGGAAAGACTTGGAAAAAATTATATTAAGTGAAGTAAGCCAAGCCCAAAGAAACATAGGTCCCATGGTTTCCCTTATTTCCAATATCTAGTATATGTATGAGTCAAGCAGAAAAGGTCAGATAAGGTGATGTTAGGAAAATGAACCCTAAGATATGTATTCAAATTTTTTTCTTTCATGTGATTGTTACTAACACATTCATAAGATTATTTCTTTGTTGCTTTGTATGTCCCTCCCCCACAGTATAACCCCTGCTTTCACTGTATTTGCTGTTGGTATAATTAGTGGAGGGGAAGGGGAAAAACAAATCATTTAAATAGGGATACAGGTGGACCCATTGCAACAATGAGATGTACAAGTCGTTATGTCGAAAACGAACTATACAACTTTGGTGGGGGGGCAGCGTGGGGAGGATTGGGGGGGCGGGAGGAGGATGGGAAGGGCTGGGAAGGGGAAACAAAGGAGGAGGCTACAATGCTTGATAAGAAATGTACTCATTAATTGTAACCCTTCTGTACAATATTTTCACAATAAAAAAAAGAAGAAAAAAGAAACCTGACAGTTCTAAAATAGGAAACAATTTGGGCATGATGGCACTCACCTGAAATCCCAACTCTGGAGGTAGAGGCAGGAAGATGAAGACCCATAGACCAGCCTGTTATTAGTAGTTGGACATCATCAATAATACAGATAATAACAGATTCTAGTATGGATGTGAGTGAAAAGTAACTCTAGTACAATGTTAGTAAGAGTGTAATCTTGTTCAACTACACTGGAAAACAATATGGAAGATCCTCAAAGAACTACCTTAAAATCCAGCAATTCTATTCTTAAAGATTACAAACTAGGATACAGTAAAGTCACTTGCACAACCATGTTTATTGCAGCACTGTTCACCACAGCCAAGGTATGGAATCAGCCCAGGTGGCCCTCAATAGATGAATGGGTAAAGAAATTTATATAACTAAATTTTACTCATCCTTTAGAAAGAATAATATTGTATCATTTGCAAAAAAATGGAAAGACCTAGAAAATATCATACTAAAAGAAATCAGGCTCAGGGAGTCAAAGATGTATGTTTTCTCTCATATATGAAAGCTAGAATTCATTTATAAATATAAGTAAACATCTTCAATGTTATGCAAATATACACAAATGTATCAGCCAAAATCTGGTAGAATCAGGAATGAACTCAGAGTGTAATTGCTAAGAAAGGCTGACTCACAGTCCAACAAAATAAACAACAGGAAACGAGTATTCAAAAGTGAAAAGGATCAAAGAAAGGGAGCTAGACAAATGAAGAACAGGGAAGAATGCAGTCATAAAATTCAATGTTTATCTTACAAAACTGAGAAAGGGGTGAAATTGGGAGGGATGGGGGAAATGATGAAATGGATGATATTAATCAAGATGCATTGTACTCATATATTGCTTTGTTGAACGGCAATTCCTTAACACAACTACTTTAACATACTAAAAATACACTAAAAATAAAATATAAAATAAACATAAACATAAAAAGAAAAGTAATGTCATTTGTCAAAGTGGCATTTATAGGACAGAATCTATGTACTGAGTTTATCTCTTGCAGAGAGTAGAGTTGCACTACAATGTATTACAATAAAAATTATAACACTTAAGGTTGGTCAAGTGGCTTAAACCAGCTCCTTAAATATTGCTAGTGAAGGTGGATATGGCCCAAGGTAGATATGTTCCTGTGTAGTACAGACTGGGATCCAGAACCAGTGCTTTTTGAAGTCCTGTAGTTAATAATAATGAAGAAACTCAAGTTCACATTCTAACCTAAAAAAAATATCAGTATTTTTATTTTCCCCTTAAGTCTGGTGACGAGAAGGAAACATAAAAACTAAACCTGGAAGATATTTTCTTGCCAAATAGCAAAGAAGTTATCAAAGATTACTGACATCAAACCTGACTGAAGTAGCTCATGTCTGTAACCCTTACTACTCATCAAGTTGAGATCCAAGGATCATGGTTATAAGCTAGTCCACCCAGACAGAAAATATCCATTACATACACACACACACACACACACACACACACACACACACACACACACACACACACTCACACACACACACACACCAGAAAAATCCATGTCACACTTACCTAGAATTAACATCACCAAAAAACAAGAAATGGTGCTGTGGCTCAAGTGGTAGAGTGCTAGCCTTGAGCAAAAATGCTCAAGGACAATGCTCAGGCCCTGAGTTCACGCCCTCGGACCAGCTCAAGAAGTAAAAAAGTACTAACATTGTGTCATGGAGATTCAGGAGCAAGTAAAGGACGTGAAGTGTGCAAAGCTACAAAATAAGCACATCAATAAATATAAATGGATTAAGATACATCAAATTCATTTAAATCTCAAGAGATCCTGTGATATTCAAAGTTATTATAGCTAAGGGTCTCTGCAGAAACAAGTGATAGATGATACATAGATAGCTAGATAATTAGATAGACAGACAGACAGACAGACAGATAGATAGATAGATAGAATTTAAAAATTACTATAAAAGTTCAGATAATCATGGAATCTTAGGAAAATGAAACCTAAGATATGTATTTAAATGTTTTTTTCTTTCATGCTTTTGTTTCAAACGCATTTATAAGATTATTTCTATGTTGTTTTTATGTCCCTCCCCCACAGTATAACCCCTGCTTTTACTGTATTTGATGTCGATATAATTTGTGGAGGGGAAGGGGAAAAACAAGTCGTTTAAATAAGGATACAGGTGAACCCGTTGCCACAATAAGAAGTACAAGTTGTCATGTCGAAAACGAACTTTACAACTTTGGTGGGGAGGAAGGATTGGGTGGGGGAGGGCAGGGGGAGGCTGGGAAGGGATGGGAAGGGGAAACAAAGGAGGAGGATACAATGCTTGATAAGAAATGTACCTTGCCACAAATAAAATAAAATAAAATAAAAAAAAGAAAGCAGGAAGTAGAACTGTGGCTCCAGGTAGATGTCTAGCCTTGAGAGAAAGAGCCAAGCCAGCATGCAAGCCCTGAGTTCAAACCATAATACCAGCAAAATAACAAATAACAAAAAATATTGTTTTTCCTAGTCTTTCTTTGTTTTGATATATTTTTTGTCAGTCATGGGGCCCTAAACTCTGGGCCTGGGCCCTGTCCCTCAGCTCTTCAACTCATGAGACTCTTTTTTTAAAAATACTTTTTTATTTTAAAAATACTGCACAGAAGGGTTACAGTTACATGAGAAAGGTAATGAGTACATTTCCTATCAAGCATTGTTACCTCCTCCTTTGTCTTTCCCCTATACTCTCTTCCCTCCCCACCTCTACAACTACACTCTCCCCTTCTCTCCTCCCCCCACTCCCTACCTAAATTGTAAAGTTCACTATTCAACAAAGTGTCTTGTGCATCTCATTGTTACAATGGGTCTACCTGTATCCCTACTTAAGCATTTTGTTTTTCCCCTTCCCCTGCCCAAGCTAGAGAAGTGTATAATCAAGATGCAGAGCACGGACAACAAATACTGTGGGGGAGGAACATACAAAGAAACAAAAAGATCATATGGTACATTATAAATATGTTAGAAACAATAGCAAGAAATAAAAAACCACTTTTGTCCCAATCTTGGGGTTCATTTCATTTAACATCATCTTATCTGGTCATATGTACAGAGGGGATGAGGCCAGAAGGGAATCCTACTGCATTGTTGGTAGGAGTGTAAACTTGTTCAACCACTTTGGAAGTAGTATGGAGATTGCTCAAAAGACTCCACATAAGCTTCCCTATGACCCAGTAGTCCCACTTTTGGGCATTTACCCAAATGATCACAAACAAGACCATATTAAAGCTACCAGCACAACTATGTTTATTACAGCATTATTTCCCATAGCTAAGATATGGAACCAACCCAGATGCCCCTCATTAGATGAATGGATCAAGAAAATGTGCCTCCATCAGAAAGAATGACATCACCCCATTTGTTAGGAAATGGAAAGACTTTGAAAAAATTATATTAAGTGAAGTAAGCCAGGCCCAAAGAAACATAGGTCCTATGGTTTCCCTTATTTGCAGTAACTAGTATATGTCTGGGACAAGCAGAAAAGTTCCAAAGCTATGTACATATGACCAGATAAGATGATGTTAAGCAAAATGAACTCCAAGGTAGGGACACAAATGTTTTTATTTTTCTTTCTTGCTAATGTTTCGTGAGACTCTTAACTGCAATTAATCATAGAACAATCTGGAAGTGGCACTGTGGTTCAACTGGTAGAGTGCTAATCTTGAGCAAAAAATCTCAGAGACAATGCTTAAGCCTTGAGTTCAAGCTCTATACCCAATAAAAAAAAAGAGGAGGGATATGATAAGATTGGTGTTTGAATGCAAGACCCTGTTTGTGTTTTCTTTTTTATAATTTTTTATTGTAAAAATAGTGTACAGAGTGGTCACAGTTACACGAGTAATATAATGAGTACATTTCCTGTTGAGCATTGTTACCTCCTCTTTTGTTTTTGCCCTACCATCCCTTCCTTCCTCACCTCCCCAAATTCCCCTTTTTCCCCCTCTAGTTGTAAAGTTCATTTTCAACATAATATCTTGTACATCTCATTGTTACAATGGGTCAACCCGTATCCTTGTTTCAACATTTTGTTATTTGTCTAGAGAACACAAACAGGATAACAAAATCCTGTTTGTGTTTTCTAGACAAGTATTCCAATATATGAGCCACCAGCACCCACAGCCTGTTCTGCTTTAGTTATTTTTCTAGATAAAGTCTTTCATTTTTGCCCATGAAAAAGAAAAGAAAAGAAAAGAAATGTACCTTGCCCATGTAATTGTAACCCCTCTGTACGGTATTTTCACAATAAAAAAAAGGTGATCTTTACTCAATCTACATATCAAAATACTAATCTCTCATGTGAACATCCTCATATTCACCCAAAAATAGCTTTGTCAGCTATCTGGAAATCTTTAGCCCACTCAACTTGATGCATACAATTAGCCATCATAATTAAGGAGATGTGGTGAGCCTTTTCTTTTTTTTCCTTTTGAAGAATAATAGAGAAGTACATCATTTTGAAAACTTGCCAATAAAAGTCAAAAATAAAATATCTGTCCTCCCTTTTTTTTCTGTTGGTCATGGTCTGTTGGGCCTGGAAACTGTCCCTGAGCTCTTCAGCTCAAGGCTAGTGCTCTACCCACATAAGCCACAGCTCCACTTCAGTTTTCTGGTGGTTTATTAGAGATTAGAGTCTGACAGACTTTTCTTCCCAGGCTGGCTTTAAACCGCGATCATCAGATCTCAGCCTCCTGAGTAGCTAGCATTACAGGCTTGAGGCACCAGTGCCTAGCTTGGTCTTTCTTTAACTACACAAATTACAACCGTGTTTTTAAGCAAACAGTGCATGTTTCTCTTTATAAATGTATTCTGGACACTCAGCAAATGAAAGAGATCATAGAATTATAACATCACCATTGGGCAGCCCTTAATGATTTAATGTATCTATGTACTGACCACCATTTTTCTCATGTTAGAAAGACACAGAGAGAGAGAGTCAGAAAGGCAGAGGCAGAACCAGACCTTGTAAGTCTGTATCTTTCTTATACTGAGGATGGAGGGCCACCTCCTAACCTATGAGGTAGATATAACCAAAATAGTCTAACCATAATTGGATAAAACCTTGAAAACTTAATTATCAATTTCCAGAAAATAAACAAGGCAGAAGAATTTATTAAACTATACCATGAAACACTAAGAGAACAATCATAGAGAAAATCTGGGCATGGAAAATTCTAAAGGGCAAACAAAAACTAGGAAGAAAAAAGATGCAGGGGGTGAACCTACAAAGATTAAACGGTGTCAAACAATTATTGGGGTGTATTTATGTCATTTATAAGAAAAATGTCAGCATGTTAAATGGCATTAAGATGCTGCTGTTAGCTGCTAAGAGTAATAACTATTCTGTTTTTTGTAGAGTCCTGTCATTTTTGGTTGCACCATGAAGGTTTCCAGGTAAAGTCATATGTCTGAGATTTGATTCAGTATCAATTAGTGTGAAAGGTAGAGGACAGAACAGAATTTCCCTCATTTGATTGAAGATAGATATAGAGAGGTCACTAAAGAATTCTGTTTACTTTTGTATGAATGTTTAACTTTTTCATAAAAACTTGCAATTCACTGACATAGCTCTTGCTTAGCATGGGTAAGGCCCTATGTTGAATCTCCAGCACCGCCAAAGACAATAAATGAGAGAAAAAAAATCACTTCAAATTTTTTTCATATGTAGAATAAAAAGGAAACTAAGAACTAAATTTCTTCTATGACTTTGTGATCTGGGAAAGTCATACAAGGATAAAATTTCCTCTTCTGCTATCAAACCATAAACTCTGTGAGTACAAAATCTGTTTTCTTCCTTTTCTGTATTCTTGAGAGATAATTCAATGCCTTGTATACCATGGACATACAATACATTTATGTTGAATTATGTTGAAAAACCTGCTAATATATTAGCTGCTTCAACGAAAAATCCTTTTGAAATTCTCTTTCAGATGTGAGCTCTAAACCTGTATAGGAAATATTGTTACCCAGTGATAATTCTACCGGAGACCTTGATTCCCACCAAATGTAATCATAAATGAATGAACTCATATAACATATGCATTACTCAGGTAATCTATTTTTAGCAAGGTCTAAAAGTGAAGAATTTTACTGCAGTTAGTAGAGACTCTCAACATACATTTTACATATATATTTTTTCAGTGTTTTAAATATGTTGTACTAAAATGAAGCCAGGGAATCCAGGATTGGGGGAGAGTCATTATAGGCAGCCCAAGCAAGTCAGGCCTGACCTCTCCACTACCATGATACATACCACAGCAAACAACTTTACTTTTTCCACCTATATTATTATCATAGTTTCATATAATGGTGTCAATTTTTAAAAGTTTCCTTATTTTAAAAAGATTTTTTAAAAAACCATTTGTTTTCAAAGAAGTTAGAAACCCTGAGCAGGGTACTGGTGGCTCATACCTATAATCATAGCTACTCAGGAGGCTGAGATCTGAGAATCTTGGTTTGAAGCCAGTCCAGGGAGGAAAGTCCATGAGCCTCTTACCTCCAATAAACTACCAAAAAAGCTGAAAGTGAAGCTGTGACTCTCAAGTGGTAGAATGATAGCCTTGAGCAAAAGAATCTAAGGGACAGTGCCTCTGGGCCTGAGCTTAAGCCACAGGACCAGCCCCCCCCAAAAAAAAGGAGTTAGCAACCTTATTTCAGAGTATCATTATTATAAATTTTTCTTCCCCATAACTGTATAGAACTATAACAGAGCAATGGGGTAACTAGCATATTAAAGAACAAAACATTTGGGGCTGGGAAGGTGGCTCAGTGGTGGAGTGCTTGCCTTACATGCATGAGGCCCTGGGTTCAATTCCTCAACACCACATAAGCAGAAAAAGCCGAAAGTGGGGCTGATGCTCAAGTAGTAGAGTGCTAACCTTCACCTGAAGAACTAAGGGACAGCGCCCAGGCCCAGCTTTCAGGCCCCACAACCGACCAAAAAAAAAAAAAAACATTTGTTAAAAATATTTTTATATAATGTAAAGTTTTCTGACAATCAAAAATGCCCACTTATTTTACCTTCTTTAATATTCTTGTTATTCTGTATTCTAATTAACACAAATACATAAATCGTGTTCACAGTCTGTAATTAGGCAGTGCTTCTGACATATCCAAACTACGTGAAATTAATAACACAGAGAAAAAGTTCTCAGAGCAAAGCTGATTCTGTTGAATATTGAAAACCATTCTTCTGCTGTGAAATATACCCCAAAACAGTACTGGGAATTCAGTATCTGTAAGGATGAACAGTATTTTTTATTATTCAAAACTATTTCAGCGTTTGAATTATTATTATTCTAACTCCAGAGAACTAGAAACTTTAAGATGTCAAATGTAAAACCTACATAAAACCATGTATTTTTTTGTTTAAAAGGAGATCCAATAGCTTTTCACTGAAGAAAAACAAAGTATTAACATATCAAGGCAGAAAATGAAAAAGAAGACAAAAATTGGGAAGAGATCATAGTGAAATACAGAAAGAGGTAGAGAATATCTAAGAAACCAGATCAGCTGAATCTTAGTTACAAGTATATCCACACAAGCATTTCAGTACTCATTGTCAGTGGGAGTCTTATCTCTGCTTCCTTGATTTGATCTCCATCTGGTATTATTTTCAGAACATATCACTGTGATCTCATAACTCTTAGTAAGCCATTATAAAGTTGAAGATTTGCTTTTCTGCTTTAAATAAATGTCAGGATTATTAAATATACCATAAAATATTATGTCAAAAATCTGCCAGTCAAGAAGAGAGGACTGCACTGCATTTGCAAAATCAATAATGGCTCTGTGTGTGTGTGTGTGTGTGTGTTTAGTGTGTGTGTGTTTATGTACAAACGTGTGCATGTGCCATTAATGAGGCTTAAAATCAGGGCCTGGGAACTGCCTCTCAGCTTTTTTGCTCAAACCTAATGCTCTCCCACTTGAGCCAGAGCTCCACTTTCAACTTTTTCATAGTTAATTGGAGATAAGAGTTTCATGGATCTTCCTGTCCATGCTAGCTTTGAACTGTGGTCTTCAGATTTCAGCCACCTGAGTAGCTAGGATTAAAGCATAAACCCTAGTGTCTGGGTAATAACAGACTCTTAATCAGAACACCGGTTAAATGGTCTCACCACCCACTCTATGACATTAATGTTTTGATCAACTTTTTAAGAAGAGAAGACCTTAAGTCAGTCCTACATTTCCATATAATATTAATAGACACAAAATGTAGAAACTCAAAGCCTAAATCTAAACCTATATACCAGAATAAATCATAGCTTCCAGCATTAAAGTACTCAGTTCTGTTTTTTGAAAACTATTTCTCTTAGGGTGAGATTGTGATTGGGACACATTGTATACATGTACAGACATGACACAACAAAATTCTTCTTGTGTAACTAATGGATACTAATAAATTGAAAAACAAAACAAAACAAACCTCTCTTGAGCCAGGCATGGGTGGCTCACAAATTCTAACTACTCAGGATCTAGGATCCCAGTTCAAAGCCAGCCAGGGCAGCCATGAGACTCTTTTCTCCAATTAAACACCAGAAAAACGGAAGTGGAGCTGTGCTCAAAGTTTAGAGTGCTAGCCTGGAGCAAAGAAGGTCAGAGACATTGCCCAGGCCCTAAATTCATGCCTCATGACTCACAAAAATAAAAAACAAAACAAAACCCCTCTCTAATTTTTTTTTTCTGGAATCCTAAATACGCTTACCAAAGCAAAAATTACACTGAACAAGAGATAGTCAAAATGGCATCATTGAACATTCTGGATCACCACAATAATCAACAGAACCATCATCTTAACCATGATAAGCACAAGGTTCTAGTGTCAGATCTACACTGAAGGCCAGTCACAGGGCCTTAGGCCTCTTATCTATCTCTAATTTCTCATCTCTAAAATATATAAATTGGATACAGCCCTATATAACACTAAAATACTCTGTACAGTTATGTTTCTGCAACTTCCTGTGAAGTGCAAAAAAAGTATTCAAACATAAATATCTAAAGTTTACTGACTTTATGACTTACAGTGACCTTACAAACAGTTTTACCTAATATAAGTTTTTGAAAAGCTATAGAAAATGTTATCACAAACATACATTCTCTATTAATAGGGGTTAAGTTATTTCTTTCTTGAATTAAGAAACTATAACAAAGGGACTTAGAAAGTTATAATATTGGTAAAAGCTAATTTGTGATAAGGTATGAACCTGAGCAACCAATGTCCCTTCATATATAAAATTACAACTGGATATCTGTTGCTACTGATCTATCAAAACATCCTATCAACTTAAACTCTCAGAAGAAAACTATAAATTCACTTCTTTTATGATTCTATGAAGGTTTAATTATTATTTATATTTATTCAGCATTTTGTAACTACTGAAACTGAGAATTCATAATTAGGAACTGAAGTCCAAAAATTCTGGATATGAGTAAATTCAACTCTTTCACATTAGAGGCCATCTATGTTTCTATATACACATTTATGCAAACAAATATCTACATATACACATATACACACCACCCTCCAACTAATTAACTGAATTTCCCAATATTCCATAGCTATATATCCCAAGGCTATTGCTACTATAAGCATAATAGATCAATATATGCAGTTGACAAGGTTATCGTCAAAATTCTTTCGGGGCTGGGAAGGTGGCTCAGTAGTAGAGTGCTTGCCTTGCATACATAAGGTCCTGGGTTCGATTCCTCAGCACCACATAGGCAAAAAGAAAAAAAGCCGGAAGTGGCACTGTGACTCAAGTGGTAGAGCACTAGCATTGAGCTGAAGAGGTGAGGGACAGCGCCCAGGCCCAGAGTTCAGGCCCCAAGACCGGACCACCCCCAAAAAAATTCTTTTTTGACTAAAATCCTAGGCTCCTTGGAAATACTCACTGTCCTGAGAGAAATTAGATATTCCATTTTCTAAAGAAATGAGCTGAGAAGTTTCCTAGCCTTTGTAGTTTCTTAGTGTGTGTGTGAGGGGGGGCGGAGGGGGATGATCCCAGTCAGTTTAAAAAAGAAAGGAACATTTTGAAGGATTATTTGGTAGCTTCCAAAATAACAGGATACTGACTGTGAAGTATAAATATGAAGATAATTGCTAGCAAAATACCCATTATAAAGGAAGCTAGGCAGCTTCTAAGGCCAAAACAGAAATGAGGTCATAGAGCAATAGGTGGGCACCCCAGCACTGTAAACCATGCACACCGGACTTTGGGTAGGACTATAAAGCAAGATGAAGAACATCTGGAACTTTCAGCTCTGTCCATAGAAGGCAGGTTTTGCACGGGACTTCCCAAAACAAAGGGTCCAAATCCAGTGAAGTCGGGCACAAAGAAAATTGACAGACAGACATAAGATAGATAGGTGACAGAAACTGACATTATTATGAATAAGAAGACTTCATTAGCCTTTCAGGAGAAGAGGGGGAAGGGGATGAAATGAGGACAGGAAGCAGGGGAGGGACAGGGGGTGGAGCAGGATAGATGGAGGAGAGGAGGGGGAAGAGAGGCAGGGAAGGGAAGAGGAGGGAGGCAGCCATGGGCTGTAGTGGCTATGCCAGGCCAGAAGAGAGAACAGCAGCGTGAAAGCTGAGCACAGAGCGCAGAACTGAGGGCTAGTGGGAGAGCAAGCTGCCTGCCAAGCCGGCCTCTGCTGCCTTCTCTTGCAGGTAGCAGCTCCAGCCAGGGCACCGGCTGCCTCGCAGCTCTGCAACAGGCAGCCAGGTCCAGGTTGAGGGAGCCTAAGAGCCAGGGAGTGGGCGAGCAATTGAGCCTGGGTATTGAGCACTGCAGCAGGAGGCAGCCAAACCCAGCAGGCGCAGTGCTGGTGGCCTTGGGAGTGGGAGCCCATCCCTTGGCCTGCTTGGCCCCTTCTTCGCCTTCCCTGCACTCCCGCCCACAGCACCTGCACGGCCCTACACATCTTACATAGAGCCAAAAATAGTGATTTAATTCATAACTGATCACATGATTGGATATTAGAAATAATCATCTTTATTTTACACTCATTTACAGTGAAACAATGTTCCAGTTAGCTTTAAAAGGCATATGGTGCCAATTAGTAAAATACTGAAAGCAATATTTTACTGCTAGCTTGCAAAATCATAAATGTTTAAAAAAATGAAAACATTTTTTAAAAAATAGCAAAAGTAAGCCTAAATTTTTAAGAAGAATGTTACAGGTATCAGGAAAACACACTTCAAATTATGCTACAGAAACACAGTATACAACCAGATTGGTACTGGCACAAAAATATACCCAAATACTAATAAACCTTAATAAGAAGACCAGGAACAAAACCACACAGCTACAATCACCTAATTTTCAACAAGGAAACTAAAAACGTGCAGTAGAAAGCAATAGCATCCTCAAGAAATAGTGCTAAGAAAACTGGTTATCCACTTGAAGGACACTGAAAGTTGACATCTCTCACTTTCTCCAAAAATTAATTCCACATAGTCTGAAAATCTCAAAAATATGATCTAAAACTCTCAATCTACTACAGCAAAGTCTAGAGATTTCCCCAGAAGATAAGCGGCACATCTAATTATTTTCTGAGTAAGATTCCACTTACCCAGAAAACAATAACAGTAACAAGTGGGACTGCACCAAATTAAAAAGTTTAAGTACAGTAGAAGCAACAATCCACTGAAAACAAACAATCCACTGAATGAGAGAAAATATTCACTAGCTATTCAGGTAAATGAGTAAATGTCCAGAATATACAAAGCTCTGAAAAAAATAAACAGAAAATGAATAAATAATTCAACGAATTAATGGGTAAGAAAACTGAACAGTTTCCAGATTAAGAAATCTAAAAAGTATTTTAACATCCTTAGCTATAAAGGAAACATGAGTTAAAAGTCCTAAGGAAACCTCAAAGGTTCCATCTCACCACAGTCACAATGACAATCATCAAAAAAGCAAACGACAAATGCTGGTAAGAATTCAGGGGGAAAAGACCCTCAAACATTGATGGTGGGAATGTAAACTAGTGTAACCAAAATTATTATGAAGCTTCCTCAAGAAAGTAAAACTAGAACTATCTCCTAACTCTGCCAACCCACTACTAGGCATATATCCAAATTAGTGTGAATCAAGAAAACCATCTGCATGCCAGATACTGTTTATTATAGTCCTATTTGCAATAGCCAAATGACTAAATCCTCTGAATTAATACAACAGATATTGTACATATACCATCAAATATTATACATCCATAAAAAATATGAAATGCCCTTTGGAAGGGAAAATGAATGGAATTTGAAAACATCATTTTGAGCCAGGCAAGTCAAGCGAAAAAAGACAGCATTGTGTGTTTTTGTCTATATACATATGTCTATATTCCCATATATATATATGTATATATATATACATATATATATATATATATATATATACATACACATACATGATTCTAATTATGTAGAAGGATAAGGGGAAAGGGAGGTAAAAGAAAAAAAATGATGGCGAATAATTTTTGGTTATGTTTATTCCCCCTCTCCAAGTTGTATAGTTCATTCCAATATAGCATCTACTGGGTTTCACTGCTGAATTGGTTCATCTTATGTCCCATCATTTCTGTCTTTCCCCTTCCCTTCACCAAGTCAGGTAAACTTTACATAAGAAAAAGGGTACAGAAATCAAAAACAGCAGCAGAAGGGAATAAACCAACAGGGGAAAAAAAGGACAAAAAGAAAAAATAGAACACCAAACAGTACAATAAAAATCTCTTGCTTCCATTTCTTGGAGTTCATTTCTATAAGTATCATTTTATATAATCACACATAGCCATTGAGCTTTTGCAATCCTCTCCTAATAATATCCTCCTTTGTGAATGTCCAAGTGCAATTACCAGTCTTTTACTATGCATTGGGATTACTTGTAGATTTATAGGCACATTCTAATTACCACATGCAACCTGTTAACTTTGGGTTAGTTTGTTACTTTGCTTAGTATAATTTTTCATAAGAAAATGGAAAGATGGAAAAAGTACAACTGTTTATAATAACGACATAAAGAACTTCAATGAAAGCTGTTCATCACTAGGAGATTGAGAAAGCCAGGGAATAGAAAGCAATTGAGGCTTATTCTGTGTAAAGCACATCTGAAATAACACAAAAAGAATTTACCTTAACAAAAGCTAAATACAACAAAGCTGAAGCCAAGATCATACTAAATGAGGAAAACAAATCATTTCCCCTAAAAATCAGATGAGAAAAGGCAACTTCTCTAAGTACTCTTATTCAATACAGTGTTGGAATTCCTAGATGAAGCAATAAAACAAGAGAAATTAAAAAAAAAAATAACTCAAATAGGAAATGAAGAACTCAAATTATCTCTATTAGCAAGTAATAGCCTATATTTAAAAGGCCATAAATATTCCACCAATATTCCCCTACATCTTATAACTATTTTTGGCAACCATAGCAGGATATAACACCAGCACTCAAAAAGTCAATAGCTTCTTTATGTACCAAGGAAGAGCAGGGTGAGTTGGATCAGGACAGAGGGACTGTGCCAGACCTGCTCCCATGGGGCCCTTGGCAGCAGGTTTCTCTGGCCTCTGGATAAGCCTGGGAATGCAGGATAAATACAGGAACAGGAACAAAGGCTTGCAGCGGTGAACCAGCGATCCTGGGATGTGAGCTATGGACCCTGGGAAAGGCCACAGCAGAGTGACTAAGGACAAGCATTCAGCAGAGCTCCCCAGGGATCCTTGGTCAGGCCCTCCACAGGATAACCCATGGACAGGCCTTTGTAGGGTGACTGGAGACACAGGGACAGACCTCAACCTCTATCCTGGAGCCCTCTATTCCTTGCCTAGCCCAGGGGAGAGCCCCGCCAGACTGCTGACAACATGGCGTCCATGGGCTGCCGAGGGCTGGCAAGGAGAGAAGAACAGCAGAGGCCTTCCGGAGATGGAGGACAGAGAAGGCGGATGACCTAGAAAACTCACCGGCATTCTTGGCTTGGGAGCTCGCTGATGCATTGCCTGGGTTCTCCTTTTCCCAGAGAGGAAGATTTCAGCCCATAACAAGGGCAGATGAAGGTCTTAACAGTCCTGGAAGGTCAGCCAAGTCCCAGATGATGTCAAGTGCCACATGAGGCCCTGATGGTGGCAGAAAAGAAATCCCTGATGATGGCAGATACACCACAAAACCCGGGCATCATAAGAAGGCCCTGATGGTGGTGGGTACAAGGAGAAGCCCCGGATGATGGTGGATGCATCACAAAGACCCGGATGACTAGGGTGCAGTGAGAAGCCCTAGAGGATGGCAGTTGCAACAACAAGCCCGATGTTGGCAGGTGCAACCATGAGATCCCCGTTGATGGATGATGCCTGTCTGATGCAAGAGGTAGGGAATATACCACAAAGCTCCAGATAACTGGAGTTCAATGAGAAGCCCTTGATGACAGCAGAACAACTCGAAGTCCCAGATAACTAGTGTTAGAAATAGCTCTGGATGTCAGAGTGTCGCATAGGAAAGAAAGGAAATCTGCAAAACAAAGTTTACTTCTGCAAAAGGGTAAGTCATAGACAGGCATCTGGCAAGCAAGCACACAGAGCTAACCAAGCAAGCCCTGCCCCTCTGCTCACATTGGCTGAGTTCAGGTTCACAATCTGCAAAAGCATGTGGCCTAATTAACAGGATGTAATTACACTTCAAGGAGCTTTAAACAGGATGTCTTAAAGTGCTCAGGAAAACTAAAATATGATTAACAAGACCCAAGCCACCTAGGCAAAATCAGAACCCTTCAAAAACAAAAAAATTCTCCTAAGATTAACAAAGGAAACAAACTACTGTACTTGTATAGAAAAGACTTTTTCTTACACTGGGTGCAACACTAAACTCTGGATGGAGCTGGGACTAGTGAATCAGGCTTTGATCCTAGCTATTCGGGAGACTAAGATTTGAGGATCACAATTGCACGCTAGTCAGGGCAAGAGAGTCCTTAAGATTCTTAACTTTAATGAACTATGTGGAAAAAGTCAGAAGTGGAACTGTAGCTCAAGTGGTAGAGTGCTAACCTTGGGCAAAATGAAGCCCAGAGAGAGCACCCAGGATTGGCACCAAAAAAAAAAAAAGAAAGGAGGAGGAGGGGGAAGAGGAGGAGGGGGTAGAAGGGAGGAAGAGAGGAAGAGAAGGAGGGATGGAAGAAAGGAAGGAAGGAAGGAAGGAAGGTAGAGAAAAAGAGAGAAAGACTGAGGTGCAGTGAGAACTGCTGGCCCTAGACAACTGGGGTGAAACTAGAAGTCCTGGATGACAGCCTGTGCAATATTTCATGGCCAAGACAGTAGTGCTGGTGCCATCCAAGGAATACTAGAGTGACAGCCACATATGCCCACCAGAATCCCCTGAAGATTCACTGTGGATTTGATATGAAAAGCCTTCTCTCAAGTTCTCCAAACCTTTTCAAAGACCACATTTAGTCCATCTAGACATACCAGATATGAAGAAGTTGTCATTCTGTGACAAAGTAGAGGGACAAAAATCAAACTTGCAAATACTCACTCATTTGTTTGTAGAAAACAGAAATGTCTGCTGGAAGTGATTTTGAATGAATATGTTATACCACCGCTGGACATGTCAGCCAGAGCAACATTCCTGTTTGCTCTGTGGGCTAGAGGATGAGGAAAAGAATACCTTGTGAAGGAACAGGAGGGGCCATGCCACTCATGGAGGGGGGAAGATTTGAGAGAAAGAGTGAGAGAGAGAGAGAGAGAGATTTTTACCCTTTTTTTCAAAGGTAGATTAATTAAATTAAAAATCTTACTACCTATGAATTTTATGGTTATGCGCAAATCACTTACTGCTTCTGATATCAAATGTGTATAGCAACAGTATGCTTTTTATGGAGTCATAGGTAAAATTAGTGCTCAGAGCGATATGTATTAGTATGAGAAGAAATATATTTGATCTTAGTCCTTGATTCCTGGAACAGAGTTCCTAAAAATCTCAGAATTTCCTGAGTGATATGAATGTCTATTTATTTATAATGAATTTATTTCAACAACACCTGAATTTATGCTAGTGCAATTGCTTAGAGTAGAAACCCTAGATAGCTATGTGATTAAAAAAACATTGGGGGATTGAAATCTTTAGCCTTTACCCACCAACCTCCAGGAAATGGAGAGTAGAAAACAACACCATTCCATGCCCTTCCCTATCCCTTTAATCTAATTGTTCCTGAGCAATCATATGATCAGTATTGCATTGAATGTGGGATTCCTAGATGATGGGAGCTAGAGAATAATTGCTTGGTGTATGTAGAATAGGACAGGACTAGGGAAAACTTTACATCAGGTCAAAATGTATTATTTTTTTTTGAAAGTATAACCTTTTCGTTTGTGTGGTTCCCAGCCTGAAAAGTAGTAAAGATGTGTTCACTGTAGTTATTATTGGAAAAGTGGTTGCCACAAACACTGTCAAATGTTAAAGAAATTAAAAACTACACTTTGTGAAAATATCTACTCAGAATACAGCAGAAACACTCTTGTAGTTGTGCTTATACACTTCAAAGCAGAACACGACACTATTTAATAAATTAAATTAATGTAGACAGTTAATCGGCCTAAAAAATCCAGGTCGAATTTAGACCTGCATTGGATCTTGTAATATCCAAATATCTGTATCAGCTCTCCATGCTACCCACTTGGCCTGAATATTTCTAATTAAATAATTATTTGAAAACAAAAACAAATATGCAATAACAAAGTATTCCATTTATGGCTCTTCATATACTGTGGTCAATCTTAGTTTAAACAGCCTTCTTTACCTGGGACCTCTTGTGTGTGTGTGTGTGTGTGTGTGTGTGTGTGTGTGTGTGTGTGTGTGTAGTTTAAACAGCCTTCTCTACCTGGGACCTCTTGTGTGTGTGTGTGTGTGTGTGTGTGTGTGTGTGTGTGTGTGTGTGTGTGTGTTTGTGTGTGTGTGTGTAGTTTAAACAGCCTTCTCTACCTGGAACCTCATGTGTGTTTGTGTGTGTGTGTGTGTGTGTGTGTGTGTGTGTGTGTGTGTGTTACCAGGGCTTGAACTTATGGCCTACACACTATCCTTTAGCTTTTTTTTCCCAACCCTGGGCTTAAACTCTGGGCTTGGTGCTGTCCCTGAGCCTCTTTGTGCTCAAGCCTAGCACTCTACCACTTGAGCCACAGTGCAACTTCCAGCTTTTTCTGAGTAGCTTATTGGCAATAAGAGTCTTCTGAACTTTCCTGAATGGGCTGGCTTTGAACACCTATCCTTAGCTCTCAGCCTCCTGAGTAGCTAGAATTACATGTGTGAGCCACGAGTGTCCAACCTACAAATATCAGTTGTAATTTATAAAGATGATAGTATACACAAACATTAGATTATAATATATGCATTCCATAAATTCAGTAATGAGGAAATACATTGCATGAATGCCACTGAATAAAGTAGAGTGAGGCTTAGCTATCTGTCTTGGAAGTACCCTAAACATTGTCCAAGAGAACAGAAATCCTAGCCCATTGGCTCTAATTAGAACATGGAATCTGTATCCAAAAGAAGAGCTTGTCTCTAGGCTTTTCTGGTTCCAAAAGGCTCTGTTAACTCCATAATAGTTATTAATACAATTCTTGGAGACTCCCAGGACACAGAAAGACAATGTATTGTTAGATCTGATAAATCTAATAAACTGGCCACTTCACAATATGTAAGGCTTTTTAAACTGCCAGTAGTGTAATTTACAAACTTTTTGGTTTGCCAGTTCTAGGACTTGAACTCAGAGCCACCCCCATTCTTGCGAACCTTTTTGTTCAAGGCTAACGCTCCACCATTTGAGCCATATCTCCACTTCTGGCTTTGTAGCCATAATTATAGTAGCTGGAATTACAAACATAAGCCACTTGCACCCAACTAAATATTCCAAACCTTTTCAAAATGTAATCTTCAGAATTGAGGTATTTCATGAAGCAAGGAGGCTTTCCAACTATGGTTCTTTTAAAATGACCAGCTTAAAAAAATAATTTGAAAAATGACCAACTTTTATGTTCTAGATATTCTCATAGAAAGAGATTGGTATTGCAAAAGATCATTTTCAAGTTTCAAATGGGGTTACAAAGGAGACAGTAATAAAATAGTCAAGATCAAAATTTTGCCATACAATAAAAAGTATCCAAAACCTAGAGGTCAAATTGGGAGCTAAGTTTCTTCATTATCCTGTTCAACAACCGGTTCTTCCTTATTTCCAAATTGGCTTCCATTAACTAAATTTATCCTTTAATAAGGTAAACTTATTCTTTAGTAAGGTAGAACAACTTGAAAAGGATTTTTTTTTCTATTTAAATGTTCACTTCAAAGATAAAACTGAGGCCGGGCGCCGGTGGCTCACGCCTGTAATCCTAGTACTTAGGAGGCTGTGATCTGAGGATTGTGATTCAAAGCCAGCCTGGGTAGGAAAGTCCGTCAAACTCTTATCTCCAACAAATCACCAGAAAACCAGAAGTGGTGCCCTTAGCTCAAGTGGTAGAGCCTTGAGCTGAAGAGCTGAGGGACAGCGCTCAGGCCCAGAGTTCATGATCTACAAAAAATAAATAAATAAAGCTGAGCACAAAACTATAATGCATAAGCAGAGCAATATAAATGTCATCTATTTTGGGACCAATGGAAGCATTAAACTGAGAAATATTCTCAGAGAAAATAGTGGATTAAAAGTTAAAAGTGTACTCTATAATCCTGAACGCTGATCGTCACTGACTACAAAACTCTGGGCAAACACTACTTCTCTTTAAAACTACAGTAATGTATGATCAGATTGGATCAGACTGAAAAGTTCCTTTGATTCTAAAACTTTTTTTTCACCAATCTTTTTTACTTTCTCTCTTCTCTTTTCCCTTTCTTTTTTCTTTGCCAGTCCTGGAGCTTGAATTCAGGACCAGGGCACTGTCCCTGAGACTCTTTGTGCTCAAGACTAATGCTCTATACCATTTGAGCCACAGGGCAATTTCTGGCTTTTTCTAAGTAACTTGTTGGAGATAAGAGTCTCATGAACTTTCCTGCCTGAGTTGGCTGAGAACCACGATGTTCAGGACATAGCTTCCTGACTAGTTAGAATTAAAGGTTGGAGCCACCTATGCCAGGCTTCCTTTCTCCCTTCTTTTCTTCATTCCTTTCTTTTCATTCTTTCATTTTTTTACTTTGGCTAATCTCCAAATCCTGGACACAAATGACATTCCTAACTCATTCTCTCAAGTAGCTGCTATTTCTACTGCCTAGAATGCTCTTCCCCAGACACCCAGCTGCTCACTCCCACATCCTGTCCCATCCCCACCCCCCCACCAAAAAGGTCTACTTTATGATACCCTGCTCAAAAATACAACCTTATGCACATGCATGCACACACACACAAGCATACAAACACACAGCATTCCCACTACTCATCCTACTCATTCTTTCTTCCTTACATCTTCCTTCTGATGTATTCTGTTTATTACTTTTGTAAATCTGGGTAATGTCATTCTCCATGCTTGAGTTAAAACTCACAAGGAGAGATACTTTTGTGCTATTCCCAGCATTGTGTAAGTCTTCAGCATGATGTCTCTCACCCTGTGGTCACTCAGTAAATATCCATTGAATGAAGGCCTACTGATTCCCTCACACACTTATTTGACAAGTATCTTGCTGCACATGGTCAAAGCTCTTTCCCACTACTTTCTCAAGATTCCCCTCCACAGCCCTTCTCACCCTTGCCTCATGGTCTCCTCACCTGTGTTTCCATACCCTTTGCCTGAAGCCTTTTGTGCCTCAATCTCACACATGGAGATGGAATGCACACACCAGCTCCAATGCTCCTCCTCTGGGAAGCCTTTCCATCCCACATTGGCTCCTCCCTCTTCAGTTCTTCCAAGTCTTTCCTCCAGCCCTGATCCAGTCCTGCTGGCTAGAAGCCTTCATAATGGTCTGTGTGATATTCTGGCTAAGCGGTGGTAGCCTCATTCTCTGGGCCAACTTTTGGTCCTGTCTCCTTCACCTGCTGAGCCAAATGCACTGCAGCTGTTCCATAAAGGTGTTCTAGCATGCCTGTGCATCAGACCATCCATTGAAAAGTCAAAGGTAGACCTGAGTTTTGGACAGAAAACTCATCTTGCCCCTTAAGACAAGGCTGGCATGGAATCATAAAATGACTTGCCTCCTTCTTGGCATACTGCCCCTCTCCCCAATCTCCACAATGCAACCCAACACTGAAATCACAGCGGCAATGAGGCACACTCTCTACTGCACTAGGAATACAAGACACTAGCCTCATAAGCCAAACCCACAGATGTGAATTGAAGTCCACTCCCTCACTCTGAGCCTCAGCTGCATTTCTTGGGGCAGCAAGGCCTTGTCTCCTGGAAGTCTCTACATCACTAAGAGGAGATCATTTCTGACACATCTAGCTCTGCATTGAGAGCTGAACTTGAAGGAAGAAAAGAGCACATTTTCCTTCCTAATTCCCTCTCGACGTGCACATCAGGTTGGGTTTGAAGGAGGCTGATTTCCAGAGGAATTCCTGAGCAGCCATCTGCTTGTGTGCTTCTGAGACATCTTGGTAAAGATAGAAGGAAGCTGCTATTCAATCATGCTGTTTCACTAGGAAATGGGGGTGCACATGTCCTTGAGTGTGCACATGTTCTGATATTCTAAGGGTGTTGATAGTTGATACACTTACACTATACATGTCCTTTCCCTGTCCATTCTGCACAGCAGACTAACACCACCTAACTTCCACACCCATTTTTAATGTGTCACTGACAAAGCTGTGTGTCAGTGACAGATAAGTACACAAATCCCTTTCATAACAACAGAGACACCAACCTGTGCCACAAGAGATGAGCAAAGTCAAGTGCATTGCCTGATGCTGGAGGCTCTGTAATCCTAACTATCCTAGAAGCTGATACCTGGATTGCAGTTACAGCCAGTCTGAGAAGACTCCATCTTCAATTAACTAGAAAAATACAGACATGGAGGTGTGACTCAAGTGAAGATCACCAGGCATGAACATGCAAATTGAAAGAGAGAAAGAAAAAGAAAGCCTGAGACAGAGAAATGGACAGAGTTAGAGACAGATTTAAGAACAGGAAGAAAAAAGAGAGGTAAGAAAAGAGGAAGATGAGGGGAAGGAAAAGTAGACTAAGAGACAGTATGAGGTAGAGGAAGAGGAGGAATGAGAGATGGTAGAGAGGGGGAAAGGTGGGGAAAGATGAAAGAGAAAATTGAGGGAAAAGGAAACAGAAAGAGAATTAAGGATAAAAGCACTGAGATAAAGCCTTGGTACCAGCACACACTCACAAACACATACACACAACCAAGAAACAAAAGGAAAAAAATATAAGGCATGGAAACATCATGGAATTTAACATTACTTCCCTCCCCACGTACCCTCTTCACTGAACACTGGACCATGAGTAGTTCAGGATTCCTCAGTTCCCTTCATGACCTTCCGCCTCTCAGTTCTCCTCCAGCATCAATGTTAACCCTGTCATTCACCAGGTGCCTATCCTTTACCCTCTTTAGGCATCACTGCTTCTATCATCAGAATCCCACCACATTCTTTGAGGAGCTCCCCAAATAATCCTGAACTGCACTTGTCCACCAGGAGACCCAGCCCTCCTCTTGCTACAAATCTCATCAGTCAGCTCTGCAGGCTCAGCCTCCTGACCCCAGTGTCCACAGAGCAAAATCCAGCTGTGCCCAAGTCCTTCCCATCACACACTTGTCACCCAAGACAGCATCAGCCCTCAGCACTTCCTCTGTGTGAAAATCTAATGGCCCTGGATGAACCAACACAAATAAGCCAGAGGTGGAGGGTCACATCCTATCTTACTGAATCGCCACTCATGTCCAGAAGTAGTAATCCCAGGCAGGGTCCATCCTCAGACCAAGTCCACAGAGGCCTGTTCCATCCACAGGCACCACTATACCTCCATGTTCTCTTAGGTCTCCTGCTCTTTCAGAGGTTTCTCCAGCTCTCACTGAAAGGAAGAGGAAATATTTTAATTAATATACTTTGTGATTCCAAAAATAGGCTGTACATGTTCACAATGGTCTCATATGTGAAAATCAGCACTCACATCACTCTGTTTACTTGAGGAGAAAAATTGGGCTAACAGAGGAAGTTGCAATAATGACTTCAGGGTGTATGCATTAGGGTCTTTCAAATATATGTTTTATCTTTTACCACTGTGAGCCAATAAGTGTGAAATCGGGTCCTCCTGGATGATGAATGTTGGGATACTGATGAGTGGAGGATTATAGCGAAAACAAACACAGAAGAAACTGCATTGAAATGGAGGAAAGTGGGGCAGAAAACCACTGACATGGTACATGGAGACAGGTCCCTCCTCTTTCCCAATGAAGACTTGCACTTATGCTCCAACCTAACCAGTATAACGAGTGTGCTCAAGAAAAGTTGGACCCAGTCATCTAGAGGCCACAGTAGGAGGAGCAGAGTCCAGGATGCCTCCTGACCCTCAGATCTATGGGCTTCAGCTCAAATGTAAAAAAAACAAATAAGTATATAAACAGACAAGAAACATACATGGAAGGTAAGGTGATTACCTGCTATAGCATTTGGAACAAAAACACCTCAAAGGACAAAGGTAAAAGGTTGTCGGATGAAGTCACCATGTGATCAAGCTGCAACCCCTACCACCTCTGAAGGTAAAGATACCTTCAGGCTACTTTTCCACTTGTCTTTCAGCCTGGGAAGGCCAGCTCAGTGTCAGATTTACTTTGACCAGAAATTCGGCTGCAGAATCCTGTAGCACCAGGCACTTGGCCTGAGTGTGTTACACGGAGACTGTGCCAGGTATGCTGGGCTCACAGCACTAGTCATGCCTCCTGAAATGAATGAACTAGTGTGTAAGGGACTGGTAAATAGTCACAACAATCAAGTCTCTGTGAGAGCTTGGGGGACTCTACTACTACTCTTCCATGAGGCCTAGCGGACCATTGCCAAGGACACTGGGCACATGGGAGGATGCTGCTACTGCTACCTTGGCAACCATGTGGTAACCATGAGGACATCGACCAGAGACAGGGAGAGAGAGACAGACAGACAGACACAGAGACAGGGGGACAGAGAGACAGAAAGACACAGACAGAGAGACAGACAGATATAGACAGAGCAATAGAGAGAGAATGGGCTGATCAGGCAAGTTTGAATCTCTTGGCAAGTATAAATTTAACAGACATAACAAAATTTCATGAAACCAAAAAACAAAATTTGGAGCTAATCCCCAAATAATGTACCTATTAAATCTGATTTTTTAAAAGATGGTTTTACTGTAGCCCAAGCCTGCCTTGAACTCAAGACCCTTCTGCATTATCCTTCTAAATGCTGGGATTAAAGGTTTACACTAACAGTCCATCATAAAAAGATCATCTCCCATCCTGAGCCTATCCAGGTGTACATCAAGGGTTGCACCTCTTAGAACATGCTTTTGTGACAGGAAATTCCAAAGGATTCATAGCTCTGGGTCAGATGCTACTACAACTCAGGAAATTACTAAGGTCTTAGGAGCTCTGATTGAGCACCCAGGGTCAATGACCAAGTAGTAGAACAAAAGATCGTACTACCACCCCTGTTACTCCGGAAAGCATGAGTGTTTTTGGATTTCTATGTCAGGAACCATGGAAAAATGCCAAATACATTATTTTACAACATCACAGGCAATCACAGGAGATTGTTTACAAACAGAATAAATGACTCAGTAAGTCATCCTATCAAGGGTAATGGGTTTCTTGGTAGTTACAAATATGGAAAAGAAAAAACATCCTGGAAGAATATTTGGAGTGAGATTGCAATTGGAGGTGTCAGTGTGAACTCATGATTTTGAGTATATATAGATGGATATATATACATATATTGGTGTACCAATAAGAAGTTGAGAAACTCAGGAGGTTAAGAGCTTGAACACTGAAGTTTGAGACTAGTCCAGGCAGGAAAGTTTATTAGACTTCACCTCCAAACCAACCAGCAAAAAGCAGGGCTTAAAGGGTGGCTCAATTACTAGGAAACAAGCGAAGCAAGCAAGAGGCTCTAAGTTTACATTTCTGTACTACTAAAAGAAATTAATATAAATTTAAATGTGTGTATGTGTAAATATACATGTATGTAGTTGTATATATCAATGCACACCCAGATACATGCATACATGTATTTTGTATATTAATTTTATATATTTTCCAGTTGTCTTCTCCAAAAGGGCCTAGGAACAATAATATCTCAAAAGAAAAGATGTTGGTTTCTAAATGCCAACCAGCCACAGCTCCTGGGATAATAGTTTATTCAAAGGCCAGAGCATGGAAGGTACTAAATAAACATCAATCTTGAGTATTAGTGAAGAACAAAAGAACTTATGAGGGCTTAGGGGTAGAGTGCTTGCCTAGCATCCATGAAGCCCTGGGTTCTTCAATGCCACATAAAGAGGAAAAGCTGGAAGTGGCACTGTGGCTCAAGAGGTAAAGTGCTAGCCTTAAGCAAAAGAAGCTCAAGGATAGTGCCCCCAGGCCCTGAGTTCAAGCCCCAGGATTGGCAAAAAAAATTAAATTAAATTAAATTAAAGCACTAATAAAAGTCTTTTAGAAGGAGCTCCCACTGGCCAAGTCTGGAACCATTTGCACATCAAAACCATGACAGGAGTGGAATTACAACCCAATGCATTCAACAGGAATCCCTTAGCCAGTTCAGATATGAATAAATATGTAAATACATAAGTAAACTGTCAGTGGTGTGAGGAATGGTATATTTCCACAGCCTTATGTGTTTTCTTACACATCACTCAGTCACAAAGGGAGAGGAGAATTTTTACATTAGAAAAACAGGCAAATTTGGCTATCTTCAAGTGATCAAAATTACCGACTTCAGTGGCTGGGAAGGTGGCTCAGTGGTAGAGTGCTTGCCTTGCATGCTCAAGGCCCTGGGTTCGATTCCTCAGCACCACATAAGAAAAAGCCGGAAGTGGCACTGTGGCTCAAGTGGTAGAGTGCTAGCCTTAAGCTGAAGAGCTGAGTGACAGCACCCAGGCCCAGAGTTCAGGCTCCATGACTGGACCCCCCCCAAAAAAATTACCTACTTCACTGCTGGGACAAACTGATGTCCCCAGCCACCTGGTGGGATGCAGTGGGAGGCACACAGTGTCACTTCACGACAGCCTTCCAACCATGCAAGACCCAAGTCAACTCATGATCAAACTTCAGACAAGACTAAGTAGAAAAACAATCAATAAAATAGAAGTGGCATATAATTTTGAAAACAGTCAAGAAAATCTTGAAAAATTTTCAAGATTGAAGAAGACGGCAGAGCCAGGACCAGTGAAGGCCATCTTGAATTCTGGACAGGATCTTTTCACTATCAAAACTATATCATGAGCCAGGCATTGGTGGTTCACGCCGGTAATCCTAGCTACTCATAAAGCAGAGATCTGAGGATCATGGTTCAAAGCCAGCACAGGCAGGAATGTCCATGAGAATCTTATCTTTAATAAACTACCAGAGAACCAGAAGTGGTACCATGGCTCAAGTGGAGAGCCCTCGCCTTGAGGAAAAAGAGTTCAGGGACAGAGGCTAGGGTATACAACTGACAAGTAAACAAACAAACAAACAAAACCCCATAATTTGAGCTGGGCTACTCAGGAGACTGAGATCTGAGGATCATAGTTCAAAGACAGCCTGGACAGGAAAGTTCTTACCACTCAATAAACAGCCAGTATCACACTCATCTCCAAACTAGGCAACGATCCAACAAAAAAAGAGAACTACAAACTAATCTCTTTGATGACCACATATACAAAGCTACTCAATAAAATTTAAGTCAAGTTTGTAGAGACCATAAGCCTTATAGACCATGATAATGACAATGTGCCTCATGAAGGTTAAAAAGTGTTTGTGACTTTAAGTATCTCTATCCCACAAAACTGTGAATTTTATGAAATGTATGTAATCACTTAATCTCAATTAAAAAATTAAAAACTTGAAAAAAAGGTGTTAAAATGTTTGACAAATAATGACCTTATGGGCTGGGAAAGTGGCTCAGTGGTAGAGCGCTTGCCCTGCATGCTCAAGGCCCTGGGTTCGACTCCTCAGCACCACATAAGCAGAAAGAAAAAAGCTGGAAGTGGCGCTGTGGCTCAAGTGGTAGAGCACTAGCCTTGAGCTGAAGAGCTGAGGGACAGCGTCGAGGCCCAGAGTTCAGGCCCCACGAACGGACCAAAAAGTAATTTAAAAAATTTAAAAAAAAAAAGAAATGAACTCATTACCTTACTCATGTAACTCTAACTCCTCTGTATAGCCTCTTTACAATAAAAGTTAAAAAAAATAAGTGAAGGGACAGAGTTCACACTTTGAGTTCAAACCACAACACTGACAAACACACACACAGAAAATCCTGGTGCAGGAAAACAGCATAGATATGGTAGAATAGAAGTAGTGATGGGCTAGGAATGTGGCTTAGTGGTAGAGTGCTTGCCTAGCCTGCATGAAGCTCTGGATTCAACTCTTCAGTACCACATCAACAGTAAAAGCTGGAAGTGGCACTGTGGCTCAAGAGGTAGAGTGCTAGCCTTAAGCCAAAGAAGCTCAGTGACATTGCTCAAGCCATGAGTTCAAACCCCAGGAAGAAGAAGAAGGAGGAGGAGGAGGAGGAGGACGAGGAAGAGGACGAGGAGGAGGACGAGGAGGACGAGGAGGTCGAGGAGGACGAGGATGAGGAGGAGGAGGGTGGTAATAAAACTCGTTCCCCCACCCTGCCCCCTCTCACTGAGTAGGTTTTTCATGGCATTGGCAGACTTGTATATTCAGAATAAAGTGAGATTTCTGATGGAATGCCTGGAAAGGAAAATACCACCTCTAAGAAATTTTCAGGGATGTTTCCAGTGGCAGTTTAGGCTGTGATCAGATTCTAGAAAAATTGCGCTTAAAACTCAAACTTTCTACCACCAATAGAATAATGTTTTCATTCATTCAATACAGTGTTTAGGATAACTACAAATTGCTAGAAATTTTCTCAAGAAATACCAAAGCCACTTAGGGTCAAAGCTTTTACATTCTAGCAAATAGCTACAAGAAAGGGGATGCTAATGAATGGGAATGCTAGCTAGTGCTTTGGAAAATTGAGAGAGGACCTAATAATTAGATTTAGGTGACTTTGAAGAAAGGTACAAAAAAGAAGAGGAGAATGTTGCATGAGAGAAAGAGGAATGTGGAATGTTGAATGGAAGTGTGACGGAAAAGCACTCCTGTGTTGCAGTTCATGTGCAGGAGGTCAGGATTAAACCAAAAGTTCACCTCTGGCTGGGTTCTGGTGGCCCACATCTGAAATCTTAGCGACTCAGGAGGATGAGCTCTGAGGACCTGGTTCAAAGCCAGCCCTGGCAGGAAAGTGAGACATCTCTAATTAACCATCAGAAAACCAAGTGGAACTGTGGCTCTAAGTAGTGGAGTTCTAGCCTTTTGTGAACAAACAGTCTTAGAGAGATTCATGAACAGGAAGAGAGAAAGAGAGGTAATGGAAAGGAGAGAGGAGAGGAAGATGAGAAGAAGGGGAAGTAGAGGAGGAGATGGTATAGGTTAGAAGAGGAGGGAAGAGAGATGATGGGGGGAAAGGAGGAAAAAGGGGAGAGAGTGAAGTGAAAGAAACAGAAAGAGAATAAGAAAAATTACACAGACGTCAAGCCCCAGCTCTAGCACGTACTCACGTACACACACACAAACAAAGAAAAAGGGAAAATAGTGAAATCAAGAGTACTTCTCTTCCACCCATCCTCTTCACTGAACACTGGTCCACATGGAATTTAAGATTCTTCAGCTCTCTTCATAACCTGGATCTCATCATTTCTCCTTTATTATTGCTGTCTACCCTATCATTCACCATGTACCCATCTTTGCCCTCTTGTGGCCCTCATTGCTTCATTCACTAGAATCCCATCCATTCTTTGAGGGAATCACTGCTACTCAAATTTCCCTGAGCTGGATCAATGACAGCCCAGCCTTCCTCATGCTGAAAATCGCATCAGTCTGCTCTACAGTCTCAGCCTGCTATTCCCAGTGTACACATAGCAAAGGCCAGGTCTGCCCAATTCCTCCCCCTCATATGCTTGTCACCTAAAGGCAGCATCAGTCTCCACATAGCCTCTCTGGGCAAAGCTAATGTCCTGCCTAAACCAAATATCGCACCACAAATATCGCAGTGGTGAAGGCTCATATCTAATCTTCCTGAATTTCTGTTCATGTGGGAATACAGTTAGCCCAGGCAGGATGTGTCTACAGGCAGAGTCCATCCAGGCCCCGTCCATCCACAAGTACCACTATATCTCCATGCCTTCTCAGGTCTCCTTTTCCTTCATATATTTCACCATGTTTAGCTGAAACAAAGGGGTTATATTTTAACGTATACACTTTGTGATTCCCAAAATGCACTCTTGGTGTTCAGAATGATTGACTATTGAACATCAGCTCCCCCAGCACAGTGGTTCACCCAGCATAAAAATTAGGGTATACTCTTCCATGAGGCCAATGGTCTTTCCCTTGGAACTGCCAAGGGAAAGCACCATACCCAAAGCCTGGTGCTCTGGGGAAAGGGTGTCAGCTGGCGGCCACTCTGGGGACTCATTGTGTCTCTACCAAGATAAGCTAACACTCAGTGCTGATCCACTTGTACAGTGCACATGTCCCTCCCTCCCTGTCAATTTGTCTACCAGCCCACCACGCCCTTTCTCCCACAACCATTTCTGAGGTCTCACTCACACAGCTGTGCCTCATATAAGCACACAAATCCCTTTCATAACAACACAGAAAACAAGGTATGCCACAGCAGACTAACAAAGTCAAATGCACTGCCTGATGCTGGAGGAGCTGCCTGTCATCCTAACTATCCCAGCAGCCTGTCTGGGAACACTCCATCTTCACTTAACTAGAAAAATGCAGCCCGGGAGCTATCATGTAATGGTAGTGTAATAAACAGCATGGCCAAAGGCATCCTCCTCCCCCCCCACATGCTGAGCTCATTGTTCCCCTGGGCCTAGCTGTATGGGGGGGGGTCAAGAAGGGATGGAACAGTGGGCTTCGTGGGGGCAGGGCAATTAGTGGAGGTTGAAACTTTTATAGCTGTTGGAGTGGGGGAGGGGCCCAGCCTATATATAGGCTGTCTGTTCTGAGGAGTAGGGGCTGGGGAGAGACAGACAGCAAGAGGCTCCATCCAGAGCAGAGCAGAGCAGAGCAGAGCAGAACAGAGCAGGGACACCCTGTGAAGAGCTCTGAGGCCTGAGGATAGGCCACTGGAGAGGCAAGCAGAGGAGGAAGGAAGCAAAAGGAAAAGCCTTCCCCTTTGGAGGTTTGCAGACTATTTGGAGGTTTGCAAGTCTGGAGGTGTAACTCAAGTGATAGTAAACAAGACATGACCATGCCAGCTGAAAAGGAGAAAGCGTGAAAGAGGGAGGAAAAACCAGAGAGAGTCAGAGTCAAATTCATGAGCAGGAAGTGAAGGAGAGAGAATGGAAGTGTGCATGAAAGGAACAAGAAGTGGGATAGGGGAAATAGAATAGTAGAAGTTATGGGGAGAAAGAAAAGGGAAGAAGATGGTAGAGGAGGGAATGTGGGAAAAGGGAAGATAGGAAGGAGAAAAAAAGGAAACAGAATAAGAAAACAGCACTGAGGTCAAGCGTCCAAGTACCAGCATAAGCATACACACAAAAAGAAAAAGGGGAAAAAAAGCATGGAGGAATCATGGAAATCAAAATTACTTCCTTCCACCTACCCTCTTCACTGACCACTGGTCCATGTGGAATTCAGTATTCCTCAGCTCCTTTCATAACCTAGCTCCTGTCATTTCTCATTTAGGTTTAGTGTGCATCCTGTCATTTACCAGGTACTCATCTTTGTCCTCTTGTGGCCCTCAGTGCTTCTCTTACCAGAATCCCATCTCATTCTGCACCCCAAATAGCCCTGACCTGGACTCCTCATCCACCAGGAGGCCCAAGCCCAGCTCTAGCTGCAAATCTCAAGTCTTCTCTTCAGGCTCAGCCTCCGGATCCCAGTGCACACATAGCAAAGGCCTAACTCCTCCATTACACACTTGTCACCAAAGGCAGCATCAGCCTCAGCAACTGCCTCTGTGTGCAGATCTAATGTCCCTGGCTGAATCAACACTAATAGCCCAGGGGTGGAGGATCACATCCAATCTTACCCAACTTCTGCTCATGTACAGATGCACTCATCCCAGGCAGGGTCCATCCAATATCTTCATGCTTTCTTAGGCTTCTTGCTCCTTCACAGATTTCTCCACCTCTAGCTGAGAGGAAGGAAAAGTATTTTAATTCATACATTTATATGATTCAAATTTGGTGGGGGGGAGGATTGGGAATGAGGGTGGGGGGAGGATGGAAGGGATGGGGAGGGGAAACAAAGGAGGAGGCTACAATGCTTGATAAGAAATGTACTCATCTTGCCCATGTAATTGTAAACCCTCTGTACAGTATTTTCCCAATAAAAATTTTAAAAATAAATAAATAAAAACAAAAAAATGAGCTCTGGATGTTCAGAATTCTGCTCACCCGCACTCTGATACCCTAAGAACAAAAACAGGGCTCTGCTATTCTTCCATGAGGCTTAGAGCCTTCTCATGGGAACTGAAGGGGAGAGGAAGAACAATGCCCAAATTCTGGGTGTTAGCTGGGGGACTCTGGGAACTCACAGAATCTCTACCCAGATATGACATCACTCAGTGTTCAAACCCTTCAATTTTGCACCTACTTCTCAACCTGTGCATTTGGCATAGCAGCCTACCACACCTGTCCTTCCCCCAACCATTTTCAAGGTGTTCCTCACACACCTGTCCCTCAGATAACTACACATCAGAGAAGCCATCCTGTGCTACACCAGTTTAACAAGATCAAAAGCATTGCTGATGGTGGTGGATCATGCCTGTAATCCTAACTCTTCCAGAAGCTAACACCCCGAAGATCACAGTTAAAGCCAACCTGGGCAGACTTCATCTTCAATTAACTAGAAAAATCCTGGCTTGGAGGTGTGACTCAAGTGGTACAGCACCGGTTATGAACATTCAAACTCAAAGAGAAGATCTAGAGAGGCAGGAAAGAAAAAGACAGATTTATGAGGACAGAGGAAGGGAGAAGGGAAGAGAAGATGAAGAGAAGAAGAAAGAGAATAGGAAAAGAGGAAGAAGAGGAAGAGATGAATAGTCTGGAGTGAAGTTACCTGGAAAAGGGGAGAGAGGAAATGGGGAGAAAGAAGAGAGAGAAAAGGAGACACAGAGAAAATCACCCAGTTCAAGTGCCAGTACCAGCACACACTCACAAATACATACCCACAACAAAAAGAAAGGAACGGAAAGGACTGAGAAAATAAGGAAATTAACACTATTTCCCTTCCCATCCACCCTCTTCACTGGAGACTGGTCCATGTGGAATTCAGGAGTCCTTAGCTTCATCTTCTCAGCTGTCTTTCAGCATCAGTGTCAACCTTGCCTATCAGGAAGGTGCCCATCCTTTGCCCTCTTTTGTTCTGCATTGCTTCTTCTCAATGGAATACATTCTCAAGCTGTTAGCTGTGCTCTATTCCCCAAATAATCCTGAGCTGGATCATTGATCCAACAGAAGTCACAGCCCACCTTCTGCTGCAAATCTCATCAGCTGCTTTGCAGGCTCAGCCTCCTGACCCTTGTGCACACATAGCAAAATCAGGTGTGCCGAAATCCTCCCTATTACATGCTTGTCAGCTGAGGCAGCATCAGACAAAAGCACTTGCTATGTGGAAATCTAATGCCGCTGGAGAAGCGAACACAAATAACCCAGTGATGGATCATATCCAAACATACTGAATTTCTGCTCATGTCCCAATACAGTCATATCAAGCAGGGCCTATCCATAGGCAAAGTCCATCCAGGCCCCGTCCATCCACAGGCACCAATATATCTCCATGCTCTCTCATGTATCTTGCTGCTCCTTCCTAGGATTCTCCACCTTGTGCTGAAAGGAAGGGTAATGTTTTAATTCATAAAGTTTGTGGAGCTAAAACTGGGCTCTGGATGTTCAGAAGGTTCTAATACTTTAGACTCAGGTCTCCCAGTAATCTTGTTTCCCTAAGGGAACAAAATGTACTTTGCTATTTCTCATGAGGCCTAGAGACTTCAACAGAGAAAAGCCAAGAGAAAGAAAGCACTGTGCTGAAGCATGGTGCCCTGGAGAAGGGGTGACACCTGGGGGCCTCTGAGGGGACTCCCAGAATCTCTATCAAGATATCCCAATTCTCAGTGCAGACACTCTTGAACAGTATACATGCCTTGCCTCTCTATTGATTGTACACACTATCCCACAACCCCCTTCAACATCCATTTGTAACTTGTCCCTCACACAGCTGTCCCCCAGACAAGTACACAAATCCCTTTTTCCACATTAGAAAAGCCAACCTGTGTCTCACCAGATGAACAACGTCAAAAGTACTGCCATGTATGTATGGTTCTAGACGGAAATCCTAACTATTTCAGAACTTCACACCCAGAACAGAGTACTTAAAGCCAGCAAAAACACAGCATAGAAATGTAGGCTTGGCATCTAATCTTCAATAATGGAGCTAAAAAGATAGAATCGAAGAAAGACAGCCTCTTCAGTAAATGGTGCTGGCAAAATTGGTTAACTACTTGTAGAAAACTAAAGCTAGATCCTTATATATCATGCTGCACAGAATCAACTCCAAATGCATCAAAGACCTCAGAGTCAAAGCAGACACTCTGAAAACATTACAGGATAGAATAGGAGAAACCCTAGGTCTCCTTGGCACGGGTCCAAATTTTTTTAATAGAGACCCAGAAACTCAACAAATCAAAGAAAGGTTGGACAAATGGGAGTGCATGAAATTGCAGAGCTTCTGCATGGCAAAGGACATAGCTAGCAAGATCAATAGAAAGCCCACGGATTGGGAGAAGGTCTTCATACAACGGACAAGGGTCACATAACTAAAATATACCTGGAAATCAAAAAATTAAATCCCCCAACAACAAATCTTCAAGGAAACAACTGCCCAACAATTAAGTCGGCTAATAACTTAAAGAGAAACTTCTCTGAAGAGGAAAGAAGTATGGCCAATAGACACATGGCCAATAGACACATGACCAATAGACACACCTCCCTAGCCATAAATGAAATGCAAATCAAAACAACATTGAGATACCACCTCACCCCAGTTAGGATGGCTAAAATCAAGAACTCTAATAACAACAGATGCTGGAGTGGAACTTTACTGCATTGTTTTTGGGAGTGTAAACTTGTCCAACCACTTTGGATAGTAGTATGGAGGTTCCTCAAAAGACTCCACATAGACCTCTCCTATAACCCAGCATTCCCACTTTTGGGCATTTACCCAAATGCTCACAAACAATACCACACTAAAGCTACTAGCGAAACTATGTTTACTGTAGCATTATTTACCATAGCTAAGATATGGAACCAACCCAGATGCCCCTCAGCAGATGAATGGATCAAGAAAATGTGGTATATATACACAATGGAATTCTATGTCTCCATCAGAAAGAATGACATTGCCCCATTTGTTAGGATATGGAAAGACTTGGAAAAGATTATATTAAGTGAAGTAAGCTAGGTCCAAAGAAACATAGGTCCCATGGTTTCCTTTATTTGCAATAACTAGTATATATCTGAGTCAAGCAGAAACAGTCAGATAAGTTGATGTAATGGGGAAATGAACCCTAAGATATGTATTCAAATGTTTTTTTTTTCTTTCATGGGATTGTTTCTAACACATAAGATTATTTCTTTGTTGCTTTGTATGTCCCTCCCCAACAGTATAACCCCTGCTTTCACTGTATTTGATGTTGGTATAATTTGTGGAGGGGAAGGGAAAAAACAAATCTTTTAAATAGGGAATACAGGTGGACTTATTGCAACAATGAGATGTACAAGTCGTTATGTTGAAAACAAACTTTACAACTTTGGCAGAGTAGGGGTGAGGGGAGAGGAGGATTGCAGGAGGGAGGATTGACTGGGGGGGGCGGGGGAAGGATGGGAAGGGATGTGAAGGGGAGACAAAGGAGGAGACTACAATGTTTGATAAGAAATGTACTCATTATCTTGCCCACGTAATTTTAACCCCTCTGTACAGTATTTTCACACAAAAAAATGCAGGCTTGGAGGTTGGAATCAAGTGGTAGAGCACCTGTGATGTACATGCAAACTGAAAGAGAAAGAGAGGAGAGATAGAGACAGAGACAGAGGCAGAGAGACAGATTCATTCAAATATCTGCTCATGTGTAGACACAGTCATCCCAGGCCTGGTCCATCCACAGATATCACTATATATCCATGCTTTTTCAGGTCTCTTGTTTTTTAACATGTTTATACACCTCTACCTGAAAGGAAAGAAAATTAGCTTAATTCATACACTTTTCCAGTGTAACCAGGGACTCTGTTTGCTCAGAATGTTCTCAAATTTGAAACTCAGCTCCCTCAGCACTCTGATTCCCATTAGAGAAATTTGGACTCCCAGGGCAGTTGCAATTGTAAGTAACCTGTGTAGGAAATCGGGTCTTTAAAATTTACTATTTTTTTTTTACTGTGAGTAAATAAGTCTGAAATAAGGGACTTTTGGATGATGGCATAATGTTAGAATGGTGATTAGGTGTAGACAGAACACACAAGAAACTGCATTAAAATGGAGGAAAGTTGGGGCAGAAACTACTCTCATGGTCCATGGAGACAGTTCTCTCTATTTTCCCAATGAAGATGTGCCCTTGAGTTTCGACCCAGCCAGAGAAAATAGTGTTCTCAGGAGTTGTACACAGTCACCTAGAGACTGCCAAAGGAGAAACGAGTCCAGGATGCCACCTTCCCCTAAGATCCCCCTGAAGCCCAAGGGCCTCACTTTAAACCTAAGTAAACAAACTAGGTAAGTAAGTAGGAAAATATGCAACAAAATATGCAACATATCTGGAAGGTGAGATGATGACCTACTGCAGCATTTGGGACACAAACACCTTAGTGTTCGGAGACAAATGGGAAAAGTTGTTTAATAAAGTGACATTACTTGAAAGTAAGGGATTGAGGTGTATTCACCAAGCTCAGAAGGTACAGACAGCTTGAGGCCACATTTCAGCCTACTTTTCAAAATTTAAAAGTCAGCTCCTTGTCAGCTGTCCTTTCACTAGAAAGAATGCTAGCTGGAGAACCCCCTAGCTATGCTAGGACTATGCCTGGCTATGCTGGATTGAGACCTTTGCTGAGGATACTGGGCACACAGCAGTGTGAACTTCCTGTATGACTCCCTCCCCTCCTGCAGCTCTTCAATTCCACACCTCTCTGATTTTCCACACCCTAGTGCTGTGGCAGAGTTCTGCACATCTTTCTCTGGAACAGCTTTGTTCTTAAACTGTGGACATTAGTTTGGGGGCTTCACACAGTACCAGAGTTTGTGAAAAATGGTGACTATCCTGTGAGCCACACTCTTCCAGCCCCATCACTTATTCCATCTGGAGGCTATGGATTCCCCGTGTGGCTGCCAAGACGGAAGGGCATTCTCAACCAAGTGTCAACTCTCTAGTCTGCTCAGCCAGCTAAAAGAATCCTGGCCCCAGATTAAGCTAGTACTGGAGCTTTGTGGGGAGCAGAGTGGAAGGACAGGCAGACTAGGACCTTGGCCTCTCTTCAGAGGCAACTGTTTGTTATCATCTGGCAATTGAAATTCTGAGGGCAAACTGAAGGTGTTAAGTTGTGCAGCGAAGCTGACTCCCCTTCATTGAGAGAGGGCTAGTGCAAAGTTCCTGAGGAGTTGTACACAGTGGAATAGCTAAAGTCATCATTTTCCACTCCACACTTCTGGCACTCTCTTTTTAGTTTTCTTGGATGACCAGATAGGTACTCATGGCTTCATTGAATGCCCTGTCCTGGATTGCCTTTTCAATGTCAGCTATATTGTACCCCATGTCACACAGAACTGTGACACTAATGGAGTCCAGCTTGCTGGGCAGTGGCTCATCAGGAAGCAGGCCAAACCCCACATCTACAGCCAGCCATGGGTTTCTCAGTGACATCCACAGTCAGCAGTTTGGAAAGTAGATTGTGTCTCTTCGCAGATAGATAAAAGGGAGCTTTGTACATGGCCTCAAGGATGTGTAGCCATGTCTGCCATCTTCCTCCCTTCAAATGGGAACTTTCCTGTTGTCCTCACATACAGAAGCATACCTGGGATCTAAATGTCCTGTTTATAGACATCATACATTTTGTAAAGGAACATTTCACGAGGTCTGAATTTCAAGGCTCCACAAAACTCCTTTAGCAACTGCCCCAGCAACACCGTGATGCTCAGCCCAAAATCACTGACTTTGGCATTGCATTTGCCATCCAACATGATGTTCCTGGGCTTCAGGTATCTGTGTGTGATTTCGTTCTTGTGAAGGTATTGCATAGCACTCACCATCTGCTTGAACAGCCTCCTGGCTTCATAATTGACTAGGTGGTGGCAGGAGGATTTGCCAGTCAACCCTATCCTGTACTGGCTGTTGTTACTACATTTTGTCACAACTCACTTTCAAGGCCTTTTGAGTCAGGTTGGGTGGAGTTCCTGCCTCTTGTCTCTTGAAGGGTTATTCATTTGCTTTGAAATTAAAATGTCATCAATTTGAAATTATTTACATTGTTTCAAAACCAAACAAATTGATGTTCGTATGTTTTTTGGTCATGTGCGGGCTTGAACTCAGGGCCTGGGCACTATTCCTGAGCTCTAATGCTCAACCACTTTGAGCCACAATGCCACTTACAGTTTCCTGGTGGTTAACTGAAGATAAGTGTCTCATGGGCTTTCTACTCAGGGTGGCTTTGAACCTAGAACCTCAGATCTCAGTCCCCCAAGGAACTAGGATTACAGGTGTGAGCCACCAGTACCTGACACAAATAGGATTTTAAAAAGATGCCAAGTTTAACCTTAGGATAAGACCATGAGGTCCGAAGGGCTGAGACCTTACCATAACTGTTGCTGAGTAGTTCAAGTTCTTGTCTGCCATTGCTCTGTAAAGGACTCTCTGTTTATCTGAGTTTGCCCATAGCAATGTTTTTATTTTGTATTTTATTTCATTTTTAAAAGGTTTCATTGACATTATTTTCCAAATATGTTTATGGAACAGCCACCATTGTCAATTGCCGGAAGTGGAAAAGTTCCCAAGGTGTTATTTTTAATAAGTCATTACTAACTATTATGATGCAGGATGGAACTCTTAATGGCTCTTGAAGGAAGATAGAATCTTTCCTAATTAGGTTTTTATATTCTATAAGTAATTGTACAGGACTCAGAATGTGCGTTAGTGGTAGAGTGCTCACCTAGCATGCACAAAGCTCTGCTTTTGCTTCCTCAGTTCCACATACATAGAAAAGCCAGAAATGGAGCTGTGGCTCAAGTGGGAGAGTGCCTCAAGCAAAAGAAGCTCAGAGACAGTGCCAAGGCCAAGTTCAAGACCCAGGACTGGCAAAAAAAAAAAAAGAGACAGGGGTAAATGATCTGAATAGAAATTTCCAAAAAGAAGAAATGCAAATAGGCAAAAATATATGAAAAAATGTCCAGTGTCTATAGCCATGCTGGAAAACTTTTAAAAAATCAAAATGATAGAAAGATAACACATGCTGGCCAGGATGAAGAGAGAACTCCTGTCAGACAGATTGTAAATTGATACAAGCATTATGGCAAACAGTTTGAAGGTCTCTAAATAAATACATGAACTCAAGTACAATTATAATATGTCTATTTCTAGATTATTTATAGCAGCTCAGGTATAGATTCAGTCTAAATGTCTATCAATGGAGAAATTGGTAATGGTCTCTCTCTTTCACACACATATACACATGCACACACACATACATACTCACACACACATACACACACACATACACACACACACACAAACACACACAAAGGAGAATTTTCCAAGCATAACAGTGATTGGAAAGCTATCATTTCGTGACAAATGGAAGCAAAGATTAAGTAAGGTTATCGAGACAAATGGCCCAGGATCGCTCAGATATGTAGAGAATAATGTTGACCATGGACTAGTGCTGGCCAGAGATTGGGAAGGAGGGATGAAAAGGGGGAAGGTGAGGTTTGTTTGATCAGTGTGTGTCATGTCCTGTGTACGATTACTACTTGCTTATAAAAAGCATCAATATTAAGATAGTCATCTTCCATTTCCAGAAGAGAACCATTTCTCTCTGCCTAGATGACACCACTGCAGCCTAGGCCCCTGCCCCTGTCCCTAGCTGGTCTTCCCATTCCCCCTTCCCTGTCCCTCCCAAAATCATCCTTGTAAACACAACCCACAGCATACTATTCTCTGTCTGTTTATGAGTGTGGGTGGGTGCAAGCACAGGCCAATACGTGGGCTTGAAATCCATGTTCAAGGTGAGTGCTCTACTCCTTAAGCCACAGCTCCACTTCCAAGTTTTCTGGGGTCATGCACTTTCCTACACAGGAAAGATTTTAATAATGACCTGGCAGCAGCCAGCCATAGAATACTTTTTTTATCTGCATGCATGTTGTTTTTACTATAGCACCATTCACAATAATATAGGGAATCATTCAAGTGTCAATCACTGGACCAATAAAAAGACAGTACATACATATTGTAGTACATTATTCAGCCTAAAAAAATAAACAATAAATTTTCCTGGCTCTGGTGGCTGCTGCTTGTCATCCTAACTATACATGAGATAGGAGGATTGAAGTCAAAGCCAGCCCAGGCAGGAAAGTCCATGAGACTCTTACTTCAAATATCCATCAGAAAACCAGGAATGGAGCTGTGCCTCAAAGAGGTAAAGTGTTAGCCTTGAGCTAAATGCTCAGGGACCACTTACTGGCCCTAATTCAAGCACCAAAAAGGAACCAGAAAAAAGAAACCAACACTCAGACACTATGGATGGAACTGGAGGACACTCAGTTTCATGAAGTAATACAGGCAGAGGAACACCAATATCAAACATACCCTTTCATATTGGAAGAAATGTGGCTTTAGAATAGACAGGAGAACTACAGGACATTGTTGAAGCATGATGGGTCACCCCTCTGCCCACAGCCTCCTTTGGTGAAGGAAGCTTCTCTGATCCTGTCTCTCTCCACTGAGCCCAGGCTTCCTTGCTGCAGCCACACTGGCATTTGCACTGTACCAGCTGGGGGCCACTGCTATTCCAACTGCCTGGAATGCTTTTCCCAACACCCAGCTGCTCAATCCCCTATCCTTCCCCAAAACCCCCTTGCCAAACAGGTCTCCTCTGATACTTAAAAATAAAACCTTGTGCACATGTGTACACAACACACATCTGCAAACACACAAAAACATAGAGTATTTCCAACACTCATCCTGAATTTTTCTGCCTTAATCTTCCTTTTCATATATACTATGTGGTACTTTTGTAAAGTTTGGGTATTCTCATTCTCCATGCTTGAGTGTAAACTCACAAAGAGAGGTATTTTTATGCTGTTCCCAGCATTCTGTCAGTCTTCAGCATGATGTGACTGATCCTGTGGGCACTCAGTAAATGTCCATTGAATGAAAGCCTACCTATTCCCTCACACACTTATTCAACAAGTATACTGCCATACATGGTCAAAGCTCTTTCCCACTGTTTTCCCATGACTCCTCTCCACAGCCCCTGTCACCCTTGCCTCGTGGTCTCCCCACCTGTGTTTCCAAGCCCTTTGCCTGAAGTTTCTGCCCCTCAATCTTACATATGGAGATGGTGTACACACACCAAATAACCTGTTCCTCCTCTGGGAAGCCTTTCCATACCACCTCAACTCCTCACTCGAGTTCTTCCAAGTCTCTCTGCAAGCCATGAACCCGTCCTAGGTAATGGTCTGTGTGACATTGTAGCTAACCTGTGGAATCCTCATCCTTAGGCCAACTTTTCGTCTTCTCTCCAAGTGCTGAGCCAAATGCACTCCATCTGTTCCACAAAGGTTTAGGAGTGTTCTAGCATGCACATGCATTATAATGTCAATTGAAAAGTCAAAGTGAGACCTGAGTTTTAGAGAGTGAGCTCATCTGGCCCCTTAAGACAAGACTGGCATGAAATCATAAAATGACTTGCCTCCTGCTTGGCACAAGGCCCTGGCCACAGCCTCAAGGGTCCACAATGCCCCTCTTCCACATCTCCTTAATGCAACCCAATACTGAAATCCTACCCAGTGCAGCAGTGATTAGGCACCCTCTCTACTGCTCTGGGACTACTATAAACTAGCCTCAAGACAAACCCACTGACATGAACTGAAGTCTACTCCCTCATTTCAGGACACCTGAGACAAAGAAAAAGAACTTAGAAACCATGGAAATTCACAGTTCTTCCCTCCCGACCCACCCACTTCACTGAACAATGATCCATGTGGAATTCAGGTGTCCCTAGTTTCCTCCTCTCAGCTCTCCTTCAGCATTAGGGTCAGCCCTGACTATCAGCAAGGTGCCCATTTCTTGTATACTTTTGGCTCTCAGTGCTTTTGTCACAAAAATCCTATCTTATTCTCTGGGAAGAGCTCTGTTCCCTAAATAACCCAGAGGTATACCCTGTTTCACTGGGAGCCTCAGTCTTCTCCTGCTGCAAATCTCATCAGTCTGCCCTACATGCTCAGCCTCTTGACTCCAGTGAACATACAGCAGAGGTCCAATGTGTCCAATTCCTCCTCATCACACACCTGTCACCCAAAGGCAGAATCACCCTCAGTACTTCCTCTGTGTAGAAATCTAATGCCCTGCTGAACAAATATCCCAGTGGTGGAGGTTCATATCTAATCTTACTGAAGTTCTCCTCATGTCTGCATGTACTCATCTCCATCCACATGCTCCTATATTTTCATTCTTTCTTAGGTCTCTTGCTCATTCAAAGGTTTCTCCACCTCTAGTTGATAGGAAGGAAAAGTATTATATTTCCTACATTTTTTGGTTCAAAAATGGGCTCTGGAGGTTTATAGTGTGGCAATATTTGAAACAGCTTCCTCCACACTATGTGCCCTAGGACAATAATCAGGCCCTACTCTTCTTCCATAAGACCTAGAGGCTTCCCCTGAGAACTGCCAGGGAAAAGGAAACACCATGCACAAAGCCTGGTGCTCTGGGGAAGGGGGGTGTCAACTGGAAGCATCTTTGGGGACTCAAAGGGTCTCTCCTAAGAATCTGACATGTCTCAGTGCTGAAACCCTTGTATTATGGAAATGTAATTCTCTGTCCATTTTCCACAGCAGCCCAACCCAACACCCTTTCCTTCCCCCAAACATTTCTAAGTTGTCCCTCATACAAGTATACAAATTCCTTTTGTAATTACAGAGAAACCAACCTGTGCTGTACCAGATTCACAAATTCTAGGTGCTGGAGGCTCACCTGTATAATCCTAACTACTGCACACGCTGACACTGAGAAGACTGTAGATAAAGCCAGCTTGAGCAGACTCCATGTCCAACTCAGTAGAAAATCAGGACTAGAAGAGTGACTCCACTGGTAGAACATCAGCCAGAAACACATTCACACTCAAGAGAGAGAAAGGGAAAGAGGGGGAGAAGGAAAATGGACAGGGAGAAAAACAGAGGGACATGCATACATACCTAAAGACAGAGTGACAAAGAGACAAATTCAGGAGAAAGGATTGAGTGAGAAGAAATGGGATAGGGAGAAGAGAAAGATTAGAGGGAGGAGAAAAGGAGAGGGTGTAAAAAAGGAGAGATTAAAGACATTAGAGGGGAGGAGGGCCCAAGGAAAGGCCACAGAGGGAAAAGGAGACTGAGAAAGAGAAAAAGAACAAAGTTCAAGCCAGCACACTCCCAAATGCATACACACAACAAACAAAAAGACAAGAAAAAGCATTGAGAAATCATGGAAATTAATAGTACTTCCTTCCCCACCCACCCTATTCACTGAACACTGTTCCATGAGTTCAGCATTCCTTACATTCCTCCTCAGGTCTCTTTCAGCATCAGTATCAACCCTGTCTTAAACCAGTTATGCATCCTTTGCCTATTTGGACCCTTATTGCTTCTCTCACCGGAAATCAATCTCATTCTTTGAGAATAGCATTGCTTCCCAAATACCCCTGATCTACCAGGAGCCCCAGCCCTCTTCTTACTGCTAATCTCATTAGTCTACTCTGCGGGTTCAGCCGCCTGACCCAGTGTACACATAGAAAAGGCCAGGTTTGCCCAACTCCTCCCCATCACACACTTGGCACCCAAAGGCAATATCAATCCTCAGCACTGCCTCTGTGTGCAATTCTAATGCCCTGGGTGAACCAATACAAATATTCTAGTGTGAAGGCTCACATCTTACCGAATTTTGTTCTTGTGGGAAAGCAGTCATCCCAGGCCACCCAACCACGGGTGTGGTCCATATACAACCGAAGTCCATCCAGGCTATGTCCTTAAACAGATCCCAGTTTATCTCCATGATTCCTCAGGTCTCCTGTTCCTTGATCACCTCTAGCTGAAAAGAAGGGAATGTATTTTAATTCATACCCTTTGTGATTCCAAAAATGGCCTCTTGATGTTCAGAATGTTCAAATATTTAAACTTGGCTCTGATAGCATTCTTTATTCCCCAAGGAGAAAAATTGGGCTCTGCTATTCTTCCATGAGGCCTAAAGTCTTTACTGGGAAACAGAAGCACCATGTACAAGCTGGCTGCTCTGGGAAAGGGGGCCTCTCTGGGGACTCATAGAGTCTCCACTAAGAATCTGACACCTCTCAGTGTACTTGTACAGTGCACATGTCATCCTTCCCTGTCCATTTACACCAACCCATCACCCCTTCCTTCCACAAACAATTTTTTTTAATTTAATTTAATTTTATTTGTGAACATACTGTACAGAGGAGTTACAATTACATGGGCAGGATAATGCGTACATTTCTTACCAAGCATTGCAGCCTCCTCCTTTGTTTACCCTTCACATCCCTTCCCAGCCTCCCCCAATCCCAATCCTTCTCCTTCCCCCTCCCCCCCCCACACCGACGTTGTAAAGCTCGTTTTGGACATGACAACTTGTACTTCTCATTGTTGCAACAGGTTCCACAAACAATTGTAAGGTGACTCTTACACAGCTGTCCCTCACATAAATACACAAATCCCCTTTCAAAATAGAGAAACTAACCTTTGCCACACCAGATTAACAAAGCCAATTGCATTCCCTGATGCTGTAGGCTCTTGTCTGTAATCCTACCTATCTCCCAAGGTGACACCTTGAAGACTGCATTTACAGCAAGTCTGGGAAATCTCCATCTTCAAGGAAATAGAGAAATGCAAGCCTGAACTGTAACTCAAGCAGGAGAGAACCAGACATAGCCATGAAAACTGAGAAAGAAGAAAAGAGGAAGACAGAGAGGGAGAAAGGGAAAGAGGGAAAAAAGGGAGAAGTGCACAGAGAGAAGAGGAGTGAGGGAGGTGGATGGAGAGAGAGACAGATTCAAGGGCAGGAAGAGAGTGAGAGGGAATGGTAGAGGGTAGTAGTAGAACATCAAGAAGAGGAACAGGAGAAGTAGAATAGGAGTAGTTATGGGAGGAATGAAAACAAAGGAAGAAAAATGGTGGGCAGGGGCAGGGAGAAGGTGAGAAAAGTGGAGAGAGAACAGAGAAGGCAAAGGAAATAGAGCATAAGAAAAAAAGCACTGAGGTGTAGCAGCACACACTCACAAACACATACACACAAGAAACAAAAGGAAAAAAAATAAAAGAATAGCAATTGAGAAATCTTACAAATCAACAGTTAATTCTTTCCCAACCACTGTCTTCACTGGGTGGAAAATGTCTAGTGTGCCCGACCAGCTAAAAGAATCTAGGCCCCAAATGAAGCTGGAACTGGAGCTCTGCAGGGTGTAGAGTGGAAGGACAGGCAGACTGGCACTTCGGGCTCTCAAGAGGTAACTGAAATTTTGAGGACAAGCTGAAGGTGTTATATCCTGAAGAAAAGGTGGCTCTTTTTCGTGGAGAGGGCTGGTGGGATTGTCATCAGGAGGTGTGCATGGTGGACTAGCCAAAGGCATCGTTTTTTATTCCACACTTCTGGTATTCTCCTTCAAGTTTTCTTGGATGAGCAGGTAGGTGCCCATGGCTTCATTGAATGCTCTGTCCTGGAATGTCCTTTCAATACCAGCTAGGGTGTACCCCATGTTGCCCATGACTGTGACAATAATGGGGTCCAGCTTGCTGGAAAGTGGCTCATCAGGAAGCAGGCCAAATCCCACACCTAGAGTCAGCCATCAGTGCTCCATTATCTCCTCAATAGCAGGCCTCAGATTGAAGCCCACAGTCAGCAGTTTAGGAAGGAGATCATGTCCCATTGCAGTTGGTAAAGGGGACCGGTGTACCTGGGCTCTAGGATTTGTTTCCGTATCTGAATCATTTTATTCCCCTCAAATGGGAACTTTCCCATTGTCATCATATACAAAAGCACGCCTAAGTTCCCAAATGTCCACCTTGTACCCATTGAACATGTTCTGTAGGAACATTTCAGGGGGTGGAATAGCAAGGCTCCACAAACCCCCCTTTAGCAACTTCCCTGTCACCCTGATGCTAATGCCAAAATCACTGACCTTGACATTGCAATTGGTATCCAACAGGACGTTGTCGGCCTTCAGGTCTAGTGTGCAATTCTGTTCTCATGAATGTAGTGAACATCACTTGTGATCTGCTTGAACAATCTCTTGGCTTCATACTCTAATAGGTGACTGCAAGGGGATTTATTGCCCCACCCCAAGAGATAGCCCCAAGTATCCAGCTCAGTGACAAGGTACACACAGTCTTCATCCTCTATCACCTGGAACAATAGTATGATGTGTGGGTGATATACACTCTTCACAATGGCTACTTCATTTTCTATCTCATGGCTTTTTAGATCGTTCTTTGGGAGAACTTTGACTGCCACTGTGGTGTCTGTGATGCAGTGATGGGCCAGCTTCACATAGCCACAGCTGCAATAACCGATTATCTCTGTCAAATTGTACTGTCCAATGACAGTGATCTCCTCCTCCTTTGGGGAGGAACTAAAGTTGTACATTAACATCTTGCCCCTGGGATGGCAAGTGATCAAGCTTAAGAATTACCTAAGATGATCTCAATGAAGTTGACAACTAATAATTCTTAAGAAACGGAAGGTAAACTACTAACAAAGTAAACACAACCCCCAGATGAGTAAATAAATTCCCCAAACCCAAACAACACAACCACCACCCCCCCACACCCAATGAAAGTAACCAAGTAGCTCTGAGTTAGTCCAGCGGGTCACCAAGTAAAAGCTCCCAGTGCTGTAACTGAAAAAGCTGGAGAGAAGCTGCCTCATATGTACCCTGCTGGGCACGCCTCACAATGCCCTGTGATGTCAGGGGGAAATGGACCAATCACAAGTCAGGCCATTGACATCAGTGAGGAAGTGAACCAATCAGAGCCCAGTGCACACCCTCTGGCAGTTAGGTACTTGGGCCAGGAAGTCTGTTGCCAACAACACTGGGCACATGGGAGGATGCTCTTACTGCTACCATGACAGCCATGTGGGAACCATGAGGACATTGGCCAGTGGCCCTCATCTTCGGGGTTGGGCATCCTAGGAAGACCCCTGTGAGGACATCACCCAGTGGGGTATTGATGAACCCCAGAGAGTGAGACAATCCATGGAGGCACAGTGAGAAGTGAACAAAAGAAGTTTATTTACACTATTTACACCAGAAAGGTGTCTTGAGACTACCTTGTCCTGGGTTAGAAACCCAGAACCAAGAGCAGCCTCAACCACCAAACCTCCAATAGGCAGTCCAGACACTCCAACCTTTACTGGTTGGTCTGCAAACCACCAATTAGTCGGTCCACAAACCTACAAACCTCAGATCTCCAAAGCTCCACAGCTCCAAACCTCCAAAGGGGAAGGCTTTTCCCTTTCTTCCCTTCTTCCCCCACATGCAGACCTCTCCACTGTCCACAGGCCTCTCTAGAGGATGGTCCCAAATGGCCTCCAGAGGAGGCCCCGAATGACCTCCATAGGAGGTCCCAACAGGTCCCTCCAGGAGGCCCTGAGTGACCTCCGGAGGATGTTCCAAATGTCCCCTCAAGAAATCCCTGAAGGGCTGGGAAGGTGGCTCAGTGGTAGAGCGCTTGCCTTGCATACTTGAGACCCGGGTTCGATTCTGTAGCTCCATATAAGCAAAAAGAAGAAAAGCTGGGGGGCTGGGAAGGTCGCTCAGTGGTAGAGTGCTTGCCTTCCATGCATGAGGCCCTGGGTTCGATTCCTCAGCACCACATACACAAAAAGAAAAAAGCCGGAAGTGGCACTGTGGCTCAAGTGGTAGAGCACTAGCCTTGAGCTGAAGAGCTGAGGGACAGTGCCCAGGCCCAGAGTTCAGGCCCACAACAGGACTACAAAAAAAACAGTCCCTGAATAGCTCCTTGAGAATCCCCAAAGGACCTCTCAAGGAGGTCCCAAGTGGCCCCTCGAGAAGCCCCAAATGGCCTCTCAAGGCTTGCCCTGTCCTCCACAAGCCTGCCCTGCCCTACTGCAGCAGGCTTTCCCCTCCTGCCATCTCTCTCCCTCCACTCCCACTCCTCTCCTTCCTCCACACTCAGTTCCTGCCTCAGGACTCCTGGTCTTTCCCTTCTCTCCTCTCTTCAGGACACCTGGTCTCCTCTGGACTCCCCTCTACACAGGAGTCCAGTTGTCCTCCGGACTCTTCCCTTCTCCCTCCCAATGTGTTTTCCCCCTAACGTCCTCCCTGGCCTTGGCGCATGCAGCCTATATACACCCAGATAGGCTGCAGCCCTGTCCCACTGTCAGGTTTCAAACTGACATTATGCTCATCCCCCAAGCTGCCCAAGTCCAATTCCAATAGGCAGCTCACTATGTGCATGTCTCCAGGAGCATGCCCCTCCCCCTTTTGGTGGCATGCTCCGCCCCTTTCAGTGGCATGTCCCAGCCATGGCACGCCCCTCCAGTGCCCCTTGGGGTGGTGACATCAGTCTCTCAATACCCTGCTCTATCCAGGGGCTGGGTCTGTGGAGTTGTGAGGCTTGAATCTTGATGCCGCTCCCCTTCCAGCAGGCTGGACCATGGGACAACACTATTGGGCCCCGCTGATTTTCAGGGCACCACGGGTTATTACAGAGACTATCCTTGTACAGAAATTATAACACTGTCCTTTTCACATAGCATGGTCTACATCTAATTGCAAGGGAGCCTGAGATATGGAGATTTTGTAACGATTCAACTCAAAAATGTCTTTCCACTTGAGAAGAGAGACCAGACATCCAAGATGAAGTCATAGTTTTGTCCACATCTGCCATTCTCATTTCTGATTCCAGTTTGAATTGGTTCCTGTGCTGCTTTGTACCTCTTTTTTACTGTTTTTGATTCGCTTAATCAATTTTTTCAATCTTTATTTATCCCTCACAGGTTAGAAATAAAGTATCTTGCTTTTATATTTTTTAGTACCATTGTCTCAGATTTTAATATATCTATAATTGTTCTAATAAAAACCATACACAAAATATGTCTTATCTCAGAGGCAGACTCCTATTTTATGGACCATGGACCTGAAGTTTATTTCATTTGAGAGGTCTTTTATTCTTTATTTCATTTATTTATTCATTTATTTTTGGCCATGGAGCTTGAACTCTGGATAGACCTGGGTGCTGTCCCTCAATTCTTCAGCTAAAGCCTAACACTCTACCACTTGAGCCACAGTGCCACTTCTGGTTTTATGGTGGTTTATTGGAGATAACAGTATCATGGTCTTTCCTGGCTGGGCAGGCTTTCAACTGCTATCCACACATCGAAGCCTCTTTAGCTAGGATTTTACGCATGAACCACCACTACCCAGCAACTTGAGAGTTCTTTTTAAGGGAAAATAATTAATGATTTGTCAGGCATTGGTGGCTCCCACCTGTAATTCTAGCTACTCAGGAGGCTGAGACCTGAGGATCTCGGTTTGAATCCAGCCTGGGCAGAAAAGTCCATGAGACTCTTCTTGAAAATGACAAGATAACCTCAAGTGTCCCTATGCCTCAAAGTGGATGAGAGCTAGCCTTAAGCAAAAAAAAATCTCAGGGACAGCACCCAGCGCCTATGTTCCAGTCCCAGGACTGGCAACAACAGCAGCATTAAAAAGGAGCTGGGTGTAATAAAGCCTTATTCACAAACACAGAATGCAGAAGGTAGAGGCAGGAGGTTCAGAGATTGAGGCCATCTTGGCCTTTATAGTGAGTTACACTTCAACCTGGACTACATAGCAAGATTTAGTTCTACAAAAAACCCTCTTCCCCCTAAAACATGCAGGAAGTTCACTTACAGATGAATCTCAGAGAGCTGTTCCTCCATAACCCTATTTCATTTTGTCAAATATTGTCACCTACTACTTCATTCTTTCTTTTTCAAAAAGTCTCCATAAGTAGTTGCTGACAGTTATCATTGTTGGGTCATACATGAGGGTTATTTAGACATCCCAACATATACTTTTTCCCTATTCTTGATTCTTTGAATTCTCTCCCCCCTTCCTTTCCTCTGTTTACCCTTCCTTTTCTTTACTAGTTCCTCCTTTTCTCTTCATGTGCTTGTTGTAATAATTCCTCCCTTGTGTCTGTCCCTTCCTTCCTTCCTGAGATAGAATTGGGTGATATAGCGCAAACTATTCTGGAATTTATGTTCTCGCTGCCTCAGTGTTCTGACTGACAGAAATACAGGAGTACACTGGCATGACCAGAAAATTCCAAATGGTAGAGAATACTGGACCATTATCTTTTTTCCATAAAGTTCTCCCTAGATTCCCTAGACTCTTCACAGACATGAGGCTGTTTCATGTCTTATATGTCTCTTAGGCTCTTTTCTGAATTTCCTTTTTTGTTTCCTGTCCCATTCAGTGGCCCTTAGCCTTGGGGTGGTTCCAACCAATGCCAGGCATACCCAACCCTCCCTGGGACCAAGTATCTTGGGCACAGGCTCATTCAGGCACTAAATATGACAGAGCATAGGTGAAGTGTACATAGTCCCTTCCTTTCAGGACCCATGAGCCTATTAGCTGAGCAGATCCCCTTAAGGGAACACACTCTGAAAGGAAGTTCCAGATCAAAACCATACCAATCTCGACAATCCCTTGCAATCTCACATTTTTCTGATATTGCCATGTTTAGTTATTTCTAGTGAATAGAACATGGCAGAAATGAGAGATATCATTGTTCAGATTGCAATATAAATAGCCGTTGTTCTCACAGTAGGATCTCTTTCTCTTGCTCTCTCTTGCTCTCTCCTTCTCTCTCTCCTTCTCCTATACTCTTTGCCCTGGGTGAAACAAATGCATGTGTGAGCAGTCTACGGAGAAGGCTCCATGACAAGGAGCTGCAGCTCAAGATGACAGCTGGAAGACATGAGTGGGAAGCAGTCAAGCCTGGAAGTGACTCTGACTTAAGTCCAGGTTTTGAATCTATCTCTTTTGGTTTCTGAATAATAATCAGCTGGGCACAACTTCCCCAATGAGAAAATAATACCCAAAGGTGGCAGGTGGCCATTCCTACAGACTATGCAGAAACCATGTCCGGAATGGCAAAAAGTAGACTTTTTTCCAAGTCTTTCATGCCTTGGCAGACAGTCTCCTCCAGCGAAGTCTCTCATTCCTATCATGCAACAGAACCAGGCTGCTGCATCTTTCCACTGTAGATGAGTGCCCTGCAGTGATTTAAACAATGGCCAGAAAGAGGATGAGACCACCTTGGTAAAATGCATCCAGCTGTAACAAGGATGTTACATTCTGAAGTCTCTTTACTGCACGTAGGACCAGATACTGTGGTTCCAAATAGCATGCCCTTTGGCTTTGTGAGACAGAAATCTTGACTTCCATCTAGAAAGATGGGCAAAGAAAAGGAAGGTCCTTGGCTAGGTTTCTCATGACAGAGCAGTTTGATACCAGATGAGGCCAAGAGTCACAGGTACTATATCTCTGCAGAAACCTGTCCCCAAAGAAGAGTGATGGATGGAAGTCAGCTCAGAGAGAATGAGTGAGTTTCAAAGTAGTGCTGACTAGCATCTTGGGATGGCCCCTGGCTTCTGGCTTGATTAACCATCTCTGCTAAGTGTGTCTGAAGATGTATAAGCACAGGCTTTCTAAACCATAGAAATAAATGATACACACAAACAAAAACTCCCACAGAGCAGGTTATAGGTCAAGCTTGTCCATTCCAAGTCAATTGACCTGATTCAACACTTCAAGTATTTCAGTGTTTATATAAAAGTGCCTATGTGCCAGGTGCTGGTAGCTCATGTCTGTAATCCTAGCTACTCAGTAGGCTGAGGATGGTGGTTTAAAGTCAGTCTGGATAGGAAAGGCTGTGACAGACTTTTCTCCAAAAATCACTCAGAAAGCTAGAAGTGTCATGGCTGCTCAAATGGTAGAGTGCTTGCCTTGAGCTGAAGAGCTGAGGGACAGCTCCCAGGCCCAGAGTTCAAGTACTATGACTGAGAAAAAAAAAGAAGTGCCTATGAATCAATTCTTACATGTTGTTTTTCCCATATAGAAAATCTGTAAGTAGCCGGTGGTGGCTCACACCTATCCTAGCTACTCAGGAGGCTGAGATCTGAGGATCGAGTTTCAAAGCCAGCCCGGGAAGGAAAGTTCATGAAAGTCATCTCCAATAAACCACCAGAAAACCAGAAGTGGACCTGTAACTCAAGTGGTAGAATGCTAGCCTTGAGCTGAAGAGCTGAGGGAGAGTGCTCAGGCCCAGAGTTCAAGCCCCATGACCACCAGAAAAAAGAAAAGAAAAGAAAAGAAAATCTGTAAGAACACATCAGTAATGTTTTTTGAATGCAAAAAATGATACCTGTTGTTGCAGAGAATAATTACACATGTTTGAAATCTCCAAATCTTGATTTTCTATTATGTAAGGATCATCCAAATCTATCTTCACCAGTTCATTTTATTCTTAAGAATCATCCTAAGAATTGTGTTTTATTTATTATTATTCAAACCCCCCCACACACACACACAAGACTGCAGCTTAAAATTACAAGTCAGGCATTTAAGTGTGGAATCTAGAATTGGAACCCAGCTCCAACCACACTCATGTCCACAACTCGATGAAGAGAAACGCAAGCAAGCAATTACTTGATGATGTTTTTGTTTAATTTTGCTGTACCACTTGAATAACAGCTCCACTTCTGGCCTTTTGGTGATCAATTGTCAATAATAGTCTTAAAGATCTTTCCTACCTGGGTTCACTTCCAACTGTGATCTTCAGATCTCAGCCTCCTGAGAAGCTCTGCTTTAGGTGCTTTGCTTTCCCTGAAAACCCAAATAAATTTATAGCTATAAAAGAGGATGGGGGCGGGGGAGGGAGGATGCATCTGATTTGTTAGCCAAGCTCCAAGAGCCAAGTATCACTTTTTTCACCCATTTAGACTTAGAAAAATATGCATATCTAGATATGAACATTTTTACAGACATGACTAGAGAACATGATTTAAAGGTGGAACTATAGGGATAAAAGGGAGGGAGAATGATAGGGTATAAATAAGATTAAAATACATTGTGACTAGGTAAGAAAATGGTATAAGGAGACACATTTAAAGCTACTGAATGAGGTGGTAGAGGGATATGGAAACTCAGGATCCAGCAGGCACTGTTCCTTTGCTATTCTGCTCAAAGATATTGTTCTATCCCTTGATCCACAGCTCCACTTCTGGCTTCTTGATAATTAATTGGAGATAAGTGTCTCACAAAATTTTCTGTCCCAGTTGGCTTTGAATCAAGATCCTTGGATTTCAGCCTTCTGAGTATCTAGGGTTGCAGGTATGAACCACCAATGCCTGCCTACATTTGTTTCAAGGATGGAACAAAAGAAAGTGATGGAGGAGTGAGTTTAACTGAGATGCAGTGTATGCATGTATGCAAATATCCTGAGATCTTTCTTTAGACAACCAATTACATGATAAGAATCATCTTTAAAAAGAGTTTGTTCTGGGTGCCAGTAACACACTCCTATAATCCTAGCTACTCAAGAGGCTGAGATCTGAAGATCACACTTTGAAGTGAACACAGTCAGGAAAGACCATTAAGCCTCGTATGGCCAATTAATCACCAAAAGGCCAGATGTGGCAAGTGGTACAGTGCTCATTTAAAGTAACAATTAAAACAACAATGTCAAAAAAGCCATGCTCAGACACAGCTCCCAGGCCTGGAATTCAGGCTCAAATATATTTACTGATGAGTTTATAAGCTAAATTTAGCTTCCACGTAGAAGGGGAAACAGGCATTGACTTCATTTAATATTTTTTGAATGTAATGTTTTGAATGTAACTTAAATCTCATTTTTGGTGACATTAAATGCCAGCTCACCAGGAGTTCCCCACCTCCCCAACACACACATACACACACACACACACACACACACACACACACACACACACAGGACTAGAAACTGACCAAGGTAAGAATCGCTTCCTGCATTTCTAGTGAAAAAGACAATTGAATGATGCTCATTTGTAGTTGGATAGTCTTATTTTTGTCGGTGGTGGGGCTTGAACTCTGGGCCTGGGAACTATCTCTCAGCTCTTAAGCTGAAGGTGAGCTGAAGTACTCTACCACTTGAGCCACAGCATCACTTCCAGTGATGCTCATTTTTATCTTAGTCTTAGCATTCAAGATATCCAGTTTTCCCCCAAGACTGATTTTATGGAGCTCATCCAGAGCTGAAGTTCATGAATTTTAGTGGGCTGTTGAATGAAACAAAGATTGATACACAGAGCATTCTCCTAAGTGGTCACAGAAGACCAGATAATGATTGTATCCCGTGATCATGTTGACACAGTCAGTGATGGAGATGACTCATACATGTCAGTGTTCATAAGGTTTGAAAACATATTTTATGTACCTCAAGAAAGAAAACATCATGAGTGAGTGAGAGATCTGGGTCTGAATCACACAGTAGCCATACTCTGGGCCCTGGCTCTCCCTCTACATATAGCTGTCACCCCAGCACTATGGAAGATTGTCAAACAACAGCAGGTAAGCTGAGCAAGTAAGTCTGCTTCAAAATGGAAAAGACCATCTGACCTGTGGTTGGAATTGGCATATTTGTGGAATATTCTGCAATATCCTTATGCCTAAATTCAACTCAACCTAAAACATGGGAGTTGCAGAAAGACTCCAAGGTAGGCCTCTTGATAGATCTCAAGGAGTGGGAGAAGAGAGCAGGAAGGGCAAGGCATAGCTCCCAGTTATCCTCTCAGTCTCTCTGTTCCTTATGCTCCATTCCCCAAGCAACCACAGGAGCCACAACTCAGGACAAAAATGAGAAAAATGTATCTCTCTGGTCACAGGAGTTGGGGTCCCAAGATTGACTGACTGATTTTGTTCTCTGTTCTCCTGAAGGTTCACCCTGGATTTGAACACATTTTAGCAAATGTATGAGAGAAAGGAAGCACGAATGGATGCAGAAGATTTCACACATCATAGAGACAGGGGATCATCCTGACACTAGAGCCCCCTTCTGTCACCTCAACAAATGAAGGCCTTGATTCCAAGGCCTTTGGAACCCTGGTTTCTTCAATACAATTAATATTGTACTTAGCATGCAGAAACATGGCTTGTGTTTTCATGGGTCCCACAGTTGTTTTGAAAAGTAAGAGAATGCTTTCTCAACCTTTTAAAACATTTTGCTAAAAAGAAATGAAACCCTAGAGATTTGAAGCAAATGACCATGTATGGCATCTTCTAAGTGTCAATATTCCTTCCAACCCACAGTGGAAAATTGCCCAGTAACGTATACAATACAGTAATTAATTACCATTTTTACAAGTGAAAAACAAGATTTAAAGTTACATTTCTGATCCAATTATTAACTGCCTGCTTTGCAAGTGCAAAAAATGTTTTAAAAATGCTCACAGGGTATGAGAGAGCAAACTATGATTGACTAAGATAGATAAAAGGTAGGTTGTATTATAAAGCTATCATTTAAAGTAAGTTGGCAATGTCATCTAAAGCATCCACCTCTCAAGGATGGACAGAAACACATGCTCCCATAAACCAGTTTGGTCAAAGAAAATCATAGGGACATTCAATGTTTCTGACCTTGCATTCTGCAGATGATGCAACTGAAGCACCAGTAGGAAAGGGGACAGGTCCCCTGTGGACAAAATCCAGGTGGTGGTGGCCATGCAATGATAATGGTCCCTTGTCATTCTGGTGTCAACTCTGCTCAAAACCAGATGTCCTATGCTCCTGTGAAAAGATAGAGAAAATGAGGTTGTTGGTGCAAGTTTCACAGGAAGTGCTAAAGACTCATGTGAGCGAAAATGACATCCTTTTTCTACTCCTAGGCTTCTCTGAATTATCAGTATGCCATTGTACACTGTGAATCTCTTAGTGGACATCTATTGTATACAAAGCAGGACTTCATCCCCACTGTCAACTCCTTTCTCCAAATCTCCATCTTTTCTTGTATCAACAGGAGTAACAGATCTCCTCTTACCATGGCTTCCAGTCCCTGGTGGGGAGGGGGATCAAGAGGAGGGGCACTTCCTGGCAATGAGGGTGTCCTCTTGATGGCACTGCAACAAGGCACATATAGACCAGGAAGACGGAGGTCCACAGGCAAAGAGACATCACTGTAGCAGATGCAGTGCCAGTTCGGGAAAGGTGGCAATGAATATGGCTCCAGCTCCATGACCACCAGAGATCCTGGCAGAACTGACCAACCCTGGGGCCATACTGGGGGTAGCAAGGAGGTCTCTGAGACAGCCCCACCCTTCATTCTCCCTGGGGATCTAGGGCGCCTTAGTCCATGTCTATATAGCTCTGCAAGTGCGTTCCCAATCCCCTCACCCAGCTTCAGGTCCTTTGACACACACTTACAGTACCTTGACCTGCACTTCCGGTCCTATGAGTGTGTGTGTGTGTGTGTGTGTGTGTGTGTGTGTGTGTGTGTGTGTGTGTGTGTGTATGTGTGTGTGTGTGTCTTTGTGCCTGTGCGCACGTGTGTGCGTACACATGTGTGTGAAGTGGCCCACTTACATTGAACTAGCCCGAGCCCAGGAGGGCATCACACACATGCCGCAGTCACACGACTATGAGGATGGAGATGCATGCAGTCAGGCTGAAGATACCCTAGGATTCACATCACAGCAACAGGTGCAGCACCAGTTGGGGGAGGAAAGAAATGAACATGGCCTGGGTCCTGAGACTGCTGGTGGATGCAGTGGATTCAAGAAGCCTCGGGGTGGACCCCGGAGACAATGCAGGGCAGATTCCTGAATTCCCGCTTCTTTTTTGGGTGGCCACTGTGGTGACACTCACATCCAGGTGGATGTGCATGTGTGCACGTCTGTGCATGCATGTCCCTCACCAGCGTGTGTAGTGACCGTCTACTCGACCAGCGAGGAAAAACAACCACCACTCCAGGAGTCTTCTCAGATCACGCTTTATTGGAGAGCCTTTTAGTTGTAGGAGAGCTTGGGCGCGAGAGAGCGTGCACCCGAAACACAGCCGCTTATATAGGGAATTGGAACACGGGTCTTTCTATTGTTGGTCGCCTGCCCTTCACCGTCACCAGGTGTCATGGGATTGGCTGGGAACTCTACCTGGCTCGTGAACGCGCACAGCCCAGGCCTCCCACCAAGCACCGTCTGGGGTGGAAACCTCAAAGCTGCAAGGGAGTGGGCGGAGTCTCGCCTCGGCTCCCTACAAGCGTGCATGATTATGTGCAGTGCATGTGCATTCTCTTACCCTATGCACATGCACATGCCCTTCTCACACACTTCTGGGCTGAGATTCTAAATTTCCTGAGAAGCTGGAGGATTAACAAAAGGGATGGGAATGTCGCTTAGTGGTACAGTGCCTGTCTAGCAGATGCATGAAACCCTGGGTTCGCAACCCAGATGCCCCTCAGTAGATGAATGGATCAAGAAAATGTGGTATTTATACACAATGGAATTCTATGCCTCCATTAGAAAGAATGACACTGCCCCATTTGTTAGGAAATGGAAAAACTTGGAAAAAATTATATTAAGTGAAGTAAGCCAGGCCCAAAGAAACATAGGTCCCATGATTTCCCTTATTTGTAATATCTAGTATAGTATGAGTCAAGCGGAAAAGGTCAGATAATGTGATGTCAGGAAAATGAACCGATATATATGTATTTTAATGTTTTTTTTCTTTCATGCATGTGTTTCTAACGCATTTATAAGATTATCTCTTTGTTGCTTTGTATGTCCCTCCCCCACAGTATAACCCCTGCTTTCACTATATTTGATGTCAGTATAACTTGTGGAGGTGATGGGGAAAAACCAGTTGTTTAAGGATACAGGTGGACCTGTTGCAACAATGAGAAGTACAAGTTGTCATGTCCAAAACGAGCTTTACAACGTCGGTGCGGGGGGAGGGGGGAGGCAGGAAAGGAGAAGGATTGGGATGGGGGGAGGGGGGAGGCTGGGAAGGGATGTGAAGGGTAATCAAAGGAGGAGGCTGCAATGCTTGGTAAGAAATGTACGCATTATCCTGCCCATGTAATTGTAACTCCTCTGTACAGTATGTTCACAAATAAAATTATATTAAATTAAAAAAAAAAGAAACCCTGGGTTCGATTCCTCAGTACCACATAAACAGCAAAAAACTAGAAGTCGCTCAAGTGTTAGAGCTCTGGCCTTGAGCACAGCAAGGATCAATGACAGTGCCCAGGCTCTGAGTTCAACCTCAGGACTGGCAAAAAAAAAAAAAAAAGAACAAAGCTCACTCGTAAACGGAATACAAAATCTATTTTATAGATAGTGCTCCAACCGAGCAGGGTGCCATGCTATATCCTCCACTGGATGCTTTCCAGTAGCAACTGGGAAAGTCTCACCTCAGGTCTGGATTCCAGCGGTCATGGGTCCTCCAGCCTCTCAGGAGATATAGAAGCCCAGCCGGGAAGTGTGAAGAAGGGGCATGCATGGTCACAAACTGTGACAGTACAAACATGCAATGGGCATAAGCACAAATGCTGGTGAGGGACACGCATGGGCACACACATGCACACAGTCCTGGATGAGTCTGGAAGCACACCACCATAGCGGCCACCCTTTAAGGAAGCAGGAGGCTTGGAGTCTGTCTGCCCTGCATCCTCTCCCGGCTCCGGCCTGAGGCTACTTGGTTCCACTGCATCCACTGTGTCCACCGACAGTCTCAGGACCCAGGCCGTGTTTGCTGCCATCCTCCTGCAGCTGGTGCTGCACCTGCCGCTGGCACAAGAAACCCAGAAATCTCTATGCTCTAGCAGCGTGGATCTCCATCCTCCTAGTCCCTGTCGGTGTGTGACCATGCATGCCTATGATGCCCACCTGGAGTACGGCTGGTTTGAAGTAAGTGGGCCACTTCACCCCACCCCTTCTTCAGCTAAGGGTTTGCGCTCTACCACTTGAGCCACAGTACCAATTCTGGTTTTCTGGTGGTTTATTGGAGATAAGAATCTAATGGATTGGGTGGGGGGGGGCAGGGAGAGGCTGGAAAGGGATGTGAAAGGTAAACAAAGGATGAGGCTGCAATGCTTGATAAGAAATATACTCATTATCTTGCCCATGTAATTGTAACCCCTCTGTACAGTATGTTCACACACACACACAAAAGAATCTAATGGAATGGTCTGGGAAGGTGGCTCAGTGGTAGAGCACTAGCCTTAAGCTGAACAACTGAGGGACAGCGCCCAGGCCCAGAGTTCAGGCCCCACAACCGGACCCAAAAACAAAAAAAGAAAAAAGAAAGAAGAAGAAGAATCTAATGGACTTTCCTGCCTGGACACTGTTTTTTTTGTTTTTGTTTTGTTTTGTTTTTTCCAGTCATGGGGCCTAAACTCTGGGCCTGGGCACTGTCTTTCAGCTCTTCAGCTCAAGCCTAGCACTCTACCACTTGAGCCACAGCACCACTTCTGGATTTTTTCTTTTTGCTTATGTGGTGCTGAGGTATCGAACCCAGGTCCTCATGCATGCAAGGTAAGCGCTCTACCACTTAGCCACCTTCCCAACCCCCTGCCTGGACATTCTTTCAATTGCTATCCTCAGATCTCAGCCTCTTGAGTAGCTAGGATTGGAGGCATGCGCCACCACTGCTGAGCTATCTCAAAGATCTTTTAAAGGGAAAAGAATTAATAATGCATTAGGCATTGGTGGCTTCCACCTGTAATTCTAGCTACTCCATAGGATGAGATTTGAGGATCTCTGCTTAAATCCAGCCTAGGCAGCAAAGTCCATGAGCTTCTTCTCAACAATTAATCACCAGAAAACTGCAAATGGCCCTGTGGCTCAAAGTGGGAAAGAGCTAGCCTTAAGCAAAAAACCTCAGGGATAGTGCCCAGGCCCTGTGTTCCAGTCCCAGGACTGGCAAGAACAGCAGCATTAAAAATGAGCTTGGTGTAATAAAGCCATACTCACAAACACAGAAGGCAGAAGGCAGAGACAGGAGGTTTAGGGATGGAGGAGAGGTTGGCCTGTATAGTGAGTTCCAGTCCAACCTGGGCTACGTAGCAAGACTTAGTTCCAAATCCATTCTCCTCTTACCCCATAAAAACCCAGTAAGTTCACTCACAGAAGAATCTCAGAGAGCTGTTCCTCCATAACGCTATTTCATTTGGTCAAATATTGCCACATGCTACTTTATTCTTTCTTTTTTTTAAAAGTCTCCATAAGTAGTTACTGACATTTATCATTGTTGGGTCATACATGAGGGTTATTAAGCCATCCCAACATATACTTTTTCCCTATTGTTGGTTCTTTTTATTCTCTCCCTCCTTTCTTTCCTCTGTTTACCCCTACCTTTTCTTTACTAGTTCCTGATTTTCTCTTTTCATTTTCTTGTTGCACTTTTCCTCCCTTTCATCTGTTCCTCCCTTCCTTTCTGAGATAGAATTGGGTGATGTAGCCCAAGATGTACTGAAATTTATAATTTTCCTCCCTCAGTATTGTGACTGGTAGTCCTACAGGAGTATGCTATCATGACTGGCAAATTCCCAGTGGGAGAGAATACTGGTCCATTATCTTTTTCCATAAAGTTCTCCCAAGATTCCCTAGGCTGTTCACACACATTAGGCTGTTTCATGTCTTTTATGTCTCTTAGGCTCTTTTCTGAATTTCCTTTTTTGTTTCCTGTCCCATTCTGTGGCCCTTAGTCTTGGGATGGTTCCAACTAGTGCCTCTTTGAGACCATGAATCTTGGGCACAGACTCATTCAGGCACTGGATACGGCAAGAGCATAGATGAGGTGTAGATTGTCCCTTCATTTCATGACCTATGAGCATTAAATGAGCAGGACCCCTTAGTCCCAGTTTCAAAACTATACCTGTCCTGACAATCGCCCGCAATCTCTCATTTTTCAGATGTGGCCACATCTAGTTATTGGTTCTAGTGAATAGAACGTGGAAGAAATGAGATGAGAGATATCACTTCTCAGATTGCAATATAAATGGCTGTTACTCTCACAGTGGGATATTTCTCTTGCTCTCTTGCTCTCTCTCATTCTCTTTCATCCTTTGCTCTGGCCAAAACAACTCCATGTGTGAGGAGTCTATGGAGAAGGCCCCATGACAAGGAGTGGGAAGTAGTCATGTCTGGAAATTACTCTGATTTACATCCAGGTTTTGAATCTATCTCTTTTGGTTTATGAATAAAAATAGACAACTAATGAGTTGGGCACAACTTCCCAAATGAGAAAATGATATCCAAAGGTGGCAAATGGCCATTCCTATGGACTAAGAAGAAACGAATCCTGAATGGCAAAAAGTAGATTGTTCCAAGTTTCTGATGGCTTAACAGACAAGTCTTCTCCAGCAAAGTTTATCATTCCTCTCATGCAACAGAACCTGGCTGCATTATGCTCCCACTGCAGACCAGTGCCCTGCAGTGATTGAAACAATGGCCATAAAGAGGATGCGACCACGTTGGTAAAATGTATCCAACAGTAACAAAGTTACCTAGAGGAGATGTTACATTCTAAACATTACTGCACAGAGAAGCAGACATTGTGGTTCCAAAGCATGCCCTTTTGCTTTGTGCAATACAAATCTTAACTTCCATTTAGAAAGATGGGGCAAAGAAAAGGAGGTCTTTCTCTAGGCTTTTCATGATGGAGCACTATGATATCAGATATCAGATGAGGCCACAGTGTCACAGGTACTGTATCTCTGCAGAGACCTGTCCCCAAAGAAGAGTGATGGATGTAAGTCACCTCTGAGAGAATGAGTTTCAAAGTATCGCTGACTAACATCTGGGGATGGCCCTGGCTAGATTATCCATCTCTGATAAGTGTGTCTCTGATAAGTATCTGGAGATACTTAAGTCTGGAGATGTCTAAGCACAGGCTTAGATAAATAATATACACAAATAAAAACTCCCACAGAGCAGGCAATTTATAAACCTTTTCCATTCCCAGTCAACTGACCTGATTCAATAGTTCAAGTACTTCAGCGTTTATGAATGTGCCTATGAGCTGGACACTGGTGGCTCAAGCCTTTAATCCTAGCTATTCAGGAGGCTGAGATCTGTGGATCAAGGTTTAAAGCCAGTCCTAGGAGCAAAGTCCGGGGACTCTTATTTCCAATAAATCACTTAGAAAACAGGAAGCATCACTTTGGCTCACATGGTAGAGTGCTCTCCTTGAGTTGAAGAGCTGAGGGCAGAGCCTAGGCCCAAAGTTCAAGCCCCATGACCAACCAAAAAAAAAGTGCCTTGCATGTTGCTTTTCCCATATTGAAAATACATAAGAACACATTAGTAATGCTTTTTGAATGCAAAAAATGTTACCTGTTGTTGCAGAGAATAATTACACAGCATGTTTGAAGTCTCCAAATCTTGGTTTCCTATTGTGTAAAGATCACCGAAATCTATCTACACCATTTTATTTTATTCTTAATAATCATCCTAAGAATTGTGTCTGACAATTCTTCCCCCAATATCATTCTCTGTGAGAATCTTCTAAGATATTACCTTCTCTAGGAAGACTTCCCGAGCACTGTTGCTACCAGATCATGTGAAAGAATCATCACCAAATAGTCACACTTTGGTGTTCTCAGACATGTCATTATGGTTTCTATTTTCTTCCTCTACTCCAATACAGTTTTTAAGCAACTGATACACTGTAGCCAGTAAACCAAATGCATCCTTCCACCTTATTTAGTAAACCAAATTCCCTAGAAGGTTGTTGGGCTCATTCATGTCCCTCCCATGAGCTTTCCCATCATGACAGCAAACCAGAGGGACTGTGACAGAGAACAACCACGTAGATTACAAAGGCTTCCAAGTTTCATATCCAGCCCTATGATGAAATGTTCATGCCCTCTCTCTTAAGAGAAAAGGAAATGGGCAGTTCACATTTGTGACCCCCTTCTTAGGTCATTGGCATAATCTACAAGCATAGTTAAGTACTTCAAAAATGTTGCTGGATTAATGAAGGTAATGCAGAAATTACTTGACCTCATTCCTTTCAAATTGATCAAAATAAAATTGATCAAAAGTAAGAATTGTTCAAGATTATATACCTTAAATGGAAGCACTTAATGTAACTTTTAGGGCAAAATTCCATAGAGAGGCCCTTGAGCAGCATTTTCTTAAAAATATAATTTTGAATGTCCTTATTCTTTAGTTGTACAAAGGAGTTCCCATGTAACAAAGCAGTTCACGAATACAATATATCTTGATCAATGGTACCGCTTTCAACCGATCCTTTCCCTACCTACCCCTTCCCTCACTCTTAATTTTGTAGCAGATACATTGGATTCTTGACTGCATTTCCCCCCTCTTTACTATTTGTTCACACTTTTCCTATTGACCCCACCCATTTTTTTCCAGTATCTGCTTCCTGATGTTTCATTTTGCTAAAATCTTTGCCTTTCTAAGGAATTACATATTTGAGGTCTCCCTTCAATCCACCATATTTCTGTGAATACATTTGTGTATACATGCTTATCACCAAACGTATTTACTGATGCGTTTATAACCTAAATCTACCATCCACAATAGAAGGGGAAACATGCATTGACTTCACTTATTTTTTGAATGTAACTTAAATCTCAATTTTGGTGACATTAGATGGCAGCTCACAAGGAGTTCTCCACCTCACACTGGAACAGTAATTGACTAAAGTAAGAATCTCTCCCTGCATTTCCAGAGTAAAAGACAATTGCATGATGCTCATTTGTCTTATTCTTAGCAAAGGTAGCAAAATGATCTTTGTTAATGCAACCTGCAAAAGCAGATCTTTGAACCAGTACAGGGCAGCACTGAGAAATGGTTCCATGAGCCTCTAGGACATTCCAGCTCCAAATCTCAGCATCCTAGCTTCAGAAAGCTCCATGAACACAACTCAGTGACACTTGGTATTGCTCAGCTGTGAAAGGAGGACAAGCAATGAGTTTGGGGGCACTGGGAACACAGGAGTCTACTACTTATAATGAAGGGCACGGTGTTTAGAAGAAAAGAAAGGGGAGAGTCAACCAGCATCCAGGAAATTATAAATGATTAGGTTTATGTAGTAACGGACAAAAAAAGCAGACAAAAGACAAATAACTCAATTGAGATTGAACAATTTCACTTCATATGGTGGCACAACGGTTCTTTCTGAGGGCACAGCTTGTGTATCAGTACTCCTGAGGAACAAGTGGAGGACAAGAAATGTCCAAAAAAAAAAAATAAAAGCAAGCAGTAACCTGTATTTCTTTTCACCTCTCCAATTGCTGCTTTTTGCCACTAGAACAAACATGGCCTCTTGGGCACTGGCCACAGCATCTATAACCACACTGGAGGCATGAATTCAAATTGAGCTTTGCTACCTATGGGAGAAGGTTGCACAGAGTGCTTTGGAAGCAAACATATGGATCGAAAAAGCCTGATGAATCCAGCAAAGATAAAAACTCACAATCAGTACTGTCATCTTCCCAGCACTCTTTCCATTCTCACACACTTTGGGATTCTCCTGGAGACTTTATTTGCTTTTATGCTATATCCATGCCATCACAAAATACTACATGTTGGGCTTTTAAACTGCATGCAGAAACTGAATATACCACTGTGTCTACCTGTAATTCAATCCACATGAGTGCAATGCATCCTTATTCCCATACCTGCAAACTACAGTCCCTAAACAAGGTCTCCCATCCCTACTCTCTTTCAAACACTATCACACTATGAAGTGTTTCTTGGCTGGAACTCCACAATGGCGTCCTACTCATTTCAGAAGGAAAATGAAATGTCTCTGTGTTATGATACCCTTCCTCACTGTCACTTCTCTTGGTCATTCTCTTCTGGCTATTGCTGTTTTCGTAACTGAGTCACCCACATTCCCAAAACCCATCTCGGGGCCGCATACACTGGCTCTGAATTGCTTTTCTCCTAGATAAAATCATGTCTCTCTCTCCAAACTCCGGTTTCAATAAAACAGCCACATAGTTGAGAGTTCCTCCCAGATAAATAACTCCTTGTTCTTTTTCTTTAATCACATTTTTCATGACCTAATAATACTCTGTTTGTGTGTGTGTGTGTCCTTGTTCTTTTTCTTTAATCACATTTTTCATGACCTAGTGTGTGTGTGTGTGTGTGTGTGTGTGTGTGTGTGTATGTGTGTGTGTGTGTGTGTGTGTGTGTGTGTGTGTGTACTAGGGCTTAAACTCAGGACCTAGGATGAGCTGTCCCTTAGCATTTTCACTCAAGACTAGTGCTCTAAATCTTGAACCACACACTCCAAAATTTCTGGCTTTTTGATGGTGCATTAGAGCAGAGAGTCTCAAGGATTTTCCTGCCTTCGAATGACTTCACACTGTGATCCTCAGATCTCAGCCTCCTCAGCAACCAGGCAAGAGCCACCAGCAATTTTCGGTAAACATATTATTTTCATGACCTCTTTTCTCCTACCTGACTGACGCTTCTTATGGGCTCATTTGTTTTCTACAGCTATTGCACATTGGTGCTCAATGTGTCATGGATAAATAAAGACCCACAGAGTGTTCAACACTGGTGGTTCATGCTTATAATTCTAGCTATTCAGAAGGCTAAGTTTTGAGGATCATGGCAAGAAACCAGCCTAGGCAGACAAATCCATGAGACTCTTTACCCCAAGTAGCCCACAAGAAAAACAAAAGTAGAGAATGGTCAAGTAGAAGAGTAATATCTTGAGCAAAAAAGCAAATGAGAATATGAGGCTCTCAGTTTAAGCCTCACAAAAATAAAATAAAAGACCCACAAAACAACCTCTGTGAATCAAATGTGTAGCTTGTTTATCCCCCCATTCAACTTCACCCTCAGAACACTGAAGACCTACGAAACATGTAATGGAAATTTCTATTTTAAGATAAAGCTGTTTATTGACTTAACACTAAAATGACATGCTAAGGAACTGAAATGTTTGTGCACAAATCAATGTGGAATCAAAGCTATGACATTAAGTACATGTATTGAGTTTTATAAGACCTATGCTGATATTTTTTGTTTGGATTTTTTGTTGTTGTTGTTGGTCTTTTTGTATAACTTTTTTATAAACCCCAAGATAAAGACTCAAATGTCTTTTCCTTTCTTGCTATTGTTTCCAATGTATTTACAAGATATTTCTTTGTTGCTTTATACATCCCTCACCCACAGTATAACCCTTGTTTTCACTGTATTTAATGTTGTTGTTCTTTTTGTCAGTGGTGGGGCTTGAACTCTGGGCCTGGGCACTGCCCCTCAGCTCTTCAGCTCAAAGCTGTAGGTTAGTCTACTTTATACAAGTCCATTAATTTTATGATTGGATAGATAAAAGCCTATAGCCAAACTACACTGAGATGTTTTTCTACTTATCACACAATAAGGAAATGCATTATTACCTTGAAATTAGATTTCCACAAATATTTCCTTGACTGAGAACAGCAAGATAGATTGTTCAGATTGTTTCTGATAGTTTTAAAAGTAAATAAAACAAGCAAATAACAGGTGTTATTTACTTAAGTTGTTACCTGGATACGTCAATGTAAGAGTTGCTTGTGAAGAATTCAAAGAAAGAAAATACTGATCTGTAAACTAGGCATGATAGTAAATGCCTGTAATCCCAGCACTTAGAAAGCTGATGATACAGGAGGATCATATGCTTCAGGTCAACATAGGTCAACAGGGTGATATACTTTCTGACAAGAAAGAAAGAAATGAAAATACAGGGAAGAGATACTGGCATGTATTTCATTTTAGCCTTGAGGCAGTCCTGTGAAAAGGCACTATTAGCACATTTTTCTCTACCTATAGAATATTGATACTTAGAGAGGTGAGGGCTCAGAGCTCGTGTCATATAGAACTGAGACTAAAATCAATTCTCCTGACAACATAGCTGACACTCTTTCTTCTCCACCATAATTAAAGGTCTTTTTCCATCTCAAACCAACACTACCCATCAAGAATTAGATTGGAATTATAAATTCATCAACTATAATCTGAATCTGGCTACACTATACTACATTTATCTAAGCCTATTCTTGCCACCAATATTTTATAAAAACCAGTGCACATCTGCATTTAAAAAAATAATAATGTGTTGAGCTTCACTTGAAATGAAGAACCCAGAAAACCAGGAAAAAATAGAGCTTGCACTGAGACCCAGATAGGTGTCTATATTCTCTAGAGATGGATAATATTCTCTATATACCAGCACCACTTGGGTACCTGACTGCAGTTACTATAGCTGTTTTAACCTTTGAGACTAATAGATTATAGGAGAATTATTTCATAGTCTATGAGATCTGGTTCTATTAAATATTGACCCATGTATCTTTACAATAAATATATATTTTAAAAATGACCCATGGCAGCGTTAGTATGTCCTTGTTTGTGATCATTTCGGTAAATGCCCAAAAGTGGGATTGCTGGGTCATAGGGAAGCTCTATGTGGAATCTTTTGAGGAACCTTTATACTGCTTTCCAAAGTGGTTGAACAAGTTTACACCAGACCAACAATGCAGTAAGGTTCCCTTCTGTCCACATCCCTCCAGCATCTGTTGTTATTAAAGTTCCTGATTATAGCCATTTTAACTGGGGTGAGGTAGACGAGCAGAAAAGATCAGAAAAGTTGATGTTATGCAAAATGACTCCAAGATAAGGATTCAAATGTTTTTTTTTTCCTTTCTTGGGATTGTTACTAAAATGTTGATGAGTTCTTTATTGCTTTGTACGTCCCTCCCTCACAGTATAACCCCTGCTTTCACTCTATTTGATGTTGGTATAATTTGTGAAGAGGAAGGGAAAAAACAAATCATTTAACTCTGGATACAGGAGGACCCACTGCAACAATGAGATGTACAAGTCGTTATGTTGAAAAATGAACTTTACAACTTTGGCTGGTGTGGGGGGAGGGGGAGTGGGGGTGTGGGGGTAAGTAGGGATGGGAAGGGGAAAAAGGAGGAGGCAACAATTCTTGATAAGAAATGTACTTGTTACCTTGCCCATGTAATTGTAACCCCTCTGTACAGTATTTTCACAATAATTTAAAAAATGACCCATGGTTTGCCTCATTTGTAAGAACTACAATATGTCTATGATATTCTATAACAAGCTCTCAATACCCCAAATTGCTAAGTGCATAGGACCACATATAATGAAACATAACAACATGAACTCCAGGAATCAGAAACAAGAGGCTCTTTTCATATCTTGTATGTAGTTATTATTTTTTTCCTCTTATAGTTTTCTGTACCTTGTGTCTTTTATATAAATTTATCCATTCTTTGGAAAAGAAAGGGAATCACAGAAAAAGCAGGACAAAGGATGAAGTAATGCAACATTAATACTCACTTGGCACTAAGTTGGAAATGAACCTTACAACTGTGGGGAAGGGGACTAAGGATGGGTAAGATGGAGAAAATAGGGATGGGGTAACACTATTTAAAAACAAATGTATCCATTACCTTACTTATGTAAGTGTATACCCCAGATCATCATCTTTTCAATAAAGATAAAAAATTTAAAAAATGTTTTCCTAAAAAGTCAATTCAGCCAAAGGACACTGGATGGAATCTGCACAAGTTAAAGTAACAAGATTATTGCATGCCAAATTCAGTGCCAGAGTTCTAACAGGCACTAAGTATCCTGGTGCCAGTGGCTCACACCTTTAATCCTAGCTACTCAGGAAGCTAAGATCTGAGGATGACCGTTCAAAGTCAGCCTGTGCAGGAAAGTCCATGAGACTCTTATCTCCCAAAAAACACCAGAAAATGGGAAGTGGCACTGTGACTCAAGTGGCAGAGCCCTACCCTTGAGCTGAAGAGTTTGGGTCAGCACTGAGGCCCAGAGTTCAAGCCCCACCACTGACAAAAAGAAAAAAGAAAAAAAAAAGAAAAAAGAAAACTGGTACTAAATAAATACTAGAACCCATAATTCCTTTGAGATCCTTTGATACCCTCTTGTTACATGCGATATTTGGGGAATGATACTGTTTTCCAAAACAGTGGCTCAGGGGTCGTCCAAATCAAAATCATAAGAAAAGCTTGTAAAATGAACATTGTCTCAGTCCCAGACAAGAGATGCATTTGTCTGCATCTAGAGAAATAACCTCTCTGTAACAGTCTGGATCTTAGACTCCCTCTGCGTTCCATTACTTCTGGTTGGAGCTGTACTGCAAAAGATGCTACTTGCTGAGCAAGCCATTAAGGACAGTGTCTTCAAATTCACACATTAGGGCTGTCCTCATGAGCTACACTCATATGACTGAGATTTCAGAGGCCAGAGAATGACTAAGATACAAAAGCAAAAACTTTTGGCAGGAAAAACTCATAAATACACAAAGTCCTCTACAGACAGACAACAGGAAAAGCTGGAAGTGGGAATACTGGGTAAGGCCTTGGTCCTTTGAATCTCATGATCTCATCCCAAGGTTCATACTTAGCACTATCTCAAACTCAACCCTTCAACTACCTTGGTCACACAGTGAAATTATCCCTGCTGTTGTTTGGTTTGTAAATAATATTAAATTCATAAAAGTCAATGTTTTTTAAGACTATGAAACACATAGCTACTTTTTTTGAAAGACTAAAAGAGATTATACATTTTAGTAGAATACTAGAAAGAAACTAGTTGTACCACACCTTACACAAGAGACCATCACAAAACTGAGGCTAGGAAGCACTGTTCTGACAGTTCAAATCAGCAGTTTACAAGAAGTGGCACTGTGGCTCAAGTAGTAGATTGCTAGCCTTGCACAGGACAAGCTGAGGGACAGCGCCCATGCCCAGAGTTCAAGCCCCATGACCGCCAAAGAAAAAAAATCCTCTGTTTACTCACACAAAATGAGATGCTACTCTTTTTTTTTGGTGTGGCTCAAGCGGTAGAGTGCTTGCTTTGAGCTGAAGAGTTGAAGGACAGTGCCCAGGCCTAGAGTTCAAGTGTCACAACCAACAACAACAACAACAACAAAGAAGAAGACCACTGAGGTTCAAAATCTATATAGAAGCCCAGCAATGGTGGCTCACACCTTATATAATCCTAGCTACTCAGGAGGCTGAGATCTGAGGATCACAGTTCAAAGCCAGCCCGAGCAGGTAAATCTGTGAGACTCTTATCTCCAATAAACCACTAGAAAACAGGAAGTGGCGCTGTGGCTCAAGTGGTAGAGCTTTTGCCTTGTGCTGAAGAGCACAGGGACAGCTCCCAAGCCCAGAGTTCAAGCCCCATGACCAACCAAAAAAAATCTATAGAAAGAATTATCAAATGTGATTATAGACCAGGCACTGATGGCTCACACCTATAATCCTAGCTACTTAGGAGGCTGAGATCTTAGGATCATGTTCAAAGTTAGCCCAGGCATAAAAGTCCCCAGGAGACTTTTATCTCCAATTAACCACTCAAAAGCCAAAAGTGGCACCATGTTAAAGTGGTAGAAGACTAGCTTTGAGGCAAAGAGCTCAACGACAGCACCTAGGCCCTGAGTTCAAACCCCACTACCAAATAATAATAATAATAATAATAATAATAATAATAATAATAATAACCATAACCTAAATTGCTAACAAAAAGCAATATTGCTTTACAAACACTCATCTGAGCCAGGCACCGGTGGTTCATTTCTGTAGTCCTAACTACTTAGGAGCCTGAGGTCTGATAATAATAGTTCAAAGCAAGCCCCACAAGGAAGGTCTCTGAGATGCTTATCTGCAATTAACCACCTAAAAACTAGAAGTGAAACTCTGCCTCAAAGTGGTAGAGTACTGGCCTTGAACAAAAAAGCTCAGGAACAGTTCCCAGGTCCTGAGTTCAAGACATGACCAACGACCAATGGAAAAAGAAAAGAATAGAAAAGAAAAGAAAGCATGAGAGACAGAAGGGTAGGGAGGGAGGGAGAGAGTCAGGGAGGGAGGGAGGGAAGGAGAGAGAGAGGGAGGGAGGGAAGGAAGGGAAGAAGGAATGAAAGAAGGAAGGAAGGGAGGGAGGGTGGGAGGGAAGAAGGGAGGGAGGGAGGGAGGGAGAAAAATCTCACCTAAGCCTTTTAAACATATAAATTTAATCTTGTTTCTTTGCCAGTTCTAAGACTTGAACTCAGGGCATGTGCACTGTCGCTGAGCTTCTTTTGCTCAAGGATAATTCTCTATCACATGAACCACAGTACCACTTCTGGCTTTTTCTGTTTATATGGTACCTGCTGAGGGATCAAACCTAGGGCTTCATGCATGGTAGGCAAACACTCAACCATTAAACCACATTCCCAGCCTCATAAATTCAATCTTTTTAATAACACTGCTAGATAGATACCTGTTAGAGAGATACCATTATGACCCTGATTTACAAATCAGGAAAATAAGGTCATTTGCCCTACTTAACAGGACTAATATGAGACAGAAATGGAATTCATACTTCACAGTTTGGCTCCATGATATGTCATTTTAAACTATAATGCCTTTCTGGAAGAAAAGAAATAATTAAAGGAAATAAAAGTAGACATTCTGAAGAATATAATTCAATGTGTGTTCAGTGCTGAAAAATATCAGACAATGGAGTTGGGAGAGACCCTCCAGCCAGGTGCCAGTGACACACACTAAATCCTAGCTATTCAGGAGGTTAAGATCCAGATCATCAAGGTTTGAAGCCAGCGTGGGGAGGAAAGTCCTAGAGACAACATCTCCAAAATATCCAGAAAAAAGCCAGTCGGGAGGCATGGCTCAAGCAGCAGAAAGCCAAGCATGCATAAGGACTTGAATTCAAACCTCAGCACAGATAACAGTTCCTCTAATGAGAACTGTTTAAACTCCAAGTCTCATTCAAGCCAGGCATCCTCCCACTTAAGCTATAACATAGATGGGATCACAGATATGCACCACCATGCCAGGCTTATTGACTAAAAAGGAGTCTCACTAACTTTGTGCTCAGATTGGCTTTAAATCCTGGTAATTCTCCTGTGATCTTCTCCTCCCAAGTAGCTGAGATTACAAGTGTAAGACATTATGCAACTCTACATAAAAGATTAAGAATTATTTTTGGCATCAACTCTCAAAAGAAACACTTGAAATTAGAAAATAATGCTGCAATGCCTGACAAAATTCTAAGGAAATAATTTCCAAGTTAGAACTTTTGCCCAAGTTATCATTCAAAGACAAGACAGTAAGAAAGGCTACTTCAGATTTGCAACATCTCAAAATATATACCTCCCATAAAGGTTCTTAGGAGGCTAATGGAGAATATGCTCCACCAAAATAAGGACCTAAACTGAGACTTAAGTTCTTAGAGTAAGTTTTACACATAAGAAAGCATTGAGCCGGGTGCTGGTGGCTCATGCCTATAATCCTAGCTACTCAGGAGGCTGAGATCTGAGGATCTTGGTTCAAAGCCAGCCCAGGCAGGAAAGTCCATGAAACTCTTATCTCCAATAAACCACCAGAAAACCAGAAGTGGCACTGTAGTTAAAGTGGTAGAGCACTTGCCTTGAGCTGAAGAGCTGAGGGACAGCGCCCAAGCCCAGAGTTCAGGCCCCACAACTGGACCCCCCCAAAAAGAAAGCATTGAAAGGATTTCCAGGATAGGGATAAAAAGAAATACTAAGATGACATTTATGCAGCAAAGTACTTAAAATGTAATCTGTTCCAACTGGACTGGCCAGAGCCTCTAGGAATTATTTATTTAAAAAGATGATGATAGGAAGCAACAGAAAATATCTGAACATATTGAATGGAGAGTCATAGAAATTGGTAGAGGCATGAAACCAAAGGAAGATACTCTTAGGGTTAGAACACAAAGTCACAATGCCTATGTGCCTCTGATCATATAAAATAATTATTTATCAAAAATAAACTCCAGAAAATGGAAACAGGCTTTTTCTTGTTGCTGTTCTGTTTTGTTTCTGTCTTGTTTGTTCATTTATCTGTCTTTTAAGGGGTGGCACAGAAATGGAGGAACAAAGGGTGAACAAATGCAGCAGTAGTACTCACTAGACACTATGTAGAAATGAACTATACAACATAAGGGTAGGATTGGAGAGAAAAACTAGGAGACAGCAAAAAGTTGGAAAATGTTAGTGTGGCTCAAGAGGTAGAGCACCAACCCTGAATTTTAAAAAAAAATTAAAAAAAGCTGGGGCTGGGAAGGTGGCTCAGTGGTAGAGCATTTGCCTTGCATCCCTGAGGTCCTGGGACCGATTCCTCAGCACTACATAAGCAAAAAGAAAAAAGCCAGAAGTGGCACTGTGGCTCAAGTGGTAGAGCGCTAGCCTTGAGCTGAAGAGCTGAGGGACAGTATCCAGGCCCAGAGTTCATGCCCCACGACTGAACCCAAAAAAAATAAAAAATTAAAAAATTAAAAAAGCTAAATGAGAGCGTGAGGTCTTCAGTTCAAACCCTTGTACTACCACCAAATTAATAACTAGCATGCAAAAGGGCTGGATACAAGGCTCAACATTAGAGTTCCTGCCTAGCAAGCATGGCCATGAGTTTAAAACTCAGGTCAACCGAAAAGCTTTTAAATGAATGAAAGAATGAATGAATGAATAAATGAATTTGAAATGACGAATTAAAAATGGTGAAAAGATCTAAAAAGGCATTTCACCAAGGCAGGTATATGACTAGCCAAAAAGAATATATAAAGATGCTGGTTACAGGGCTGGGAAGTTGGCTCAGTGATAGAGCACTTGCCTTGCATGCCTGAGGCCTTGGGTTCGATTCCTCAGCACCACACAAGCAAAAAAGATAAAACCCGGAAGTGACACTGTGACTCAAGTGGTAGAGCGCTAGCCTTGAGCTAAAGAGCTGAGGGACAGCGCCCAGGCCCAGAGTTCAGGCCCCACGACCGGATCAAAAAAAAAAAAAAAAAAGATGCTGGTTACTAGTAGCTCTAATCTGTAATCTTAGCTGCTCAGATCAAGGATCATGGTTCCAGCATCGCCCAGGCAGAAAAGTCCAACAGAACGTCTCTAATTAACCAGCAAAAAGCTGGACTAGAGGAATGTCTTAAGTGGCATGGCAAAGCACCAGCCATGAGCAAACAAGCAGAGCAAGAATGATTTTCCATGTTCAAACCCCAGTATAAGCAAAAAACAAAAAAACAAAAAAAATAACATTATTAATGTTTAAAATCACAATGCTATATTACTTCACACTCACTAGAAAGGCTCAAAGTTTTAAATGAGGTAAAAAGTATTGGGAAGGATGTTAAGAAACTAAAACCCTCATATATTGTTGGAAGGATTACTAATACAATTTGGCAGTTTACATTTTTTAACACAAATTTACTATATGATACAACAATGGTACTTAAAAGAATCAACTCAGGGATGGGAAGGTGGCTCAGTGGTAGAGCACTTGCCTTGCATGCCTGAGGCCCTGGGTTCAATTCCTCAGCACCACATAAGCAGAAGAAAAACAAAAAGCTGGAAGTGGCACTGTGGCTCAAGTGGTAGAGTACTAGCCTTGAGCTGAAGAGCTGAGGGACAGCGCCCAGGTTCAGAGTTTAGGCCCCACTACTGGACTCAAAAAAAAAAAAAAAAAAGAATCAACTCAACAAGAGAAAGAACATGTCAACATAAAGATTGGGGGGAGGGGTATGGTCATGGGGCTTGAACTCAGGACCTAGGCATTGTCCCTGAGCTTTTTGTGCTCAAGGCTAGAACTCTAGCACTTTCAGCCACAGCTCCACTTGCAGTTTTCTGGTGCCTTATTGGAGTTATCTCATGGCTTTTCCTGTCCAGGCTGGCTTCCAATCATGATCATCAGATCTCAGCCTCCCAAATTGCTAGGATCACAGGTGTGAGCCACAGGACCCCTGCAGACATAAGAATTGTATCAAATGTTCATAGAAGATAAAAGTGGAAACAAAGCAGAGGCCTGGTGGCTGACATCTGTAATCCTAGCTACTCAGGAGGCTGAGATTTAAGGATCGCTGTTCAAAGCCAGCCCTAGTAGGAAAGTCCATGAAACTCTTATCTCCAATAAGCCACCAGAAAACTGAAAGTGGTGCTGTAGCTCAAGTGGTAGAGCATGCTGAAGAGTTGAGGGACAGTGCTCAGGCCCAGAGTTCAAGCCCCATAATCGACAAAAAAAAAAAATAATGTGGAAACAACTCAAACAGCTACTAACTAATGAATAGATAACCAAAATGTAGTACATCCATACCATAGAATGTTCAGCAATAAAAAAGAAGTAACATTTTGATACAGGCTACAACATGATAAAGCTCAAGAATATGTCCAGTGAAAGAAGACAAATACTACATATTCCATGATATGAATTAGAATCTGTTAAAAGACAAATGTATATGTTACTGGTAGTTTAAATAATTTTTTTTCAAATTCTAGAATTATGAAGAATACTGTAGCCACTAATAATATGAAAGATTTCTAGTCATTTTCCCTTTCCAAACTAAAAAAGAATGAAACTAATGTGAACTATTGTACCATTAATATATTAATACTTTTGTAGGAAAATGTCTGGACAAATATTTCCCAAAATACTATTGGCAGTAAACTCTAAGAAGTAGGATTACATTCAAACATGTATACCATCTAGATCTATCCTTGCCAAATGAAGTATGAGAAAAGACTATCCCCTCCCAACCCTCATGATGCTTCTGCAGTTTGTATCTGCCATTACTGTGGTTTAAACTCAGGGCCTTTCAGCATCCCTCAGCAATCTCCCCCTCACACTGGTAATATATTACTTGAGCTATACCTCTGCTTCCAGCTTTTTGCTAGTTAACTGGGCAGGGTAGGGGGAGGTTGGGAAGGTATGGGAAGGGGAAACAAAGGAGGAGGCTACAATGCTTGATAAGAAATGTACTCATTGCCGGGCGCTGGTGGCTCATACCTGTAATCCTAGCTAGTCAGGAGGCTGAGATCTGAGGATCGAGGTTCAAAGCCAGCCAGTGCAAGAGAGTCTGTGAGACTCCTATCTCCAATAAACCACCAGAAAACCGGAAGTGGCACTGTAGCTCAAGTGGTAGAGCTCTCACCTTGAGCTGAAGAGCTGAGGGACAGCGCCCAGGCCCAGAGTTCAAGCCCCATGACCGACAAAAAAAAAAAAAAGAAATGTACTCATTATCTTGCCCATGTAATTGTAATTCCTCTGTACAGTGTTTACACAATAAATTTAAAACAAATAAAGAATATAAATAAATAAATATCTCATGGATTTGACTTCCCAAGCTGACTCTGAACCACATTGATCAGATCTCAGCCTCTTGAGTAGCTAGGATAATAGACATTAGCCAGTTGCACCTGGCTTGTAGAATATCTTTTTTAAAGATTTTTTTTTATTTATTTATTTATTTATTTATTTATTTATTTATTTATTTATTTATTTATTTATTTATTTTCGGTCATGGGCCTGAACTCTGGGCCTGGGCCCTGTCCCTGAGCTCTTCAGTTCAAAGCTAGCACTTTACCATTTGAGCCACAGCACCACTTCTGGCTTTTTTCTGCTTATGTGGTCCTGAGGAATCGAACCCAGGGCCTCATGAATGCAAGGCAAGCAATATACTGCTGAGCCAGCTTCCCAGGCCCTAGAATATCTTTTAAATAAATTATTTTGAAAACGGAATTAAATATACAGAATATAATCCCCAATTATTTTAGATTTAGCAGAATTTTTCTGTTATGTGACTATAAAAGTTCTACATAGCCAGGTTCCAGTTGCTCACGCCTGTAATCCTAGCTACTCAGGAGGCTGAGATCTGAGAATCCACGGTTCAAATCCAGCGCAGACAAGAAAGTCCGTGACACTCTTATCTCCAATTAACCACCAAAAAAACAGAAGTGGTGCTGTGGTTCAAGTGGTGGAGCACTAGTCTTGAGCTGAAGAGCTGAGGGACAGCGCCCAGGCCCAGAGTTCAAAGTCCCACGACTGACAAAAAAAGTTCTACATATATAGGTTCAATTTGTGTACTTACATTTTTTAAAACTATACTTAATAGAAAGTTGAATTCTCCTCAAGGGCCCAGTTTTGTAATACCTTAGAATACTGTACTCCACCTACCATAGGTGAATGAACTAAAATTAATCACCTTACTCAAAGGTATAAAGGAATCTATGATACAAAAAAGATGAAGCAAGCTGGGCGCCGGTGGCTCACACCTGTAATCCTTGCTATTCAGGAGGCTGAGATCTGAGGATCTCGGTTCAAAGCCAGCCAAGCAGGAAACTCCATGAGACTCTTACCTCCAATAAACCTCCAGAAAACTAGAAGTGGTGCTGTGGCTCAAGTGGTAGAGCATTAGCCTTGAGCTGAAGAGGTGAGGGACAGCACCCAGGCCCAGAGTTCAAGCCCCATGGCCAACAGAAAAAAAAAATCTCATTCTACCTTCAAATGATGCAATTAAATGCATCTTCTCAAAATGTAAACTGAGAGATACAAAGTACAAGAGCAATTAACAGTAGAGCTAAAACTAAAAGAATGCTTAAGCAGAAGCAATTAGAGCTACTGAGATGAAGAAGAGAAATTAGAATCACAGACATTATGGCAAAATGAAATAATGGCCAAACCCAAGTGGAAATAAGCAGAGACACAAGTAAAAGATTTAGAGTAATGGAAAAGAACAACCAAAGCTCTAGTCTCAGGACAAACTTCACATACACAAAGTTAACAAAGTTCACAAAGAAGCATAATAGTCCCTATAGAATCTCTGGACCCAGAACTATGTTTATAAGCCATCATCCTGTTTCCTCCATTCCAAGATATTTTTACTTCCTTTATGCTTCCATCAAAATTCTTCCAATTAGCTCTGACAGTCACAATTACTTGTTCCTTGCAACCAATAGCATTTTTCAACTAAAAAAAAGAGACTGGAGGCTTACCTTTGATTATCACCAGTGGCACTATTTGAAGAGTTTACACTCATAGTAAGTCTTCCAACTCCTTAAAAATACCCCACTGTTTCTTTTTTTTTTTTTTTTTTTTTTTTTTGGGTCCGGTCGTGGGGCCTGAACTCTGGGCCTGGGCGCTGTCCCTCAGCTCTTCAGCTCAAGGCTAGCGCTCTACCACTTGAGCCACAGCGCCACTTCCAGCTTTTTTTCTTTTTTTGCTTAATTTGGTGCTGAGGAATCGAACCCAGGGCCTCAGGCATGCAAGGCAAGCACTCTACCACTGAGCCACCTTCCCAGCCCCCCACTGTTTCTTAATGATATAGTTCTTTATTGGCGATTGAAATTGTTCAAGATGTCTGTGTTACAGGTTAGGTGGACTAAAGTCTGTTAATATAATAAACAATACAACAGCAAGTTTATATTTGAATCCTGAAAGAACTGATTATTTTTCTTTGGATCTATAGGCTGGTTGCTAATTTTTTTTTAATTATTGTATAGCAAACAAGTGATTTTTTAAAAGAAGGGTTTATTTTTAAAAAGCAGCAGGCACTGGTGGCTCACACCTGTAATCCTAGCTAATCAGGAGGCCGATATCTGAAGATAAAAATTCAAAGCCATCCTGGGCAACAAAGTCCATGAGATTCTTTTTTTTTTTTTTTTTTTTTTGGTCGTGGGGCCTGAATTCTGGGCCTGGGCGCCGTCCCTCAGCTCTTCAGCTCAAAGCGAGTACACTACCACTTGAGCCATGGTGCCACTTCTGGCTTTTTCTGCTTATGTTGTGTTGAGGAATCAAACCCAGGGCCTCATGCATGTGAGGCAAGCACTCTACCATTGAGCCAACTTCCCAGTCCCATGAGAATCTTTTATCTCCAAATAACTACCAGAAAAACTGGAAGTAGCACTGTGGCTCAAAGAGGGAGAGCACTAGCCTTGACCAAAAGAGTTCAGGGACAGCACCCAGTACCCAAGGTTAAGCCCCACAATGGACAAAAAAAAGCATTGGAAGCAAAAATGATGAAAACATTTTTTTAAAAAGGCCACAAACATGATCCTTCTTGAAAGAACAGGTATTTACTTTAATATTTTATAAGAAAAGTTATCCAAAAAATAATAATTGTGGAAAAATAATAACAAATTATGTTTGAACTTGGAAATGGAATATGTAGTACCCAACTGCAGGACAGATAATTCTATTTCTTTAAAAACAAAAAACAAAAAACAAGCAGCTCCTCCTAATGAAGTTTTTTGGTTTGTTTTGTTGGTTCTGGTCCAGAAGCTAAAACTCAAGGCCTGAGTTTTCGGGCTCAAGGTTAGCACTCTACCACTTGACGCACAGCTGCACTTCCAGCCATTTTAGTGGTTAATTGTAGATGAGTAACAAATTTCCTGGCTGGATTTGAACCAAGATAGTCAGATATCAACCTCAGGAATTGCTAAGATTACAGGCATTAGTCACGTACTCCCTCTGCCCAACCAGATAGTTGTAAAACAATATTGCAACTGAAAAGTCCAAACCACTCCCAAATAAAAGGTCCAATGGTGATTTGTGGTTTCTTTTATTCAGCGTTCCTCAATAGAAATTTAAAAAAAAAACATGAAAAAGAAATAAAACAAAAAGGGGCTGGGAAGGTGGCTCAGTGGTAGAGCACTTGCCTTGCATGCATGAGACCCTGGGTTCGGTTCCTCCGAAACACATAAGCAAAATGAAAAAAGCAGGAAGTGGCGCTGTGGATCAAGTGGTAGAGCACTAGCCTTGAGCTGAAGAGCTGAGGGCCAGCTCTTCCGGTAGTGGGGCCTGAACTCTGGGCCTGGGCACTGTCCCTCAGCTCTTCAGCTCAAGGCTAGTGCTCTACCACTTGAGCCACAGCGCCACTTTCATCTTTTTTCATTTTGCTTATGTGGTGCTGAGAAATCGAACCCAGGGCCTCAGGGATGCAAAGCAAGTGCTCTACCACTGAGCCACCTTCCCAGCCCTAAAAAAATTTTTAAAAAGCTAACAATCCAATAAAATATACAGTTTAAAATGCCCCCCCTTTTTTTAAAATTAAGCAAGTCCTGGGAAAGAAAACTACAGTTATCTCTCTCTCACTCGACAGGTAAACTCTCACTGATAAACAAAAATAAAAAACAAGAGCAAGAAAATTCAGCTGACACTGGTGGCTCACTGATAACAGGACAATTAATATTTAAAACCATCCTGGTCAGAAAAGTCTTTGAGACTGCATCTCAAAAAAATAATAATTAAAAAAAACAGCAAAAAGGTAAGGCCAAGGCTCAAGTGGTAGAGGTCCATATATGAACAAGAAAGCTAAGTAAGAGCAACAGGCCCTGAGTTCAAGCCCAATACCAACATAGAAAAGAATAATAATGATTAACTCTCTTGATCATAGAGATATCTCTATAAAAATCTTTTTTACTAATGTGTACAAAAGGCCTTCTTCATAAATTAACTTTTAATAATATAATCTACGGTAATTTTCAAAGGCCTTCTTGCAAAAAGATAAAAGGAAGAAGGAGCCAGGTGCTGGTGGCTCACGCCTGTAATCCTAGCTACTGAGGAGGCTGAATAGTTCAAAGCCAGCCTGGTCAGGAAAGGCCATAAGACTCTTATCTCCAATAAACATACAGAAAACAAGACGTAGCGCTGTAGCTCAAGTGGTATAGTACTCGCCTTGAGGGACATCGCCCAAGCCCAGAGTGCAAGCCTCACAACTGACAAAAGAAAAAAAAAAAGGAAGAAGGAAAGAGAACTTGTCACTTGCTTTAGCCTGCCTACTTCCTAGAAACCTCTTCTATAGGAGATACTTCAACTTATATAGAGCCAATTTACCTTACTTCAGTATTAAGGAATCTCTGGGTAAATATACTAAACAGAGAGAAAATAATTCACAGCATCCAAATATATGTAAATACTAATAAACCACGAGAACGTCTATTCACAGAAATCTAATATTCTAAGACAATGGGTTTTTGTTATTAATTTTTTTCATTTTTATCTTCTAATGATTCTACAAAAGGGTTATAGTTTTACATGTACATTTGTTTGTACACTGAATCTTGATCAGTCACCCCTCCCATCACTCTGTACTACCAACCCACCCATCCAGCAGCCATATCAAGTTCCTGTCCTTCAGTTTTTATCACTTAACCTAGAACTCTGAAAAACATTATTCCTGATTAAGAAAGGGAACAGGTAAAACTTGAAGTGATTTGGTGAAGGGGAAAGAAATAATGAAATAATTATTGACATTTTGAACGTACAAAGACATCCTGAAGGGGCTGGGAAAGTGACTTGGCCATAGAATGATTGCCTCACATGCATGAGGCCCTGGGTTCGATTTCTCAGCAACATATAAACAGAAAAGGCTAGAAGTGGCATTGTGGCTCAAGTGGTAGAAAGCCCTAGCCTTGAGCTGAAGAGCTCAGGGACAGTGCACTGGCCTGGAGCTCAAGCATCATGGCCAACAAAAAGGAAAAAGAAAAAAATACATCCTGAAGACTAAAAAGAGGAACAAAATACCAGTGTGCTCTGTCTCTGCTCCCACTAAGCAAGCCTCAGAAAGGACCACTGGGGATTAAAAAAAATTGTTCAAATAAAGAGACTAAGGAGAAGACACAACCCAGCACCAAGAACTAACGTCTCCAGACTGGGAAGGTGGCTCATTGGTAGAGCGCTTGCCTTGCATGCATGAGGCCCTGGGTTCAATTCCTAAGCACCACATAAGCAGAAAAAGCTGGAATTGGCTCTGTGGCTCAAGTGCTAGAGTACTAGCCTTGAGCTGAAGAGCTGAGGGACAGTGACCAGGCCTAGGGTTCATGCCCCACAACCTGAAAAAAAAAAAAAAAAGAAGTAAAGTCTACCACAAACACAAAATGTTCAAGAGTAATAAACTAATAAAATAGTTTGGCCTAAAAAAAAAAGTGAAATGTCAGCCAAAAGGTCAGAGATAAAGAATCCAATTTCTCTAGGTCCTAAATATCTTGAGAACAGTAGTAGGTACACACAAATACCAGTTATTAATATATTGAGCAACTTACTACTTAATTATGACTAGAACTTTGCTCCTGACAACATTGTAATGAAAGAATTATCCCATTTTTCAAAGGAGAAAACTAAGACTCATTAACTATAAATGCCTTAATAAAAGTCATATAATTACAGGACCAAATATTCAACAATAACTGTAAAACCCCAATTCCATCTGCAAGGCCTTTGATGACTCCTAAAGTGACTTTTTTTTTTTTTTGGCCAGTCATGGGGCCTGAGCTCTGGGCCTGGGTACTGTCCCTCAGCTCGCAGCTCAAGGCTAGCACTCTACCACTTGAGCCACAGCGCCACTTCTGGCTTTTTCTGCTTATGTGGTGCTGAGGAATCGAACCCAGGGCCTCATGTATGCAAGGCAAGCACTCTACCACTGAGCCACCTTCCCAGACTGACTATTTTATTTTACCTCAGATTTATTATCTTTTAATTTTTAATTTTATTATAAAGGTAATGTACAGAGGCGTTATAGTTACATAAGTCAGGTAGAGTACATTTCTTTTCTTTTCTTTTTTTTTTTTTTCCGGCCCATCGTGGGGCTTGAACTATGTGCTTGGCACTATCCCTGCACTCTTCAGCTCAAGGCGAGCACTCTACTGCTTAAGCCACAGTGCCACTTCCGGTTTTCTAGTGCTTTATTGGAGATAAGAGTCTCATGGAGTTTCCTGCCTGGGCTGGTTTTGAACCACCATCCTCAGACCTCAGCCTCCTGAGTAGCTAGGATTACAGGCATGAGCCCCTGGCCCCTGGCTTACATTTCTTTTTTGACAATGTCACCCCTTCCCTTACTCAGGTTTATTATCTTTGCTTCAACTAAGGAAACCTATCTGATTTTGAGAGGCTAAAGACTGTCCAAGAGCAGGCAGCCATTAATTGGGTGTGTCAGGGAAAAACTACTGAGCCCCAAAATCATTTCATTAATTATACCACTATTTTCCGAAAGGTAAATCCCAAAGAAATTGCCTTCAGAATGGAAGAAGACTAGGAAACTGGGAATAAACTGCACACATTTGGAATAAACTGCATACAAATATGTACACATTTGGAATAAACTGCACACATATATGTACACATATGGCAAAGAGGTATCAACAGCCTTCCGTTTATCTTATAGGAAAGGAAATTGATAGGATATTTGATCCCCATTATTACAAGCATATTTCAGCATCTAACATCTTCACATCTAAATGTTCTTCCAGACAGATAGTAGTTTCCACAAAGAGCTCAGTTTCTTCACTTTCTTTTCTTTTTCCTTTTTTTTTCTACTACGGGGGAGTGGGGATTGAACTCAACGTCTTATGTTCTCTCTTGGCTTACTTGCTCACAGCTGGTGTTCTAACACTTGCATCCTGCTTCCAAGTCAGCTTTTGTTGGTTAATTGGAAATGGAGTCTTGTAGATTTTTCTGTCCTGGTCAGTTTCAAATCTCAATCTTCTGATCTCAGTCTCCTGAGAAGCTGAGTTTACAGAAATGAATCACTGGAGCCCAGTTTATTAATTTCTTCAATTTCCACATAATTGATACAGATAATGTGGTAATCATATGATCCCACAACTTCACAACGAGTATGACTCTATTACTTGAGCCACACCTCTAGCCTTTTTTTTTCAGAGAAGGTTTCACCTTTTTGCCCAGGCTGGTCTTAGACAGCTCTCTTATCTATACCTCCCACATATCTTGAATTACAAATATATAGAACAATATCTAGCATGTTCATTGAAATGAGATCACACAAACTTTGGCTTTTGGCTTTTGGTCTTTGGCTTTTTCATGAGTGCATAATTTTCCCAGGCCTCTTTGGAGACTTATTCTCAGCTCTTCCACATAGCTGCCAATGGACGCCTCAGAGGGACAAACCTTTGACAAACCCTAACACAGAGTCTTCTGAAGTGTCTGACAAAGACATCACCTCAGTCTTCTGAAGTATCTGACAAAGACAGCACCTCAAGTAATTTAGAAGACTCTCCGCCCCCTCCAGCTTCCTTGGGGTCCATTACTTCTTGAGTCCAAATGTGGAAGTCATGCTCCCTACTCCCCAGTCTGCCAGCAGGGCCAGGGACCAGCAGCTGTAGGATGCCTGTGTGCTCCTCCATCCCTCAGCAAAGGACCTACCTGGGCTAGGGCCTGGGGATGAAGCCCAAACAGCAGCCTTGACCAGAGTGAATAAAAGCAATTCAGATGTACCTCCACCTATTGTTTGAGGAATGATTGGGACCAAGATCCTTGCAAGATTAGGGTCTGATTACAGCAGAGAGTAAGGAATCAATCTCATGGTGTTGATTGGATACAGCCTATGAACAAAACGCTCCTGAATGCTACAATTCTAGAGGACAGGAATTTTGAATAGCTAATGTATCAGTGACTTTTTTATTTGATCCTATGTATCTCTTCATACCTCAATGCCAGTCATTTGTTTGCTAAAACGTCTGTGATAGGAAATAGTTATTTGCATATACTTAATCAGTATTGGGTCATTTAGGTATTGAGTAAGAATTAGATGATTCACTGTGTTCTGATTTTCAAATATTTGATTTGTAATAGAAGATTTTGGAATTGTCAAGTGGAATTGTCAGTAGCAAATAAATGGGAATATAAACACAAAAAGCAAGCACTAGAGTCATTAACATACACATAGGACAAAGAAACAATAAATTTTATGAAGTTATAAAAGCTTTCCTCAAGGTCTGGGAATGAGGCTCAGTGGTAGAGTGCTTGCCTAGCATGCATGAAGCCCTGGATTTGATTCCTCAGTACTACATACACAGAAAACACTGGAAGTGGCACTGTGGCTCAAGTGGTAGAGCACTAGCCTTGAGCAAAAGAAAATCAGGGACTGTGTGCAGGTGTTCAGTTCAAGCCCCAGGAGGAGGAGGAGGAGGAGGAGGAGGAGGAGGAGGAGGAGGAGGAGGAGGAGGAGGAGGAGGAGGAGGAGGAGGAGGAGGAGGAGGAGGAGGAGGAGGAAGAAGAAGAAGAAGAAGAAGAAGAAGAAGAAGAAGAAGAAGAAGAAGAAGAAGAAGAAGAAGAAGAAGAAGAAGAAGAAGAAGAAGAAGAAGAAGAAGAAGAAGAAGAAGAAGAAGAAGAAGAAGAAGAAGAAGAAGAAGAAGAAGAAGAAGAAGAAGAAGAAGAAGAAGAAGAGGAAGAAGAAGAAGAAGAAGAAGGAGAAGGAGAAGAAGGAGAAGGAGAAGAAGGAGAAGGAGAAGGAGAAGGAGAAGGAGGAGAAGGAGAATGAGAAGGAGAAAGAGAAGAAGGAGGAGAAGGAGAAGAAGGAGAAGGAGAAGGAGAAGGAGAAGGAGAAGGAGAAGGAGAAGAAGGAGAAGGAGAAGAAGAAGAAGAAGAAGAAGAAGAAGGAGAAGAAGAAGAAGAAGAAGAAGAAGAAGAAGAAGAAGAAGAAGAAGAAGAAGAAGAAGAAGAAGAAGAAGAAGAAGAAGAAGAAGAAGAAGAAGAAGAAGAAGAAGACGAAGAAGGAGAAGGAGAAGGAGAAGAAGAAGAAGAAGGAGAAGAAGAAGAAGAAGGAGAAGAAGGAGAAGAAGAAGGAGAAGAAGAAGAAGAAGAAGAAGAAGAAGAAGAAGAAGAAGAAGAAGAAGAAGAAGAAGAAGAAGAAGAAGAAGAAGAAGAAGAAGAAGAAGAAGAAGAAGGAGAAGAAGAAGGAGAAGAAGAAGAAGAAGAAGAAGAAGAAGGAGAAGAAGAAGGAGAAGAAGGAGAAGAAGAAGGGGAAGAAGAAGGAGAAGAAGAAGGAGAAGAAGAAGGGGAAGAAGAAGGAGAAGAAGAAGGGGAAGAAGAAGGAGAAGAAGAAGGAGAAGGAGAGGGAGAAGGAGAAGAAGAAGGAGAAGAAGAAGGAGAAGAAGAAGGAGAAGTAGAAGGAGAAGGAGGAGGAGGAGGAGGAGGAGAGGAGGAGGAGAGGAGGAGGAAGAGGAAGAGGAAGAGGAAGAGGAGGAAGAAGGAGAGAGAGAGAGAAAGAAATGAAAAAGAGAAGACGGAAGGAAGGAAGGAAGGAAAGAAGAAACGAAGGAAGGAAGGAAGGAAGGAAGGAAGGAAGGAAGGAAGGAAGGAAGGAAGGAAGGAAGGAAGGAAGGAAAGAAGGAAGGAAGGAAGGTAGGTAGGAAGGAAGGAAGGTGGAAAGGAAGAAAGCAGGAAGGGAGGGAGGGTGGAAGAAAGAAAGGAAGGAAAGAAGGAAAGCTTTTCTCAGCTTTGTCTCATTCTCAAGTTAGGTCATTTTAATTGCCCACAAAAATAAGAATAAGAAAGTTAATATGAGAAAAAAAAAAGAGTAAAGAAAGGAATAGTATGAATGAAAAGTAGTGTAGTAAGACATACTCACAAAACACATGAAAACTGTAACTATTTCAAAATGACTAAAAGACTTTATGATCTTAACCCAAGAAAATAGGAATCAAAATTATTAATGCTTAAAAAGTAGGTGACAGGCTGGGCCCCAGTAACTCATGCCTGTAATCCTAGCTACTCAGGAGGCTGAGATCTGAGGATCATGGTTCAAACCAGCCCAGACAGGAAAGTCCATGAAACTCTTATCGCCAATAAACCACCAGAAAACCGAAAGTGGAGCTGTAGCTCAAGTGGTAAAGCACACACCTTGAGCTGAAGAGCTGAGGGACATTGTTTAGGCCCAGAGTTCAAGCCCTACAACCGACCAAAAAAAAAAAAAAGTAGGTGCCAGTATTCCTAAAAAATGGGGAGTAAGGCTGGGAATGTGGCTTAGTGGTATAGTGCTTGCCTAGCATGCTTGAAGCATTGGGTTCAATTTTTTAATACCACATACACAGAAAAAGTCAGAAGTGAAGCTGTGGCTCAAGTGGTAGAGTGCTAGCCTTGAGCCAAAGAAGCTCAGGGACAGCACCCAGGCCCTCAGTTCAAGCCCCAGGATTGGCCAAAGAAAAAAAAAGGGGGGGGGGAGTAATAGGAAACATCATTTGACTAATGAAATTTACAACACAGAAAAGAAGTAAGTAAAGCCATTAAACAGATTGAAATGTCCAGAATAGGCAAATTCAGACAAACAAGGCTCATGATTACCAGAGATTCAAGAACAGGAGGGCACTGCATCTGATAACAGGTTCTATTATGGATAATGAAAATATTCAGGAGTCAGTTAGTGGTGATTTTTGTAACACATAATGAATATACTAAAACCATTGAATTACACACTTGAAAATAACCTGCAAAAAAAAGCAGGGGAAGAGGTGTGGTAGAATGCCAGTGAAACATGTGAACAAATGTAAAGCCCTGGGGCTGGGAAGGTGGCTCAGTGGTAGAGCACTTGCCTTGCATGCTTGAGGCCCTGGGTTCAATTCCTCAGCACCATATAAGAAAAAACCGGAAGTGGCACTGTGCTCAAGTGGTAGAGCACTAGCCTTGAGCTGAAGAGCTGAGGGACAGCACCCAGGCCCAGAGTTCAGGCCCCACGACCAGACCCCCCCGCCAAAAAAAAAGTAAAATTATAAGAAAATGAAAGATGGTCTTTCAGAATATAATCTATCCTCTTCTTATGTTTAATGGCTCACCAAATAAATCTTTTTTCCTAGCCCCCAAAAGTCATCCTCAATTCACGGGATCCTTTTGAAGCAGCAAGGAAGTTTGGATTCCTGAATGTAAACCCATCTTTTTTCATTCAGTGCTTTCATCCTTAGAAAACCACCCCTGTCCATCAGCAGTTTCACATTTTACTTTTAAAGAGAATGTTTATGAGCCAGGCACTGGTGGCTCATGCCAGTAATCCTAGCTACTCAGGAGGCTGAGATCTGAGGATCAAGGTTCAAAGCCAGCCCAGGCATGAAAATCCATGAGATTCTTATCTCCAATGAACCACCAGAAAACTAGAAGTGGTGCTGTGGCTCAAGTGGTGGAAGCTCACCTTGAGCTGAAGAGCTGAGGGGCAGCAGATTTCAAGCTCCACAACTGACACAGGGAGTGGGGAGGGAGAGGGAGAGAAAGAGAGAGAGAGAGAGGAGAGAGAAATGAGAGAGAGAGAGAAAAGAGAGAGGGGAGAGAATGTTTAAGGGCTGAGGATGTAGCTCACCAGAGAAGACACATGTACAGGCCCCTGGGTTCATTAAAACAGACTTCAGAAACTAAGTCCATTCTCCTTATCAGACCAAGAAGGAACCTAATGCCCAGATAGATTAAGTGGTTTGCTTAAAATCACACCGTTAATAAAATGGCTAAGCCGGGACTAATACAGAAAAGTACTGAATGAAACGGATCCTTCGCTTTTCCTTTATAGCAGGTGGCAGTGCCTTTGCCGCCTATGCATTTCTTAGGAAAGCATGTTCACTTCCTGCTCTAACCACTCTTCTGTTATGAGGCACTGTTAAATGAGGAAATGGTAGGTTCTTTCCTCCAGGATCATTAGACTTATCGATGGGTAAGGTATTAGGAAGAGTTGAATTCTCACCCTTTCTAATAAATATCTGCCTAGAGAAACAAAAAAAAAATACCAGCATGGAATAAACATTCAAACTGAGATGCTAACTGTAGAAAATCTAGCTTTAGAAAAACTCACAGCTTGACATATTCCAAGTCTTGGAGGGAAGGCAAAAGCCAGTCTAGCACAAATTGTTCTTTAGTTTGCCGGACTCTGGTTAGGGCTGACAAATGAATGAATGACAAATGATGAGGAATGAACGAATGAGTGAATGGCGAGGCTATGTTCCTAGGGGCTGACTGTGGGGAGGTGGAGTCCTACCTGCTCTTCTCTTCCTAGGATGCTCCTCCGAGATCTAGCTGCAGTGGGCCAGGACTGGCTGGGAAGGCTTGTCCCGGCTAACGACGGGGCCCCACAGCGGCCCAAACCAGCCCGGGGACCCCCGTTCCCCCCACGGCTCCGCTCCACACTTCCCGTCCCAGTTGAACCCTTTACCTCTGGGGGCTTTGTGGTCCAGAGGTCCTTAGACCCCAGAGGCAGCTCCCAGCCTCCGAGTAGGAGGCCCCAAATGAAAACTGTTGGAACCAGAGGGCTTCTAGGAGCCTGGAGAGGGAGGGGGAATACCCCGCCCCCCGCAGGTGAAGTTTACAATAGCCACTTCCGGGGGCTGAGGAAAGAAGGAACTTCCCTCACACACAGCTCCTAGGACTTTCTCGGGCCTTCCAGGCTATGCCCAAGTCTCACTTCCCCCCCCCCCCCCCAGCCGTGGGGCCTGCCCTCTGCTCTGCCACCTGCCACCAGCCTCTAGCTTCCCGCCTCCTGCTACCCTGTGCAGGCAGCTTCAGGATACGTACTTGGAGAACGCCAGTCTCTGATTGGGAGAGCTCACCCGCTTCAGCTTTGCGTTCACCTAGACCGGCTCATGCGCTGTTGCTGCGGAGGGGAAAGGAGAGGGAGGAGGCACCTATGCACCTGCACAAGGTGCGCACACGCCATCCCGCACTAGGCTCTCCTCCTCCCCAAGCCTGCCTTCATGCTCACACTGCCGTGACTCCGCAGGGGGTTCTCGGGTCACAGAGACTCTCCTGCTTTCCTGACCCTAATGGGAGTGCAGCTTCCTGCTCCTCAGCCCTTTTGCCAGCCTACTGAGTAAACATCACCGAAGCCAGAACCCAGCTCCTGCACCTTTACCCCAGCAGGCGAGCCTGGGGGCGCCCCAACCCCCACCCCGGTGCTGGGGGGGGGGGCCAGGACCTCCAGGGACTTCTCTGGGGGGCTGCTGCATAGGTGGCTGCATTTCTCTCGCTCTAGTCCCCTCCTCCCATCCTCTTTGTATCCCAGTTTGGGGTGGGGAGGAGATAAACAGGGGTTGGGAGCATGCAGGTCAATTCAGTGCATCTGTTGATGCTCCTGTTGTTATAAATAGTGTGTAACAGATCTCGATCTCTCTCATATACACACACCTAGATAATGTGTACAGTACTCTGATTTCTCTTGTTAGCTGCTTCACAATCTGCCGCTGCTTTGGGGAGATTCGAAAACCAAATCCTCTTTTGTTCCTTGGCTTTTGAAAACCTATTCCCCAATGAACAATGCAAATTGGCAGGATTTTGATTAAAGATTGTATGCTCCTTTCCAAAAAGGCATTTAGCACACAAAAAAAGCCTTTTATGTTAAACTATTCCGTGTCGATTGTCTTCAACCTGAAAGCAAGGTGTAGGGGTCGACTTTCCCCAGCTCTCCCTCTGGAGAGGCAATGGTCATAAATGCAAATATAAGTTGAGATTAAAACCTCCTTGATTCTTGTGTCTCTGAAATCTTAATTGGTTTGAGTTTTGTCATTTAGATTTAAAAGGAAGATTGTCTCTGTTTCCTAATACTTTGGCTAGAAAAAGGATAATTGCTTCAAAAGAAAGGCTTAAGGAAAGAAAAAAGAATTAACCTGCTCCAACATTTACAAAAATAATGGAAAAATACATAAAGCTAGTAACAATAGAGCTCTTTTTACAAGCTCTAAATAATATTTTGTAATTTCTTATGTAAGTTTTAATAGCATTATAAAAATGTGTAGCAAGAACAAATGGTAAATGTACATTTTTAAATGAAAAATTAGTTCAGGGCTGGGAATGTGACTTAGTGGCAGAGTACTTGCCTAGCATACATGAAGCCCTGGGTTTGCTACCTCAGTCCCACAAAAACAGAAAAAGCCAAAAATGGTGCTCTGGCTCAAGTGGTAGAGTGCCATCCTTGAACAAAAGAAGCTCAGGGACAGTGCCCAGGCCCTGAGTTCAAGCCCCAGGACTGGCAAAAAAAAGACAAGGAAGGAAGGAAGGAAGAAGGGTGGATATAATGTGAAAGCTTGAAATCTGTTTATTCAATCATTTAGTATCTACAGAATACAGAGTATATACCCAACATGGAGAGACCTAATAGAAATACTAAAGAGAAATGTTTATATCAGGCCTGAACTCCTACAAAGAATTTATAAAGAACTTTCAATTTTATCAGGGAAGACACTTATAGACTCAAAGAAACTGGAATAAAGACATGGAAGATACAGATATAAACACAAAAAACAGCAGGAGGCTGTAAAAGAAGTAGAAACTGTGTGCATGAGGGGACAAAGAGGAGTGAGACCAGATGGAAAAATAATGCAAAACCCATTCACATGACCTTTTAGATTTACTAAAAATTGTAATAATAATTAAAAAAATCAGATCAAGCTGAGTGCTAGTGGGTCACACCTGTAATCCTAGCTACTCAGGAGGATGAGATCTCAGGATCATGGTTCAAAGACAGCCTCAGTAGGAAACTAACCACCAGAAAACCAGAAGTGGAGCTGTGGCTCAAAGTGGTAGTGTGCTAATCTTGAGCACAAAAGCCCAAGGACAATGAACATGCCCTGAATTCAAGTGCCACAACCGACCCCCACCCAAAAAAAATTTGTTAAAAACCAGATCATTCCAAAATACCTATATTATTCTTTTAGTTATAAGGTAGTTCTCTGTTGTCTCCTTTAGTTAGCATACTACTTAAGAAACCTGTATGAGGGGCTGGGAAGGTGGCACCGTGGTAGAGCGCTTGCCTTGCATGCCTGAGGCCTAGGTTCGATTCCTCAGCACCACATAAGCAAAAAGAAAAAATGCCGAAAGTGGCGCTGTGGCTCAAGTGGTAGAGTGCTAGCCTTGAGCTGAAGAGCTGAGGGACAGCGCCCAAGCCCAGAGTTCAGGCCCCACGACCGGACCCCCCCCCCAAAAAAAATAAATCCAAATAATATTATTAAACATATACATTCCATGTTCTATGCTAAGTGGCTTCACATCTGTTCTTTTTCAACAATACAAATATATTTATCATTCATTCCAATAATACATGATAATTTTAAAATTGAGTGCAATTACAGAACAGTAAAAGTCTCTCAAAGCACCCAAAATCGGTAAAGAACTCTTAAATTTCAACAATAAAAAGAAAGCAAACCAATTTTAAAAGTTGGCTAAAGGCTTTAAAACACATCAAAGAGGATAAGGCAAACAAGCATATGAAAAAATGTTCCACATCATATTTCATAAAAGAATTGCAGGGGCTAGGAAAGTGGCTCCGTGGTAAATTGCTTGCCTTGCATGCCTGAGGCCCTGGGTTCGATTCTTCAGCACCACATAAGCAAAAAGCCAGAAGTGGCACTGTGGCTCAAGTGTTAGTGCAGTAGCCTTGAGCTAAAGAGCTGAGGGGCAGCGCACAGGCTCAGAGTACAAACCCCATGATCGGGCTCCCCAAAACAAAATTGTGGATAAAAGAATCGCAAATTAAAAAGAGTCAGGTGCAGATGGCTCATACCTATAGTCATACTTACCCAGAAAGCAAACATTAAAGGATCATGATTCAAAGCCAGCCTAGGCCTAAAAGCCTGTGAGACTCATTTCCAATTAACCAAAACTCCAGGCTAGCCCTATGCCTCAGTTCAAACCCCAAGATTGGCACGAGCATATATACACACACACATACACACACACACACACACACACACACACACACACACACACACACACACAAACATACACACAAACATACAGCACAGCACACTTATCAGAATGGCCAAAATCCAGAACATGGACAACAGTAATTGCTAGTGAGAATCTGGAAGAACAGAAATATTAACTTCTGGGCTCTACTTAACATTCCACTTTGGAAACCAGTCTACCAGACTAAATAGACTCTTTTTTTTTCTTGGGGGGGGGGGAGACAACTAGTTTTGGAGTTTGAACTCAGGGCCTGAGCTGTCCCTGAGCTTTTATGCTTAATGCTTGCACTCTACCATCTAAGACACAGATTCACTTCCAGCTTTTGTCGTGATTTATTAGCAATAAGAGTCTTACAATGGGGCTGAGAAGGTGGCTCAGTGGTAGAGTGCTTGCCTTGCATGCATGAGGCCCTGGGTTCGATTCCTCAGCACCACATAGCAGGAAAAGCTGGAAGTGGCACTGTAGCTCAAGTGGTAGAGCACTAGCCTTGAGCTGAAGAGCTGAGGGACAGTGCCCAAGCCCAGAGTTCAGGCCCAACTGGCAAAAAAAAAAAAAAGAAAAAAAAAAAAGAAAAAATAAGAGTCTCACAATGTACAAGTCGTTATGTTGAAAACGAACTTTTGGTCGGGGGGGGGGAGGGTTGGGTAGGAGGGTCGGGGGAGGATAGGAAGGGATGAGAAGGGGAAACAAAAGAGGAGGCTACAATGCTTGATAAGAAATGTACTCATTATCTTGCCCATGTAATTGTAACCCCTCTGTACAGTATTTTCACACACACACAAAAAAGAGTCTCATAGACTTTCCTGCTTGGGCTGACTGCAAACCACAATCCTCAGATCTCAGCCTCCTGAGTAGCCAAGATTACCAGTGTGAGCACCAGTGCCCAGTCAAATGTATTGTTACACAATCCAGCAATCATGTTAGATGGACCGCTAAGTTCCATCCTCATAATGAAAAAAAAAAAGGACAGGTAAGTAGGAAGAGCTACATTTTTCTACTGCCCATAATTTGCATGAAGCAAACTTTTAAAAAACTTAGCTAAGCCAGGCACTAATGGCTCACACCTATAATCCTAGCTACTCAGGACCCTGAGATCTGAGGATCGTGGTTCAAAGCCAGCCCAGGCAGAAAAGTCCATTAGACTCTTATCTCCAATAAACCACCAGAAAACCTGTAGTGATACTGTGGCTTACATGACAGAGCACTCTCCTTGAGCTGAAGAGCTGAAGGATAGCGCCCGAGCCCTGAGTTCAAGTCCTGCAGCCGACAAAAAAAAAGAGTTGAAATGTTTTAATTAATGTTTTAATTATCCCTCATAAAGTTTTAAATTAAGTTCTTAGGATGGCACACTTCTTTTTTCCTTTTGCGTTTTTTTTTTTTTTGGGGGGGTCCCATCATGCGGCCTGAACTCTGGGCCTGGGCACTGTCCCTCAGCTCTTCAGCTCAAGAGTAGTGCTCTACCACTTGAGCAACAGCACCACTTCCGGCTTTTTTCTTTTTGCTTATGTGGTGCTGAGGAATCGAACCCAGGGCCTCATGCATGCAAGGCAAGCATTCAACCACTGAGCCACCTTCCCAGCCCTGTCTTTTTCTTTTTTTGTCATTTGTGGGGCCTGAACTTAGTGTCTAAGTGCTGTCCCTGACTTTTTTCCCTCAGTGATAGTGCTCTACCACTTTGAGCCACAATACCACTTCTGGCTTTCTGGCTTTCGGGTGAGTAATGGGAAAGAAGAGTCTCACAGAATTTTCTGCCTGGCCTTGAATGGTGATCCTCAGATCTCAGCCTCATGAGTAACTAGGATTGTATGCATAAGCCACCAGTACCTGGCTAGGATTGCACAATTCTAATTTTCACAACAGTGATGATACAGTAGTTGTTTTAGGCTTCCACTTTCACAAAAATGGCATCTCTAGATTTTTCTAAAGTGTATTAGTTATCAGATAAATGCAAATAATTCTATCATTAACTAGAATAATGTTATATCCCTTTTTACTTATGGACTGGAAAATAAAGAGTACTGGCAGAAAAGGACGTAAACGCTCTCATACAATGATGATACTTCTTTAAACTGCTCACTCTTCCTGGAAGAATACTCAGTAATATGTATAAATAATTAAAATATTCTGCTAAATCTTGTTCCTCAAATATTCATCATAAAATTGTTGATTGAGCAAAGTTATGTTTAGTAATTTTGCTGAAGAAAAGTAAAATACCTTTGCATGAAAATAAATTACCTCGGTAGTATCTAACAATGGAAAATTAGAGAAAGTTGTTTTTAAGATTCTAGAGCTTGAACTGAATGATTTTAGGGAGTGTTTTGTACGTTAGAGGATTGCCTCATATTGATGAGCAAAGCAATGCATTTGTTTTAAAGCATTTCCTACTCTCTCTTTTTTTTAAATTTATTGTGTGCATGGGAGCTTGAACTCAGAACCTCATACTTTTGTTCTGCTTGTAAAAGCATTTCTTCATAAATCATCAGATAGTCTGCTTAGTAAGTTTACAGTTTTTTCTTCTGCCAACAAATAATCCTTGTAGCAAAGGAAGTTATTTCTGCTGAATCCAAAACTTTACATAAACTCTAGAAGAAAGTCCAATTCCAGCTGAGAAAATGGCTCATGGTTGTAAGACAGAGATTGAGACGATAGCAATTTGAGACCAAACTGAGCAAAAAAAACTCATGAGACCCTATGTCAACCAATAAAAAGCTGAATTGTAGCCCAGTGCTAGTGGCTCATGCCTGTAGTCTTAGCTACTCAGGAGGCTGAGATCTAAAGATCACCATTCAAAGCCATCCAGAGCAGACAGGCAGTCACTGGACCCTAAACATTTTTTTGCCAGTAGATAGAATGCTATGTTCATCAGCAGATGGCACTAGAGTGACACTGCCTGGCACACATGCAAAAGGCCCCTTTTTGGTTGGGCTCCAGCCCTCAATTTTTATTCTTCCACACAGTAGCCTAACAAAGGAGTTCCAGCTGTGCCTTCACGCTAATCTCCGTCTCTTTAAGGTCCAGCTCATGTGCATCTACTGGACATTTCTATAAACTAACCCACTCTGACTCTTCCCCATAAGCATGGAGAACCAGTTCTACAGAAGATCCTAGAAAGTTGTATTCACTATTGGCGGCTTTGTAGCTGTGTATGTAGTTGACATGTTTTCTTTGAAGAGGTCTGAATTTCACCCTTGGTTTAGGATAGGTAAGAGGAGCTCTTCACTTTTCCCTTACTTCCTTTATTATTCATTCTTCCTTGGTGGGCAAGGTAATTGGTTTTTGTTTGTTTGTTTGTTTTGGTCCTGGGGCCTGAACTCTGGGCCTGGGCATTGTCCTCTTCAGCTGAATGCTAGTACTCTACAACTTGAGCCACAGCACCACATCCAGCTTTTCCTGCTTATGTGGTGCTGAGGAATCGAGGCAAGCACTTTACCACTGAGCTACCTTCCCAGCCCCAGGTAACTGTTTTTCTACACCTGCTTCTTGTGGTGTGTGTGTGTATGTGCCCATGCACATATGCCAGTCTATTGTTGGAACTCAGGACCTGGGAGCTGTCCCTGTGCTTTTGTGTTCAAGGCTAGTACTCTACTACTTGAGCCAAAGCTCCACTTGCAGATTTTTGGAGGTTAATTGGAGACAAGTGTCTCAGACTTTACTGTCCAGGCTGGATTTGAATTCCAGTACTGAGATCTCAGCTCCTGAGTACCTAGGATTACAGGCTTGAGCCATTGGTGCTCAGCTCACCTGCTTTGTCTGTATCTATTAATATTCTCATTCATTCCTTTTAGTATTTATCCACCTTCTACTTAACTAATAATCTTTATATTACACTTCCCCTGCTCAAAATCAGATGTGGCCAAGTATAGAAGCATGCCTATAGTCACAGCTAGTCAAGAGACTAGAACAGGAAGAAGATTGCTTAAGTCAAGTAGTTCAGTCCAGCCTGGCAACCATGTCAGTTAAAAAAAGAAAAAAACTTTCCTGAGTGATTTCTAAATGACAAGTCTTTATACTTAAATGTCTAATTTCAGTAGATTTGTTTCCAGTTTAAGTTGCAATGCCTTTGTCAATCAGGGAAAATTTTAATATAACTTCTGATGCAAATCATAAAACCTTACAGTTTCCTTCCTGCACGCACACACACACACACACACACACACACACACACACACACACACACACACACACACACGGATATGTTATAACTCAAGAAAGAGTTTTACTGTTTTTTATTCTGCTAATGTTCTGAATTGTTTCATGTTAAAGAAGAGTCTTCGGGGGCTGGGAAGGTGGTTCGGTGGTAGAGCACTTTCCTTGCATGCATGAGGCCCTGGGTTCGATTCCCCAGCACCACATAAGCAAAAAGAAAAAACACCGGAAGTGGCGCTGTGGCTCAAGTGGTAGAGTGCTAGCCTTGAGCTAAATTGCTGAGTGAGAGACAGCGCCCAGGCCCAGAGTTCAGGTCCCACGACCGGACTCCCCCCCCCCCCAAAAAAAGAAGAGTCTTCAGAGGAAAACAACCCTTGAAACTGGATGCTACAGAAAACCTCTAGGGCACTAGTACTTATACTTCCTTTTCCCAGAGAGAGACTTAGTCATCCTTAGATAACTAGAAAACATCAGCGACTATGAACCACAAGACCAGGATACTTTTAGTTCCACCTACAATAGAAGATGAAAATAACTACATGACAGTGACAAGTTCCACTCAAGACTCAGAAGCCAGATCTTTACGACTCCAGTCTGATTGTCCAGCTTTACTCCCAATGCTTTTTTTTTTTTTTTGCTTGTCCTGGGGCTTGTGAACTTGGGTCCTGGGTGCTGTCCCTGATCATCTTTGTGCTCAAGGCTAGCATTCTACCACTTTAGCCACAGTGCCACTTCCAGCTTTTTCTGTGATTAATTTGAGGTAAGAGTCTCATAGACTTTCCTGCCTAGGTGGCCTTGAACTGCAATCCTCAGATCTTAGCATCCTGAGTAGCTAGGATTACAGGCCTGAGCTACCAATGCCCATACCTCCCGATGCTTTTATTCTTTGTTTACTAAGCTATCTTCTTTCCTCTTGATTGCTCTTAGGTTTTGGACTAATTCCAATATCTAGGTTTGAAGTTAAGTCCTCATGTTTTGTAGATAAGAACTCTTTAAAGCAGAACCACATCTCCAGCCCTAATATTTGGTGATTATTTTTTAGATAGGGTCTAGCTACCTGCTTAGGTATATCCATCTATGTTAGGCTTCTGGTTTAGCTAAGATAAAAGGTACATACAACAGTATCCAATTCTGCTGAGGAGTCTCTGTAACTTTTCTGCTTTGCTGCCTCAAACCTTAATCCTTCCAATGTTAGCCTTCCATTTAGTTTCCATTTAGCTCAGGTTACAAGCAAGAGCAGCCAGCACTATGCACTATGCAAAGGTTGTTTTTTTTTTTTTTTTTTTTTGGTTGGTTGTGGGGCTTGAACTCTGAGCTCTTCAGCTCAAGGTGAGCGCTCTACCGCTTGAGCCACAGCACCACTTCCGGTTTTCAAGTGGTTTATTGGAGATCAGAATCTCATGGACTTTCCTGCCCTGGCTGGCTTTGAACTGTGATCCTCAGATCTCAGCCTCAGCATTCAGACCCAGAATTCAAACCTCACGACCAACAATAAAAAAAAGAAAGAAAGTAAAGGGGTAACATTGTCCAAAAAGAAATGCACTCTTAACCTGACTTATATAATGTAAACCCTTTTGTATATTACCTTTATCATAACAACAACAAATTTTGAAGAGGGCTGGGAAGGTGACTCAGTGGAAGAGTGCTTACCTTGCATGCATGAGGACCTGGGTTTGATTCCTCAGCACCACATAAGCAGAAAAAGCTGGAAGTGGCACTGAGTGTCAAGTGGTAGAGTGCTAGCCTTGAGCATAAGAGCTGAGGGATAATGCTCACGCCCAGAGTTCAGACCCCACAACAGACAAAATAAATAAATAAATAAATAAAACTCCTTTAACCTTTAACTGTGCCTAGGTGGATTTTCTTGTTCACCAGTTAATTCGCCTCAATATGATAGAGTACTAACTTTGAGCAAAAGAGCTCAGGGACAGTTCGCAGGCCCCGGGTTAAAGCCCCATGGCCAACAACAACAAAAGAATCAGGCTACAAAAGGAAGAGAACAAATGGGCTAAGATTTTAATTCCAGGGGTTCAACTTCCATTTGTATAGTTAAGTTGGTACAGTAGCTTGTTATTCATTACTTTAATGAGGAGGAAAACATTTCCAAATTCCCTTCAGTGGATTCCAAATTAGAGTTGGTAAAAATTTCAAATAAGAAAGTCAATGTGGTGAGGCTGGGAAGGTGGCTCAGTGGTAGAGTGCTTGCCTTGCATGCATGAGGCCCTGGGTTCGATTCCTCAGTACCACATAAGCAGAAAAAGCCAGAAGTGGTGCTGTGGCTCAAGTGGTAGAGCACTATCCTTGAGCTAAAGAGCTGAGGGACAATGCCCAGGCCCAGAGTTCAGGCCCCAAGACCAACCAAAAAAATAAACCTAAAACTAAAACAAAACAAAACAAAACAAAAAACACAGAAAGAAAGTCAATGTGGTTACACATAGAAAAAGACAGAGGACCAGTAGCTTCCAATTCATTCTCATCCCATATACTTCAAAAGTGACCAGGGAAGGGTGGGAGGTTGGCTCAGCACTGTGGCTCAAGTGGTAGAGCAGTAGCCTTGAGCTAAAAAGCTGACGGACAGTGCCAGGGCCCAGAGTTCAGGCTGCATGATCAACAACAACAAAAAAGTGACCAGGGACTAATACCTTGGTAGTCAAAATAACCTATTTTTCCTTATAATTTGCTTTCCTCATGTTTTTTGTCATAATGAAGGAAATCTACCACAGGGTTGGCTAAGACACAGAGAGTGAAAGTTTTATTTACTTCACTCAAAGTGATAAATGCCACCACAGGTAGGCTGTGATAAATTATGTATGTACAGGGCAATATTTATTGCAAATATCTATAGAAATCTATAGAAAGAAATTCACTGTACCTATCATCTTAGTATGAGGCAGAATGTTAGTTTCATAATCTGAAGAAATACATTAAAAAAACACTATGAGCTGGGTGTCGGGGGCTCACGCCTGTAATCCTAGCTACTCAGGAGGCTGAGATCTGAGGATCACGGTTCAAAGCCAGCCCAGGCAGGAAAGTCCATGAAACTCTTATCTCCAATAAACCACCAGAAAACCGGAAGTGGCATTATAGCTCAAGTGGTAGAGCGCTAGCCTTGAGCTGAAAAGATGAGGGCCAGCACCTAGGCCCAGAGTTCAAGCCCCAAGACCGAAAACAAACAAACAAACAAGCAAAAAAAAACCACTATGGACCTGGGTGCTGGTGGCTTATGACTGTAATACTGCCTACTCAGGAAGATAAGAACAGAAGATTGTGGTTTGAAGCCAGACCATGCAGAGAGTCTGCAAGACTCCATCTCCAAAATATCCAGCAAAAAGCTAGAGTGGAAATGTAGTTCAAGTGGTAAAATGACATCTGGACAAGCAAGTGAACATAATGTCCTGAGTTCAAACACAAGTTATTGGCAAAAAACAAAACAAAACACTATGAACAAACTAAAATTCTAATAAAGGCTCAAATAATCATGATCAAGGGTTTGTGGTTTTGTTTTTGTTTTTGTTTTGTCAGTCATGGGGCTTGAACTCTGGGCCTGGGTGCTGTCCCTGTGCTCTTCAACTCAAGGCAAGCCCTCTACCTCTTGAGCCACAGCACCACTTCAGTGTTCTAGTGGTTTATCGGAGATCAGAGTTTCACGGACTTTTCTGCCTAGGCTGGCTTTGAACCATGATCCTCAGATCTCAGCCTCCTGAATAGCTAGGAATACAGGCTTGAGCCACCGGTTCCCGGCAAGAAGGTTTTAAAAAAGTAAAGAAGATTAAAAAACAAAGGAGAGAAAAGAAAGTTAAAATTCCAGAATCCTAAAATCAAAACCTTCATTTAAAATAGGTTTAAATATACAAATGAAAAGTAAACCTGGTGCTAGTGGCTCATACCTATAATCTTAGCAGCCTCCACCCACTGAGCTATATCACTCATCCCCACTTTAATCATGTGCCACAAAACGCTTGCATTATGTCTAAAAAAAAAACTTAGCTACTCAGGAGTTTGAAATCTACAGAACATGTGGAGGCTGGGCAGGAAAGTCTGTGAAACTCATATCCAATTAACCAGTGAAAAGACAGAAGTAGAGCTTTGGCTCAAGTGGCAGAGCACTAGTATTGAGCAAAAAGGTTCAGAGACAGCACATAGGCCCCTAGTTCAAGTCATAAGACCAGCAAAAAAAACCATGGATTTTAAAAAAGGGGGACTGGGAAGGTGGCTCAGTGGTAGAGTGCTTGCCTTGCATGCATAAGGCCCTGGGTTTGATTCCTAAGCTGTACATAAGCAGAAAAAGCCAGAAGTGGCACTGTGGCTCAAGTGGTAGAGCACTAGCCTTGAACTGAAGAGCTGAGGGAGAGTGCCCAGGCCTACAGTTCACCCTGACTGACAAAAAACAAAAACAAAAACAAAAAACCAACCAACCAACCAACCAACAAAAAAAAAATGGGCACTGATAGCTCACGCCTATAATCTAAGCTACTCTGGAGATGGAGATCTGAGGATCACAGTTCAAAGCCAGCCCAAGCAGGAAAGTCCATGAGACTTATCTCCAATAAACCACCAGAAAACTAGAAGCAGTGCTGTGGCTCAAGTCAGAGACCTTGCTTTGAGCTGAAGAGCTGAAGGACAGTGCCCTGGCCTAGAATTCTAGTCTCATGATCAACACACACACACACACACACACACACACACACACACACACACACACACACACACACACACACACACACACACACACACACACACACACACAAAGGAAAGTTGAAATTGAAAAGAAAAACTGTTAAAATCATTCAGACTGTTTTATTTATCTATTTACAGACAATGTGACTGATTGCTTGTGTACAAAATTTCTAGAAATCTACAAAAGAAGAAAAAGAAAAAACATCTCAAACTTGTAATTTAGGCAAGAGCTCAAGATATCAAATAAAGGGCTGGGAAGGTGGCTCAGTGGTAGAGTGCTTGCCTTGCATGCCTGAGGCCCTGGGTTCAATTCCTCAGCACCACATAAGCAAAAAGAAAAAAGCTGTAAGTGGCGCTGTGGCTCAAGTGGTAGAGTGCTAGCCTTGAGCTGAAGAGCTGAGGGACAACAGGCACAGAGCTCAGGCCCCAGGACCGGACCCTCCCTCACCCAAAAAAAGATATAAAATAAATACGCAATAAATAATATAGTAGGTTTAGGAAGGTGGCTCAATAGTTGAGTGCTTACCTTGCATGCATGAGGCCCTAGGTTCAATTCCTCAGCACCACATAAGCAAAAAAATCCAGAACTGGCACTGTGGCTCCAGTGGTAGATTGCTATTCTTGAACTGAAGAGCTGAGGGACAGTGTCTAGGCCCAGACTTCAGGCCCCATGACCAACAAAATAAATAAACAAATAAATAATATAGTATTATAACACAATAAATATCTACTTACAATATTTTTATACAGTAACAAATTACACATGCACACTAAAATCAAAACAATAATCACTCCAAAAAATGAAATATTTCTTCGTAAGTCTAACAAGCATATATGGGACTTGTAAGCTGAAAACTATGCAATGTCAATAAAAGAAATGAAAGAAAAAATAAATTAATGGACAGACTGAGTTTATGGTTTAGAAGACTAAAGCTAATAAATATTAAAAATTTTCTCAAATAGATGTTTCATTTGTATCAGGATTCCAGCAAGATTTGTTTGTATATCTGGACAAATATATCCTAAAATTTATATGGAAAAACAAAGAAACAAGAATAGTGGCGTATACTTGTAACCCTAGCATTTGAGCTGCTAAGACAGGAAGGTTGTAACCTCAAGGATAGCTTGGGCTAGCTATATAGAGACACTGTCTCACCTTTTGGCCTCCAAACACATACAAAGAAGAATATTCCAAACTTTTTTTCTGTGTGTGTTTGACAATGCTGGGGCCTGAACTCAGGGCCTACTTGCTGTCCCTGACTTGTTTTGCTCAAGGCTAGTGTCTACCATACCTCCACTGCCAATTGTTCTGCAACTGCTTATGAATCTATACTGAATACATATATAAACCGCACATGGCTTCTTGTGAACTTCCAAGAGACAAGGAAAATCAGTGAGTATTAGTAGAAATACTTAGTTGCTTGCATTTTTCTTTTCTTTTCTTTCTTCCTTTTTTTTTTGAGACAAGGTATCCATTTGCAGCCTGGTTGGCCTTGAACTCATGATCCTCTTGCATCAAGCTTCCAGAGTTTTGTGATTACAAATATGGGTTACCATGTCCAGCTCTAAAGCTATTTGTTACAAAAAAAAAAAAGAAGGGACAAAGTGTTACTTATATAGATGTGTTTGTGGAATTCAAACCTGCCACATTCATGTGAATTTTCACTTGAAAAACTGTTAGGTTTTTAAAAAGAGGTAACCGAGTAAGAACTGCACCAGCACTCATGTGGTATTCAGGTAAGGGGTAGGTTTATTCAGTAGACCTGCTGGGACCAGGTAAGGTTGGCACTCCACGTGGCTGGCAAAAGAGAGAAAAGAGCTAGAAAAGAGCAGAGAGAGCAAGAAAAGAACAGAGAGAGCTAGAAATGAACAGAGAGAGAACTAGAATAGAACAGAGAGAGCTAGAATAGAACAGAGAGAGAGCTAGAATAGAACAGAGTGAGCTAGAACAGAGAGAGAGCAGAGAGAGCTAGAAAAGAGCAAGAGAGAGGTAAGAACAGAGAGAGAGAGCTAGAATAGAACAGAGAGAGAGCAGAGAACTAGAAACGAACAGAGAGAGAAAAGGGAGAGTCTGGGCCTGGGCTAGCCCTTATCTAGGGTATGGGGGGGGGAAAGGTGTGGCCACATCAATTTCGGATGTGACCTCAGCCGATGCAGATGTGACCTCTTCCAGTTGTCCCAGTTGCCTAGGTAACGCAGGTACTGGGTGGAGACTTTGCTGCGAGGAGGGTGGAGTCTGCTCGCCATCCAGGAGTGGACCTTACAAGAACTTGCATAGATTTGCTGAGTTTTTCTTTTTTTAGTAACAATTATGGCTTAAGAGAGAAAGCAGATAATAACCCAATTCTATCTCTTCATCTTTTGAGCTGTAGAGTGAGAAAGACTCCCACATGAGGCACTGGGAAGGTGGCTCAATGGTAGAGTGCTTGCCTTGCATGCATGAGGCCCTGGGTTCGATTCTTCAGCACCACATAAGCAGAAAAAGCTCGAAGTGAGACTGAGGCTCAAGTGGTTGAGCCCTGGTCTACAGCTGAAGAGCTGGGGGACAGCGCCCAGGCCCAGAGTTCAGGCCACACAACCAACAACAACAACAAAAATAAGATTCCTACATGAACAGAATAAATATAGTATTGAATAAGCCAGGGGCTGGTTGCTCACGCCTGTAATCCTAGCTACTCAGCAGGCTGAGATCTGAGGATCACTGTTAAAAGCTAGCCCTGGCAGGAAAGTCCATGAGACTCTTTCTTTTTGAACTTTTTTTTTATTTTTGGGTCCGGTCGTGGGCCTGAACTCTGCGCCTGGGCACTGCCCTCAGCTCTTCAGCTCAAGGCTAGTGCTCTACCACTTGAGCCACAGCGCCACTTCCGGCTTTTTCCTTTTTGCTTATGTGGTGCTGAGGAATGAACCCAGAGCCTCATGCATGCAAGGCAAGTGCTCTACCACTGAGCTATCTTCCCAGCCCTCCATGAGACTCTTCTCTGCAATGAACCACTAGTAAACTGGAAGTTGTGTTGTGGCTCAAGCGGTAGAGTGCTCACCTTGAGCTGAAATGTGCAGGACAGAGCTCAAGCCCAGAGATCAAACTCCATGACTGACCAAAAAACCCCACCAAACTAACAAAAACAAAAACTCAGAATAGTAAAGTATTTCTCCTTCCTTCTAAACAAATACATCTTCTTAGCCATTCTCATTACGCATCTCTAGAACTTGTCATTCACTAATACATCATCTTCACACGGATGAAGTACTACTAGTTAGTGAAATTTGATTTTTATAAAAATTTGTTGTTATTATTATTATTATTATTATTATTATTATTATTATTATTATTATTATTATTATTATCTGTCGGTCATGGGGCTTGAAATCTGGGTTTGGGCCCTGTCCCTGCACTCTTGGGCTCAAGGCGATTACTCTACCACTTGAGCCACAGCACCACTAATGGTTTTCTAGTGGTTTATTGAAGGTAAGAGTCTCACGGACTTTCCTGTCTGGGCTGGCTTTGAACCATAGTCCTCAGATCTCAGCCTTCTGAGTAGCTAGGATTATACGCGTGAGCCATGGGCCACCAGCTAAGTTTGTTGCTATTATAAAGGTAATGTGCAGAGGGGTTGGCAAGGTGGTTCAGTGGTAGAGTGCTTGCTTTGCATGCATGAGGCCCTGGGTTTGATTCCTCAGCACCACATAAACAGAAAAAACTGGAAGTGGCTCAAATCATAAAGTGCTAGCCTTGAGCTGAAGAGCTTAGGGACAGGAGGCAGGCCCAGAGTTCAAACCCCACAACCATCCCCCCCCCCTTGCTCAAAGCTGGTGCTCTACCATTTGAGGAATGCCTCTAATCCAGCATTCTGCTGGTTAACGAGAGATGGAGTCTTTAGGGTTTTTTCTGAGTGGATTGGGTTAAAATGTTGAGCAACCTTTGTCCAATGAAGCTTGATTCAAAAAATTTTTTTGAGTTTTAGTAAGGATTTTAGCATAACAGGATTAACAGGGGGAAAAAAAAAACAGAAAAAGAAACATTTCCTGCTCTCTATGCAGGACATGGGAATTAAAGCTAGTTTGATTCTTGAAATGCAAATAGAAAATTTCTGAAAACTATTAAATATTTCTACATATACTGGTTAAAATCAAGGATAAATGTCTAAGTGTTTATTTCAAATTGAATTCAATATCTAATGATACATTTTCAAAGCATATTATATCATATGTTGTTTTTTTTTTGCCGGTTGTGGGGCTTGAATTCTGGGCCTGGGCGCTGTCCCCCAGCTCTTCAGCTCAAGGCTAGTGCTCTACCACTTGAGCCACAGTCCCCCTTCAAGCTTTTTCTGCTTATGTTGTGCTAAGGAATCAAACACAGGGCTTATGCATGCAAGGCATGCACTCTACCACTGAGCCACTTTCCCAGCCCCATATAGTATTTTTTAGTTAACCTTAATTTTAGTTTATCTCATGCAAGTTAAAGTTCTACCATATGATTAGAGAACACAAAATATACACTAACCACCTTGCTGTGTAGTATTTAACAGATATACATTTCTTTTTAATTAACTACATGTGTTTTGAAGCTGGACATCTATGGATTACAGCTGTAATCCTAGCTACGTAGGAGACTGAGATCAAGAGGATTGAAATTCAAAGCCAGCTTGATTAGAAAAGTCCATGAGACTTCATGTCTAAAATAACCAGCTAAAAACATGTGCTGGACATATGGTTCAAGTAATAGAGCTCAGCCAAGCCAACCAAGCAAGTACAAGGTCCTCAATTCAAACACACAATACAGCTGGGAAGGTGGCTCAGTGTAAAGCGCTTGCCTTGCATGCTTGAGGCCCTGGGTTTGATTCCTCAGCACCCATAAGCAAAAAAAGAAAAGCCAGAAGTGGCGCAGTGGCTCAAGTGGTAGAGCACTAGCCTTGAGCTGAAGAGCTGAGGGACAGCGCCCAGGCTCAGAGTTCAGGCCCAGGAAAGGACCCAAAAAAACAAAAAACAAAAAACAACCCCCCTCACACACAATACAAAGAAATATATATAAAGATGGAAAAAAAGTGAGTGAGAACATACAAGAAAGAACATTAGCTGGGCACCAGTGGCTCACACCTGTAATGCTAGCTACTCAGGAGGCTGAGATCTGAGCATCACGGTTCAAAGCCATCCTGGGCAGGAAACTCCATGAGACTCTTATCTACAATAAACCACTAGAAAACTGGAAGTGGTGCTGTGGCTCAAGTGGTAGAGTGCTCACCTTGAGCTGAAGAGAGCAGAGACAGCATCCAAGTCCAGAGTTCAAGCCCCACAACTGACCAAAAAAAAAAAAAAAGGTGCCATTGGGACAGTAGCATGTAGTCTAGGCAGCACTCATTGGAGATATCACAGGTCACCCATCAATCTCTGTCCTTGCATAGCTTCTTTTCTAATTGGCTGAGTATTCAGACTCATTAAGACTTCTCTTATCCCATGAATCTGAAGACAATATTCTTCAGCCCATTGGCAGACCAGCTTAGAAAGCATATCTAGTCACTGTCTCACAAGCTTGCTTTTTATTTATTTTAAATAAGTTTTTATTGTGAAAATACTGTACAGAGGGGTTACAATCACATGAGCAAGGTAATGAGTACATTTTTTTTTTGTCGGTCTAGGGGCTTGAATTCGGGGCTTGGGCGCTGTCCTTGTACTCTTCAGCTCAAGGCAAGCTCTCTACGGCTTGAGCCACAGCGCCACTTCTGATTTTCTAGTGGTTTATTGGAGATAAGAGTCTCACGAACTTTCCTTCTCCAGCTGGCTTTGAACGTCAACCCTCAGATCTCAGCCTGCTGAGTAGCTAGATTAAAGGACTGAGTCATCGGTGCCAGGCATGAGTACATTTCTTATCAAGCATTGTTGGCTCCTCCTTTGTCTTTTCCCCTGCCATTCTTTCTGTCCCGTCTCCACAACAACATCCCTCCCTGTCCCCCTATTTTTTATTTTCATTTTTGTTTTTAACCTACTGGTCAAAGCTCTCGTTTTTTTTGGGGGGGGGGTAACTGGTCCTGGGGCTTAAATTTAGGGCCTGGTCATCCCTTTACTATTTTTGTTCAAGGCTAGTGCTGTACCATTTTAGCCACAGCTCCACTTCCTACATGTGGCTGGTTAATTGGAGATAAAGAGTCTCACAGGATTTCCTGCTCTGGGTACCTTCCAATGGAGATTTCCAACACTCAGTCTGCTGAGAAGCTAGCATTATAGGCACCCAGGTTCTGATTGTTTTTTGATATTCATGGTGGAAAACTTACACTGACTTTATCATGCCTCTGACTGAATTGGATCTTTGATTACTATTCTTACAAAAGTTTATTGTTATAATTATTATTATAAAGTACAGTTACATTAAGTTAGGAAAAGAGTACTATTTTTTTGTCCATTGTGGGGCTTGAACTCTGGGGTTCGGTGTTGTCAGCTCTTCAGCTCAAGGCTTGCACTCTACCACTTAAGCCACAGTGTGACTTCCAATTTTTTCTGCTTATGGGGTGCTGAGAAATTGAACCCAGGGCCTCATACATGCGAGGCAAGCACTCTACGACTGAGCCACCTTCCCAGCCCCCAATAGTATATTTCTTTTGGACAATGTCACCTCTTCCCTTTCTCTGTTTTTCCATCCTGTCCTCACCCACAGGTTATATAGTTCATTTTTTAACATAGTGAATACCACTGTTGCATTTGTTCACTAATGTTCTTTATTTTCGTTATATTTCCCTATATTTTTGCTAATTCTCACTATGTTTACATCAGATTTAAAACATCACATGAAATGTCTATAAGTATTATAATATATATAATAATTATATATTATATATAAAGAATATATATATAATTATAAAACCACAAAGTGTAAGATATGTTAGTACTATTGTGTATTAAGATGAATAATTATATAAAAATATAAAGGAAGGGATTGTCATTGTTAATTTTTGGGGAGAACAGGACTGGGGTTTGAACTCAGTGCATGTGCTAGGTCAGTGTTCTACCACTGGAGCCAATACAATGCAAAAGATTTCCATTAAAATGAATGTATTTGTCCTAAAAAAAATCAGTGCTTTTAAAGGGTTAACTTCTTAGTACATGAAAAGTTCATAAAGTAAAGATAAAATATCCTCATGCATGTGTCTTTGTTCCTAAGAATTAAACCCAGAGCTCTATCACTGAGCTATATTCTTAACCCTCTCTATTCTATTTTATTTTTTTTGGTCGGTCGTGGGGCTTGAACTCTGGGCCTGGGCACTGTCCCTCAGCTCTTCAGCCCAAGGCTAGAGCTCTACCACTTGCAGTGCCACTTCCAATTTTCTCGTGGTTTATTTGAGGTAAGAGTTTCATGGACTTGCCAGCCTGGGCTGGCTTTGGACCATGATCCTCAGATCTCAGCCTCCTGAGTAGCTAGGATTACAGGCGTGAGTCTGGGCAACCCTCTATATTGTTTAATACAGGGTCACATTGATTTGCCTAGGCTGGCTTCCAATTCCTAATCCTTCTACCTTCACCTCTATGATAGCTGGGATTATAGGCAAGCACTCTGACCCTCTATGCCTTATCTTTCCATCAAGGTTTATCACTTGCTTCTTCTCATCCATTTAAATATTTGTTAGAAAAATTGATTATCTGCCAAGTATAGGCAAAGCATAAGATGATGTCTACTTCTAAGTAGTTTACAACTACCAAGAAAGATTGTAAGTATGCACCACTGGAAGATGAAGCAGAGCCTTTCCAGATGTGATTTTTGGCCTGAGTCATTTCAGAAAGAGTTAGACAGAATGATCAGGTGGTGGAAAACAAGCTAGGGAATGCAGAGGTATACAGGGAAATTATTAGGAAATTTGCAGCATCCTTTACTGATTGCAAGCTCATTGTGCCTGCAGCCATGTAGCCTCTTTACCCTATCTAGAAGCTGTGTAGCATCACCAAAAGGAATGGCTGGGAAGAGGAAGAACTGGAAGGTTGCCTGGGCCTCTAGATTCCATGTAAGACCTTGGACAGGTTGCTTAATTTTTAATGGATCTGTTTTCTCATCTGTATAATGGGATGAATAACATCCAGATTACAGGGGAAAAAGTAGGCTATGCTCCAGCATAACCACACTAAGGTTTTCCACTCTCTCCAGCTGGTTTGGAAGTCTGCTTTCTCCTATGGGGAAGGAGCATGGCTCTTAGTTAAGAAAAACTCTGGAAGTGGCTGTGATGCACCCAACCTTCCCCCAAATCCATTCCCTTCCTTCTCTCCCTCCCCCTGTGCCCCATTCAGATTCAGAACTGCTGCCCCCAGGGATCCTGGCTTCCCCCAAATCCAATCCCTTCCTTCTCCCCCTCCCCCCTCCCCCATTCAGATTCAGAACTGCTGCCCCCAGGGATCCTGGCTTTTGTTCTGTGGAGGCTTAAACTCTGACCTGTTTTTGCCCTGGTTCATTGTTGAAAAGTTATCACCTGCTGTCTGCAGAATATTACAAATTGAAACTGCCAAAATTTATTGGCAGGAAATGCTAAATATCATGCTTTGTTCAATATTTACACATCAATGCTTTTACTCTTTTTTTTTAATTTCCAGATGATCCCCTCCTCCATCATAATAACCACTCCCTTTTCACTTGTTGGTATTGTCATTTAGTAACAAAAAGTTCTGTTTATGTTCTTATATATTCTTTTAATATTGATTACAATTTATCAACTTATCTGTCTATATGTGATTTTATTTGTTTATTTTTGAGACACAGTCTCATTATCTATTACACGCTGGCCTTCAAAACTATCCTCCTGCCTCAGCCTTCCCATTGCTGTGTAGGAGCTCCCATCCAAGTGATTGTAAGTTCTTACAATCTGTTTTAATATCCTCTGCAACTTGTTTTTCAAGCTTGAATATTCATAAGAGCCATCTGGGAACTTGTTAACATGAAGATTATGATTTAGTAAGCCTGGAATTTTAACAAGTGCTCAGGTGAAAAGCTAATGTTGTGGGCTGTGACCACAGGACCATCCACTGTTGAGAACAAAGGACATGCTGAGAAGCATGATATATATATATATATATATATATATATATATTTTATATTTTTATATATTATATTTATATATATAATATATATTTATATATAAATATACACATATTTTATATTTTATATATTTTTATATATTATACATACATTATAATTATACTATATAATATATATTATGTTATATTATATATAATTATGTATAACATAGTATATATATAATATATATAGTATTATATATATACTATATAGTATCATATATAATATTATATATACTATATATACTATATGCTATATATAATATATAATATATATTATATATAGCATATAGTATATATTATAAATATCATATATAATGTATAAAATATGTGTATATTTATTCATATATAATATAATATATATAATATATATAATATATAATATTTTTTATATATTATATATATACACACACACACACACACACATATATATATATATATATATATATATATATATATATATATATATATATATATATATATAAACCAGATAGACCTGTATTTGCCATTTTTGTATTAGACCTGCTTGAAGAATGCAGCTGCTATTCTACCCGCCCTCGAGCCCCAGACACTCCCGGATCTGGAGCTGAATTTAACACATTCCAGAACCCTACCCGGGCTTGGGATCAGAGATAGGTGCTGTAACCCTGTTTTGGGGGCCTCTCTCTGCACTCGGACATTAGTGCACAGAGGGGTCCGTGCTCGAGGTCGTCAATAAACGACTCGTTGCTGCTTGCATTGATCTTTGGTCGCTGGTGGTCTTTTCGGGCTCTCCAGTCTCTGGGTTTTACATTTGGTGCATTGGCCCGGAAGCCCCTTTACAGGCCACCCAGATACCTTGATCATTGAGTCGCTAGAAACGTCTGGTAAGTTTTGAGGCATTGCCGATTTATACTGGTTATAACCAATTTGAGAGTTGCTTGCAAGCTTTGTATTTGTGCCAGCAGGGTCAGTGGAAGACATCCCCTCAACCCCTGAACCCTTTGGTCGGCTGCTCCCCAAGGCCTGGCGCCTAGTGTCCCGTCCTTCTCTTTCTGAGAGCCTTTCTGAACAGACTGTCTGAACTCTGGTGGGCTGCTCCCTGAGGCCCAGCGCATAGTGCCCGGTCCTCTCTGTCTGAGAGCCCTTCTGTTTGCATATGAAAGCCTGCAGGTGTGGTCTTGGGGCTGGCGAATAGCCTTGGTGGACATGCTTTAAGGCTGCTGGCAGAGTCAGTGGGAGACGTCCCCCTGAACCCTCTGGTGGGCTGCTCCCCGAGGCCTGGCACCTAGTGCCCGGTCCTCTCTGAGAGCCCTTCTGAACAGACTGTCGACCAGCAGTCTGCCATGCTCGCTGTTCATATTAAGTCTTGTTGGTGCTTAGAACTGCTCATTGAGGGTGGCAGCCTCGCTGAGTAGTTTTTAAGACCATCCATTGTGTGTCTCTGTGTCGGTATGTTGATTTATGACTGGTTTTTAATTGTCTTAGGAGGTACTTTATGCTTTTGGGACTGGTCTTTGTTGCTACTCTGGGTCGCACCCTGGTGTCTACCGAGCTTTCTGGCCTGCTTATGCAGCCTCTTTTTTGACCTTCTTTATTGCTTGAGTCTATCTGACAAACTTGTTCACTTTGTGCAGCCCATGATTGATCAGGCTCTAGGACTGTCACTTGGGCGGAACTAGGGGGACCTCGCTAGAGCATCAATAGGGATGGATGTCTTTGCATCAGTGATTTGTGACGCACGCACGAGGGCCCCTACATCAGAGCGCCTGGAGTGACCACACCCCCACTCCATTCTTCATCCCATTTCTTTTTCAGACTCGCTGTCGGATACCGGCCAGCAGCTCAGTGCCCTTCCTCCTTATAATTAAGTCTAAATTTTATTCCTTCATTCTGGAAACTGCGAGCGGCGACTTCACCCACCCTCTGGGGGGGTGATGACTCCCACCAATCTCCTAAGCGCCCAATCTTTCAACCTTTTGGGATAATTGACCCCCCTCCTAACAGGCCCAGTCGACCCCCGGGAGACGCCGCAATCCAGTGTTTGTACATCTCCAATCCACGGCGACGCCGGTGGTGTCGGTATCTAACCTATTTCTTTTTCCCTTTTTTTTTTTTTTTTTTGGGCGGTCTGGTTGTGGGGCCTGAACTCTGGGCCTGGGCGCTGTCCCTCAGCTCTTCAGTTCAAGGCTAGCACTCTTTTTCCCTCCTAGTCGTTGGTGTATTTGTCTGGCTACTTTTGTTTATAGAGATAGGGCAAGGACAATGCAAACTTACTCCTCTCGACCTCCTGCTGGTTCATTTCAAAGGGGTAAAAGAGAGGGGGTATATTCATTTAATGGGGTGCTGCGAATCACACCTGAGTGGTATAACCCCTTTGAAATGTGTCCTGTGCGCCCTGGAGATCTCAGAAGAATCTAAAAGAAAAATCCTCTGGAATGAGTAGAGGAGGTTTGAATCCCCTGATAAGTGGAGTTGAGATGTCACCCCATTCACTGAGACCTGATTTTGTCTTTGTGGCCACTTGTCTGTCTTGTTTACTTCAGTGTGTTTTCTGTTCTATGTTTCCTGGGGTAGGGAAGGTCTGAGTGAAAGTGGCAGGCTCACTCAGCAGACTCTGGATTCAGCTTGCTGAGTGGGAGCAGCACAGAGTTCTGGTAGGGATGAGCTGGGGGTCCATTAGTCCAAAACTCAGCCTTTGGTTGTTGTCTTGTCTAGTTCTTTTTTAGAATTGGTACCAGTTTTAAATGTGGATCCTTGGTTTTTGTGTTTATTTGTGTTTGTGTTTTTTATTTGAACATCTCTAGGGGAATAAAAGTTCCAGCCTCTGGCTGGGCTTGGTCACAGGCCTGCTATGCCCACCCTCCCTGTGAGGCATGGAAGGTTGCTGATCTAGTTTGATTCCCTTCAAGCCTCAAGCTACATTTTCTCCTTGTGGAGGCTGCTGTCAGGGAGGGTGTTGAAGGCTGTTTGACTGGTTTGGACTTTTTCAGCTAGTCCTGACAATGTAACAATTTGTAAAGTGCTCTTGTCTAAAATTGGGTAAAAATCAGGCCAGTTTAGTTTCAGGTGATCCCTCCCACCCCCAGCCTTCCTCTGACAGAAGGGATTCAAATGACTAATTAGTGAATTGTCTTGCTAAACAAGCAAGCTCTGGGAAAATGAAGCCCAACAAAGGTACCTAGTTTAAAAGAAATACTGTCTTAAATTTTTGTTTAAAAACTTTAAATAGTGTATGTACAACTGATTTTGATTTTTTGCGTGCTTTAAGATCTGTGTGAGTGTTTTGTGTGTGTGTGTGTGAACATGTTTAAAGATAAGAATTGTCAGCATGCTGTAACAATTTGTTGAGTTTAAATTTAAAATATAAAAGGTTATGAGGTCTGGACATTACCAAATTTTTAAAGAATCTTCACGTTGTTTTAAATGGCTTTTTAAAGATTCTTTAACTTGCAAATTAGAAAATCTGGTATTTTTAAAACTAATATTTTAAAATGAATAAGGCCGTTTATACTGTAATCAAGTTATCTGGCTTAACAAAAATGCATTGGAAGTTTGGGATTTAGTTCCCTTGGCTAAAATTTGGGGATAAATATTAAAAATTTAAATGTAAAGGTTAGTTTAACACTGTCAAAGATGTTACCTATTCTGTCTGTCTAAAACTGTGTATTTCATTCATGAACCAAGAGATAAGAAAAGGGAAAACTTAGAAGACCTATCTTTAGAGGTAAGGAGTGGACAGGCAGAAGTGCAGTTTAATTGGTCATGCATGGTGGGACAGGCCCTGGGAGGAGTCCACGCATGGTGAAAGAGGGCAAGCTCGCACAAATGCAGTTCATCTAACCCTAAAGAGTCAGATTGGCTATGTGCCCATGCCATAGGAGGAGCCAAGTGGCCCATCTTTATTCTGTCCCTTTTCCCTGCAGATAGACACTGAAATATGATTGTTAAAATTAGTGATGTGATGATCTGTAGTATTGCTAAAACTGTCCCTTGGACTTAAAAAGAGAGTTAAAAAGTTTATTTGTATAATGTGACTTGCTTTCAATTATGTTCTACAATTAGGGTGTTTTAAAAAGTTATAAAGGTTTTAAGTCTAGCTTCGTGGTATGTGATGGTGACTGTCATGCTTGCATTAAGGAAAAATGGTCATTTGAGTTTAAAAGTTTTAATGTGTAAAAACAAGCAGCCAAGAGACAATGAATGACAACTTGACCTCAAGATTTTAAGAGATTTTTTTAAATGCAAATGAATACTAAAGTATGAAATATTAAAAGTGGTTAATAAGAGACTTTAAAAAATTAGGAATGGATTTTTGGATATAAAGTTTAAATGTAAAATTGTTCTTAACATTGGCCTCAATGTGCACAAAGGAAAAATTAGGATTACCAAAATAATTGCTATTCTAGTTTGCTTTTATAGGTTTTTTTTTTTAACTGTTTCCAGCAAGCCTAGAGCAAAGCACAGAGGATTCTTACAAGTTTGTTAAATGTAACTTTGGCTTTTAGTAAGTTTCAGGTAAGAGCATGCTTAAAAGCTACTTCTATGTTGACCACCTTGTTGCTTTTAATTGGAGTAAAATGGCCGTTTGTAAGACTCATTGATCTGAAACTGGTTCGAAGCCAGCCCGGGAAGAAAAAGGTTCCTGTGATACTGTCACCTCTACTCAGCCAGCATAGTGCTGAAAGAGCAAGCAAAGTTACTTTGGGACTCAAAGTGGCAGAGTGCTGGCCTTGAGCTGGAGAGCTGAGGGACAGCACTCAGGCCGTGAGTTCAAGTCCAGTGACCAGCTGAGGGAAATGCCAATGAGGAATTTATCACAGTGTAAAGAAGACACACCTGGGACAAGAGCAATGGAGGAGCATCCAGGGGCAGTAAGCCACTGCTTGGATGGCAGAAATGTCAGATCCTAGAGTCATTTGTGTGTGGCCCTTCAAAACTGGTCAGAGCCGGGAGGTCATGGAAAGATAGTTTTTAAGCATGCCTAATGACTACCTTGTAAGGGACAGGAACTTGCCAGTCCCCTGTGATAGTAAAGTTAATGTTATAAAATGTGGGGAATAGTTTATATCTCAAGCCCTTTATGTGCCAAAAGCTCTAATTGGTCGTAACTTTTGAGTTGACATCAGCTACATGAAATTCATCTGCTCAAGAAAAAGTTTGTAAACCTGAGAGTCCATTGATATATGTCTAAAGGCCTGCAAAGGTAACAGGCATTGTTAGGGTCACTAGAGATCACATTCCTAAGTCATTCAAAAAGATGTTTTTGCAAACCAGAGTGCTAAACAAGCTACACTGCTGTAGCTGGAGAAAAGGTCTGTGCAGTTGTCAAAAGTTAAAATATTGTTCTTAATGACATCTAACCCTGATAACCTCTATGTAAAATAGGCTAAGGTTATAGGTTCCTGGCTAGGTAGGATCAACGCCCTTGAAGTCAGCTTGAAAAGTTACAGAAGATGGACCTTCACCCATAAACCCCCTTTTAAGATCAAGATTCCAGAGTCAGTTTGAGAAAAATGAGGCAAAATAGATAAAATAATAATAATTTTTTTTAAAAAAGCACAAAAAAATAGTGTTAACAGGTGTGCCAGTGTTGAGACTGCATCTGTTGGAGATAGTTACAAGACTAAGCCTTCTGTGTCTGTTTACAAAAATATCTGGTTAGTAAAAAAAGTTGTCATTTTGGTAAATTGTCCTGGGCTATTGTTTAAATGTCTTAAAAACCAGCGGGATCCAAGCCTGACAAGCCAATGCAATGTATCCTTAGCCAGTCGGTGTAGGAATTTACAGCCCAGCATGAGGTGTGACAGTCCCTTGGAGCCACTGAGAGATCCTGCTGCTGCTGCTGCTGCTGCATGCAAACCCCTTTAATGTTTTTTATCTTCAGTGGGTTTTTTTTGTGCTAGTCCCAGAGCTTGAACTCAGGGCCTGGGTGTTCTATTCAAGGCTAACACTCTACCACTTGAGCCATAGCTTCATTTCTGGAGGTCAGAGTTTTATAGTCTTGCCTGTTGGTCTGGCTTCAAATTGTGATCCTCAGCTCTCATCCTCTCAGCTTACTTAGTAACCAGGATTATAGGCAGGAGCCTCTGGTGCCCAGCTATTATCAGTGTTCTTTTAAGTATACCATTTACATTTGCAAAGTCAATACCTCCCAAAAGGTGGGAAAATAAAGTCGTGGGTTGATGATGAATTTGCTTTGTAACACTTGACACAAGATTTAATTCAAGTAGATCACAGCAGTCTCATTTGCCTATTTTATGTGACCTTCAGTAAATTACTTACCTTTGTGTCCTTCTGAATTTGTAAAATAGGGATATCATCTATCTTAGAACTTTAGGCCACGCTAAGGTGCTTTCATAAATAATTATTTGGACTAATGCTACGTATGTATTGAATAAAATGTTAGTAAGAATTGTATGGCTTTGAAAGACTTGTTTTGGGAGCAATATTTGCTGGGATTTATAAATTAATAGTAACATTGCATATTTTTTCTAAGGCTGTTATTGTAGTGTTACTAAGTTTAGATCAGCTCAGTTTGAATTTTGCTGACTAGTTTTGCTAATTGAGAGAATGTCTTCGAACTCTCCAAACTCCAAACTCTCCAAACATTGCTGCTTTTATCTCTTATTCTTAATTTTATTAATGTTCAGCTTTAGAAACTTTAAAAATACCATATAGTATATGTAGTGTATAGTATGCATATAATTTTTAATTACTGTAAATTTACAGAGGTTTCATAGTTGTAATTTCATACATGCATATAATTTATATTGTTGAAATTATGTTACTTTTTTTTGGAGAGAGGGTCAGTTGTGGGACTTGAACTCTGGGCCCAGGCTCTGTCCCTCAACTCTTCAACTCAAGGCTAGTGTTCTGCCACTGGAGCCACAGTGTTACTCCAATTTTTTGCTGATTTATTGGAGATTAGAGTCTCATGGACTTTCTGGCCCCGGCTGGCTTTGAACCGTAATCCTCAGAGCTCAGCCTCCTGAGTATGTAGGATTACAGGCATGAGCCCCCAGCACCCAGTTTATCCTTTCTCCTTCTGCTGGTCTTCTTTCCCCAACATTCTACCTTTTACTGTCATAGCATCTATTTATTTATTGAGCCAACCCTGGGCCTTGCACTCAGGGTTTGGACACTGTCTCTGATGTCTCTGATTTTCTCTCTCTCTCTCTCTCTCTCTCTCTCTCTCTCTCTCTCTCTCTCTCTCTCTCTCTCTCTCTCTCTCTCCCTTTCTCTCTCTCTCTCTCTCTCTCTCTCTCTCTCTCTCTCTCTCTCTCTCTCTCTCTCTCTCTCTCTCTCTCTCTCTCTCTCTCTCATGGCTTGTACTTTACCATTTGAGCTGTAGTTCCAATTCTGAATTTTTGGCAGTTAATTGTAAAAGTCTCATGGGCTTTTACCCATGATCCTCAGATCTTACCCTCCCAACATGTTAGGATTACAGGTGTGAATCACTCGTGCCTGTTATAAAATTTTAGTAAACATCCTTTTTAAGATTTCTGTTTCATATTTTGTGATTTTATAATAGGTAAATGAAGCGGCAAGTTAGAGTTGATAAGTTGAAAATGAAACGTTTTGTTTAGAAAATACTACTTAACAAAGATAAATGACTTGATCTTGATGTCCTTGTCTCTGATAGGCCTTCATATTTTGATTATGGCCCCTTTGGTTTGACTTAAAAGTTCTAAGTTTGTGGTGACTTTGTGTGGACTTTCTTATGGGCATCCATACTGTTTAGTAAAAAGGTAAAATCAGAGACATAACTGCTTTTCTATGTATTTGCAAAAGAAATTCAATCCACATAAGTTTACTGTTAGATTTGGGATTTACTGCTTAATTTTTTCATTGTTTTTAAAAAGCAAATAATAAAAGGAAAGTTCTACAATGTAACCACTAAAGAGAAAGAATAATATTTTTATATTTTAGAATTTCTAAACCTGTTGTGTTCTGATGGTTTTTTTCCTCTGAACTTTGACAATTTTCCTTCCTTCATTCTGTCCTTTCTCTCTCCCTTTCCTCTCTCCCTCCCCTCCCTTCTTTCCATCTTACCTTTCCTCCCTTTGTGGAGCTGGTACCAGCACTTGAACTCAGGGCCTAGGCATTTTCCTTTAGTGTTTTTGTTTCCTCTCTTTGTGGAGCTGGTACCAGCACTTGAACTCAGGGCCTAGGCATTTTCCTTTAGTGTTTTTGTTTTTGGTGCAAGGCTGGTGCTCTGCTACTTGAGCCACAGTTTCACTTCTACCTTTTTGAAAGTTAATTGCAGGTAAGTGTTTCATGGCCTTTCTGCTTGAGCCTCCTGAATAGCTAGATTACAGGTGTGATTCATGGGTTCCTGGCTTCACAATTTTTTTGTATTTGCTATCAAAATGTAATTAAGATTATGTCCTATTTCCATTTTGCATATAAAACACTTTTTGTAGGCCATTTGAAAATGGAACATTTCTAAGAGAAAACCATAATCATAGCCACCATAAGGTGTTCCTTGGTAACTAGTGGTGCGGTCTCTAGGCTAATTTATGTACTATTCAGGAATCTCAGGGGATTGTACCCCCATGGACAGTTCTTTTTTATCAGCTTTGTTTTTGACTTATCAGTCTTGAACATATCCTTTACCCCACCTATACTTGGAATTGATTGTGTAGATCAAACATTGAGCAGTATATTTACTGTTACAATATTTATTTTATTTTTTGTGTGCTGATGATGAATATTGAATTCAAGGTCTTATACTCTTGCTTGGCTTTTTCACTGGCCTAGTGTGTTCTACTTCTTGAGCCACACCTGCACTTCCAGGATTTTGCTGGTTAATCGGAGAGTCCCTTGGACTTTTCGGCCTGCCTGGCTTCAAACCAACATCCTCAGACTGAGCCTCCTGAGTAGCTAGATTACAGGCATGAGCCACTGGTCCCAGACTCTTAAAATATTGCAGCCTCCTGGCTACTTAGGAGAACTGAGATCTGAGTATCTTGGTTTGAAGCCCAAATTAACCAGCAGAAAAGCAGATTGGAATGTGTAACTCAAGTGATAGAACACCAGCTATGAGCAGAAAAAGACAGCAAGTGTATGAAGCCTTGCCTTGAGTGCAAGCCCTCATTATTGGCACAGAAAAAGTGCTCAAACAATAGATTGATAGATCCATTTAGCAAAATGTATTAAATAATTACTGACATGAAAATCTGTTCACATTTAATTAGAATTATATAATGATGTTTAAATTAGATACTTTCTGTTTTTTTCACAATACTAGAGTTTGAGCTTGAGCTTTGAGGCGTTGAGCTTGGTTCGTTTGCTTGGCTGGTTCTCTACCACTTGAACCATGCTTCCAGACCATCTCTTTGCTGGTTATTCAGACTTGGTGATATTTTTTTCTCCCCAGCCTGGCTTTGTCCAGTTTGGGGGAGAATTTTTTTTTTTTTTTTTTTTTTTTTTTGTCGTTCATGGGGCTTGAACTCTGGGCCTGAAAACCCTGTTCAATTAAACTGAATGAGACCAGGTGCTGGTGATTCCTGCCTCTAATGGCCTCATGAGGCTGAGATCTGAGAATTGAGGTTCTTAGCCAGTCTGGGCAGAAAAGTTCATGAGAATCCCATTTCCAGTAACCAGTGGAGCTATGTCTCAAGTGGCTTAAAACTGTAGCCTTGGGCACAAAAGTTCAGGGACAGCACCCAGGCTTTGAGTTCAAGGCCTAGGATCAGTACTAAAAGAAAAGTTTATGTACATGAGATGGTGTTATGAATCTAGGAACTCATTACTGAATTAATAAAGTATATCAGATTGACATGTAGTTCTGTGGTTTAGTGCTTGACTTGTTTCGGTGAGACCCTGGATTCAATCCTTAGTACTGTAAATGAAAAAAAAAAAAGTAGTATTTGGAATAAAATATAGTTTACCTTATCCCTACCCCTAAACAGAAAACATTTATTGTTCTGCAAAGAAACGGAACCTAAAAATCTTTTAGAAGCCAGGTAACTGGTGTTTCACACCTATACTCCTAGCTATTCAGCCTGAGATATAAGGATCAAAATTCTAAGCCAGCCTGGGAAGAAAAGTCTGTGTGGCTCTCTTGTGTTCCAAGCTGGAAGTGGAACTATGGCTGTAGTAGAGTGACTATAGCCTTGAGTGAAAAAGCTAAGCAATAGTGGGAAGCTCTGAGTTCAACCCCTAATATCTGCACATGTACTGCTCCCAAAAAACTTTTCCAACATTTGTTCTGCTAGTACTTAGAGCCGTCTCATGTCTTGGTGAGATTGTGTTCATTGAAATGAATTCATGCTTTATATCCTTGTCTTCCCTTTAATTTTATTTTATAAAATGCATCACATAATAGTGTTATTTTAGTAATGTAATATGTATATATTTATTTGAGGTTGCATTGCACTTATTATCTTCATCTGTTTTAGTGCTTTTTTAGGACCAAAGGTTATATTTCCTTACTCAGAAAATAAGGAAAAGTATGGCAAACCAAATAAACAAAAAGGTTTCAATGAAGGCTTATGGGAGATAGATAACAATCCAAAAGTGAAATTTTCAAGTGCACAGGTGAGTCATTGGATAACCACTTAGTTTAGTATTATTTATTCAGTCTTGGAGGAAAAAATACCATCATAGCTATAGGAAAATAAGATGGCATTTAAGAGTCTTAGTAATTTTGGATTAAATTGTGTTCTTATTTATGGGATAAACCTTGACTTATGTCTAGATAAACTACTGAAATTATTACACTGATAAAGAGACCTCAGAAAACTGAGAAATGCTTGGTTATTTACTCCTAAGAATAAAGTTTAATATATTAGATTTAAAGCCAAATGTACTGTCTTTTTTTTTTCTTTCTTTCTTTCTTTTATCAGTTGTGGGACTTGAACTCTGGGCCTGTGAACCATCCCTGAGCTCTTCAGCTTAACACTAGAGCTCTACCACTTGAGCCACAGCACCACTTCCAGTATTCTGGTAGTTAATTGTTGATAGAGTCTCAGGGACTTTCCTTGCCCAGGCTGGCTTTGAACCTCGATCCTCAGATCTCAGCGTCTTGAGTAGCTGGGATGACAGGCGTGAGCCACCGGTGCCTGGCTTCTACTATATTACCTCTCAGACATTTCCATACATGCATACAAATAATTGAAAATAAGTTTTATTCTATTTTCATATGTGTGTAAAGTACTTAATTTGTCCTCTCCTTGGCCTTCTTCCCTCCTGCTAGTACCTGATCACCCAGAAGAGCCTATATTACTTTCCTATCATTCATTTTTTAAGTGTGTATTACACAAAGGAATTTTGCCATGTTATTTCACATATATACATATATGCTATGTTCAGTTCAGGATATTTTTTGGAGGGGTCGGTCGTGGGGCTTGAACTCTGGGCTTGGTTGCTGTCCCTGAGCTCTTCAGCTCAAGGTGAGTGCGCTCTACTGCTTGAGCCACAGCACCATTTCCAGTTTTCTAGTGGTTTTATTGGGGATAAGAGTCTCATGGACTTTCGTGCCCGGGCTGTCTTTGAACCGTGATCCTCAGATCTCAGCCTCCTGAGTAGCTAGGATTACAGATGTGAGCCACTGGCGCCCAGCTTCAGTTCAGGATTTTTATAGTGTGTATCAAATTTTCTTTTTCTCTTTAATTTTTCTTTTGTTGGGTCTGGTCATGGGGCCTGAACTCTGGGCCTGAGCACTGTCCCTCAGCTCTTCAGCTCAAGGCTAGCGATCTATCACTTGAGCCACAACACCGGATATTTTCTTTTTGCTTATGTGATGCTGAGGAATCAAACCCAGGGCCTCAGGCATGCAAGACAAGCGCTCTACCAGTGAGCCACCTTCCCAGCCCCTGACACTTTTTTTTGCCCAATTTGTATATTTTTTTTTTCATGCAATAGGAATTACTGTGTTTCTCTTCATTTTTTTTTCCTGTCCTGGTATTGATGCTATTTTAAACATGTTTTTCTCTATTTTGCTACTTACACTCAAACTATGTAAATACTGTCACATGTCACATGGAAGTCCCAGAATTCTTACTATGTATAATCATCATGCCGGTTTTTCTAATAGGGCCAAAGAATTATGAGAGGTGGTCTTTATGAAGTTTAGCTTCTCACTCATCAATAAAAGTCCACTTATTAAGACTTGAGATACTAAAAATAGGGAAGAACATGAATAAACCTAAAAATGGACGTAGCAACAAATTGAACATTCTTTTTTTTTGGTTGTAGGGTTTGAACTCTGACCCTTAGTTCTTCATATCAAGGCTAGTGCTCTACCACTTGAACCACAGGGCCACTTCTGGTTTTCTAAGTGGTTTATTGGAGATAAGAATCTCACAGCCTTTCCTGTCCAAGATGGCTTTGAACTGCAATCCTCAGATCTCAACCTTCTGACTAGCTAGGATTACAGGCGTGAACCACTGGCACCCAGCTGAACATTCTTTAATCCTTAAATTTACCCTTTTTTTTTTCCCATTTTGACAAATCTGCTTTTTCTCACCTTTGAGAACTTTTTACATGCTATGTTATCTTTTCATTGTTAAAATGTATTATATAATTCTTTTGTACTTTTTATCTGTAAATGCCACAAACTATTATATTCACTCTGTGAATAAAGAAAGTCCATGTTTTATGTACCCAGCACTGTTACATGTGTGGGAAAAGTTATTAGATGTTTAATGGACACATTTCCCATCATGAGTGTCTTGACATGGATGTGAAAGCATCTGTCTAAATAGATAAAATTGTACCTTGAAACAACATTTTATTCTATGAGATCATCTGTCTACGACGGTTGCATTCGAGAGCTTCAAAGTCACCTATAGATCCAACTGGTATCAGGTCTATAGGTGACTGAGCATGTGTTTGCCATGTCAGCCTTTGCGTTCTGTGCTTTTGTTCCATTAACATCTTACAATTCCAGGTGACAGTCCGGGGGGGGTTGTGTGAGTGTGTGGTGTGTGTGTGAGTGTGAGTGTCGGTGGTGTGTGGTGTGGGTGGTGTGATTATGTGTGGTGTGTATGGTGTGAGTGTGGTGTTAGTGTGAGCGTGTGTGTGGTGTGATTGAGTGTGAGCATATGTGGTGTGTGTGGTGTGATTGAATGTGAGTGTGAGAGTGTGTGGTGTGAGTGTGGTGTATGGTGTGTGAGTGTGAGCGTGTGTGGTGTGTGTGTGTGGTGTGTGGTGTGGTATGAGTGTGATCATGTGTGGTGTGAGTGGTGCATGTGGTGTATGGTTGGTGTGATTGAGTGTGAGCATGTGTGGTGTGTGTGATTGAGTGTGAGTGAGAGTGTAGTGGGTGTGGTGTGTTTGGTGTGTGGTGAGTGTGAGCGTGAGTGGTGTGTGTGTGGTATGACTGAGTGTGTCTGTGGTGTGAGTGTGGTATGACTGAGTGTGAGTGTGTGTAATATATGAGTGTGGTGTAGGTGTGGTGTGGGTGGTATGATTGAGTGAGCGTGTATGGTGTGTGAGTGAGCATGTATGGTGTGTGGTGTGTGGTATGAGTATGACCATTTGTGTTGTGAGTGGTGTGTGTGATGTGCGGGTGGTGTGATTGAGCGTGTGTGGTGTGTATAGTGTGATTATGAGTATGAACGTGTATGGTGTGAGTGTAGTTGGTGGTGATTGAGTGTGAGCGTGTGTGGTGTGTATGGTGGGAGTGTGGTGTTAGTGTGAGCGTGTGTGTGGTGTGATTGAGTGTGAGCGTATGTCTTATGTGTGGTGTGATTGAGTGTGAGTGTGAGAGTATGTGGTGTGAGTGTGGTGTATGGTGTGTGAGTGTGAGCGTGTGTGTGGTGTGATTGAATGAGTGTGAGCGTGTAGTGTGTGTGGTGTGATTGAATGTGTGTGAAAGCATGTGTGGTGTGTGTGGTTTGTGGTGTGATCGTGACCATGTGTGGTGTGTGATAGTGTTTGTGGTGTGAGTGCTGGGTGTGAACGTTGCCTTGTGCTCCCAGCCGCCCTTCCGTGGCTCTCCAGGGAGCAGAGCACGAAGCTTGTGGGTCACCCGCTGCCCTTTGCAGGGCCGGGGTCGTGGGGTCGCTGGGTCAGCAGGGCCAAGGGTGGAAGGGCCCAGCCCAGCCTTGGCCCCCACTCTGACTGCACCCAACGCCCACCACTCCACGGTCCTGGCGGTCCTCGTGGTCCCCGAGGCTCTCAGTTAGAGGCAGACTGGACCAACTTCACCCTCATCTCAGAGCATCCTGCGAGGAGGGCGCTTGGCACCGGCAGGGAGGCCGGGCGAGGCCCTGTGCCTGGTCAGGTGGGGACACTGCCGGGAGGGGCCGCTGACAGGAGAAGCTGCCCGGCCAGGCTCCGGGCCTGCCCCCCCTGGACAGGGCGGCAGGTGCTGCTCCGCAAGCGGCTGCTGGAGGGCGCTGTCGCCCGGGCCTGCAGAGCCGGCAGAGGCCTTGTGCAGCCAGGATCCCATTAGTGGTGGAGGGGTGTCTAGCCCGGCTGGAGGGCAGCCCAGGTCAGGGGGTGACTGGCCAGCAGGGAGTGGGGAGGCCCATGCGGTGGGGATGGGGGGCGTGGTGGTGGGTAGTGGTGTAGGAAGGGGCCCGGTGGGAGCAGTGGGGGCTAGGTGGGGGCTTGAGGGGAGGCTGTGTAGGGGGAGGTTCTGGGTACAGCATGGGAGTTGTGCCACTGATGACATTTTCCTCTGCACAGCACCTGATGCCTGGCATTTCCTCAAATCATCTTCACAACACATAGGAGGTGGGCACCTCTGCAGCCCCATCTTCTTACACAAGAAGTAATTCAGAGGTAGGTAATCACATGAACTGGCATTGACTTCAGGTCTGCCAGAGTTGGAAAACTTTGTTTCTGCACTCACCACTTTGTTCCAAAGGGAATTGGACTGTCTGTCTCCAGAATATGGCTTTGCTCTGTTAAGAAATGGCCCCAATAAAAGCTCCTGTCTTCACTTGAAAGGTAGGGGAATCAGGAGATAGTATAAGTGGGGAATAAGCCTGTGCAAACGTAAAGGGTCATCATTCTTTTGTTGGTATACATCCTAGTAAGGACAATTTAAATGCAATGCAAACATAACATAGATTCCCTGCTGATGTTTAAAACTTAGTAATTTGTGAATTCTACTTCTGAGCAGATCTTCATTGAGACACTTGAGTTATAGAGAAAAATAACACTTGGCTTTGGAGTTCATCAACTTGGAATTTTTTTATTTTACTTTGTGAAGACAAGGCCTCTTACACATGGAAATGAGAAACTAATTCATAAGTGTACAAGTAAACAGAGACAGTTTGTATGCAAGTGTAAACAGATGTATTAACTGAAGTATGGTATTTGCAGGGGAGAATTCGGATGGTAAAATTCCTCTGGAAAACAAACTCATAGTCCAAAGAAATGAATACCAGGAAATTGGCACTTTAAAGGTATGAGAACGTCAAGGGGAGGGAGGGTGGATGAATGGAGAGAGGAAGGCAACCATAATACTTAACACGTATTCTATGAAACCAAGAATTGAGAACAGGGCTGGTTTTGGGAGGGTTGGGAGAGAATGATGAAGGGTTGGCATGATCAAGATGCATTGTATTTATAAACTGATGTGTGCCAACACTGATAACAAAACCACAATATAAAAGGGGCAGCGAACACTGGGAGACATTGGCATAGGTGAGAATTACCTGCCTGACCACTCATAGAACCACACAGACATTTCAATGGGGAAAGCCATTTCCCAGAAATCATCTCAGGGGGACGGTGAATTTTTTGTCGTTAGGGGGTATGCAATATTTGGATGTCATAGAAAGGAAGTGTGGAGCACATGGGCAGCAAAGATGGCGCTGGGAGGGGGTTGAGTGGGCAGAGCCTAATTTACTGAAGAGCACATGGCCAGCCAAGATGGCTCTGGGAGAGAGTAGAGTGGGCAGACCCCAATTGATCTTCTGATCAGTACCTAACCAGCCCGTGAAGGCTCAGGTGAATGATAGGGTGTGACCTTGACAGTGATTGGTTCCTCTTCCTCCCTTACCATACCACCCACCCTCTTTGTCTTTAAATAGGGGCTGCTCTCTGTTAATAAACGAGTTTTTCTACCTGCTGGATTTGGCTCCCTGCTGTGTCTGATTCTCTCCTGAGCTGAGGGAGACTAGGGAACGGGCTAGCGCCGCACATACCTTTCCTCGGACCCCGTCCGTCTTTTGTGGGATGGACGAAGACCCAACAGGAAGGATTCAAGGCACAAGCAGGTGGTGGGGGAGGAGTATGCACCTCACCAGCACAGGAATTGACAGTAGGGTTGTGGTGGAGGTGTGGGGAGAGGAGGCTAGAGGAAGCCTTGAACATCACATGGAGGACGGGTTTTGTGCTGCAGCAGCAGAGGACTATCAGGAGCACAGAGGGAAGATTTCCTCGGTGGTGCTGTGGAGGCAGAGACAGGAACCAGAACACTAATTATGTGTTCACTGCTAATACGCTCATAGGAGGGGTGGCCAAGAGAAGGATGTGAGAGATGTGGAAAGTTAGTATGAAAGCACAGCTGAGTTACTCAAAGACAAATTTCCAAGCGGGTAATGAGAAGAGGAGAAATTCTCTGACACAAAAATAGAACAAGGTGAAGGAATTCGGTGGAGGCGGGTGGTTAAGAAGGTGGCTATTTTGAGATAACGAACATGCTTCCGACATAACGAGTTTTGATGTGCTGTTAGAACATGATGTGTAGACATCCACATATAAAATTGCCAAGTGCAGATATCTGAATTCTGATGGTGTGAAGCCCTGGAGTGCCAAGGGGAACTGTGAAACAGAGAGCTTCTGAAAAATTTAGGCCCCAAATGCTCTGAGATGTCAAACCTCAACCTGTCACTAAATTATTCACATTTGATTTTGTTCTCATAATGAACAGGGCAAAGAATCCATTTTCTGTTCCCTACAGATTTTTTTTGAAGTTGGCAAAAATAATGGATTTTAAATAAGTCACCAATGATCACTGAACTTACTTGGTAGATTTTTTTTTCTTTTTGGTGAGGAATGACTCACATACTGGAAAGTATAAAATCCAATGGCAAAATATTATACACATGAGTCCCCCTATACATACCACTCCCATCAGGAAATGGAATGCTTTCAGCACTCCAAAAAGTGCCTTATAAGTTAAGGTCTCTCCAAGGTGCTACCTTCCAGAATGACCACCATTTTGAACAATATCCATTTAAGTTATTTTTATGCCTTTAGCTCTGTATGAATTGAATCATACAATGATATATAGTCTGTATCACACACTATATATGATCTTGTATCTATGATAGTATATATCTGTCTTTGGTTAAGATGCATTTTTCTAGTATAGTTCATGGAAACAAATCTGGAGATGTGGATGTAACTTACACTGATTGAGGAAGGATGCCACCCTAGTGCACCAATGCAGACAAAGCCCCTATGCATGGCCGTTGGCCTGGTGCTCCATATTTGTAGACTTAACACATATCATTTACTAAAATGGTCAAATCAATAAAAAAATGGTAGATTTGGTGACTATAATCAGAAATAGACTCGAATATTGTCAATAGCTAGCCTGAGAACATGCTCTGTCACCTTCCCCTGTTTCTCTTTTGATGTTGTTGAAACATCAAAACTAATGTTGCTCATGAAGTCTTCATTTAGAGCCAGGTTTAGAGGCGATGCCCTTGTAGCTGCCTAGAACTGTCCTGTGACATCTTTCCATGAACAGGGCCAAGGAAAGTTGGGGTAAGTCAGCACTATACAGGGGCTGACCCACAGGGTCAGATTTACTTTTATGATGGAGTGAGACAAGTGTGTTGAGGGATGTGTGGAGGCATTGCAGGATGGCTGTGTCTAGCAGGGGTTGTTCATGGAGATGACTGCACCCTGCATATGTCCATTGTCCAGTTGTTCTCCAGGACAGGTTGAATAAGAGATCTATCTCTGTGATGGGTCTTTCCTGTCTGGATTGTTGGTGGGTGTGGTAAGAGTAGGGGTGGAAGGTGAAACTTGTCTATTAGGGGGAGGAGGAGACGCAGAGGCTACCATGGGGTACAGAATTGATGGAGGGATGTTCATGTAGAGACTTCTGGAATCTGGCACTAAACGATTTATGACCCAAACCTCCCACTTCTTGGTGGAATACTGTTGGCATCTGTGGTATTGGAGGTGGGAGAGTCTTTGTTTCTTAGAGGGAAAATGGTGAGGAAAATCAGGACATTGAAAAGTAGCATTGGGAACAAAAAGAAAGGGGGTAAAATTGTACTTGGCAAGAATTCAGAGACTGCCAACTGTATTTATTGAAATGGCATTGAATTAAAAACCCGAAGGAGGAAAATGCATCTTCTTTGGTAGATTTAAAAATCAAAACACAACAACAAAAACAACAACCAAGGCCATCCCTTACCAGTAGACAGCAAAAGAAAACAAATGCATGCAAGCTTTTTCTTTTTTCTTTTTTCTTTTTGTTTTCCTCTTCTTTCTTCCCTAATCTCCAAACAAAGAAATCTGTGCTGGCTGTACAGACATGTAAACAGCACCTCCATACCAGGATGGTTCTCAAGCTTTCACCCCCATATCTCATCCATTCTAGGCTCTGTCCTACCCCCTTCTCCTCCACCTGGGCAGAGCCCAGTCAGCACCCAACAGTCCCCCTCAAATACATAGCATTTGTTTCCAGAACATGAGCTTTTGCAATGGCAATAGGAGCTCCTCCCTCTCTCCTCCCTCTCTCCCCTCTCCTCCCTCTTTCCTCCCTCTCTCCTCCCTCTCTCCTCTCTCTTTCCTCCCTCTCTTCTCCTCCCTCTTTCCTCCCTCTCTGCTCCCTCCCTCCCTCCACCCCTCTCCCCCACCCGAAATTGTGGATGGACGAGAACAATTAGAAATTCTACTTACCCCTCTGGGGATCACACAATGATAAACAACATTTGGCTTTTTGAAACATTTCTTGCATCTTTCTGGCATTGGTAAGTTCTTGTTAGAATGCTGGTCCCACCCCTCTCTCTCCACTCACCCCCCCTTTCTCTCTCTCTTTCTCTTTCTCTCTCTCTCTCTGCACAGGTATGCAAACTCGCCAATTCCAGCACCTTCAAAAACATGTTGAGGGGGGCCTTTCATCTCCAAGAAGACCTGAAACGACCTTTCATTTGGCACAAGACATTATTCTACTGATAATAAAGGACTTTCCCAGGCAGGGCTGAGGAGAGGGACGGGTGGGGAGGGGGGCACATCACTCTAAAGACTAATCCTGCTGCATTTTTGCAGGGCTATTCATTTACTGAGGTCAAATTTTCCACATTTCACCTACTGCACAAATGGCAAGGATCTTTTTCTTCTTTTTCCTGTAAGATACACACTGCGCTCTTTGTCTAACTAGGGACCCAGGGCAGAGGGTGAGTTGCGGGGGCTGGGCTGCCCCCCACAGCTCTCCACAGGAAGCTGGGATTTTGGCACCCAGCAGCTCCATTTCTTTCTGCCTGGATTGCTGCTGTGATTTGTTTTTTTTTAGTTTTTGGCACCCATCCCCCCCTCCTCCATGGATTCCAGCAAGCAAAGCTTTTCTTTGTTGTTTTAGGAAAGCCTCAATTTTTCACTTAATCCAGAATTGTACATAGATGCTGATGGTGTGTGTCATTGACTGGCTCCTCCCCTACTGGCAGAGAGAGCGAGGGAGAGGGAGAGAGAAGAGAGAGAGAAGTATATACTGTGTTTATTTGGCTTCTCAGCGAGATGGATGGCAGGACCCACCCCAGCAAGCTGCAGCCTGTCTGCCTGTGGCTCTTTCTGTAGAGTCCATCCTGGTGAAGCTCTCCCTCAGAAGCCACACCTGTATGTCCCCAGCATAGCACAGTACTAGTTGAGGAGTCAAAGGTGAGGGTTGACTGAGGTGGCTGGCAGGATATTTTCATCTGAGCTCAACTCGATGAGATGTGAGAAGAGAAAAAGAGCCAATGGAGCCAGGTGGGGACCTGAGATGGCTGTCCTTGTGCAGGTGACAGATCTGGCACTTGAAGTTTAACAGGGGCAGGAATGAGGTCAAGGGGAGGGGCAGATGAATGAAGAGAGGAAGGGATAGAGAATGTAGCCATAATACTCCAGAATACTCAGGAAAATTGAGGGGATGGGTGGGATTGGGATGGAGGAGAATGGTGATAGAGGTGACATTAAGATGTACTGGGCTCATAAACTGACATGTTGGGTTGAAATCCATTTGTCGATTACTTAAAGATAACAACAACAACAACAACAACAATACTAATAATAACAGAAACAAAATCAAGGTGTCTTGCCTCCCTGGCAGTGAGCACAGCCAGTGTGAGAGGTGAGCAGGAAGGCTGCTCACAGCCCCCATTTTCTCTCTTCTGTGAGCTCAGGACAGCAGGGCTCCTGTGTAGATGAGGAAATCCTCTGCCTGGAGGCTCCAAGAGCCGAGGTTACTCCATGACCCTCGTTGCATAATTTGGTTTTTCTTTCTAAATTGTTCATTCATTTATTTATCAGGACAGGTCCACATCCATCTTTTTGCTGGTTAATTAGAGATAAGACCCTCATGGATTTTTTTCCTACCCATGTCTCTTATTTTGAAGCACCTTTGTCCTGCCTGCCTTCCTTCTTTTTCCCTGGCCCTCTCCAATGAAATACCTTGCTCTTAAAAGACCTGCATAATTAATCACTTAGGGATCAATCATCTTTATTATGATTTTCTCTAAGAGAGAGACAGTATGTATTTTAGGTTCCATAGATTGTTTATGCAATGGCTGGATACCATCCTCATAATGGACAAGTTTCCTTAGCTAATTCCATCAATAGAGGAGTGTGACTGGGTCCTAGTTAGACTTCATTTCCAGAGGCTGAAGTAACTACTATTCATTTGTCCTGAGATTACCTTTTAATTTCCTTGAACCATTTACAAACGTAAAAGCCATCCACAGCCCTGGACAGAGAAGCACAGCCGCATGGTAAGGGTTGGCTTTGCTCAAGATGTTCACTTAGAGGGACTCCTCCATGCATCTCGGAGGAGGCAGTTACCTTGGACTTGTGGCCACGTCTGTAGTGTTCTGATTTGGGGTTGTCACTCCAAGCCTTTGGGTTTCACTTTTTCTAACCATAAAAGTGGAAAGAACAAAGGCCACGTAAAAGAGTTGGTATGGGACTCAATTATGTAGATGCCCCATGTGACAATGTTCTTGAAGGGGATGGTGATTACGTCATGATGACCGTTTCATAAATGAGGGACGCTGCTCTTGTTCCCTTCCAGCCTGCATTAGCAGGGTGGGGGTGGGGGGGAAGGGTGCATTAAGATTAATTTGAAGCATTAAAAATTAAAAACATGATAAAAGACTAATTATACAGCATTATACCATACCAGGCATTATAACTGACCAGAGCTGATTTAAATTGTAGCGTTGCATACAAATGAGGTATCATTGCCTATGAGGGTGGGCGTCATTGAAGAGGTGGGGGTCCAGAGCCAATCCCCTGGGGTTACAATCGTCGGTCCTATTGAACACTACAAGGCATGTGTCCTCCTCAACTCCTTCATGCTAATCAACTGGTTTGCAGGCATCTTGCCATGGCTCACCTGAGCCAAGAGGCTTGTAATTAGTTGAAATGGTTCCGTGCACAGGAAGTCTCGCTGTTGGCTTCTGGGGCTAGTGGGAGTATTGTATTTTCTTACAGTCTGAGTGATAGCAACAGAAATCTGGCTTGGCTCTCTTGGATGGATGATGAATAGGCATTAATTTGTTCTTTCTTGGGGAACTTCAGTGAGTACAATATGTGTTTTGAAGGATCAGGAATTGGATAAGTAGTTCAGAGGCAAGCAGAGAGCTACCATTGTGTAACAAATCTTTGAGGGAACCTCAGACAACTTTCCTAATTTACTTTCGAAGTTATTGAGGCACAGAGAGCTGAAATTATTATTTGATCACTAATTTAGTATTCATTGTTTGCCAGTATTGGGGCTTGAACTCAGCATGGGAACTCTGTCACTTGGTTTTTTGTTTGTTTGTTTGTTTTTTGTTCTCAAGGCTGGTGCTCTACCAGTTGAGTCATGTTTGGGCTTTCCTGCCTGGGCTGCCTTCAAACCATGATCCTCAGATCTCAGCCTCTTGAATAGTTAGGATTACAGGTGTGAGCTATGGGTGTGGCAATACTTTTGGGATATATGAATAAATGAATGACTAAATGAAATAAATACTGGTTTTAGTTTCCTTGTGAGTATTTTAGTACAGTTGACTTAAAAAAATTCCTTCCAAGCTAGGTGCCAGTAGCTCATGCCTGTCATCCTAGCTTCTCAGGAGGTTGAAATCTGAGGATTGCAGTTTAAAGTCAGCCTGGGAGGAAAGTCCATGAGGCTCGTATCTCCAATAAACCACCAGAAAACTAGAAGTGGTACTGTGGCTCAAGTGGTAAAGTGCTCACCTTGAGCTGAAGAGCTGAGGAACAGTGCCCAGGCCCAGAGTTCAAGACCCATGACAGACAAAATACAATCCTTCAAGTTCTAAATTTCAGTGACTTAGCTGCACCACCAAGTACCATGCAGTGGTGCACACAGATGTGGAGAGATGTGTTGTGTGCCAGGCCCTCTGGTGTGCGGCCATCCGGGTACTTACACACACTGAGATGCTGCGCTGCCATTGGATGGCATTTCCTTCCTGGGCCAGTGTTGCACACGTGGTCATCATTGACCAAAGTCTCATTATATGCAGCACAATTCTACTTATGATTAAAAGGAAGAGGAGGAGGAGGAAGGGCAAGAAACATATTTCCAGCACTTTCTGTGTCCTGTACTTTGATTTATTTTGAGCCAGACACTTCATGGCTCATTTTAATCCTCATTGCCATGGTCTGAGGCACAATGTTGAATTTGCACTCACCTAAGTAATATAGGGACAACGCCAGCATGTAGGGGTCAAGTATGACCTCTACCTGCCTTGTCTTTGCTAGGTATGCAGTCCTTTGTAAGGTGAAGGCCAGGGGCTCTCTTCTGGGGCTGCCAAGTTCACTTTTCCTTGTGGCTAACAAGCTTCTTGTCTAAACCTCCTATGCATAGGAATTATTTTCTCTGCAGATATGATTATGCTTTATATTTCCTTTCACCTGCAGCCCCAAGCAAGCCTTAAGTTGCTGATTCCATTTGTCTTCTAAATCGCTCATGTGGAGATGGACATTACTGTAACCCATCCAGGACATCTCACAAGGCTTGGCAATAGAAAAGACATCCCAGAACCTGACGGGAGCAGGGCGGGTGGGGGTCAACAGGCTCTGGGAAAGTGAGCTGAAAACTCCAGAGGTGCTCCAGTCTTTGGACTGCTGAGGCTTTGTGCTCTGGCCCACTGGCCACAGAAAGATGTCCACTCAGCCTGTGAAGAACGAGGAAGAGAGATGAGGGTTTCGTTCCTTCCTTCCTCCCCCCTCCCCTCTCTTTTCCTCTCCCCTCTCCTCTCCTCTCCCCTTCTCTCCTTTCCCTCCCTTCCTCTCCTCTCCTCTCCTCTTCTCCCCTCCTCTCCTCTCCTTTATTCTCCCCCTCCCCTCTTCTTCCCTCCCCTCTTCTCCCCTCTTCTCCCCTCCCCTCCTCAATTGGTGATCCTCCAGATCTGAGTTCCCTGAGTACCTAGGATTATAGACATGATGCCTAAATGTTGCAGCTGAAGCAAGGAGTTTGAGAAGTGTTGACTGCCTTACAGGAGGTTGCAAACTCCATAGGGACCACAAATGCCTTTAGGAGGTAAGGGAAGGAGAGAAAACTCTAGGATGTCTTTTAATTTAGTATACTTACTGGAGATACAAGGAACCACTGGAAGTACAGAAACTTAAGCTTTTGACCTTGTTTCTCTGACCAGAGACTATTCATTGAATTTGCAGCCCCTTATTCTGCTGCGGATGTCAAATCAGAAGCCATCTATCCACCACAGGCAGCTTTATTAGATGTTCAAATTGGTTATGGAAGTGCCCCGCCCACCTGCACTGGCCTCTTTCCAAAACCCAGCTAAGGATTCCTTGCAGACACACCCTCATGGCTGCTTTGCCTGCTGTGATCTCAGCTCCTTTCCAAATGCTTGCCTGGGCAGCCTTCCCCTCCATTGTGCCTGTGCCTCTAGGACTAGGTGTGCCTCTAGGACTAGGTTCCCATGGAGGTTGGATATTGAGCTGCTTGTTAGAGGAGGAAACAAGGGCTGTTGTGTACAATGGCAGGCCTGAACTGGCCCCGAGGCAGGGCAGACACACTCCTAGGTGGGAATTGTCAGGGCATGGGGCAGGCATCCTGCCACTGGGCCCTGGGTCACTGTGGTGAGCACCGCTGCTCATATTGGAGCTTCTCTCTGTCTCAGAGAACAACGGGTTAGGTCCAACCAGATTGTCTTCTCTAGAGAATCCGGATCTCCACCAATGCCTGGGATATGCCTGGAGCTTGAGTCCATGCCAGGCTCCATTCCTGTCCAGAACCTTTCATTCTAGAATTTTCAACCACTCAGCCAACCCCCCTGCCCTTTGCTACATTCTCTTCTCTGATTCTGTGGCTTACACTCTTCATTTTCTATGAACTGTGGGTTTCCTTTCTGGCTGTCCTTGGTTCCTTCCCTTTAGTTTGACCATAAATTTTTTAATCAATAGGCTCTTCCTTTGCTTTTAGAAACTTCTTTCCTTGTACCTTTCATTTGGGGGATACTTCACTATACTCCTTTTGGGGGATTCAAGAGTGTTTATGAATTATTTCTTAAGTAGGCAAACTGTACATACTCTTTAGAGCAGTGTGTGTGTGTGTGTGTGTGTGTGTGTGTGTGTGTGTGTGTTGGCATGTGTTCATGTGTGCACATATGTGATTAAACACAACTTCAGAAGAGAGGTTCCGCTCCTGATTTCCTGATTCAGAGAATAAGGTACAGAAGATTTAACCCTGAGTAGTGAACAGAGGAGGGTCAGGCGGCCTGAGCTCCAGACCTTGTTCTCTGTACATGGCCATCTTATGTTACAACGGGACAAATCTCAGTGTCAGAGCAGCAAAAGTACTGAGTTGAAACATTCAACCGTGGAAATCTTTTACAGATTATGCCCTCATGAAATGGATCGATTTGGCATGGGTTTGGAGTAACACATGTAGGAATTTATTGTTGGAATGTATTAGATCAGTTCTCTTCTCCTCCATTCTGAGGCTTTGGGATGGTTGCTGACTGGTTCACTTGCAGAAGTTTCCCTGTTTATAGCTCATGAGCAAAATGAGGGTGAGAAAGTGCACAGTGGAAACTGATCATTGACAATGATTTGGGCTCTTCTGCTCCCTCTGTCTGATAGTGCCAGTGACTTCTTAACTGGCATGGACTGTTTGCTGTAAGTTAGTTTCCTCTTATCACACAAACTGGTGAACTGTCATATTGTGTCTTTTCACGAGTATCCAAATGTAAGGCTGGCTGACAGCTAGTTTGTTGACTCCTAGAAGATAATAGTTATTGTCTCCAAACAACTTCGTTTCAAAGATTCATTACCTGAGTTCTGGAGCCACTTGTGAGGTGAAAGATCTTTATCAAGGTGGGAGGAAAGGCCACCATGATGGGTATAGCCTGCAGGGAGTAGACTCAGCCATTCTGTTAGTATACCCTACATCTCTTTGTGGCTGTGGAGGACCAAAACTTTGAATGCTCTTTCACTATTTGCTGCAAAGTGTCCCAGGCTTTTCATATCTTAGTTGCTGAATGGCTTTGAATGGTCAATGCAATCTTAGGTACTACCCATGGGAACTCAGATAAGCTATACAGGGAATTGTATTTAATCAAAGACTTCAAACAATAGAAATTAGGAGGCAATGGTGTGTTTGCATATTTAGGTTTCACTCTGTAAAAAACAACACAAAACAAAACAAAACTGAATAAAAACTTACCTTAGTGTTTAAGAGGAAAATCTGCTTTTAACAACTTCAATAAAGGTTGATCCCCCCATCTTAAAAAGTCCCGTCAAACTAACTTCTTAATGATTTATTAACCAATGAAGAAATAATATGAGCATTATAATTCCTTTGAATTGTATAAACCTGTATAAAAGATAGATAAAAATGACAGTCCAAGATAAATGAATGTTGAACTGCTCTATTGAACTCTTCTAAAATATTCAGGTAAAAAAGAAGCCTAGATCCAGACTACCTACTTAAAAAATAAAAAGATCAGAGCTTTCTATAATTTGGCTTTGAAACTTGAATGAGTGTAGAGTTAAGCTTAATTTCCAGCTCTTGTTGGTTCCAGTTGAGGATGTGGATGGTATGCTTTAGTTCCAGGAGGAAGGTCAATCAGCTAAACATGACAGAATCCTTGGAGCAGAGTGAGAGCAGTGTGGACAGGCCTTGGGTTTGACCTCAGAGCCTCATCCTGGGTAAGCTGGCCACCACCACTGGGCCAGTGCTCATCACAGCCTTATCTTTTGTGTTTTGAATCTGCTTTTTGTCTTGTCATGGTCTAATGAATATTTGTTAAGTTCTTGTTACTGCTGGTACCAGCTGCATGCCGTGGCCACTATGGAAAAGAAGACACATGCTTTCTGCCTTCATTGGTAAGATCTGGATGAGAAAACCCACTAATTCACCATGTATCATGACACATGCCTGTAATCCAAGCTACTTGGCAGGTGAAGGTTGGAGGATTAGGATCTGCAGTCAGCCTGGGTAAAAGAAGAGACCTTATCTAATAAAAGAAACTAAAAGCAAAAGGAATTGGGGGTGTGGCTCAAGTGATAGAGGTCTTACCCAGCAAACATGAGACCCTGAATTCAATCTCCTACACTGCAAGAGAAGTAGAAGGAGGAGGAGGAGGAAGAGGAGGAAGGAAACGAAAAGAAGGAGGAAGAGGAAGAGGAGAAGCAGCAGCAGGAGGAGGAGGAAGAGGAGAAAGGGAGGAGGAGGAGGAAGAAGAGATGGAAAGGAGGGAGAAGAGGAGGAAAGGAAGAGGAATATTAGAAGAAGAGGAAGAAGTAGAAAAGAGAGGAAGCAGAAGATGAGTAGGAAGAGAAAACATGAGTGAGTTATTTCCAGATACAGAGAAGGCAGTTTGGGAACGGGGATATTCGGTTAGCTCACAAATGGATTTACTGTTACAATAAACACACTATAATTTGAAAGCATCGGAAGTCATAAATGCATGAGATACCCGCTATCCACTGAACCTCACAGTTTAGCAGCAACTGTCCACCTTTGTGGTCATGTGGCTGACTGGGGGCTTCTAACTGCACCCCACTGCCTGAGTCTTGAGGGCAAAGCCTCCTGCATAGTCCTGGCCTGGGAAAAAATCTACATGCAAAGTTCTAAGTGTAACGAGCATGGTTGACCCGTCCAGCAGGCCAGGTAATTTGGTGGGGGATCCGAGAGGGCACCTCCTAAAAGAACCAAGGGGGGCGAGAGAGGATCGAGACCAAGCGCATAAAGAAAGACAGAGTCAGTCTGAGTCGCGTCAAGGTCTCATTTATTGGCAAAGAAACTTAGGTTTTTATAAGGAAAGAAGGGGAAGTACTGTATGGAAGGGAGGGGCGGACGGAAATTTCTTTACGGTGAAGTCAGGGCAGGGTCTTTTTGGTCCACCGGTTTCGGTAATTGACCGGCCCAGCCTGTTTAAGATGTAATCTAAATGTACACCTTGGAATTTCCAAGAACAGCTATTTGTCATGGCTTAATCAGGTGTTTGAAAAAGGCCAGAGCATTCTCAGGCAGGTTTCAGGTCTCCAACAATTCCCCCTCCTTTTATTAAAATGGCCAGAGTTGACTTTTGGCCCGGCTGAGAGAACCACTGTCTTAGGCTATATGGGGTGCCTCCTGCTTCTGGCAACGTGCCATGTTGAGCAGGTCTCGACGACCTCTGTACGTTGTGCCTCCTGCGCAGGCCCCATACTAATCCCGTCATTGAGTACTCTCTAGCTAGCCCGGGGGGTGGGGGAGAGGTCGGGACCGTGAGCCGCTGAACCTGAGCCCTTGCTCTGCCTCAACAGCCTGTTCTTGGGTTTCCACTCAATGGTAGTGTACTGAAACGGTTTTGGTAAGGGTCAAATCGATCTGGTTTTTAATAAACTGTGTTAGCCGTTGAAAAGCCCAAGGGCCAAAGGAAATAAGCAAAAGTAATCCAACAAGGGACCCAGGAGGGGAAGAACATAGGGTAAAAGTCCCCCCCAAGCAGCCCAAATAGGGCGCTCAAAAACTCATGTCGCCATCTTTCAATCTCTTCCTGATGTTTTCTAACTCAATCTCTTACAATGCCAGACTTATTGGCATAAAAACAGCACTTTTCCTGTAAAGTTAAGCAAATGCCACCTCTGTCAGCAGTTAAAAGATCTAAACCTCTGCGATTTTGTAAAGCCACCTCAGCTAATGAATCTAACTGATCCTGAAGATCTTTAACAGACTGATAAACTTTAGTAATATCATCAGCTAATTGTTGTGAAAGCTTGGAGTATGAGGAGACAGCAGTGGCTAATCCTGCAGTCCCAGTGCCTAAAGTACCAGCCACTCCAAGTCCTATCAGTAGGGGAATAAATTGTACCACCCTTTTATGTCGGGGAACAAAATAATCAAAGGCAGGAATGGGTACTGGCTCATCTCCGGAAATCAAGTCAATGTCTGGGAGCAAAATAGCTGGAATACAGAGCCCTGTCCAATTTTGTGGAAGTACAGTGTAGGCCATATTATTGCCACAAACAAAAACCTGGCTCTGTTGTGAGTATAGGGAGGCAGAAACATTAATAACATTGTTGCACAGGGAAAAGGAGGATATCCCAACATCAATGTCATACTACCTGGGGAAGGTTATAACACTCTTTGCAATAAAACAATTAGCGCGGATGATCAAACTGAGGTAGTCACTCTGGGAGGTAAGGGTTAGGGAATCTACAGTGTTACAGGCTTGTGATTAACACTTGGCCTAGTCTGCTGGGCTCATCAAATGGCCCTTATCTTGAGCCCCCTAAATCGGGAGTTTTTACACAGGAATGCGGAGGAACATACTCCTTGTTTCTTATCTTGGGTCCCATTTAGCCATTTGGGGAATTTACTTGTTAGCCCTTTAATTACGACTACAGAGCTTGTCACAGGGCCAATATCTAGACTCTGAAACTTTTTATATATCTCCAGGGAGGGGAAGGGTCAGTGCTAGCGCAAACAAGTTTACAGAAGCAAAACCAGCAGTTAGCAATTGTAAAATATAACTCTAATTTTTAATCTTTTATTCCCCCATTTTTCTTTGGGCTAATTTTAATCTTAAAATTTAGGGGGTTCTTATCTCAGTCGTAGGGGTGTCTCTATATTATCTTGTGGGGTGTCAGTTGTTCTCAATGCTTGGTATTTGGATCTCAGAACTAATAGAAGGACTGCGCTGATCTTTTTCTTTTACAAAAGACACCAGTCTGTTGAGTATACAAGGTCCGATTGTAACAAAAATAACAGTACCAGAGCCCCTTACATTTTTTTTTCAAGGCTTTCTTTACTACCCTCTTTTTTTACAATTTTTTGAGCATCTTCGTGGCTGTAGTTTAAAACTGCCCAATTTTCCTTTGGCTTGTGGAACCTTTATCTTAGAACAGCCTTAAGGCACCACTGTGATGCAGAAGCTTGCTAGATTTTAAGGCTAAGAGTATTACCTCCACTGATAACACACTCAGGTTATTACCATACCAGAGCCAAACTAGGCTGTGACCATAGAGTGGATTTCCAGTCACTATGCACTGAAGTGCCTAAGGCAAGCAAGCCAGTGATATTCTTGTCCCCAGTATCCACTGTGGGAATAGAGGGTTTCTGGATATCACCCAAAAGAATGTCCCACAATATCTTAGATTTAGCAGCAGTCAACCAGGAAGCCGACTCAGGTGATGGAATCAGGCAGGAGTTTCTCCAGGTGGCTGTCAGGCCATCGTTGAACTTTACCCATTAGGGTATGCAGCAGCAGCAGCAGCAGCAACAGCAGGGTCTCTCAGTGGCTCCAAGGGACTGTCACACCTCATGCTGGGCTGTAAATTCCTACAGAGACTGGTTAAGGATACATTGCAAAGGCTTGGCAGGCTTTGATCCTGCTGGTTTTTAAGATCTTTAAACAATAGCCCAGGACAATTTACCAAAATCACAACTCTTTTTTTTTTTTTTTTTACTAACCAGATATTTTTGTAAAATAGACACAGAAGGCTCAGAAGGCTTAGTCTTGTAGCCATCTCTGACAGATGCAGTCTTCACACCTTGAACACCTACAACAGTTAACACTATTCTTTGTGCCTTTTTTTTTTAAATCTATCTTGCCTCATTTTTCCAAAACTGACTCTGGACCCTTGATCTTAAATTGGGGGTAGAAAGGCGAAGGTCCATTTTCTGTAACTTCTTCAAGCTGACTTTAGGGGCGTTGATCTTACCTAGCCAGGAACTTATAACCTTAGCCTATTTTACAAAGAGGCCATCAGGGTTAGATGTCATTAAGAACAATATTTTAACTTTTGACAACTGCACAGACCTTTTCTCTGGCTACAGCAGTGTAGCTTGTTTAGCACTCTAGTTTGCAAAAGCATCTTCCTAGATGGCTTAGGAATGTGACCTCTAATGATCCCAACAATGCCTAAGATGCTTCAGTTACCTTTGCAGGCCTTTAGACAGATATCAATAGAAACACACTCTCAGGTTTACAAACTTTTTCCTGAGCAGATGAATTTCATGTAGCTGGTGTCAGCTCAATATTTCAATATTACTGCCAATTAGAGCTTTTGGTACATAAAGGGGTTGAGATTTAAACTATCCCCCACATTTTATAACATTAGCTTTTCACTATCACAGAGGACTGGCAAGTTCTTGTCCCTTACAAGGTAGTCATGAACGTTAGGCATGCTTCCAAACTATCTTCCTGTGACCTCCTGGCTTTGACCTGTTTTGAAGGGCCACGCACAAATGACTCTAGGATCTGACATTTCTGCCATCCAAGCAGTGGCTTTACTGCCTCTGGATGCTCCTCCATTGCTTTCGTCCCAGGAGTGTCTTCTCCACATTGGGATAAAAGCCTCATTGGCATTTCCCTTTAGCTGGTCGCTGGACTGGAACTCGGGGCCTGAGCACTGTCCCTCAGCTCTACAGCTCAAGGCTAGCACTCTGCCACTTTGAGTCCCAGACTCAGGGCTTGAATGCTGTCCCGTAACTCTTCAGTCCAGGGCTAGTACTCTGCCACTGTGAGTCTCGAGCTTGGGGCTTGAGTACTGTCCCCTGACTCTTTAGTCCAGGGCTAGTACTCTGCTGGCTGAATAGAGGTGACAGTCTCACAGGAACCTTTTTGTGCCCGGGCTGGCTTTGAACCAGTTTGCAGATCAATGAGTCTTACAAAAGGCCATTTTTCTCCAATTAAAAGCAACAAGGTGGTCAACATAGATGTAGCTTTTAAGAATGCTCTTACCTGAAACTTATTAAAAGCCAAAGTTACATCTAACAAACTTGTAAGAATCCTCTGTGCTTTGCTCTGGGCTTGCTGGAAACTGTTAAAAAAAAAAAAAAACCTATAAGAGCAAACTAGAATAGCAATTATTTTGGTAATCCTAATTTTTCCTTTGTGCACATTGAGGCCAATGTTAAAAACAATTTTACATTTAAACTTTATATCCAAAAATCCATTTCTATTTTTTAAACCTCTTATTAATTACCTTTAATATTTTATACTTTAGTTTTTATTTGCATTTTGAAAAGATCCCTTGAAATCTTGAGGCCAAGTGTCACTCATTGCCTCTTGTTTTAAAACAGACACACATTAAGATTTTTAAACTCAAATGACAATTTTTCCTTAATGCAAGAATTACAGTCACCTTCACTATATCACGAAGCTAGACTTAACATCTTTATAACTTTTAAAAGCATCCTAATTGTGGAACAAAATTGAAAGTAAGCCACATTATATAAATAACTTTTTAGCCCTCTTTTAAGGCCTTCCTAATTTTAATGTTAACATATCCAAGGGGAGGTTTTAGCAATACTAATCAGATCATCACATCACTCATTTTAACCATCATGTTTTCAGTGTCTATCTGCAGAGAAAAGAGAGAACAAAGATGGGCCACCCAGCCCCTTCTATGGAATGGCCACACACCCAATCTGACTCTTTAGGGTCAGATGAACTGCGTTTGCATCAGCTTGCCCTCTTTTACCATGCGTGGACTCCTCCCAGGGCCTGTTCCACCATGCATGACAAGCTGAACTGCACTTCTGCTTGTTCACCCCTCACCCCTAAAGATAGGTCTTCTGTTGGCTTCTAAGTTTTTCCCCATCTCTTCTCTTTGTTCTCGAATGAAATACACAGTTTTTAGACAGACAGAACAAGTAACATCATTGACAGTGTTAAACTAACCTTTACATTTAAATTTCTAATACTTATCTCCAAATTTTAGCCAAGGGAACTAGATCCCAAACAGCCAATGCATTTTTGTTAAGCCAGGCAACTTGATTACAGTATAAAATGTCTTATGCATTTTAAAATATTAGTTTTAAATACCAGATTTTCTAATTTGCAAGTTAAAGAATCTTTACAAAGCCATTTAAAACAATGCGAAGATTTTTTTTGTCAATGTCCAAACCTCATAACTTTTTGAATTTTAAATTTAAACTCACCCAATTGTTACAGCATGCTGACAATTTTTATCTTTGAACACGTTCACAGACACACACAAAACACTCACACAGATCTTAAAGTGCGCAAAAATCAAAATCAGTTGTACGTACACCTTTTAAAGTTTTTAAACAAAAATTTAAGACAGTATTTCTTTTAAACCAGGTACCTTTGTTGGGCTTCATTTTCCCAGAGTTTGCTTATCTAGCAAGGCAATTCACTAATTAGTCTTTTGAATCACTGCGCTGTTCTCATTCAGCAAGCTGAATCCAGAGTCTGCTGAGTGAGCCTGCCACAGTCACCCAAATCTTCCCTACTTCAGAAAACATAAAACGAACACACACACTAAACAAGACAAACAAGTGGCCACAAAGACAAAATCAGGTCTCAGTGAATGGGGCGACATCTCACCACCATTTACTTACTAGGGGCTCAACACCCCTACTCACCTCCGGAAGATTTTTTTTTTTTTTTAGATTCCTACAAGCATTGACCCAGAGGCCTTCCAAGGTGGAGGAGAATTCCCAGTCATCTTCGGGCAAGGGAAAAGAAAAATCCCTAGCGGCCGTCCCCTCAGACTGACAGGTTCTCCCCCACGCTCAGAGCCCCTGAACCAAGGCCCAAGGCTGAGATCTAACTGGGGCCACTCGCAGGTGGTCAGTGGCAATTTCATAATTGACAAACAAGCAAGTTCCTAAAACCTGACAATCTGGGCTCGTGCTGTAACTTTTTTCCAGTGATCTAAAGTCAGACTTAAGGGGGTTGTTAGTTGCTGCCCCTTCCCTTTAAGGACAACAAGTGAGACAACAGAGACAATTAACACTAAACAGAAACAGGAAACCAGACAGGCACTGTGTGGCAGTCGAAAGACTGCAAACAGAAAAAGAAGCAACTTCAGATGGTAATGGCCATCTGAACATGTTTTTTGTTTATGATAGCCTGAGCCTCTGCCTTATCTATAAATTCAGCCTTCCAGGTTAAGAACTGGCTTCTAGTCAGGACTGACTGAACCACTTTAACCCACTCGTGAGGCAGCAGGCTGCCTCCTTGGCCCAGTCCTTCAAGTATAGAAAGGGTGAAGGGTGCATTAATACCATAATTTTTTACTGCTGAATGTAAGTCTTTTAGATGTTTAATTTTTAATTTTTTATATATGGCCTAGCCCACATTACCTCCCCCTCATTCCTCCTCTAATTCCTCCCCCTCTCCCTCAGAGGCCGAGGTCCCTTGTTCAGCATCTTCATCCTCTGAGTTATCACCTTGGGTGGTGTCTGCCTGATTCCCCTGAGTACCAGAGCGGGCCATTACTGGAAAAGAGAGTGACACCGAAGTTGGTGTCTTATTACTTTTACTTGTCCCTGGCCTGGCCTGTGCTCTGGGTAAGGAACCCACACAAGGCAAAACAAAGCCAGCTTCTCCTGTAAGGTCAGTCTGTAATTCCTGTATTTGTTGGGTGAGATCTCTTAATTCCCTTTTTATGGAAAGGACATCTTTTAAAGAGGAGACCTGTCTTAACAGGGAGTCTTTAGTTTTTAAGAGTCCTTCTACCCCTGGAATCTGGGTAAGAGGAACTGAATCGTTTGGGGGGGTGCTTGGAGCGCTGGGGGGACATGGCCCATATAGGGGTGGAGAGGGCCAGTGGAGTTGTCTGGGATGTCCCCGGTCTGCTATAAAAACTTGGGACTGATATTGAGGGTGGGGCCCATATTTTTCCTCCTCATATTTGGCAGCCTCCGTCTCGAGGCTGCCTGCTGTGAAGGGCCAAGCCAATCATCGTCAGGGACATTTTGAGGAATTACAGGACAGAGTGCCTTATTTTTTAATGATTTATTTGGAGGAGATGGCCTCAATAAAGGGGGGGAGCAACTTAGTGGGGATAGGCTCATCAATAAGGGATGGGGAGGGCGAAGCCACAGTATCGGCCGCCTCCTCCGGTCTTGACGTCCCCTTTTGTGACTGAGTCTCATTTGTTAGGGGGGCGGGTGGCAAAATGTCCTTAGAGCAAGACTCATGCTCAGCCGAGGGACAGGAAAGGGCATCCTCTGCAAGAGCTAAAAGATGAGAAAATTGTCCATCTCCCTCCACATCCTTCAAGATGTCCCTAATGACCCCATAAAAACTAAAAAAGGCTTCAGGAACCTTCTCTCCATCCCTGAGGAGTTTGTTAATGTCCTTTCCCACTTTATTCCATGTAAGAGGGTGAATTCCTGGCCCATGTAATGCTAACCATGGACATTTTTCCCCCACAAAACAAAAAAAAATTATGCAAGTCCTTTTTCTTAACTCTAATTCCTCTCTCCCTAAGACTACTTTTCATTTCCTTAAAGAAAAGACCTTCTTTAGACAGACTCTCTCCCATGGTTAGTTGACAGCAATCTTTACCTCAAGACCTTTCCGGGGTGGACGAGAGATGCGGTCCGGACGTCTCTACCTCGCATGTCAGGAGCTCCTTGTTTGTCCGCTGTCCGGTAGGTCACCGTGTCTCGGGCCCCACGTTGGGCGCCACTTGACCCGTCCAGCAGGCCAGGTAATTTGGTGGGGGATCCGAGAGGGCACCTCCTAAAAGAACCAAGGGGGGCGAGAGAGGATCGAGACCAAGCGCATAAAGAAATACAGGGTCAGTCTGAGTCGCATCAAGGTCTCATTTATTGGCAAAGAAACTTAGGTTTTTATAAGGAAAGAAGGGGAAGTACTGTATGGAAGGGAGGGGCGGACGGAAATTTCTTTACGGTGAAGTCAGGGCAGGGTCTTTTTGGTCCACCGGTTTCGGTAATTGACTGGCCCAGCCTGTTTTAGGAAGTAATCTAAATGTACACCTTGGAATTCCCAAGAACGGCTATTTGTCATGGCTTAATCAGGTGTTTGAAAAAGGCCAGAGCATTCTCAGGCAGGTTTCAGGTCTCCAACACATGATCATCCATCTAGAGAAGGACTCGTGTTCTGTCCACTGCATCCTGTCTTCCCTTCATAGTAGAGGATGGATATCCTTCTCCACTGTGGTCACATTTGGGAGGGATTGCTTTGTGGGGAGTGGAGGCATGGTGTAACAATGCTTTGTGTATAAAGACAGCAAGCTATTTTCTCTTCTGGACTCTGTGATCTGTATCATGGTTTGATTGGCTAGAAGCCAGTTTCAAGCGAAATTCCTACCCTATCCCACCTCCCCTTGGAATACAGAGGTCATTTTGTGGTACTAATTGTGCATTTCTGTATTAACTCCATTCCTGTCTCCATTGTATGCTGCTATCCATACCTTTCTACTTTCCCGTTCTCTCCTACACCTAGTTTATCAGAGCAGTTCTGGAATACAGCAAGTTATAAATAATTAAAATATAATTAAATTGCCTGGGCCTAGGGTGGAATTTGAGAGCTTTGCTTTGCTCTTTTCTGCTGCTGAGGGGCAAGCTTTCCTGTTGCTCTCCTGACTTCCACTCACTTGACATTCCCTAGGACCTCGGCAGTTTTTGCTGCTGGGTTTGCCATCCAGGCTGACTTGTGCAGAGCATACAGGACAGGCTTGGTTTAGGTTCTCCCCGAATCTTTGATAGTAACCTTGGTCTAAGGAGCCTGAGCGTCTTTTCCCCTGAACTCATACTTGAGTCATTCCACAGGTTTGTCTTGCCTTTCTTGTCTTCATAAATTGTAATTGCTTCTTTTGTCTTAGACACAGAGGTACAAGGAAGAGTTAAGAGCTGTGGAATGCTGGGTGCTTGCTCCCCAAATGATTCCCTATAGTCTGAAGCAAAGAGATAGATTAAATTTTGAAAATCTCTTTACAAGTCTGGTTGAAAATAAGAACCTCCTTACCTTTCTTAGAGGGATAGATCTGTCTGATAGTGACCCTGAGTTTGTAGCCAAAGGCGACTTTTAGAAACCCTGAGTGGTATTGGGCTCTGTCACTGACTGGTAACTCCAGGCTGTACAGTTTCCTTGTTCTCAGTAGAGTGTTAGCTCTTCCCCATAGTCCAGGGGATAAATGGTGAATTGTTTGGTATAATATCTAATGATCAATATATATAACTTACTATCATTAGCCTGCCTTCTGCTTATTTGTCACATTAGTTAGTTGGTCTATCTTCTGTAAAGATTATAGCAATTATGGTAATTACTATATCCACCATAGAGGAACCACATGAATACACACTTAATATCTTATTTTTTTTCTGTAAACTCGCCTTTTATAAGTGCTCATTCCTTCCTTTCTTCCCTTCCCTCCCTGCTTTTTCTTCCCCTTTTTTGTACTTGAGCTGAGTCTTGAACTTATGGCCTCTTGCTCTTGTTTGGCTCTTTTGTTTATGGATAATGCTTAGTCCTTTGAGTCTCATTGACTTTATCTGTCAAGGACTTTGAACCGGGATCCTTAGATCTCAGCCTCATGAGTTGTCAGGAGTACAGGGGTGAGATAACAGTACCAGGCAACTCTTTGCTTTTACTTTTAAAAGCAATGTATTCTTTTATTTATTATCTTTAAGGAGTTATACAAAGGAGTTGCTATCTAACTCAGCAGTTTAGGAATACAATATATCTTCATCAATATCACCCCTTTCAACTGTTGTTTTGATTCTTCTTTACTTCCTTTCCCTTAGCACTTCTCATGACCAATTACTGTATATTCATTTCTGTGGATTTACTGCACACACATGTGTATGTATGTGCATGCATGTGTATGTCTGTGTTTGGTGTGCACACTCGGTTCCCACCACAGTCTTTTTAGAACATTGCTTGGTACGTCGTAGCCATGCAAATCTATATTCAATCAGTGAATAGTCTTCAGACACCACCACAGTTTCATTAATGCGGCTTTGGATGATACTTGAAACAGAAAGGGCACTCCTTTGACTGAAGACAGAAGCTCTTCCCAGGGAAGTGTGTGCTTGAAAGACCCAGGGAAGACATGGGCTGCATTACTCTTTAATGGGGCTGCTTGCTCAGGATTCTGTCACGAATTACCACTAGTCTTTTTGTCACCAGATTGTGGAGTGCCCACTGAGAGCTAGGGAGAAACCAAATGGGAAACCTCACAGGTGCCCACAGAATGATGTCCCTTTCGATTTCTGTGCAGGGACAACATTTTGGCAGGATCAATACATGTGAGTATCTTACAATCCTCATATGTCAAGAGCATTTTTCATAAGCAGTCTCTGATCTGCTGACCCCTCTGGGATTAAGAAAGCTGACTTATGTAAGCACATAGCTAACAATACCCTACGTCCTGATGCATAGAAGAATTCTAAGATGAAGTTGACTCAACACAGGTTCACACTGCATACACTATGTGTGGAAATTCTGCAAAGCAAGGCTGGGGCACCATGGAGCTACTTACCCCTGAGGGGGAGCAAGAAGCTGACATCCAGGGACAGACAATCAAACCACTTCCTTTTTTCAGAGCTGAGGACCTTACTGTTAGGCAAGTGCACTTCCACTGAGCTAAATCCCCATCCCCCACTGCCTCTTGTCTCTATATTTCCTCAATATTTTCCTGACTCTTTCAGAATGTCTTTTGATTTAAAAAAATCTTAACTGAGGATCATTTCCTTGAGTATGCACAAGTAAAAGTGAAAGTTCTTATGTTCTGTATACTTCCGGAATTCTTAATGAATGCATGCTACCCTGCTGCACTCTGAATGTGCATGCAGCTTTCTCATCCATTATTTCACTGATGCTCTTCAGTTTCATTGTGAATCAAAAGTCACCAATTGCTAAACAGAGAAAGCAAAGCAGAGCGGTTAAGTTTTGCCCCAGGTCATTAGTGTACAAGTTCAGTAAAAGGAAATTATATTCACTTTTTTTTTTTGGTTGTGGGGCCTGAACTCTGGGCCTGGGCGCTGTCCCTCAGCTCTTCAGCTCAAGACTAACGCTGTACCACTTGAGCCACTTCTGGCATTGTCTGCTTATGTAGTACTGAGGAATCAAACCCACGGCCTCATGCATGCAAGGCAAGCACTCTACCACTGAGCTACCTTCCCACATTTACATTCACTTTTTATCAATTAAATCCTATGAGTCCTTTTCCTCCCCTTTTTTTTCTAACTACATCCTACTTCCGCAAATGTAGAGGCTCTACTCTCACAGCAATATTATAGCATCCTCTTCAAGAAAGAATATTAGCAGCAGCCATTATATACTCAGGAAACATGGTCTACCCTACCCTGACTCCTACTGGTAACTCCTCTATGAGATGAGTTCCTGGGCAGGTTTTGGACTTTAAGCTACAAGTTAGTTCTGCTATGGCAAAGGGGCCACAGGCAGGACCAGGAAGCAATGCTGCTGTGCAGACTGTGGGGAGCCTGTATATGCTGAAGGTCGGACGCTGACCCAGGCAGGAACAAGATGAGGGGAAAGCACATCGCCAGGCATTTGCTTTGCCTGTCTGCTTGTGCTCAGGACATCAATGAAGAAATAGATTCCGTTGTGCAACATATGTTTTAGATTATAGCCTGAAAGCTGTCTATGTGGCACCACAAATATCTTGGCCGGCATAGCAAATTTGAGGGTAGTCTCGTGTAAACAGTATGAAATTTGAACTAAAGAAGACATCTAAAAGAAATGGGCTTCAGTTATTTTCAAAAACTTATATTGGAAACCTAAAATGATAAGGGCTCTAGGAAAGGTTCTGGTGTATCGCTGGTGGAGCCCAGCTATTTGGGAGGAGGTAATGGGAGGGTCACGGTCCATAGATCAGTTGGATACAACTATGAGAACTTACCTGAAAAAGCCAAATTAAAGCTGGGTGCTCGTGGCTCACACCTGTAATCCTAGCTACTCAGGAGGCTGAGATCTGAGGATCACGGTTCAAAGCCAGCCCAGGCAGGAAAGTGCATAAGACTCTTATCTCATATTTTCCAGAAAACCAGAAGTGGTGCTGTGGCTCACCTGGGTTCAATTCTTCAGCAACACATAAGCAGAGAAAGCTGGAAATAGTGCTATGGCTCAAGTGGTAGAGTGCCAGCCTTGAGCTGAAGAGCTCAAGGGAAAGTGCCCAGACCCAGATTTCAGGCCCCACAACTGACCAAAAAAAAAAAAAAAGCCAGAAGTGGTACTGTGGCTCAAGTGGTAGAATGCTCACCTTGAACAAAAGACATCTGGAGACAGCACCCAGGCCTTGGCTCCAAGCCTGAGGGCAGACAAAAAAAAAGGAAAAGAAACAAAAAGAATAATTTTTAAAATTATGCTATGGTGGTCACAGGACAGAGATAAGACATTTACCAAGAAATGCCCTCCAACCAAGTCCATGAATTATTGAGAAAACCTGGAGATGCTGGTGGCTCATACCTGTAATCCTAACTATTCAGGAGGTTGGGCTCTGAGGATCGCAGTTCAAAGCCAGCTTGGGCAGAAAAATCCTGAAAGACACTTATCCATAATTACTCAGTAAACTAGAGGAAGCAGAGCTGTGGATCAAGTGGTAGAGCACCAGCCTTGAGCAAAAAGGCTCAGAAAGATCACAAGACCCCAAGTAAAAGGAGAAGGAAGGAAGGAAAAAAGGAAGAAAGGAAGATAGGAAGGAAGGAAGGAAGGAAGGAAGGAAGGAAGGAAGGAAGGAAGGAAGGAAGGAAGGAAGGAAGGAAGGAAGGAAAAAAGGCAGGCAGGCAGGCAGGCAGGCAGCAGGTAGGCTTATCACATGTCTTCCTGAACAGAGAGCCAGGCAAGGTGGTGTGTGTCTGTAATCCCAGCATTCATAAGGCAGAAGCAGGAGAATTATAAGTTCCAGGCCACCTGGAACTCCATAGCAAGACCCTGTTTCAAAGAACAGGAGAGGAAGCCAGGTGCTGGTGGCTCCCATCTATTAACCTTGCTACTCAGGAGACTGAGATATGAGGATCACAGGTTAAAGCCAGCCAAGGTAGAAAAGTCTGTGACATTTCCAATTAACCCAAAAAAGGCAAAATGGAGCTCAAGTGGTAGAGTAACAGCATTGAGTGAAAAAACAGGGACAGCACCTAGACTCTGTTCAACCCCCAGGACTGGCATGAGTGTGTGCATGCACGCACGCACGCACGCACGCATACACACACACACACACAAACACACACACACACACACACACACACACACAAACTCACACCACCACCACCATGACCACCACCATCCAAGCCCCTCAACAGCCAGACACTTCAGACAGCAAAATGAAGCTGCCATCACTAGTGCTTTCTCTGAAACCCACATTGCTAAGTGGCTGGCTGTATTTTCCAAAGATGGCTACAAGAATAGTTTCACCTATATACTGTTCCTTAATGTTTGTTTTGATTTTGAAACAGTGTCTCACTATATAGCCCAGACTGGCCTGGAACTTCTGATTCTCCTGATTACCAGCACATACCACCATACTTGGCTTTGAATAGTTTTTACCAAGACCCATATTAAGAAATGGTTAGGCTGGGCACATGCCTGTAATCTTAGCTACTCAGTAGGCTGAGATATGAGGATCATGATTCAAAGCCACCCCAGGAAGGAAAGTCCAAGAGACTCTTATCTACAATTAATCAGCAAAAATCCATAAGTGGCACTGTGGCCCAAGTGGTAGAGCATTTGCTGTGAGCTGAAGAGCTCAGGGACAGAGTCCAGGCCCAGAGTTCAAGCCCCATGACCACCACCACCAACAACAACAAAAACACGTTTAGGCTAGGCAATGGTGGCTCCCACCTATAATCCTAGTTACTCAGAAGACTAAGGATCTGAGGATTGTGGTTGGAAACCAGGCAGGAAAATCAACAAGACTCTTATTTCCAATTAACCACTAGAAAACTGGAAGTGGAGCTGTGGCTCAAGTGGTAGAGTGCTAGACTTGAGAGTAAAAGCTCAGGTACAGCACTCAGGCTCTAAGTTCAAACCTCACAACTGACAAAAATGATAGAAAAAGAAAGATGGACGTTTAGGCCAGGTGCCGCTGGCTCACACCTGTAATCCCAGCTACTTAGGAAGCTGAGGTCTGAGGATCAAGGTTCAAAACCAGCTCTGACAGACAAATCTGAGATTCTTCTTCTTCTTCTTCTTCTTCTTCTTCTTCTTCTTCTTCTTCTTGTTCTTCTTCTTCTTCTTCTTGTTCTTCTTGTTCTTCTTGTTCTTCTTCTTCTTCTTCTTCTTCTTCTTCTTCTTCTTCTTCTTCTTCTTCTTCTTCTTCTTCTTCTTTTTCTTCTTCTTCTTCTTCTTCTTCTTCTTCTTCTTCTTCTTCTTCTTCTTCTTCTTCTTCTTCTTCTTCTTCTTCTTCTTCTTCTTCTTCTTCTTCTTCTTCTTCTTCTTCTTTTTGCTGGTTATGGGTCTTTCTTTCGTGTATGTGGGTGCATGTGTGTGTGTGCTGGTAGTAGGGCTTTAACTCAGAGAATGAGCTTTTGCTTGACTGTTCTGCTCAATGCTGGCATAGCACAACTCAAGCCAGAGCTATACATCTGGCTTTTTGGTGATTAATTGGAGATAAAAGCCTCAAGAACTTTTCTGCTCTGGCTAGCTTGGAACTACGAGTCTTACTTCTTACCCTCTTGAGTAGCTCAGAAAACAGGCATGAGCCACAGGCACCCAGCTAGCTCCATGATATATTTATCTAGTTGGACAGTTTATGATGTTTCCAGGTTAGTTTTTGTTGTTTTATTTTTTTGCCTTTTAAAAAGGATCTGAAATAGCACAGTGGTAGCTCAGTAATGAAAGCACATGGGATTCTTTCTACAGGGTGATTTCTTAGTGCTAGAATTTCTAGGCTAAAGGAGCAAATGCTTTTCTTAAACAAACAAACTTATTTTCTGCCAGGCACCACTATAATCCTAGCTACTCAGGAGGCTGAGATCTGAAGATCACAGTTTGAAGACAGTCAAAGCAGGAATGTCCGTGACTCTTGTCTCCAATTAACCACCAGAAAATCCAGAGTGGCTGTGGCTCAAGTGGTAAGTGCTAGCCTTTAACTGAAGTGCTGAGGGACAGCACCCAGGCACAGAGTTCAAGCCCCATGACCGACAAAAAAATTTAATAACTCTATACACTTCAGAAACACACACATATACATATAACCTTACAATTTCAAAAGGGTGTTCTCATACTCTCAGTCACTAGTTCGTTCAATGCTCATGACTCCTCCAGAGGGAGGAGACCATTATGATTCCCAATTTTTCAGAGAAAGCAAAGAGGTTTCATTGAGTGAGGCCATTCGCTTAGTGTGACACACACAACCAGCCAGTGGCTGAGCCTGCCTGCCCTTCATGTCACCTGTTCCACACCCCTCCATTCCACCACCTCATGTCCACTCCTCACTTCATAACATTCCTGTGATAGAGACCTTCTAGACCCTTCTAGATCCACAATGGATGGCTGACCTTGCAACCCCCATGAATGGAGCCAGAACAGTTTCTGTAAGATCAAATGGATCTTGGCCAATTTAATTTTAGTAGTATGATGTTCAGGGGCTCCATTCAGCAAGAAGTAGATATTTCCTGGGGCTCAGATTGTTCTAGCACTGCTTTCAAGGAGCCCAGAGAGATCCCTTTGGTCAATAGATCCTTGTCAGTTCACTAGCATAAATTAAAAATTCCACCATAAGATTTATTTATTTATTTATTTATTTTTCCCCAAAGAAGATAATTGTGATTCTGGTTAAAATGCAAACCTGCACAAAAGGGAACAGAGTCTGACCATTCACTTACACGCCTCGATCTCCTTCTAGCTGTCTTGGTTTACTGATTGTCAATGCTACAGCACTGGAACCATAGTACCTGTCATACATTACTGAAGGCAGTGCAGGTGTAGCCCTCAGCAAGGTGCTCACGACAGTCCCTAAGTGCTAAGTAAAACCAGGTCTTCTGGGTGCTGCTTGGTTGTGGTAGCTGCTGGGGAAAGGAGCTGCAGAAGGGTCAGGACCGAAGAAATAGCAGTGCACCTGGGAGGAGCAGCTCGTGGGCAGAGGAGGCCCTGGCCATGTGAGAAGGGATGTGGCCCAGGTGGGAGAAGGTGGTTAGTAGAGAGGATAGATGGATGGTAGGAAATTCCAAGTGCTGTTGTCCTGTTGTCTAGGAAAATCATAAAGGTGACAGACCAAGGCTGCTTTCCACTTTCCTTCCCATCTCAGCATGTGGGGCCTACCCTGGGTGGCAGGAGGAGGGAGGGGAGGAGGAGGAGGAGGAAAGCAATCAGGTTCTGGCTAAGTATGGGTTCATACTCTCCATGGAACTATAACATGGGCTCTAGAACAGCCTGGTTCAGAATTTGGAGCAGTGCGGCCAGGTGGGGCGCATGGCTGTGTATGATGGCAGGCGTGGGTGTTTTATGGCTGTGGTGGTGCAGGTTTGCTGGTTTATATGACTTGCCTTTTAATGTTCTGCATCTCAGGCATTGTTTCTGCAGTGCTCGCTCTTCCTCTCTCTCTCTCTCTCTCTCTCTCTCTCTCTCTCTCTCTCTCTCTCTCTCTCTCTCTCTCTCTCTCTCTCTCTCTCTCTCTCTCTCTCTCTCTCTCTCTCTCTCTCTCTCTCTCTGCTCCTGTCATCTTACCTTGTTTCTGATATTTTGGAAATGCAGAGAAATCACGTAGAAGGGCAGAAGCAATGCAGTTCCTATGGCGTGCACCATACGTCTGTACACACAGGTGACCATTGTGGCCGACTTCATCCTGCAGCTCAAGGACATCCACACACATAGGACCAAGGATCAGGCTTTGTTAAAGCATGAAGCAGGCTACTTGCAACTCAGACTTTGCCCTTCACCCTTCTCTCCTCCAAAGATCTATTAAATGTGCAGACAAAGAAATATGCTTATGCTGGCAATAAGGCTTGAACTCTGAACCTCATGCTCTTGCTTAGCTTGTTTTGCTCTAGACTAGTGCTTTACCCACCATTCGACTGACCCCTTGAATTTTGACCTTTTTCTGGTTAATTAGAGAGAAATTTTCCATGGATTTGTCTGCCCTGGCTGGTTTTCAACCTTGATCCTCAGATCTCAGCCTCTTGAGTGGCTAGAATTAGAGACATGTGCTATTAGCACTAATGTGAGAAAAAGTCTTTTCTATCAAAGGAGTTTTCTTCATTTCTGTTAATATTGAGCGATTTTTCTTTTCTTTTTCCATTTTGTCCACTATGGGTCTTTAACTCTGAGCCTGGGTGCTGTCTCTGAGCTCTTCAGCTCAAGGTGAGAGCTCTACCACTTGAGCCATAACGCCACTTCTGGTTTTCTGGTGGTTTATTGGAGATAAAGAGTCTCATGGACTTTCCTGTCCAGGCTTGCTTTGAACTGTGATCCTCAGATCTCAGCCTCCTGAGTAGCTAGGTTTACAGGTGTTTTTTCTGAAGTGTACCTGCTTTGGCCAGGTGGCTTGGCCCTTGTTATGTACACTTTACTTACAAACTTCCTTTTCCTCAGCACCTGAGAAGCTCCTTGAATTTTAATTACATCTACATCTCTTTCCACATTATGAGCCTGAGCTCAGCCAATGGGAGCAGAGGGGTGGGGCCTCCTGGATCTGGGATAAAAAGGGAGCAGCCAGCCAGCCTGCTCTGTGCGGTTGCTTGCCAGCTTTTTGACTGATGGTGCATTCTTCTGCAGAAATAAACTTAGCCTTGGTGAGTTCCTCTCCAGACACCCAGGAACTGAAAATCCACTTTACCATCCAGGTCCTTAACCTACACAACCTGGAAGTCTGCATGTACACAGAAGAGGTAGGGCTTGCTGCCTGTCCTGAGCACAGCAGGGTTGCACTGTAACTGACCATAATGCAGTTGCACTGAGACGGGAGATAGCATGGGCTAGACTAGAATCTCCATCAGCTCTGTGACCTTGTTTCTGTCTCCTGGCTGTTTGTTTGCCCATTCAAACAATGGAGTTCATGCTTAGCAATCTCTATGTTCTTCTCCAGTCCCATTGGCCTTGTCCTCTTTCTTTTCCCACTCTTGTCCTCTTGCTTTTCTATCACTATATATTTAAGACATTTAAAAAATTTGTTTATTCCTGGTGCCAGTTATGGGACTTGAACTCAGGTCCTGGGCACTGTCCTTTGTCTTTTACTCACAAAGCTGGTGCTCTACCACTTGAGCCACAGCCTCACTTCTGGCCCTTTTTTTACTGGTTAATTGGAGATAAGAATTGCACAGTCTTTTCTGTCCAGACTGGCTTTGAACAGCAAGAGGTCTCAGCCTCTTGAGTAGCTAGGATTACAGAAATGAGATATTAGTGGCCAGCAATCAATTATATCTCTAAATGAAGTTAAACAAACATAAAATATTAATTTCAATGTTGGACAATAAAGTGCTATAATGAATCCTCAATCTTAGACTGTCTCTTTGTCTAGCATATAACTTTGTACTCTGTCATGTCCCTTAATAATGGCAGCCTTTATGGTCAAATGGTTCCTAACAGGTGACGGCCTCCTCTACCCCCCCCTTGCACTGGGGAGGGTAGAGGGAGACACATATTTTGTAAGGCAGACATTCATACAATGGCACTCATTTGTGCCCCTAAACCATGTATTTTCTACTTGCAAAACACATTAACTTACCTGGCTCCGGTGGCTCACACTTGCAATCCTGGCTACTCAGAAAGCTGAGATCTGAGGATCATGGTTCAAAGGCAGCGCAGGCAGGAAAGTCCATGAGATTCTTATCTCCAATTAACCACCAGAAAACCAAAAGTGGTGCTGTGGCTCAAGTGATAAAGTGCTTGCCTTGAGCTAAAGAGCTGAGGGACAGTGTCTGGACCTAGAGTTCATGCCCCATGACTAAAAAAAAAACCCCAAGAAAACAAAATAGATACATTAACTTCATCCTAGTATTCCCTATCCCTCCACCCACAAAAAAGTAAATTTCGCCACTTATTCCAGCATCAACTTTAAAGTCTAAAATCCCTAGTATGACCTAAGTCACATACAGACCAGCTTTAAATCATGCTCCTTCTGAGGTTGTATGCCAGCGGAACCCAATGTATAGTTCTAAAACACAACGGCGGATTGGCATAGAATAGACATCCCCATTTCTAGAGGGCTACATAGAACAGAAGAAAGGAATAGCCATTAAGTCTCCCAAATCCAACAGAGTAAGCAACATTAAATCTCAAGGCTGGAGATGAGTCATCTTAATGAAATTCCATTTCATGGACACTCAAGGCCTCAGGAAGACTTTCCTTGGTGATGCTCAAGTTTCTGCTCATGCTGAAATTTCATGCCTATGACTTCTTTAGGTTGAGGCTGTACATTGAAGCTCTATGCTTGTTTGTGTGTGTGTGTGTGTGTGTGTGTGTTTGTGTGTGTGTGTGTAGCCGGTTTTCCATCAGTCCTCTCAATATTGTCCTAGCAAAGATCTTGATAAGACTCCAGTGTCACAGCCTGCTCTCTATAGCAGCTCTGTCCCTGAAGTAGGACCCTGCCTGGTCCTCAAGGCTTTTGCAAGCATCCTTTGAAATCTGGCCAGAGGAAGCCATGCCTCCATAGCTCCTACCTTCAGATTGCCTTGGAATTCACTGTATGTGGACATTTTACAAACAAGGCTTGCATTGTGGTGGCCTGAGGCAAATCTTGGCCCTTGGAGCCAGAGCTGGGGGTATGGCAGAGGAGTTCTGTGGCAGAAAGTGGGGATCAGAAACTAGAAAAACTCTGGGTAATGAGCCCAGTAGGTCCCACAGGTACTCTGAGCCTGTGAGGGGATAGGTAACCCTAGAAATCTCTGGCATGCCTTCTAGAAGCTTGTTTCTATCTTTTGCTAATCTCCATATGGTTACTTGGTTACAACTTTGCTTTTCTCAGCACACTTTGTGTATGTATGTGTATGTGTGTGTGTGTGTGTGTGTGTGTGTGTGTGTGTGTGTGTGCGCACACACACTTGTATCCACGTATGTGTGCATGCTGGTCTTGGGGCTTGAACTCAAGACTTTGTGCTCTCATTTAGCTGTTTCGCTCAAGGCTGGTGCTCTGCCACTGGAGCCACACCCCCCTTTCTGGCTCTTTGCATGGGTACTAAGACTTGAATTGAGGACTTTGAGCTCTTGTTTAGCTTTTATGATCAGGACTTGTGCTCTAACAATTGGGCCACATCTCCACTTCTGAAACAATTTTTTTTTTTGTCAGTCGTGGGGCTTGAACTCGGGCCTGGGTGCTGGCCCTCAGCTCTTCAGCTCGAGGCTAGCACTCTACGACTTGAGCTACACCGCCACTTCCACATCTCCACTTCTGGCTTTGCTTTTTGGCTGATTAGATGAAGCTAAGAGTCTCATAGATTTGTATACCCAGACTTGCTTTGAACTGTGATCCTCAGATCTCAGCTTCCCTGAGTAGCTAGGATTACAAGTATGAGCCACTAGTGCTCAGCTTGAACATGCTTTTTTGACTCTTTACATGGACTGTCTCTGAACTTTCCAGATCTTTCCATGCTCATTCCCTCCTGAGTGTAAATTCTGGGCTTCAGATCATTTGATCATTCCTCTCTTCTTGCATTTTACAAGAAGCTGTTCAGAGAAGCCACATAGGTTCCTGAACCTTTGCTGCCTGGAGAGATTTCTCCTGCCTGATTCCAGAGCATTACCCCACACATTCTGTCTTCTACAGCATCCGAGGAGAGGGACAGAATTCACCCACAATCGTTGCAAGTTCACAGCAAGGCTGGCCTTTCCTCTTGTTTCTTTCTCACACTTTGCTCAGGATGTCTAACTGAGGGTCCATTTCAGCTGATTTTAAGTCCTGACTACATCTGCTGAGAACACATTTGTTTTCCCTCCCTACCACTTTATTCTCACAGAACCCAGTGCCTAATAGCTTGGGACCTGTATCCAGCTCCAAATCCACTTGCACATTGTTAGATATATAGGAGAGCCTCCACAGTGTACCCCATGGCTCTGGGACCCATCTTTGTCGTCTTAGTCCATTGGTATGACTATAACAAAATACCAGAAGCTAGACACTATATTAACAAGAGAAACTTGTGTTTTGTTGCCTTGAAAATGGAGATTAGTTCATGGCCCAGTTGTCAGAGGCTCAATTGTCAGATGATGCTAAAGTTGGCTTCCAACATGGTGCTTGGAACACAGCATCTTCTGGAAGGGGATGGACACTTGCTGAACATGGACACCAGGGGTCAGACTCCCCTTAGATTCCTTTTTGATAGCATTAATCTCTCCACAAGGTCATGGCCTTCCTGGCATAAACACCTCCCCAAGTCACCACCTTCTAACACTGAGAGGATGGGGATTACGTGTTCAGCGTGTGAACTCGTGTGTGTGTGTGTGTGTGTGTGTGTGTGTGTGTGTGTGTGTGTGTGTGTGTGTGTGTGTGTGTGCACTCATACCACAGCAATCTCACTTTCTGCATCTCTGATATAAAACATTCTGAGTACTAAGCAGGTAGATTAAGAACTACCATGTGAAATCACATGAGGACCAGGAAACAGGCCAGGAACTTTAGATAGAGGGAGAAGGGATGATGGCTAGGATTTTTTTTTTTTTTTTTTGCCAGTCATGGGTCCTGAACTCTGGGCTTGGGCGCTGTCCTTGTACTCTTCAGCTTAAGGGTAGCACTCTACCACTTGAACCACAGCACCACTTCCTGTTTTTCTAGTGGTTTATTGGAGATAAGAGTCTCACAGACTTTCTTGCCTGGGCTGGTTTTGAATCGTGATCCTCAGATCTCTGCCTCCTCAGTAGTTAGGGTTATAGGCATGAGCCACCGGTGCGTGGCTTTTTCTAGGATTTTTATCCCATTCTCCTGAATAGAATTAAACACACTGTGAACAAAAGTGTCAGCTTGTCCTCTGTATCTTGTTATTATTTCCAGGCCATCATTGTGATTTCTGAGTACTAGGATAAAAAGATTCATGAAGCCAGCTTTCCAAATATATAGCCTGGAGCTAACAGCATAAGCTGTTATGAATTCTAATTTGTATTTTACTTAGGAATCACATGGAATTAGACACCAGACTAAGGTTAGTTATATGGAAATGAAATGGACAGAACTCAGGTCTTCAAAATTATGTTGGTCAGCCATGCCCTGGGGGCTTATGCTTGTAATTCTAGCTACTGAGGAGGCTGAGATCTGAGGATTGCAGTTCAAAGCCAGCCCTGGTAAGAAAGTCGATGGGATTCATGAACCACCACAAAACTGGAAGTGGTGCTGTGTCACAAAGTGGTAGAGCGCTAGCCTTGAGCAAAAAGAGCTTAGAGACAGCATCCAGGCCCTGAGTTCAAGACCCATGATTGACCAAAAAGGAAAGAAAACAAAACAAAAAAACATGACCAAGGATATTAGCCAGGCCCTGAGTTCAAGCCCCAGGACAAGCACAAAATAAAAACAATAATAGATGCAATCATGGTTCTAATCTCTGAATTAGCTTTTACTTGTTGGAATTCTCTTTATGAAGGGATTGAGCTATTAGGGGATATTGAGTGGAAGTGAGGAGTACAAAAGTCAGGCCTTTCTCAACCTTCTTTTGTGACCCCACACTCATTTTTGAAACCTTGATGGCTGAGCTGTGGGGTGAGTTTTATAGTCCTTGCCTTCCCTCCAAGTGGTGCAAAGCATTTATTGAGTTCTTCATGTAATGATAGTAGCGTGCATGCTCTTAGGAGGTCTCCTCATCTCTATCATCATGTGAAGTAGAAATGGGGTTTCCACAGCCCTGCAAAACCACCTCCATCAGCACATTGACCCTATGGGAAGGTAAATATATGGGCAGTAATAACACTCAGGCTGAGTCTGAAGCTGTGAGACAGAGGGACTGCACCATGCACAGCTCCCCTAGGGTGGAAACCTGCAAGGTGGATTTCTACCTTTATCAGCAGAAGATTTGACATCCTACAGGGTCTTCTCATGACAGAGAGGGGGCGCTCCTGCCAGACTGTAGGGTCACAGATCAGCCCCACAACACTGATTGTTGATTTATAGTGGGTCTAGTAAAGAAATGAAACAAAGCATTCACCTCCCTTTCTTCCTTTCTTCCCTTCCTCCCTTCCCCCTTCATAGCTCTCTCCCTTCCTCTCTTCCTTTCTTCCTTTCTTCCCTCCTTACCTTCCTAGCTTTTCTTCCTTCCCTTCCCTCCCTTCTCCCATCCCTCCTTCATTCTTTCCTTCCTTCTTTGTTTTTCCTCTTCCTCATTTTCTCTTCCTCCTCCTCCTTCCTCTTCCTGTTTCCTTTCTCTTCTTTCCTTCTTTCTCCTTCCTCCTTCTTCCTTCTCCTCCTCCTCCTTCTTTCTCCTCCTCCCTCCTCATCCCACCTTTCTCTCCTTCCTCTTCTCTCTTACTCCCTGCTCCTTCTTCCCCTCTTTTGTCTTCTCTTCTCCTCCTCCTCTTCCTCCTCATTTTGTTCTCCTTCTCTTGTTCCTCCTCATCATCTTTCTTTCTGTGTGCCAGTCTCAGGGCTTGAACTCAAAGCCTGCGCCTTGTCCCTTCATTTTTTTAACTCAAGGCTAGTGCTTGCCACAGCTCCACTTCTCACCTTTTGGGTTGTGAATCTGAGATAAGTGAGTCTCACAAACTTTCCTGCCAGTACTAGCTTGGAACCATGCTCCTCAGGTCTCAGTCTCTTGAGTAGTTAGGATTACAGGTGTGAGCCACCAGTGCGTAACGCTCACATTAAATTTTAGCCCACTTAAAAAAATCTGAAGAAAGAATTTGGAATTCTCTCACATCTGTTTTTCCCCCTCTGTTTTCTCCCAACAGTGGCAGCTATGTGCTGCCTTAAATCAATGCCTTGTTACAGAGTCCTGGGAGAGAAGATGAGGCAACCTCCTGCCTGCTTCTTTGCCTCTGGTCTCCATGCACCTTCCAGTCATAAGCTGAGCATGGTTGCCAGACTCCAGTTTCTACAGCATCCTCCCTTCCTTCCTCCTAAGTATTCAATCACTCCCTATTGCCAGAATGAAGGGTGAACTGCAAAGGAAGTACATGCCAGGTTCCAATGTCTATCTCTAATTTTCAATTTTTCATCTATCTATCTATCTATCTATCTATCTATCTATCTATCTATCTATCTATCTATCTATCTATCTATCTATCTATCTATCTATCTATCTATCTTTCTTTATCTATCTATCTATCTATCTATCTATCTATCTATCTATCTATCTATCTATCTATCTATCTATCTATCTATCTATCTATCTATCTGTCTATCTGTCTGTCTGTCTGTCTGTCTGTCTGTCTGTCTGTCTGTCTGTCTGTCTGTCTGTCTGTCTATCTATCTATCTATCTATCTATCTATCTATCTATCTATATTGCTTCTAGTATGAGGACTTGAACTCACGCCCTAGATACTGACCCTGAGCTTCCTCACTCAAGGCTTGCATTCTACCACTTGAACCACAGTTCCACTTCTGGTTCTTTTGGTGGTTCAATGGACATAAGAGTCTCACAGACTTTCCTGCCTGGTCTGGTTTTGAACCAGGATCCTCAGACCTCATCTTCCAGAGTATCTAGGATGACAGACATAAGCCACGGTTCGCAGAAGATAATATTCATTTCTATTCTTACCTATAAATAGACTTATGGACTGTAAGATGGGACATAGAACATTGTCTTTGGAGTAATGGCTTTGCCAAGATCTAGGATATGATGGAAGCATGGACTCTGCTAGCCAGCCTCTAAAGAAAACCCTTATTCTGGCTTGCTCACACTAGAGATGAGAGTAGAGGAGCTCGAAATGCTGCTCCAGGAAGGACGTCATCATGTTCTTCTGTGAGGTGAGAGATGTGGCCCTCCATGTGGTCTTCCTGGGAGGACAAGACCAGCCCAAAGCCCAGGTAAACATCTACTTCTCCCACCATGCATCATCCTTTTTTTTTATTTATTTACAAGTGTTGCTTTTTTTTTTAAATTTAATTTTATTTTATTTGAGAACATACTGTACAGAGGGGCTACAATTACATGGGCAGGATAATGCATACATTTCTTACCAAGCATTGCAGCCTCCTCCTTTGTTTACCCTTCACCTCCCTTCCCCGCCTCCCCCCTCCCCCCACCCAATTATACCCCCCTCCCCCCACCCAATTATACCCCCCTGCCCCCCCCACCGACATTGTAAAGCTGGTTTTGACATGACATTTTGTAATTCTCATTGTTGCAACAGGTCCACCTGAATCCTTAAATGACTTGTTTGTCCCCATCTCCTCCACATGTTATACTGACATCAAATATAGTGAAAGCGGGGGTTACACTGTGGGGGAGGGACATACAAAGGAACAAAAAAATAATCTTATAAATGCGTTAGAAACACATGCATGAAAGAAACGAAAACATTAAAATACATATTTAAGGGTTCATTTTCCTAACATCACATTATCTGACCTTTTCTGCTTGACTCATACCTATACTAGATATTGCAAATAAGGGAAACCATGGGACCTATGCTTCTTTGGGCCTGGCTTACTTCACTTAATATAATTTTTTCCAAACCTTTCCATTTCCTAACAAATGGGGAAATGTCATTCTTTCTGATGGAGGCATAGAATTCCATTGTGTATATATACCACATTTTCTTGATCCATTCATCTACTGAGGGGCATCTGGGTTGGTTCCATATCTTGCTATGGTAAATAATGCTGTAATAAACATAGTTGTGCTGGTAGCTTTAGTGAGGTCTTGTTTGTAAACATTTGGGTAAATGCCCAAAAGTGGGATTACTGGATCATAGGGGAGATCTATGTGAAGTCTTTTGAGGAACCTCCATACTGCTTTCCACAGTGGTTGAACAAGTTTACATTCCCACCAACAATGAAGTAAGGTTCCTATCTGTCCACATCCCCTCCAGCATCTGTTGTTGTTAGAGTTCTTGATTTTTGCTGTTCTAACTGGAGTGAGGTGATATCTCAATGTTGTTTTGATTTGCATTTCTTTTATGGCTAGGGATGTTGAACATTTCTTCATGTGTCTATTGGCCATCCTTCTTTCTTCTTCAGAGAAGCTTCTCTTTAAGTCTTTCGCCCACTTATTTATTGGGCAGTTGTTTCTTTGAGGATTTGTTGTTGGGTGGTTTAATTTTTTGAGTTCCAAGTATATTTTAGATATGAGACCCTTGTCCGTTGTATGGCTAGTAAAGATCTTCTCCCAATCGGTGGGCTTTCTATTGATCTTGCCAGCTATGTCATTTGCCCTGCAGAAGCTCTGCAATCTTATGCAATCCCATTTGTCCAACCTTTCTTTGATTTGTTGTGCTTCCGGGTCTCTATTCAGAAAATTTCGACCTGAGCCAAGGAGACCTAGGGTTTCTCCTATTCCATCCTGTAATGTTTTCAGAGTGTCTGCTTTGACTTCCAGGTCTTTGATCCATTTGGAGTTGATTCTGGTGCAGGGTGATATATAAGGATCTAGATTTAGTTTTCTACATGTAGTTAACCAATTTTGCCAGCACCATTTACTGAAGAGGCTGTCTTTCTTCCATTCTATTGTTTTAGCTTCCTTATCGAAGATTAGGTGGCTATAGGTCTGTAGGTTCATTTCTGGGTTTTCAATTCTATTCCATTGGTCCTGAGGTCTGTTCTTATGACAATACCAAGCTGTTTTGATTACTATGGCTTTATAGTAGAGTTTGAAATTTGGTATTGATATTCCTCCAGCAGTGTTCTTTCCGTTGAGGAGCGTTTTTGCTATTCGGGGTCTTTTATTGTTCCATATGAATTTTTGGATTGAATCTTCTATTTCCTTGAAGAATGCGGGTGGAATTTTGATAGGTATCGCATTGAATTTGTAGATAGCCTTGGGAAGTATTGCCATTTTCACGATGTTAATCTTGCCAATCCAGGAGCATGGGAGGTTTTGCCATTTTTTAAGTTCTGTGTTGATTTCCTTTTTCAAGATTTTAAAGTTTTCATCATAGAGTTCCTTCACTTCTTTGGTTAAGTTAATTCCTAGGTATTTTATTTTTTGTGGGGCTATTACAAATGGAGTTGCTTTCCTAATTTCAGCCACACTTTTCTCATTGTTGGCATATAGAAAAGCCATTGATTTTTGGGGGTTAATTTTATAACCTGCTACTTTGCCAAAGTTTTGAATCAGCTTGAGTAATTTGGGAGTGGAGTCTATGGGATTCTTTAAATACAAGATCATGTCATCTGCAAAGAGGGAGAGTTTTATTTCTTCTTTCCCTATTTGGATCCCCTTTATGTCTGCATCTTGTCTTATTGCTGTAGCTAGGCATTCTAATACTAGATTGAAGAGAAGTGGAGAGAGTGGGCATCCTTGTCTTGTTCCTGAGTTAAGAGGAAATGGCTTTAGTTTTTCACCATTGAGTATAATGCTGGCTGTAGGTTTGTCATATACAACCTTTATTGTATTGAGGAATGTTCCATGGATTCCTAATTTTTCCAGAACCTTCATCATAAAGGGGTGTTGGATCTTGTCGAATGCTTTTTCTGCATCTATTGAGATAACCATGTGGTTCTTATTCTTGCTCCTGTTGATGTGATGAATAATTTTATTTGATTTGCGTATATTGAACCAGCTTTGCATCCCTGAAATGAATCCTGTTTGATCATGGTGTATGATTTTTTGGATGAATTGTTGAAGTTGACTGGCCAAAATTTTGTTGAGAAGTTTTGCATCAATGTTCATCAAAGAAATGGGTCTATAGTTCTCTTTCTTTGATGAGTCCCTGCCTGGTTTTGGGATGAGGGTTATGATGGCTTCATAGAATGTGTTCGGTAGTGAGCTTTCTCTTTCAATTTCATTGAAGAGTTGGAGGAGTATTGGTGTGAGCTCTGCTGTGAAGGCCTTGTAAAATTCCGCTGTAAAACCATGTGGTCCTGGACTTTTCTTAGCTGGGAGGTCTCTTATTGCTGTTTCTATTTCAATGCTTTATATGGGCCTGTTAAGCTGGTTTAACTCATCTTGGTTTAGTTTTGGCATGTCAATATTTGCTAGGAAAAGGTCCATTTCTGTCAAGTTCTCAAACTTATTAGCATAAAGTTTTGAGAAGTATTCCCTTATAAGGTTCTGAATCTTGGTTGTTTCCGTGGTGATGTTTCCATTCTCATCTCTGAGTTTATTAATTTGGGTGTGTTCTCTCCTTTTTCTGATAAGGTTTGCTAAGGGTCTGTCAATTTTGTTAAGTTTTTCGAAGAACCAACTCTTTGTTTTGTTGATTCTTTCTATAGTTTTTTTGGATTCTAATTCATTTAATTCTGATTTAATTTTGATTATTTCTTTCCGTCTACTGGATTGGGGTTTATCTGGCTGCTCTTTTTCAAGGAGGTTTAGATGTGTCATTAAATTGCTAGTTTCCGATCTCTCCAATTTGTTGATGTAGGAGCTCAGAGCTATAAACTTGCCTCTGAGTACTGCCTTGGCTGTGTCACAGAGGAGCTGGTAATTTGTGTGTTCATTTTTGTTGAATAGCATGAACATTTGAATTTCCTTTCTAATCTCTTCCATGACCCACTCATGATTCAGCAGTGTGTTGTTCAGCCTCCATGTGATACCGGACTTTCTTTGGTGGCTTTTGGTGTTGAGTTCTAATTTTATTCCCTTGTGGTCAGAGAGAATGCAAGGTATAACTTCAATGTTTCTGAATTTAGACAAGTTTGCTTTGTGGCCTAAAATGTGGTCTATTTTAGAAAACGTTCCATGTGCTGCTGAGAAGAACGTGTATTCTGATGCTGCTGGGTGAAATGTTCGGTAAATGTCTGTTAAGCCTAGTTGATCTATGCAGCTGTTTAGATCTGCGGTTTCTCTGTTGAGTTTTTGCCGAGTTGATCTATCTAGTGGGGAGAGTGGTGTGTTAAAATCCCCTACAATTAATGTCTTTGGATCTATATGGGATTTGAGGGAAAGTAGTGTTTCTTTGATAAATTTGGGTGCTCCATTGTTTGGCGAATAGATATTTAGAATTGTAATATCCTCCTGAAGGAGAGATCCTTTAATTAGTATGTAGCGACCTTCTTTATCTCTTCTCACGAATTTTAATTTGAAGTCTATTTTATCTGATATTAGGATTGCAACTCCCGCCTGTTTATGAGGGCCGTTTGCTTGGTAGATTTTGTTCCAGCCTTTAACCTTGAAAATGTGTTTGTTTTTACGGGCAAGATGTGACTCCTGCAGGCAGCAGATAGAAGGGTCTTGTTTTTTAATCCAATTAGACAGTCTATGTCGCTTAATTGGAGAGTTCAGTCCGGTAACGTTAAGAGATAGGACTGAGAGGTATTTGGGAGTTCCTGCCATGTTACCCACCTTCTTGGGGGCTGTGAAAACTGGGTTCTTCCTAAGGTTCTTGGATTCTCAGTTTGGGTGCAGTTTCTTGGCCTTTGTTGCATTCTTGTTGGTTTTCTATGTGTAGGACATCTTTAAGAATCTTTTGCAGGGCTGGTTTGGTGGAGAAGTATTGTTTCAATTTTTCTTTGCTATGGAAGGTTTTTATTTGGCCTTCAGTTATGAAGGAGAGTTTAGCTGGGTACAGTATTCTTGGTTGATAGTTGTTTGTTTTTAGGGCATGGCATATGTCATTCCAGGCTCTTCTTGCTTTGATTGTCTCTGCTGAGAAATCTGAGGTAATTCTAATTGGTTTCCCTTTATAGGTGATTAACCTTTTCTCCTTGACAGCTTTAAGGCTCTTTTCTTTGGTCTGGGTTGATCCTGTGTGGATTATAATGTGACGGTGGGATGTCCTATTCTGGTCTGGTCTATTTGGGGTTCTAAAAGCTTCTTGTATCTGAATAGGCCTATGTTTTTGTATGTTTGGGAAGTTCTCTACTAGGATCTTGTTAAACAAATTTCCTAGACCATTAACTTCTGTTTCTAGGTGCCCCTCTACACCCATTATCCTTAGATTGGGCCTTCTGATGGTGTCTTCCAGGTGTTGGATAGACCTATCATATTTCTTGGACTTGTCTTGGATGGTTGTATGTTCTTTCTCTATAATATCTAGGCTGTCTTCAATCCCTGAGATTCGATCTTCTGCATGGTCTAACCTGCTGTCAAGACTCTCTACTTTGTTTTTTATCTCTTTTCCTTCTAATTGGTCAGCTTTGATGGCTTCAAGTTCTTTGTGGAAGCTCTGTTTTAGGTCTTGTATGAATTTCTTTACTTCCTTAATTTGGTGTTCAGTGTTTGTTCTCAAATCACTTAGTTGATTGGTTATGGTTTCTTTGGACTCCCATTCCTTCTGTTGGGTTCCATTCAGCATTCCCTTTGTGGTCTCCCTGACTTCCTTCAGCTCTTTGTTAATGGATTCCATGAATGCCTTTAGTGATCTTTGTGTATTCTCTACCTGGTCTCTTAATTCGTGAATTACTCTTTGATTAGTTTCCTCCCTTCTGTGGGATTCCTGCAGTTCTCTTTGAGTGTTCTCTGCCTGCTCACGCCATTCCTCCCTTTCTCTTTGAGTATTCTCAAGTTGTTCACGCAAATCCTGTATCAGTTTTTGAGTAGCTTCCTCATGCTTATGATATTCCTGTATAAACTTCTGGGATGCCTCCTCTCTCTCCCTATCACACTCATACAGAGTCCTTTGTACATTTTCAAACTTCTCATTTATCATGTTTGCTATTAGTGTTTGTAGAGCTATTTGGGAGCTCTCCTCTGGATTATTCTTTATCTGTTCTAATCCCTGATTATCAAGGTTGGGAATTGAGATACCCGAATTTGCCATTTTTCTTGTGTTTTTCCGGCTTACTCGGCCCATTTGAGATAAAGATTGCACCAGTTTTGTGCTAGAACATATCTTAAGGCAACCATCAACCAAAGTTTGCATTTGTACAGTCAATAGTCTACAGATACAATCTAGTTCAACAGATACATCTATTCAACATCAAACGACTATATGTTAAAGGACTTCGAACCGCATAAAAGAATTTGGGAAACCAGAAATTATTAGGATTAGGGAGAGATTTGGGTAAAAAATAGGAATAGATTGGTGTGGGGAGGCACAGGGAGAGTTAACTATGTCCTAATCACAGTGCAGGAAATGGGTTGGGTAGGATGCAAGTAGAGAGAGAGAGAAAGAAGAGACGGAAAGGGGAATAAAGAGACCAGAAAAAGAATAGAAAAGTAAGAATTAATGTTATTATAGATGTTAAAAGACCGTCTATTTAGAGAGGAATGTTAATATGTTCAGAGAAGTGGAGGGACATAGAGGAGATGTGAAAAACTTTAAGGATGGGAAAGGGAGAAGAAAAGAACAGAAGTTCAGTAGAGCTAGATAAAAAACAAAAAGATAATTAAGAAAGAAAGAAAAAGAGAAAGAAGACAAGAAAAGAAAGGAAAACGCTCATTCACGTATTCCTAAAATAAAAATTATAAGATGAGAAAAAAAAAGTTACTGGAAAACAATTATTTTTTCAGAAGAGGCAAAAATTAAAGATTAATAAAAGTTTTAGAAGGGAAAAAATTTATATATTTATATATATATATATATGTATATATATAAGGTAACCAAAAAACAAAAAACAAGCAAAAAAAAGAAATGAAGAAGAAGAAGAAAAAAAAAAGGAAAAAAAAGTCTTTTGATTTTTTTTTTTGGGGGGGGAGGAGGGGGAAGAATCCTGTATCTCCCTTTTGTCTGCAACCAGTCTCTTGTTGGAGTCTGTGGTCAGCTTGAGGTCCTTTGGCTTGATTGGTTTCTTAAGTCGGTTGGTTGGAAGAGGCAGAAAAATGCTCTGCTTTACCCAAGATTTTGAGATCCCCCTCCCAGGTTAGTTTTCTGGGAGGGTGGTCTGCTTTGAGAATCACAAAAGAGGGGGATGTGGTGATGAGGCTAGTTTCTGGGTAGAGTTGAGGCCTTTCAACAAACAGTAGCTTTTCCCTGGGGCTATTTTGTGATAAAGCTCACAGCGCCCAGCCTGGAGCCATTCTCAGGGTTTCTGTTTTTCAATTGATTGTGGTGGCTGCTAGAGGGAGGGGCAGCCTCTGGCTCTGGTTACCCAGTGAGGCAAGGCACTCCAATGGCTGGCGCCTGAGCTGGGTGACTTTTCCCTGGATGGAGCTGAGTCTGGCAGGTCACTTCGCCATTAAGTTCTTGTGACCTGTTAAATGACTCATTTTATTCCAAGGCCTGAGCTGGAGCTAGCAGCTCCTCCGAGCTTTGTCGGTATCCAAGATGGAGATCACCGGTGCTGGGGGGGGAGGGGTGGCCTTCCCTCCTCTGCTCCCTAAGGAGTGAGGACGTCGGGCTTGTACTCAAGCCGAGTCTTGGACCCTGGGTCGTCTCTGGTCTGCAAACAGCAGGATGAAGATGTTCGCTCCTTGTCGGTTCTTGTTGGTGTTGAGTAGAATCCGCTCGTCCGCTGCGTCTGGCTCCTTCGTACCCCGACTCTCTGTGTCTCAGGTATGACCTCGCGGCGGTGGTCGCCACCGCGACCCCGCCGCCGGAGCGGCAGCTGATGCGTTTCCTTGGCTTCCCCTCTCTTGTCTAACTCACTGTCCTGTGATGGCACACTTGGTGTGATTCTCTGGCTTAGGACTGTTCACTGGAACTCTAAAACTACTTTCTATGCGAGAGCTTGTTCAGATTCCAGCTTCTCCTCCGCCATCTTCCCGGAACTCTCTGCATGCATCATTCTTGACTGCCAACAGTTTTTATGAGTGAATAGCTAGGTGTGGCTATAGTCATGGGAGAGCCTGGGAGAGCAAGTGAGGGCCTTTGGCCTTGTGTAGTCTAAACCCCATCCCCTTCTGATGGGGAATCTGAGCTCCTGAGAGATGCCTCTGTTCTCTCATCTTCTCCTTTCTTTTTTTTTTTTTTTTTTTTTTTTTTTTTTGTCGGTCGTGGGGCTTGAACTCTGGGCCTGGGCGTTGTCCCTTAGCTCTTCAGCTCAAGGCGAGCACTCTACCACTTGAGCTACAGCGCCACTTCCGGTTTTCTGGTGGTTTTATTGGAGATAGGAGTCTCACGGTCTCTCCTGCCCGGGCTGGCTTTGAACAGTGATCCTCAGATCTCAGCCTCCTGAGTAGCTTGGATTACAGGCGTGAGCCACCAGCGCCCGGCATCTTCTCCTTTCTTAATCTGAGGCACTGAGGGATGAGATCACCTTGAGAAAGCAGAGGGCTGTGTTGACCTGCTCAGCCAGGGGCAGAGAACACTCCAGAAATACTCCTAAATCCAAGGAGAGCAGAAGCAGAGAGGAGAATAGGAGAGGAGAGAATAGGCATTCCTCTGGTTCAGAGAAATAGAGTGCAATCCCAGAGCAGAGACAAGAACAGGAGAGGCTTCAGAACCTATGTGAAAACTTCCTAGCTTGCTTGCTTCCTTCCTCCCTCCCTAACTCCCTTCCCTTCCCTACCCTTCCCTTCCTTCCATCATTCTTTCTCTCTCCCTTCCTTCCTTCCTTCCTTCCTTCCTTCCTTCCTTCCTTCCTTCCTTCCTTCCTTTCTTTTTCTTTTTCTCTTCTTTTTTTTTTGGGGGGGGGCGGTCAGTGAAGGGGCTTGAACTCAAGGCCCAGGCTCTGTCTCTAAGCTCTTTTGTTCAAGGCTAGCTAGCACTCTACCACTTAGAGCCACAGCAACACTCTGGTTTTCTGCTGGTTCATTGAAGATAAGAGTCTCAAGGACTTTCCTTCCTGGGCTGGCTCTAAACCACAATTCTCAGATCTCAGCCTCCTGAGAAGCTAGGATTACAGGCATGAGCCGCCAGCGTCCAGCCTAGAATTTCTTATTATAAGAACATAGTTAGGCACCAGTAGCTCACACCTGTAACCTAGCTGTTCAGGAGGCTGAGATTTTATGATCATAGTTTAAAGACATCCCAGGCAGGAAAGTCTGTAAGACTCTTTTCTCTAATGAACCAGAAGAAAACTGGATGCAGAGCTTTGGCTCAAATGGTAGCATGCCAACGTTGAGCAAAAAATACCCTCAGGGTCAATGCTCAAGTTCCAAGTTCAAGCCCCAATAGTGGCACACACAGACAAAAAAAAAAAAAGAATAAATTAAGAAGTAGTGATTGCTTTCTACCGAAAACCTGAAAGGAATGAAGAGGTGAACCTGTTAGGAATCTGTGTACCAGAGTTGGAGGTGTGACTCAAGTGATAGAGTACCTGCCTGTCAAATGCAAGACCCTGAGTTCAAATCTCAGTTCTGCCAAAAAAGCATCTAAGCATTACTCTGGGCAGTATTAAGTTGATCAGAATGTTTGTCAAGGGGAGTGTTTGTGCCTTAAATCACAATGGGGGCAGGCATTCTCTGTCATTAAAATTTGAAGATAGATAAACAGTAAATATTGCTGGGGATAATTAGTGCAGTGTGGAAAGACATGGAAGTTCCAACTCTGGCTGGTCCAAATCCATAGGGCCATGGGTATTTATCTAAAGGGTAGCCAAACCATCTGAGCTGCAAAGGTGAGGTACAATTTGGAAGGCACTCTTTTGACACAGTTATGTTTGAGAGGTGTAATAATAACAGTTTGGCTGGATGCTGGTGTCTCATGCTTCTCATCCTAGCTACTCAGATGGCTGAGATCTGAGTATCGAGGTTCAAAGACAGCCCAGGCAAGATAGCCAATAAGACTCTTATCTCCAATGAAACACCAGCAAAAGGAAGTGTATCTGTGGCTCAAAGTGGTAGAGTGCTAACCTTGAGCAAAAGAGCTCAGGGACAGAACTTAGGCCCTTAGTTCAAGCCCTGAAACTGACAAAAGAAAAGAGAAAAGGTGGGAAGGGAAAAAGAAAGGAAAAAAGGAAGGAAGAAAGGAAGGAAGGAAGGAAGGAAGGAAGGAAGGAAGGAAGGAAAGAAAGAGAAAGAAAGAAAGAAAGAAGGAAGGGAATTATAAGAAGAGTTATTTTCATTCATGGAGGAAAGTGGCTTGAATGGCAGAATGCTCATCGGATGCAGACTTAACCATTGACTTTGGGAAATTACTTGATATTTCTGACTTTGAACGTCACCTTTACAGTTTGGAAATGAGCCCGGTGCATAGTCAGGATCATTGTGTGGATGGGCAGCACACAGTAGGCCTTCGGTTGATGGCTGTCCCACCTCTCCAACTATCTGTTGTCCACAACCTTCCATCGGCACCTCTCTGAGATGTCTGTCTGTGCCTCTCTGCCAACTTCCACAATGCTATATTATGGGATGCAGAAACAGCTTTCTGCCATTAAACCTGTGAGGAAAGAACACTTGCTCATTAGAACTGCTCAGTGTGACTCTCCCAAAGGTCATCTCAGTTCTGCAATCCAGACTTGTAGGTTCTTGACATAGACCACTTTGTGTCTCTTGACCTATAGAAACGAAAACCTGCGAAAAACATCTAAATCCAGATCTAGGCTGAGGAAGCAATTTTCTTTTCCGGATGGATGGCACAGTTACAAACAACTGTAAAGCAGCAGCATTAATCAAGAATGGGGAACTTTTAAACCCACAGAAGTTAAAAGCAGGGGGAGGGAAGTTGACTGACACATGTAATGATAAAATCTAGACTATTTTGTCTTCAGGAATGGCTTGATCCAGGTACTCAATATCAGGATTTCTCAGCATTAAAAGTCTTTTATTTTATTTTTTTTTTTGGTCGGCCGTGGGGCTTGAACTCTGGGCCTGGGCTCTGTCCTTCAGCTCTTCAGCTCAAGGCGAGCGCTCTACCACTTGAGCTACAGTGCCACTTCCGGTTTTCTAGTGGTTTATTGGAGATAGGAGTCTCACGGTCTCTCCTGCCCGGGCTCGCTTTGAACCGCGATCCTCAGATCTCAGCCTCCTGAGTAGCTAGGATTACAGGCGTGAGCCACCAGCACCCGGCTCAGCATTAAAAGTCTTATTGTACTTTTGATCACCCAAGGTAAATACAAATACTGGAATTGACCCATGAATTATTAGGCTGATGAAATTCTTCTGTGACAACCTGCCTAGATGATCATTGTCTTCCCAATTGATAACTTTGATGAGACTGCCTCCAGGTCTCATTAGAATGTTAGAGGAGTCTCACTGTACAGAACCATAAAAGACTATGATACTAAGGTAGAAAAATGTCAGTGGACTACACACCCCCACTCCAAACTCCGATGGCTTCCTAGAGGATTAAATCGAGACTTAAAGAAGTAGTGATTGCCTCTCCCACCCAAATATACAGAAATTCTATGACATATCTGGTGTTGTAATGTAGATTTCTTGATACTAATGGAATTGGGTTTTTTCTTCTATATTTTTGCTGCAACTGGGGTGGAGATAGGGTTGATAATAATAGCCTCTGGAAAATGAAACTAGTCTTTTTTTCTTTTTTGCCAGTCCTGGGGCTTGAACTCAGGGCCAGGAGCTGTCTTTGAACCTGTGTGTGCTCAAGGCTAGTGCTCTACCACTTGAGCCACAGCTCTACTTCTGAGCATTTTTTGGAGTAGTATATTGGAGATCAGGATCTCATGGGCTTTCCTGCTCTGGATTGGCTTTGAACTGAGATCCTTACATCTCAGCCTCCTGAGTTGCTAGGATACAGACGAGCTGTCCCATTTGGTTCCTTTGCTGAGAATTAGGACTCTTCTGGAAACTCTAAGCAAATAGGAGTCAGCTGTGGAGGGCAGTGTTGGCAGATGGCAGCAGGTGGATGTCAAGCTGCAGAGCACAGGGCCCTGTCCGTGATGCTGACCCTTCTCCTCTGTGAGCCAGAGGTTGCTGGATCCTGTGTGACTTGTTCCTGTTTGCAGTCTCCAACACGTCTTCCATTAAATGATAACATTGTCCCCACACCATCCATGGTGGCTTTGAACACTCAGATCTCGGTTCTTCTGTGCAGAAAGACCTGGTGGACTAGAATCTCAAATGTTGCTTCCATGTTGGTTTTGTTAGCATCAGGACTGAATCTCTTTGAGGGCTCACTTGGTCCTTTTAAGGGATCTTTTACTCCAGATTACCAGGCAAGAGAGACAGGTCTTCCTTCCCTCTTTCAATGAATTATCTTCCAGCCTTCCTTATCTTCTTGGGGCTCACACCTGTCATCCTCGCTACTCAGGAATCTGAGACCTGAGGATTACGGTTTCCAAACCAGCTTTGGTAGAAAAGTCCATGAGACTCATCTCCAACGAACCACTCAAAAGCCAGAAGTGGAAGTATGGCTCAAGCAGTAGACTGACAGCCTGGAGCAAAACAGCCAAATGGAGTTGGAGGGCTTGAGTTCAAGTCCCAGTACTAGCACATACACACAAGAAAATTTGTCTTGTCTTGTAGACTTGGCCACTTGTGTCTGCAAATTGGTTCTTCATGGGAACCTTGTGTCAAGTCTGTCTAGCCTTGGGTTTGCCTCAGGTTTGGCCTTTTGTTTTCAATGCTTGGCCATCATTTTGATTCTTAGATCTTAGATCTGTAGTTCCTTCAGAGAGAAATCGTATTTCATTCCATTGCAACTTCTAAAATACTACACAGAATGCCATATTCATCTCAGTCAAAACACCTTATCACATCTTCACAGGAAAAATGACTGCGTGAAGTTTAATTTGCTTCAAGTATTATTTGAACTGTGTGTGTTTGTGTGTATAAATCCTGGGGCTTGAACTCAGGGCCTAGGCACTGTCCCTTAGCTTTTTCATTCAAAGTTCAGTACTCTACCACTTGAGCCATATGCTTCCCTTCTGCAGGGTTTTTTTGTGTGTGATTCATTGAGAGATAAGAGTCTTACAGACTCTCCTGCCTGGGCTGTTCTTTGAACTGTGATCTTCAGATCTACACCTCCTGAGTAGCAAGGATTACAGGTGTGAGCCACTAGCACCTCACTCTGGCCCCATTTGAACTAATTCTGTCTGAAAGAGAGGGAGAGAGAGAGAGACAGAGGGAGACAGACAGACAGACAGAAAGACAGAGACAGAGAGAAAGATAGAGACAGAGACAAAGCTAAAGAGAGAGAGAATGACTTTTCTTTTGCTCTACTGAGCCTTCTTGGGATAGAAGCAAAGTTTTCCCTTTTTGTTTTGATTTTGGTTTCTGAGGAATTAGCAATAGGTCTAATTAATGTCATCAAAAGGAGAGCATTTAATTAACTAAATAACATGTTGAGTCTAATGAGAACATACTTCAGCACCCACTAGGTGGTAATGGTCTCTGAGGCTAATTCCCAAGAGGCCTGTGATTGGATACAGAGAAATTTCTGTCCGCCAGTGTCAGGGTGTGTGTGTGTGTGTGTGTGTGTGTGTGTGTGTGTGTGTGTGTGTGTGTGTGTGTGTGTGTGTGTGTGTGTGTGTGCATGTGTATGCATATGTGTGTGTGCACATGAATGTGTATACACCTTGCTTTGCACTTGCCCAGAGCTCTCTATTTCCAGTCCTCTTGACCTGTCTAGCCATTTTAATACTTGATGGCCCAATCATTTATAACACCTGATGGAGGCAATCATTTTACCTTAGAAGGAAGTACATGTGGCCCAGATAAGGTTTGTGACTGTATCAGATTCACACAGCCTCCACCACAGACAGAGTAGGCATTGTTTACATAATATGAAGTGGCCCTGTGGCTCAAGTGGTAGACTGCCAACTTTGAGCAAAAGAAAAAAGCCAAGAGCAAGTGCAAGGTCCTGAGTTCAAATCCTAGTACTGGCACAAAAGACAAGGCTTTCTCTGCATCTCTATGTCATGGCGTCTCATTTACCTCAGAGATGATCGTTCTTAAGATTCCTGAGTGCTTACTTCAACATTTTATTTGGATGAATCTAATAAATTCTTTCCCCCCCAGTATTTTAACACAACAGTAATTAGGCCACTCATGGTGTGTGCAGACCTCCTCCATTTTTGCTTAACATTTTTACTTTCAGCACACAGGACTCTTTTATTTATCTCTTTTTTTGGCCGGTTGCAGGGCTTGAACTCTGGACCTGAACACTGTCTCTCAGCATTTCAGCTCGAGGCAAGTGCTCTACCACTTGAGCCACAGAGCCACTTCTGGTTTTCTGGTGGTTTATGGAAGATAAGAATCTCATGGACTTTCCTGCCTAGGCTGGCTCTGAACTGCGACCCTCAGATCTCAGCTTCCTGAGTAGCTAGGATTACAGGTGTGAGGCACTGGCACCTGGTTTTATTTATCTTTGATGGCTGCATGACAGATGAACTTTATGCTATTACTCAAGACCAACAAAGTTAATCCACCAAAAAGCACAGTCAAGAAACAGGGGAGTGATGGGAGAGTTCTTTCTCTGCAAATCCCTTACCTGAGCAAACCTAGGTCCTGGGGATGAATGGACTTGGAGGCATTAGAGTGACAGGGAGGAAGGAGGAAGAGGTGAAGCTTCAGAGTGAAGCCCGCCTCCTACTTCCTTTTCCATCTTTCTTTGCTTTTTCTTCTTCTAAAATTTCTGTTCTCTGCAGAGACCCAAGCATCCAGAATAGAAGCTCCCAGTATGTTTATCTACTCATTTATCCTTCTCTGGGAACAATTGCTTTGTTAGCATTGAAAAGATTTATTCATCCCATCTTTGTTTTCACCCTTGTGGGCTTTCTGCTTATTATTGGCTGTTTTTTGTTTGTTTTCTTGCTTTTCCTTTTTGTACCAGTCCTGGACACTGTCTCTGAATTATTTTTTGCTCAAGGCTGGCACTCTACCACTTGAGTCACAGCTCCACTTCTGGTGGTTTCTTTTGTTTAATTTTTTTTGGGGGGGTCCAGTGGTGGGGCCTGAACTCTGGGCTGTGCGCTGTCCCTCAAGTATAGCACTCTACCACTTGAGCCACAGTGCCACTTCCGGCTTTTTTCTTTTTGCTTATGTGGTGCTGAGGAATTGAACCCAGGGCTTCAGGCATGCAAGGCAAACGCTCTACCACTGAGCCACTTTCCCAGCTCCATCATGAGATTTTTATCTCCAATTAATCACCCCAGAAAGCCAGAAATGGAGATGTAGCCCGAGTGGAAAAGTGGTAGCCCTGAGAAAAACAAACAAACAAGCAAAAAAGATTCAGGGACAAGCCCAGATCCTGAGTTCAAGTCCCAGTGCCAGCCTCCAGAGAAGACAACAACAAAATAAAGCAGTATGCTACAGCACACTCTTCTACAGATTTGGTAGAGATGTGCTTGACCTTCATTCAAATGAAGAGAATCTTTTAATTTTCTCTGCTTGATGCTGCTCAGTGGGGCATTGGGGAACCTCTCCTTTCTCTGCGTGTGTCAACCATTCACATTGTACGGTGAAGGTTACAGTGAAAGTTTCCACTAGGTTACCATTCCTCGGCCAAAGCTGTCTTATATAATTGAGTTTTCAGCTCTCTCCAAATCTATTTAGAAGCTCTTCTGACCCATTTCCTCTCCTGGGAGATTGGTCCTTCTAGAACACTTCACCTGGATGAGTTGTGCTGGTTGGTCTCACATGGAAAGGGGCCAGTGAACTACTACACTTGAATGTGTTTGGCTGGGTTGGGTCGGTGGGAGGCAGGAAGGAGGCCTAGGCGCTTCTCTAGTGCTTTCTTGATTCAGTGTGACACTGGTAATCATCGTGGGTTCCATCTTTGTGGCCCCTGATGGACGGCCCCTGGTGCACAAATCTGACTCTCTGTGGACTCTGATAGCACTTCTTCTGAGCTTTCATCTCCTTTGACCTCGGGGAATCCACAGCTCTCTTTTGCTGCCAATCTCCATGTGGCTCAGTGGCCCTTGTTTATTCTTTAATCTCCTACCCATCACTTCTTTCTTCCAGTTGGTTCACAAAAGTGAACTGAATTTGTGTGTGTGTGTGTGTGTGTGTGTGTGTGTGTGTGTGTGTGTGTGTGTGTGTGTGTGTGTGGGTGTACAAGTACTTAGACTCTGAGTCTCTCTTGCTTGTTTTGATTTACTCAAGAGAGCTCCACTTCTTCCTTTTTGGTCAATTGGAGATCAGAGTCTTACAGATTTTCTGCCAAGGCTGGCTTCAAATCTTGATCTTCAAACCTCAGCTGCCTGAATAGCTAGGAAAATAGGCATGATCTACTAGTACTGGGCTTTCCATGGGGCATTTGTTTCCTGCTGAGACCTGGAGCAGATGCTCCTGCTGAATTCACTCCTATGTGTTCCAAGTTGTTTTTTGGTTATTTCACAACTGATAGGTCCAGCCCATCACCAAGATTATCACATTTGCTGCCTTCCCCTGGCACACATCGTTGCCCCTCCCTGAGTTCTTGGTCAACTAGAATTGTGAGGTCATTATAATGAGGACATTCTTTTTGGAACTTGATTTCAGAACTAGGTTACCCAGGCTACAGGTCTGTCACCATCTTAAGGACTGTTTATGAGTAAGATCCTGTATTCCTTCATTCTCAACTTTCTGCTCTGTTAAATGAGAGTATCATAGCTTTCCTTTAAAGCTAATTACTGCCAGGATGAAGTGAATTGACATACATGGCAAACTTCATATGGGACAGTGCTTAGTGCTTCATACGAGTGGCCTTCATTGTTAAGGTAACCATGCTTTACATACAAGAGCAAACATTTGATCTAAACACAACACTTGTCTTTTATAGGATGCCGATTGTCTCATGGGCACTGCAAACAGTGATGCTGTGGTGCTTTCTGGAGCCAGGTATCTTGGGAAGGAAATGGTGAGCCATTTTGTGTGTGTGTGTGTGTGTGTGTGTGTGTGTGTGTGTGTGTGTGTGTGTGTGTGTGTGCGTGCGTGCGTGCGTGCACATGTTCACGCATGCATGCACGCACGCACGCACGGGTGCATGTTCTGGTCCTGAGGCTTCAACTCAGGACCTGGGCACTGTTTCTGAATTTTTCTACTCAAGGCTAGTATGCTACCCCTTGTGCCACAGTTCCACTTCTGGCTTTTTGGTGGTATATTGGAGATAAAAGTCTTAAGGACATTCCAGCCTGGGCTGGCTTTGAACCATGATCCTCAAATATTAGTCTCCTGAGTAGCTAGCATTACTGTTGTGAGCCATCAGTGCCCGAATTGTAATTGTCTTTTTTTCTTTTCCCCAGCCTTGTTTGAGTTTTCTCAGGTGCTCCCTAATGTGTGATGGAGTTGTATGTGAAAAGATGATTATAAGCAAAAATATTGTGTGTTGGAAAATGTGTTTAATTCACCCTGACTACTGGATATCTTTGCCTAGCAACAGTGTGCTAGAGTGGTTAGTTATTAACTCAGAATTGCTGGGCTGATCTGAAGTTGTAGGTACTGTCTCTGTTCAGCTTTGCAGGAGAAAATCCCATTCATCAGCCTGAGAAAAGATTCACATTGAAAATTCAATATATGAGCCAAGTACTGGTGGCTCACATCTGTCATCCTAACTACTCAGGAGGCTGAGATATGAGGATTGTGGTTCAAAGCCAACCCAGGCAGGAAAGCCCATGAAACTTTTATCTCCAATGAACCACCAAAAAGCTATGTGAAGCTCTGACTCAAGTGGTAGAGTGTTAGCCTTGATCAAGGGACAGTGCTCAGGTCCTGAGTTCAATCCCCAGGACTGGCAAACATGTGTGCATGAGCTTACCCTCCAAATTCAAGATATGATTTCTACTAAATTTTCTGCAATCTATTAACAATTCAAAAGAAACCATAGTTGGGATAATATAGGCAGGGTAAGGTAATAGGGAAGTTAGAAAATATATTCAAAAAATTAAGCTGGAATTAGGAGTGAGGGTATAACCCGGCTAAAAAATAAACAGTCTGGCTGGGTGCTGGTGACTCACACCTTTAATCCTAGCAAGTCAGAAGACATGAGAGCTGAGGATCCTGGTTCAAAGCCAGCGTGGGCAGGAAAGTCTGTGAGACTCTTATCTCCAGTAAACCACCAGAAAACTGGAAGTGGCACTATGGCTCAACTGATAGAGTGCTCGCCTTGAGCTGAAGAGCTGAGGGACAGCACCCAGGACCAGAGTTCAAGCCCCACATCAATAACAACAAATAATGGGCTGAACCACAAGAAGTTGAATCAACTGTTTCAAAAACCCACAGAACTGCCTTCTTTCTAACACTTTCCTTTTCTTTTTCTTTTTTCCACATGTAGAGTAAACATTTCGGCCTCAGAGAAGTAAATAGGTATGGGAATAAAAAGTGACTCTTTCTGGTAAATCTATGACCAGAATGAATATCTTAAATAGGATCACAAAGAGCAGACTTCCATGTCACAAAACTCCTTTGCCAATCCAGATCCACTGCCACTCTTGCATAACAGTAGCAAAAAAAAAAAAAAAAAGAAGAAAAACAATAAAAGGATAATAGAGAAGTTGCTAGGCTACCCTTCATCCAAGTGACCAGTTTGTGAATGAGGAGCTCCAACCCACATAGAGACATGAAGGTCACCTACGAAGCCCCTAATTCTCTGTTTGGCAGAAGCCGTCAAATTCTCCCACTCCTGGCAACTGGCAAGGTACTATCAGCTAACTTGTGTGAGGTTTTGTGAATGACTTCAAGCTTGTATGGTTAATCTAATTTCCTCAAGGGTCACAGTGGGGCATGGAAAATCTAGTAGGGTTCCCTTTTCTTTCTTTTTCTTTCTTTTTTTTTGTCAGTCATGCGACTTGAGCTCTGGGTCTGGGGACTGATCTTGAGCTCTTCAGTTCCCTACCACTTGAGTCACAGCACACTTCTGGTTTTCTGGTGGTTAATTGGAGATGAGTCTCACAGATGTTCCTGCATTGGCTGGCTTTGAACTGTGATCCTCAGATCTCAGCCTCCTGAGTAGCTAGGATTAAAGGCATAAGCCACCAGTGTCCAGAGGGTCCCTTTTCTATTTGGGAAATCTCTTTTCCACATACCTTCCCAGAGATATCTAAGAAACTACAAACAAAACTGGATTATTTTGTGGTCCTTGGGATTGAATTTAAGGTCTCACATTTACCAGGCAAGTACTCTACTATGTTACCTATACCCTCAGTCCTGTTTACTTTTGGGGTTTCTTTCTTTCTTTGTTTCCCTCAGATAGGGGTATCATGTTTTTACTCCTACTGACCTTGGACCACAGTCATTCTACCTTTGCCTCCAGAGTAGCTGGGATTATAGTCATGCATTATCATGTCTGGATTTTTTTTTTTAAGTATTTGTATTATAGTTTGAATTCAGGGCTTTGAGGCTCAAGGCTGGCATTCTACCCCTTGAGCCACACCTCTACTTCCTGTCTTTTGCTGGATGGTTGGATATAAGACTCAGAGGGTTTTCTGTTTGGGCTGGCTGAGAATTTGACCTTCAGATCTCAGCCTCCTAATAGCTAGTAGTACATATGTGAGGCACCAGTGTCTTTTCCTCCTCCTCCTCCTCCTCTTCTTCCTCCTCCTTCTCTCCTCCTCCTCTTCCTCCTCCTCCTCCTGCTGCTCCTCCCCTCCCCCTCTTCCTCCTCCTGTTCCTCCTCCTCCTCCTCCTTCTCTTCCTCCTTGTCCTCCTCCTCCTCCTCGTTCTTCTCTTCCTCCTCTTCCTCCTTTTTCGGTAGATTCTCACTAAATTTTGTCTTGGCTAGCCTTCCACTATGGTTCTCCTATCTCTACCTCTAGAGGAGTGAGTCAGCATAGCTGGAAAGGAAACAGAACTTTTGCCTGACTCACTGTGGTGACAAGATCAGCAGGAATTCATATCGTCTCAACCTTCTCTCAACCCTTTCTAATTCATTTCTTCCCCCTTCTAAACTCTCTCTGTGTGTGTGTGTGTGTGTGTGTGTGTGTGTGTCTGTGTGTGTGTGTGTGTGTGTGTGCGTGCGTGTGCATTTATAATTGTGCTAGTACTAGGGCTTGGACTCAGGGCCTGGAGCTCTCATTTGGCTTTTATTGCTTAAGACTGGTACTTTACCATATCAACCAGAGCTCCATTTCCAACCCTTTTTTGCCAGTCGTGGGGCTTGAATTCAGGGCCTGGGCACTGTTCCCAAGCTTCTTTTGGTCAAGGCTAGTATTCTACCACTTGAACCACAGCGCTATTTCTGGCTTTTCTGTGTATGTGGCCCTGAGGAATTGAACCCAGGGATTCAGCCATGGTAGGCAAGCACTCTACCACTAAGCCACCTTCCCAGCTCCTGTTCCCAATTCTTTGCTGATTCATTGGAGATCAGGCTCTCACAGACTTTTCTGCCTAGGCTGGCTTCAAACCGAGGTCTCTGCCTTTCTGAAGAGCTAGGATTATAGGCATGTGCCACTAGCATCCAGATTCAGGCCATGGGTTTTTTGTTTTGTTTTGTTTTGTTTTGTTTTTGCTTCTGATCCAGATTGTAAACATGTCTTGGATGGATTTATATCCTGCTTAGGGCCATAGCCCACACAGTACAAAGTAGAGTTTACCTTCACTTGAGGTGAATTCTCATGGGCATTTAGTGGTGAGGATTACATAGTGTGGGCTATTATAGGACCCAGGCAGTATGTGAGAAAATGGGAAAGAGCACAGCAGAGACCTTGGCATCTCTTTGATGGCCACAGAAGGAAAGTGTGGGTTTCCTCCATCTTGACATAAGTTCCTTTTTGGATTCTCCACGTGTGAAGTTCCTCTGAAGTGATTCTTCTTTGATCTCCAACAGAACGCACTTTGTAGATCATCTCCATCCTTGACCCCCTGTGCATCTCCTTCCCACAATAGCCAGGTGTTCTTCAGAGATAATGCCATCTGCACAATAGCTTTGTGTCTCCTTCATGTCCTTCAGAAGTGGGGGTGGGGAGGCTTCAATCTTAGAGACCTATAGCATCCCTGAAGGGCCTTTGTTGCTTTTCCTTGAGATAAATGGGTGCCGGTGTCTCTGGGCAAAAGGGATCAAACTTTGCACAGTGATTTTCAGATCCGTTCAGCCTCCCAAGTAGCTAGGATTACAGGTGTGTATCACTGACACCTGGCTGCATTCTTTTTTTTTTTGTCAGACTTGGGGGTTGAACTCAGTACCTGGGCACTGTCCCTGAGATCCTTTTGCTCAAGGCTAGCACTCTACCACTTGAGCCACAGCCCCATATCCAGTTTTTTCTGTGTATATGGTCCAGAGGAATCCAACCCACGGCTTCATGCATGCTAGGCAAGCACTCTACCACTAAGCGACATTCCTACCCTTGCATTCATGTTTAAGGATGATTTTCTTTCTCTTGTCAGCCCTCTTGCCTTCTTGTAGTTTCCTGAGAACCTCAATTCCTTTCTCCTGAACACCAACAGTTTCTCCTCCAAGTGGAAAAGAGATGGAAAGTATTCAGAGTTTCGTAATGCTTTCTTTTGGCTCTATTTTTCTTCTATTGATTTCTTTGTAATTAAAAAGGTCATAGAAATGTGAGGGGCTGAGAAGGTGATCAGTGGTAGAGTGCTTGCCTTGCATGCCTGAGGCCCTCAGCACCACATAAGCAAAAAGAAAAAGCCGAAAGTGGCACTGTGGCTCAAGTGTTACAACGCTAGCCTTGACCTGAAGAGCTGAGGGACAGCGCCCAGGCCCAGAGTACCAGCCCCACGACCGAGGCCAAAAAAGAAAAAAAGAAATGTGAGAGAAACGGTAGAAAGTTGGAAGGGATCCTAATAGATGAGATGGGTGGAATATGGTGAATAATGGTGAAAGCATGTGGTTGTAAGGAATGTGGACTGACAATCATTCCTTCAACCTGAGTTTTTGGGGTAGGGAAGCCAAAGGCCCAGGGAGGGGACTTGAGGGGCCTGTGGAATTTCTGTGGGCAGGCCTCTCAGCGAACAGCACCCCTGGTGGGCAAATCCAGTGTAGCAGAGCATGTTACTTTGGGAAGCAAAGAACTGTCTGGCCTTGGGCTCCCCACTCACCATGCAGAGATAGGAGAAATGAAACAAATGGGGGCATTTTTTAGATACAGCCGTAGAATGCATACATCTCTCTAGAGAATCAGCCTCTGTGGGCAGCTGCTGGTTTAGCTCAGAAGTGAAGGGTTGGAGAAGAAAGGAGAGAGAAAGAGCCAGGGATGTTGGTTTCTTGTTTTTAGCTCTGTTAGCGTCTTCTGTGCTACTGTTACTAAACCGTATCCTAGTAATAAACACTATCCTAGTGTTACGGTTATTAAAATATTAGTTCTGGCTCTAATCCTAGCTCAGGAGGCTGAGATCTGAGGTTAATTGAAAGCCAGACCAGACAGGTTATTTTTGATAAACAACTCAGAAAGCTGGAAGTAGTCTTGTAGCTCCAAGTGTATATCGCTATCCTTGAGAACAAAGAGCCTCAGGGATAGCTCCCGGGTCAAGCTCCAGGATCTGTAAAAAATAAAAAAAAATTAGAACTGGGTACTGCAATCCTAGCTACTTAGGAGACTGAAATCTGATGATTATGGTGGGAAGCCAGCTCAGATAAGAGTGTCTGTGAGACTTTTATCTCCAATTAAACACCAAAAACCTGGAAGTTGTGCTGTGGTTCAAATAATGGAGTGCTAGACTTGAGCACAAAAGGTAAGCACCCAGGCCTTGAGTTCAAGCCCTAGGACCAACACAAACACACACACACATACACACACACACACTCACACACACACACAGAGAGCTGTGCTGGCATGAGCTCTTCAGTCTTTTCTCCTTATGAGATTTTTTTCATTAATATTTACACAATATTTTATTATTTTCATTCAGGTGAAATCTTTCCTTAACTCTCTGAGTGGAGAAGAATTAGAGGCTCTAATATTTGAATTAGAACAACTCAGAAGCACTTTCCCTAGCAGAATTTTTTGAGGAAGAGGAAGAAGAGAAAAAAGGTAATATGAAAATTCAGAATCGGAGTGGGAAGATGCAATGTATTTATTATTACTAGAGTATTTATTATTACTAGGGTATTTATTATTATTATTATTATTATTATTATTATTATTATTATTACTAGATTATTTATTATTACTAGAGTAATTTGTGTGTTTGTGTGTGTGCACGCACAACACCTGTGCTGGTCCTGGGGCTTGAACTCAAGGTCTGCTTGCTGTCCCTGACCTTCTTTGCTTAAAGTTAGACCTTTAAGGACTTGAGCCATACCTCTACTTCCAGCTTTTTTTTTTTGTGATTAGAGATAGGAGTCTCACGGAGTTTTCTTCCTACGCTGGCTTCCAACTATGATCCCCAGATCTCAGCTGCCTTAGTAGCAGTCTGACAGGGATAGCCACTGGTACCCTGCATCTCTCTCTCTTTTTTGCAGTAAGAATTTTCATGTAGAATTCTTTTTGCAACTTTCCCCCATCTAGGTGTTCAAACACGTGAGCCTCTTGCTTATGTCTTCTTTTTTTTTTCCCCCTGTCAGACTTCTCTTATCATCCCTCATACTGATATTGTTCATACACCCCTGCCAGTGATTACAGTTAAAGATTGCTCTTTTCAGAGTTTGTCCTCAGTTTGGCTGATGTTTCTTTATATCTCTGGATACTTCATCTGTGCCTCATGACTTGTGGGATCCTTAATTCCATCTTGAATTGAGGCAGAAAATTTGGTAGTACCTAAAACGTGAGTGGCACTCTTCCCCCTCCCTGCCTCCACAATTTAAAGCCTGTATCTCTTAGAAAATATGAATGTTGAAGCTGTTCATTTTTTATAGTAATTAGGTAATGTGGCAGTTAGTATAAAATGTAATTTCTGGACAAATGAATCTTAAGGGTTGTTTAATTTTAACATTTAATTAGATATATTTCTAAGACATATTCTCTGCTAATTGGCTATTTTAAGAAAGTGGAATCCAATGAACTAAGTTTTGTCTTTTTTTTAAAGCTGGTCCAAGGATTTGAACTCAGGGCTTGGATGTTGCCCTAAGCTTTTTGCTCATGGGTAGTGCTCTACCACTTGAACCACTGCACCACTTCTGGCTTCTTCTGAGTAGTTTATTGGAGATAAGAGTCTCACAGACTTTTCTGCCTGGACTGGCTTTGACCCATGATCCTTAGATCTTAATTTCCTCAGTAGCTAGGATTACAAGCATGAGCCACCAGTGCCTAGCCCATTTGTAGTGTTTAAATGAACTATTTACTTTGCCATGGAATGACATTTTCACTCTGAAGTATACAAGTGGTCATAGAGACTAGAATTTTATTTGGTGAACATTTCTTAAAAGTGAATGAAATGAGCCTTTACAACGAGAAAAGCAACGATGTATGAGTCATGATACACATTCAAACTAAGTTTCAATTTTGTAGAATGTATTTATTGCTCTGTTGAGCTTTGTAGCTCTGTGTTGATAATAACAGCTATATTCATTGATTTCAGGACAGTTGGTCAGCATTTGGAAGATTTGTGTGACTCAGTGTGAGTATTTTCCCATTATTTAATGTGTGATGTTAGCAAATCATGTACAGGCAAAAGAAAAGAAAAGACTAATTGATTTTAATTTAATACATCCAAGCAGAAAATCTTATGGTATAGCTTCAGGCTCATTGCTATGTATCTCATTACAACTAAATTTTAAGAGATGACCACTAGTTGAGTTTTAGTGTAATATTAAGGAGTATGCCAGCATTAGCTTTATTGATAATCTGAGAAGGCAACTAAAATACTTCTTCCTTTTCTAACTAAGTGACTTTGTAAGGTAGTTTTTCTGCATATACTTGAAACAACATAACCCAACAGACAGTATAAAAGCAGATGAGAGAATACAGGTGTCTTTCATTAGGCTAAAGGATGAAGAGATTTATTAAAGATGTAAAATAATGGGACTATTCTGCTGAAATTTTACCTTTTTTGGAAAATACAGTGTTTTTCAATAAGCATATATTAATAAGTAGTGTTTCTTTTCTTTCTTTTTCTTTCTTTTTGGTGAGTTGTGGGGAGTAAACTCTGGGCTTGGGTGCTGACCCTCAGCTCTTTAGCTCAGTGCTAGTATTCTACCACTTGAGCCACAGCGCCACTTACAACTTTTTCTGCTTATGTGGTGCTCAGTAATTGAACTCAAGACCTCATGCATACAAGACAAACACTCTACCACTGAGCCACCTTCCTATCCCCAGTGTTTTTGTTCTTAAGTTTACAAAACTACCATAAGCACTTGAGTTCTAAATTTTCTTTTGTTTGGGTTGTGAAACTAGGACTCAATACCTGATGCTTTGCTCATTAGCTGAGTTCTACTTTTTAACATATCTGTCTGTTTCTCTCGTGTGTGTGCGTGCACATGCTAATGCATGTGTATCCCCTATTTTTTATTTAATTTATTTATTTTTGTGCCAGTCCTGGGGCTTGAATTCAGCACTTAGGCATTGATCCGGAGCTGCAGTCTACCACTTGAGTTATAGTTGTACTTCTGGGTTTGTTTTGTTTTGTTTTCTGAGTGGTTTATTGGAGATAAGAATCTCATTGACTTTCCTGCTCCAGCTACCTTTTAATAGCAATCTATAGATCTCAGTCTCCTGAGTGTGTAGCCAGGATTACTGGTGAGAGCCACCAGTTCCTGGCTCTACTTACATTTTTTTTTGTCGGTTGCGGGGCCTAAACTCTGGGTCTGGGCACTGTCCCTCAGCTCTTCAGCTCAAGGCTAGCGCTCTCTCACTTGAGCCACAGTGCCACCTCTGGCTTTTTCTACTTATGTGGTGCCGAGGAATCGAACCCAGGACCTCATGCATGCAAGGCAAGCACTCTACCACTGAGCCACCTTACCTTTTTAATTAGCTCTTTGGGAGCTCTCAAAATTTAAGAGTATTAAGAGGTCCTGAGACGAGCATGTTTGAGAGCTGCCAGATTAAAATTTTCCAAATGTCAGTGCTTTTAAAGATGGCTCTCTGTTTTACTTCTTTGAACTGTCAGTGTGCTTGCCACTGATATCTCTAAACCTCATTTGATTTTTTTCTATTTCTCATCAACTGTAAAATAACTAGTCTTCAAGTTTTCTACAAAGCAAATATTTCTCAGTGAGAAACTTTTCTTACTCCTTTAGTATGGATTTTATGCAGACTGGGACATTTTCTTTTTTGTTTGTTGTCTTCAGCATCGTGTTTAAGAAGTCAGACTAGATAATTGTATAACATCTTACTAATAAATGATTCCTTAGTCTATGTAAAAGCTTGATTCCTGATTAGAAAATGTTTTCTGACCAGGTACTGGTGGCTCACACCTGTAAACCTAGATACTCAGGAAACTGAGACCTCGGATCTGGGTTTAAAGCCAGCTCACCAGCAAAGTCTGTGAGACCCTGATCCCCAGATAACTACCAAAAGCCCAAAGTGGAGCTGTAGCTCAAGTGATAGAGTGTTAGATTTGAGCTGAAGAAGCTCAGGGACAGCACCCACACCCTGAGTTCTTGCCCTAGGACTTGCACAAAAAAAGAAAAAAAGATTTTTTGAACATAAGTTCTTAATGTTCTTCTGAAGTATTGAGATGGCATTTAACTATCATGGGCTTTGGAGTTATCCACTGAGTCAAAATAAAGATCTGTCTTTTATTAAAGCCATGTGACCTATGATACTGAGCTCTTTTCTCATCTGTAAGGTAACCCAATCTAATTCCTTACAGGTTGTTAAAATAAGTACTAAATGAAATACTTTATTCAGAGGCTGGGAAGGTGTCTCAGTGGTAGAGTGCTTGCCTTGCATGCATGAGGCCTTGGGTTCGATTCCTCAGTACCACATAAGCAGAAAAAGCCAGACGTGGCACTGTGGCTCAAGTGGTAGAGCACTAGCCTTGAGCTGAAGAGCTGAAGAGCTGAGGGACAGTGCCCAGGCCCAGAGTTCAGACCCCGAGACTGGCAAAAACAAAACAAAACAAAACAAAAATGAAATAATGTATTCAATAAGTGGCATAATAGTCATAAGCAAGGGATGGTAATTATTTTAATGATTCCAAAGATATAATAGATTAAAAATCTGCTTTTTAGAAGTCTTAACTTAGGAAACACATAAAGCCATTATGATGTGTTTAGATAGTTGCATTCTTTCTAATCAGTCCTCAATATGACAGTTGTGTTATTTATAAACTTTTTTGTGCAATTAACTGCATTTGTTCATGTAATCAGCATCTGTTTGGTGTAGGAATGGGAATCCTGAACTTTAAATACCATTCAGAGGACTCTGAGGGATTTTCTAAACAGTTGGATTTTTGTCTAATATATTCACCAGAAATGACTCTGAAAAGAGACTCCTGCCCAACTCCTCTCACTCTGTGCCAGCCCTCCTCAGTGATATTTGTTGAGAATTCAGCAGTGATGTTGGCATTTAATGATATCTCAATGAAGTACTGAAAAAATGGATGTAGCTGACGGGGGATAAATGTAGGAACCTGCTGTTGCGGTAGTGTTGGTCATCTTTTTCTATCAGCATTTTTGGTCCTTGCCATCCCTTTGCCTAAGAATATGTCTTCCGATTTTGGGAGAGTCCTTCCTTTTTCCAAAGTCCCTCCAAAGCCCACACTTTATTCCTTTATTTATTTATTTTGTTATTGTTGTTTTTGGTGCCAGGACCACAGCTTGAACTCAGCTGATGTCTTACTAATCTGAACCACGACACCAGTCTGTCTTTTTCTTGCTAAGTGGAGATAGATCTAAACAGAATTTTCTGCCTGGCTGGCTTTAAACGTCCATCCTCCAGGTCTCAGCCTCCTGAGTAGCTGATTATAGTCGTGAGCCACCAGCACCATCCTACATACTTTTGATGCAACTTCTCCTCATCTCAATGCCAGTCACCAAATGCAAAGCCTCAGGCAAGTACTCTACCATGGAGTTACACCCCTAGCCTAATACTGGGCCACAATCCTGCCCAATATATACTTAATTCTGTGGAAAGTATTTGGTAGTGATCTTCCACCATTGTTTTACTTTGTTATGATGGTACTGGGGTTTGAGCTCAGCTCACTCAAACTTAGTAAGCAGACACTCTACCACTGAGCCATGCCTTGGGCCCTGCTTTCCCTTGACTATTTTCAGGGAGAGTATGGTTTCCTGCCTGGATGCATGCCTGAACTACAATTACCGATTTCATCTTCCTGTCATTGTTAGGATCACAGACACTTGCCAGTGTGTCCAGCCTCTCTGTTGAGATGGAATCTCCTAAAATTTTCTGCCCAGGCTGGGCTGGAACTGAGATCCTCTTAATTTTGGACTCTCACATTAGTGTAGGAGGATGAGCACATACTAATATAACAGGCTATGGCTGAGAAGGGATCTCACAAACTGTGCTGCCAAGGCTGACCTCAAATTATAATCCTCCATTCTCAACCTCTCAAATAGCTAGGTTTACAGGCATGAGCCACAGCAGTGACCTGCCTCATTTTGTTCACAACACTTACCAAAAATAAGTTTATTAACACTCAAACATAATACATTTTATATCTGAACATTGTAAATTAAATGTATATATTGGAATATTATTTACATTCTAAGTACACACTAAATAATTTTTTAGAACAGAATGAGATAAATATAAGTGAAAAAAATTCTGCATGCTATTGGATCATTTTGTCAATATTTTGTGATATAGGTATGTCATTATATTTTCAGATTAATTTCTTGCACCCAGTAGGATTTAGTTGGATGACAACCTACGAGTCAGGTTTTAGATTTTTATTCATATTAGGATATAGTTAAATGTTGTTTAAATGAGTTACATTGGTAAGGATGGTATTAATGAGATCAGCTTCACAATCCATCTTATACTTGGGATTGCTAAGTCATTTTAATTCTTTCTCTTAAATGCCAAGGGAGAGGCACAAATGAGCTATGATACATTCTTCCCGCCAATCCCGGGAAATTTTGGGGACAATGGTCAGATAAAGCAGTAACAATTTGCCCTTTAAGCTATAGACTGCTGATTAAAAATTATATAGATTCTAAAGGCTAAAACCTTAGGCTGGTCTCAAAGTGAGTGAATGGATAGGATTTATTTGTGTAAAGAGAGAAGGAATATTTCCTGACAGTATGTTTGGCTGTCTTGATTATAGTTTGCTCTTGACTTACCCATATGTTTGCATGTTTCTTCAGTGAGGTGTTCTGTTTTCCCATCATCAAGATAACATTTTCCTTAGCACCCTTCCAACATTAATCCTTTCTACCGCTGATTTAAACATCACCTTGCTCACTTGGATCATGGATTATTCCCTCAATTTTACTTCCTTTTTTGTTCCTAGATTAGTGCTGATCAGTTCTCTACTCAGCCACTAAAATTATCTTCCTTTGATTTAAATTTGATCATACTTGTCTCTGTTCTAAAAATCATTCAGTGGTTCCTCATCTCTTCGTTAGAATCTTTGAAATCTTACTAGGGTGTAAAGGCCCAGTCTTTGCTGGATCCTACTTTGTTGCTTTTTTCCTTTGTTTACATTAAATGCTGTGATCATACTAAACTTCCTGCTATGCTTTCAACCCCTAATCTTGGCACTCATTTTCTCTGCCTGAAACTCTTCCCATAACTTGAATTCCATTTTTTAAATTCTTTTCCTTTCTTTTTTTTCTGGTCCTGGGGCTTGAACTCAGGGCCTGGGTTCTGTTCCTGAGCCTCTTTGTGCTGAAGGCTAGTGCTCTACCATTTGTGCCACAAGGTCACTTCTGTCTCTTTCTGTTTGTGTGGTACTGAGGAATCAAACCCAGGGCTTCATGCATGCTAGGCAAACACTCTACTACTAAGCCACATTCCCAGCCATGAATTCCATTTACTTTATACAATATCTGCTTCATACTCTCCATTCATTCTTCTGTAATGTGACACAAAGAGCATTGAGAGTGGAGGCCAAGGTTTAACTCCTAACCTTTGCTAAGAAATCTTGTGGAAATTCTTGACCTCTTCCAGCCTTCATTATCTTTATTGCCAACGTGTGATAATGCCCACCTCTCTTATAAGCCCATTAAGAACATCTATCGACATACTATACACAAAAAAATTCTATAAGCATGTCAGCCAAAGATGTTTGGTGTGGCAACGTGGGTGATGACAACAAGAATGATCCCAAGGAAGCATTTAGCTTCACTGCTCAGGTGAACTTCCTGAACCATCCAGGCCAAATCAGTGCTAACTATGCCTCTGTCCTGGATTGTCATTCAGCTTAAATTGCTTGCAAGTTTACTGAGTGGAAAGAGAAACTTGAACAGAGATCTTGTAAGAAGTTGGAAGCTAGTCCTAAATTCCTGAAGTCTAGTGATGCTGTCATGGTTCATATGGTTCCAGCAAGCCTTGTGTATGTGGAGAGCTTCTCTGACTATCCTCCTTTGGGTCATCTTGCTGTTTGTGATAGGAGACAGTTGCTGTGTGGCATCAAAGCTGTGGACAAGAAGTCTGCTGGAGCTGGCAAGGCCACAAAGTCTGCCCAGAAATCTCAGAAGGCCGAGTGATTATTATTATCCCTAACGCCTGTAGCTTCAGCTTAACCAGTGGTGGAAGAAAAGTCTCAGAAATGTTTGTCTTAATTGGACATTTAAGTTTAATAGTAAAAGACTGGATAATGATAACAATGCATCATAAAAACTTGAGAAGGAAAGGAAAAAATTCTATAAGCACTCATATTCCATGCTCATTAAATTGTTATGAATACTTCTGCTGCATTCACTCCTCTTCCTTCTCACCTTTCTTGTGATCCTCAGCAGTTTTTCTGGAATGTTTTTCATGTAAAACTTTATTTTTTTTCATGGGATGAAGATTTTTCTGAAGAGATAACAGATGTTTTTACCAACACATCTCCTGCAAACCAGACAAACTGGCCAGGGTAAGTTATTACTTCTTGGTGATTGTGATTCATTTGTGACACTTCAGTGAATAAAAACTGAGATAGTAACCATTTACAATATGGAAGTAAGAGCGAAAGCCTTGCTCTTTGTTGGTGACTTGTGAGCTATGTGCATATCCAAGGTCAGAGTGGGCAGGGAGGTTCTATATCCAGAGAAATATTTAATACAACATATATTCCATTGCCTGCTCATGCACAGGACATGGGATGCTTTTTCCTTTTATCCCTGTCTTTCCCAGGCTCAGGAGACATTCTGTAAACCAGTACGCCCCAGGCACACAATGCTCTCTGGACAGAGGGAACTGATATAATCAGGATGTCCTGTTTGCTCCTAAGTCCTAGGGTAAGGACCCTAATACTTGACCTTTTTGGTTGTTGTTGTTATTAGAAAATAAATTTTGTTATGGAATGTCTTGGGTAAAAGAAAGACATTCCTCAAGCAACAAAGTAGCAGAAAGTTCCAGGCCAGCCTGTGCTAGCAGGGTTATAACTCAAAAAGAAAAAAAAAACATAAAGAAATACATGTTTAAAATCTACTGAATGTAAGAAAAAAAGAGTACAGTTTCCTGTGAGTATATAATGTCAGAGAGTTTCCTGGAAACAGTAGCCTCTAAAATGGGATGATTTCTTTCTTTATAGGGAAATAGTAATAACATTTATTATTATAACCACAATTCAGTGACATTCAGTACATTTCCAGTATTGTAGAACCATCACCTTTATCTTATCCCAAACATATCCATCACCCTCAACAGAAATTTTGGGCCATTAAACCATTCATGCCTCTTGCCTTACCTCAACCCACAGTAGCCCTGAGTTATTTTCTGTGTCTGTGAACTTTCTTACTCTTGGTACTTTATTGTTGTAGTCTGAATGTTTGGATTTCCATAATTTTTCATATGGTAACACTTGATCTTTTATTCTTATCCCCTAATGTTTGCTTTCTCCATGAAACCCTCTCAGAACACTCCTCAGGAACTCATCTTCTGCAGTTCAAGTGCATCTCTTCACTATTCAATCTAGTATTGTTTAAAAATGGTCAAATTTAAGAAAAGTCATAAAAAGAATATAAACAGTATTTGTGTGCTTTTTATGAAAATTCACTATAGTTAACATTTCCTTCTTTCGCTTAATCACTTATTTGTGTGTATGTTCTCTTTGTGGACATACATTTGAGATTAACTTGTATATATCATAGTCCTCTATTCCTACATATTTTAATCTTGCTCTCCTCAGGATAAAAATGTCCCGTTATTACATAGCCACAGTAGTTACCGGCTTCAGTAAATTAATCACAATGCCATACTTTTGCTTAATCTTTGTCTATATTTCCCTCTTGACAATTGGCTCAATTCTGCCCTCTCATTTTTTTCTCCAGTCCTAATACCAGTACATGATCATGAATTATATATAGTTGTGTATACTTGATCTCCTATAGTCTATAATAATTCTCTGCTTTTCCTTTATAACATTACTATTTTTAACAACACAAGCACCTGCTTCCATTTAGTAGCTAGGATGAGAGGTATGAGTGACTGCTGACTAGCAAATGTAGAGTTCTTGAGGGTTAAATTGTGTTATTTGTTTTTGTTTTTGTTTTTTACAAAGTATGAGGCCCATTGTAAAAATTGCTCAGTGTTGATGACCCTATATAAACTAGCTTATTATCCCAAATATACATGTAGATGTTCAATAAGCAGATATGTTTCTATATTTTTATACTAGGTAATTTGCTAGGTGCTAGGGAAGTAATGATGAGGACATAGAAAAATCACAAGAATAAAAGAAATCATGTTAATAAATATTTTTGAGGTCAATAATTCTCAATGTGGTCCCTATGTGGCAATTCTCAGAAGGCAGTTTTCAAATAATTGAAATTTTTGGCATAGAGATACAGGGTATAGCAGGGGCATTGGCCTGGTTGTCTGCACACTAAGGATGTAGGGAAATGTGCACTGGAGCATGTGGTTCTGGGAATAATTTTTTAATACTTTTGTTTACATTTTTTACCTTTTTTCTCCAGGCTAGCAGGCTTCATACCTTGAGCCACAGCTTAATTACTCACTTTCTTTTTTCTTTGTTCCTTTTTGCCGACCTTGGGGCTTGAACTCTTCTGCCTGGGCCCTGTCCCTGAGCTTCTTTTGCTCAAGGCTAACACTCTACCACGTCAGCCACAGCAGCACTTCCAGCTTTTTCTGAGTAGTCTATTATGTTTCTCGGACTTTCCTTCCTTGCATCAAACTGTGATCCACAAAACTCAGCCTCCTGAGTATGAGTAGCTAGGATTACTGGTGTGACCCTTTGGCATCTGGCTAGGTTTTTCTTATGTTTTGGTTCTGGACCTAGGGCTTGAACACATGGCCTGGTCAGTGTTGTTTAGTTTTTGTTTTTGATTTAAAGCTGATAGTCTATTTGAGCCAAAGCTCACTTTCTGCCTTTTTATGTTTTTATTCTTTGTGTTAATCCAGGGCTTCAAAGTGGCCTGGCCAGTCTCCAGTCTCCATGCTTTCTCCCCCCCCCCCCCAAGTTAGCAGGCACTACATCTTTAGCCAGTGCACAACTCTTCCTTTTTATTTTTGGTTGTTGTTTTTATTTCTTTGTATTTGGCTTTTATTTATTTATTTATTTTGGCTGGTCATGGGGCTTGAACTCTGGGCCTGGGTGCTATCCCTCAGCATTTCAGCTCCAAGTCCTCTACCATTTGAGCCACAACACCACTTGCAGCTTTTTTTTCTGCTTATGTGTTGTTGAGAAATCGAACCAGGGCCTCATGCATCCAAAGCAAGCAAGCCCTCTACCACTGAGCCACCTTCCCAGCCCTGGTTTTCATTTTTTTATGGTGATCCTAGGGCTTGACCTGCCAGTCTTCTTGAGGTGTTGGGCTTTTTCCCCATCTAGGATGGAAGTTTTACAAGTTGAGCCATAGCTCATCTTTTTTTTTTTTTTTTTTTTTTTTGGTGGTTAATATTGTAAGGTCCGCTCCTGGATGGCGAGCAGACTCCACCCTCCTCACAGCAAAGTCTCCATCCAGTAACTGCATTACCTAGGCAACTGGGACACCTGGAAGAAGTCACATTTGCATCCACTGAGGTCATATCTGAATTTGATGTGGCCACACCTTTCTCTGCACGTACCCTAGGTAAGGCCTAGCCCAGGCCCAGACACTCTCTCTCTGCTCTCTCTCTGCTCTCTCTGCTCTCTCTGCTTTTTTCTAGCTCTTTCCTCTCTCTTTCCTCTCTTTCCCAGCTCTCTCTCATTCGAAGGCCTTTCCCAGCCATGTGGAGTGCCAACCTTGCCTGGTCCCAGCAGGTCTACTGAATAAAACTACCCCTTACCTGAATAGCACGTGCATGGTGCTGTTCTTACTCGGCTATCTCTTTTCTTAAAACCTAACAAGTGAGATAAGTGTCCTATGGCTCTAACTACTCAGGAGGCTGAGATCTGAGGACCTCAGTTGGAAGCCAGCCCAGACAGAAAAGTCCTTGTGAGATTCTTATGTCCAATTAAGCACTCAAAACCCAGAAGTGGCGCTAAGGCACAAATGGTAGAGGACAAGGCTTGAGTACAAAGAGGCTCAGGGACAGCACAAAAGTCCTGAGTCCAAGCCACACAACAGTCAAAAAATACAGAAAGAAAAAAGTACTACAGGAAGCCAAGATGACTATCCAGACAGCTTGGTATTGGCATAAGAACAGACATCAGGACCAATGGAATAGAATTGAAAACCCAGAAATGAACCTACAGACCTATAGACATCTAATCTTCGATAAGGGAGCTAAAACAATAGAATGGAAGAAAGACAGCCTCTTCAGTAAATGGTGCTGGTAAAATTGGTTAACTACTTGTAGAAAACTAAAGCTAGATCCTTATATATCACCTTGCACCAGAATCAACTCCAAATGGATCAAAGACCTGGAAGTCAAAGTACACACTTTGAAAATATTACAGGATGGAATAGGAGAAACCCTAGGTCTCCTCGGCTCAGGCCAAAATTTTCTGAATAGAGACCCGGAAACACAACAAATCAAAGAAAGGTGGGACAAATGGGATTGCATGAAGTTGCAGAGCTTCTGCATGGCAAAGGACATAGCTAGCAAGATCAATAGAAAGCCCACGGATTGGGAGAAGATCTTCACTAGCCATACAACAGACAAGGGTCTCATATCTAAAATATACTTGGAACTCAAAAAATTAAATCCCCCAACAACAAATCCTCAAAGAAACAACTGCCCAATAAATAAGTGGGCTAAAGACTTAAAGAGAAACTTCTCTGAAGAAGAAAGAAGGATGGCCAATAGACACATGAAGAAATGCTCAACCTCCCTACCATAAAAGAAATGCAAATCAAAACAACATTGAGATACAACCTCACTCTAGTTAGAATGGCTAAAATCAAGAACTCTAACAACAACAGATGCTGGAGGGGATGTGGAAAGAAGGAAACCTTACTTCATTGTTCGTGGGAATGTAAACTTGTTCAACCACTTTGGAAAGCAGTATGGAGGTTCCTCAAAAGACTTCACATAGAGCTCCCCTATGACCGAGCAATCCCATTTTTGGGCATTTACCCAAATGTTTACAAACAAGACCACACTAAAGCTACTAGCACAACTATGTTTATTGCAGCATTATTTACCATAGCTAAGATATGCAACCAACCCAGATGCCCCTCAGTAGATGAATGGATCAAGAAAATGTGGTATATATACACAATGGAATTCTATGCCTCCATCAGAAAGAATGACATTTCCCCATTTGTTAGGAAATGGAAAGGTTTGGAAAAAATTATATTAAGTGAAGTAAGCCAGGCCCAAAGAAGCATAGGTCCCATGGTTTCCCTTATTTGCAATATCTAGTATATGTATGAGTCAAGCGGAAAAGGTCAGATAATGTGATGTTAGGAAAATGAATCCTTAGATATGTATTCAAATGTTTTTTTTTCCTTTCATGCATTTGTTTCTAACGCATTTATAAGATTATCTCTTTGTAGCTTTGTATGTCCCTCCCCCACAGTATAACCCTGCTTTTACTATATTTGATGTCAGTATAACTTGTGTAGGAGATGGGAAAAAACAAGTCGTTTAAGGATACAGGTAGACCTGTTGCAACAATGAGAAGTACAAATTGTCATGTCGAAAACGAGCTTTACAATGTTGGTGGGGGGGATAGCGGGGAGGATTGGGTGGGCAGATGGGGGGGAGGCTGGGAAGGGATGTTAAGTGTAAACAAAGGAGGAGGCTGCAATGCTTGATAAGAAATGTACACATTAACCTGCCCATGTAATTGTAACCCCTCTGTACAGTGTGTTCACAAAAAATAAAAATAAAATAAAATAAATAAATAAGGAAAAAATAAGAAAGTTGAGAGCCAAGGTTCAAAGCCATTCTAGGCATGAAAATCAATGAGATGTTTTTCACCAATTAACCAGCAACAGGTAGGAAGCAGTAGAGCTCTACCCTTGAGTAAAACTCAAGTTTTAGCCTAGGAGTAGCATAAATGAAAAGAATTCTCATTTACTTTCCTGCCCAGGCTGGATTCAAACCACAAATGCTCAGATTTCAGCTATCTGAGCAGGTAGGATTATAGGTGTGAACCATATTTTTAAAATCTTGAATTGGCTCTAATATTTTTGTCCTTCTTTTCATTAATTTATTATTCTTTTTCACTTTTTCATAAGTTTGGGTCATCCAGCTTATTATTAGGGCTAGCCACTGTTTCTGAGGTTTTTGTTTTGAAGTTTTTTTTGTGGATTTTTGTCCCAACCTGCAGGACGTCAATGAGGGCGATGAACCTAAACGAGAAGGAATGAAGGGACAAGAGACATGAAGAATGACAGCAAGACAGGGATTCTGATCAAGCTGCAAATTTTTATTTTTCACACAGGGGTATTTATATGCTTGGAATAAGGAAGCTTTTAAATTGGCCATTAAGGAAGCTTTTTCATTGGCCATAGCAGCTGCAGGATGTTTGCGTAGGGCAGGGTGAAAGGGTGGTCATTAGCAGCTGCAGGATGTTTGCATAAGGCAGGATGAAAGGGTCGGATTTCTGAGAGTGGTTCTGTAAACTCAGCCACAAGATGTTCCAGTGAGATAGTCAAGCCTATCTTCATGTTGAGAGACTCCTTTTGGATCTCAACAGATTTTTTTTTGAGCTTGTTATAGTACTTGAACTCCAGGCCTGGTCATTATTCCTAATTTTTTCTCAAGACTAGTAGGCTTCCCACCTCAAGACAGTTCAAATTGTGGCTCTTTATGTATTTTTCTTTCTTTCTGCATTTATTTTAGGTGATGCTCTTATGGTTTGTACTCAGGACTTGGGCATTTTTGCTGAGTTTTTGTTGTTGCTGTATTTTTTTTCTTCATTGCTGGTCCTAGGGCTTGAACATAGGGCCTTAGCTTTTGCTAGTCATAAAATCAGGGCAGAGCCACTGTGTCTGAGGTTTTTCCATTTTCTTTCTCAAGACTAGCAGTCTCTATGGCTTGAGCCACAGATAAAGTTGTGGCTTTATTTATTTATTTATTTTCATTTTTGTTGCTAGGGCTTCAACTCATGACATGGCCACTCTCCTGAGGCTTGAAGTCAGGGCAGGGCCATTGTGAATGAAGCATTTTTTGTATTGTTTATTCTCAAGTTTAGCATACTTTAACAGCTTGAGCAACAGCTGCATGAATGGCTTTGTTTATATAATGTTCTCTACGACCCCCACCAGGCAAAAGTTGTAAAGTTCATTTTTTGAAATAATTTCTTGTACATCTCATTGTTGCAATATGTCTAGCTGTATCCCTATTTAAACAATTTGTTTTTTCCCTTCACCTTCACAAATTACCCCAACATCAAATACAGTGAAAATGTGGGAGTTATTTATTTATTTGGTTCTGGTCCTAGGGCTGGAACACAGGGAGTGGTGACTCTTCCTAAACCTGAAATCAGGGCAAGGTCACTGTGCTGGAGTCTCTCTCCCGTGTCCTGAGCAAGGCTGGCAGGCTCCAAAACTTAAGCCACATTTCAACATCTGGCTTTGTAAAACAAATTTGGTGATTCATAAGGGGTAAGTTTCTTATGGAGGAGCTGGGAAGTGGCTCAGTGGTAAAGTACTTGCCTTGAGCTGAAGAGCTAAGGGACACCATCCAGAGCTGGAGTTCAGGCCCCACAACCCACAAAAAAGAAAAAAGAAAAGAAAAAAAAAGCTGAGTGCCAGTGGCTTACACCTGTAATCCTAGCTACTCAGGAGGGTGAGATCTGAGGATTGCAGTTCAAAGCCAGACTGGGAAGGAAAGTCCATGAGACAATTATCTCCACTAAATCACCAGAAAACCTGAAGTGGCCCTGTGGCTCAAGTGGTAGAGCAATAGCCTTGAGCTGAAGAGCTTAGGGACAGTGTACACGCCGAGTTCAAGCCCCATGACCAACCAAAAAAAAAGAAAGATTCTCATGGGAAGACAGGGACATTAGCCAGGTTCTAAAATCAGAGGATGGTGATTCGAAGCCAGCCAGGGCAGGAAAGTTTTTGAGACTCTCATCTCCAATTAATCACCAAGAGCTTGGAAGTAGAATAGTTCTAGTCTCGTGCAAAACAGCACAAGTTCAGGCCCCAGGACTAGCACACATAAAACCTAGTGTCATGGAGCTTCCTGCCCAGGTTGACTATGAACCACAATCCTAAAATTTCAGCTTCCAAAGTAGCTAGGATTATAGGCATGAGCCACTACTTAAAAATATTTCATTGACTTCTCTCTTCTTCTTTTGCCTTCTTATTATATTGTTCATTTCGTGTGTGTGTGTGTGTGTGTGTGTGTGTGTGTGTGTGTGTGTGTGTGTGTGTGTGTCCTGGTGCTGGTTCTAGACCTTGAACTCTGGAGCCTAGCCACAGTTTCTGAATTTGTTTTACTTTTATTTTTAATGCTGTTTCTAGGCTTTGTATTCAGGGCCTAGTCCCTGTCCCTGAGTCATTCTTTTGTTGCTGGTGGTGGTGGTCCTAGGGCTTGAACATAGGGCCTGGTCACTTCCTGGGTTTGAAACCAGGGCAGGTCCACTGTGTATGAGGGTTTTTGTTGTTCGTTTTCCCTCAAAGCAAGCAGTCTCTGTGGCTTGAGCCACACAGATCAACTTCTGGCTTCTTTTACTTTTTGGCAGTTCATGGAAGATAAAAATCTCATAGAATATAAGAGTACTGTATCAGCAACTGAAATCTGAGGATTGGGGTTGAAAGCCCGGGCAGGTAAGTTCGTAAAACTTATCTCCATTTCATCCCCCAAAGAAAGGAAGTGGTAGAATGCTACCTTTAAGAAAAAAGAATTTCTATTTCAAGCCCTGGGTTCAAGACCCCTACCTGATACATACTCACAATCTCCTAAGGGACTTTTCTGCCTGGGATGCCTTGGAACCCATATCTTCAAATTCTGTCTTTTGTGTAGCTTGAGCTCAGGTGTAAACCACCAATTCTCTTGGCTTTTGTGCTCATCTTCCACTCTGATTTTTATTTGTGTTTTGTATTTAATTGATTAATTATTAGTAGTCCTACCCTATGTATCTGGGCCTGGTCACTGTTATTTTGCTTTTTCATTCAAGGCTGTTGCTTTACCACTTGAACCACAGCTCTACTTCTGGCATTTTTGCTGGTTAGTTGGAGATTAGAGCCTCATGGAATTTCCTGCCCAGGTGGGCTTTTAACCACCATCCTGAGATTTCATGCTCCTAACTGGGATTACATGTCAGCCACCAAAAAGTGCCTGGCTCACTCAATTTTAATATTCTTTTTTTTGTGGTTGGTCATGGGGCTTGAACTCTGGGTCTGGGCTCTTTCCCTCAGCTCTTCAGTTCAAGGTTAGCGCTCGACCACTTGAGCCACAGAGCCACTTCCGGCTTTTTTCTTTTTTGCTATATGGTGCTGAGGAATCAAACCCAGGGCCTCATGCATGCAAGGCAAGAGCTCTACCACTGAGCCAACTTCCCAACCTTCAATTTTAATATTCTTAATAGGCTCTTACAGTCTTTTTATTCACATGATCATGATGATGATGATGATGATGATGATGTGCTGGTCATAGGTTTGAAATCAGGGCATGGGTACTGTCCATGATCTTCCAGTTGAGCCTCAGCTCAAGTCCTGGACTTTTCTTTATTTCTTTTTGCTTCTTTCTTGGTGGTTAATTTGAGAGAATTGTCTCATAAAAAACCTTGGCACTACTCAGAAGGTTGAAATCTGAGGATTGTGGTTTCAAGCCAGTCCTGACAAGAAAGTCCAAAACACCCTTTTCTTTTTCTTTTTGTTGTTGTTGTTGTAATGACAAAGGTGAGGTGCAGTGGAGTTGCAGTTTCATTAACAGGTAAAAAGGATGTTTGTTTTTGAGCAATAGCCTCCCAAAGTACACTGCCTCCTGACTAGGGATGGTCCACTGATGGTTAGAATGACTTGTCTTCCTTCTATGACCCTATTACCCTGGTAACCGATTGTTTACAAAGATGTGATCCTGACACCTTAGCAACATGAGAAGGGACAATATCATTCCTAGGTTGGGATGAAAACCAAGTGGATCCCCCCATTTGGTGTGCTGCCTCGCCCTGGGGGGCCAGGATGATAGTGCACCCTTCTGTGAAGAAGGAAAATGACTTGAACAATTCTGTACTCTTTGTTCATTTCTGACAGATGAGGGCTGTGGATATATTCATGGACTCATCTAGGGACAAGCAGGGAATTTTCTAGGATCTCCATTGTGTCTAGGAAGGAAGGGCCTCAGGTTTTGCTGCAGAGAGATGCATCCTACAGTGCAGTTGCAGCAGCCCTGGCTTGCTCCAATGCCAGTGATTTCCCAGATCAGCAATATACCTGGACCCAGGAAATGTCACCTTATGCAGATGAAATAACTCTCAGGACATCTGTCCTGATGACCATGGAAGCCTATGCCAGTGCAAGCGATGGTGACACAATTCTGCTCATGTGGCTGGGAGTATGGAAGTGGCACAGGTGTGGATTTGAGGTGTTGGGTAGCACACGTGGTGTATGCTTTCTGCTCTGCCCACCACATGACTAAAGGCAATGCTGGATTCTGTCTGAATTTAACTGGGGTCTGAGGGACTGTGGATTTTCTGGGATGCCAAAGCTCCCAGGGGGACATAGGTTGAAAGGGAGTGAAGGAAACCTCCAGAAAAAAGGAAGTCTTGATTCTCTTTAAAAGTTCCTTTAATGCTTAAATTTTAATGAAAATGGGAAATAAATGGAAAAAGTGATTCTAGATCTCAGTTTCCTGAATAGCTAGCATTACAGGTGTGACACTAGTACCCAACTCACTCTTTTGTATCTATTGAGTTTATTAGGTTCTAGACACTGTAGCAAGGAAAAAAAGAAAAGCTTTGTTTTGAAGGTCTATGCCTTTGTGTGTGGGGTTGGGGGAGGGTAGGGAATGTATACATATAAATATATGATGGAAAAAATATATTAGTGATGTGCTAGGGAGGAATGTTAGCAATTTGCAGTGATGTATGAGTTCAGAAAAGCCTCATGTGGTAAAGTGACTTAGAAGAGATTAAGGCAACTCATCCAGGCCCCAGAAGCAGGTAGAGTCATGAGCTCGAAGTATGAGCACCTACACCTGGGTCCCCTCCCATTTCTGGAGTTCCCTCCATACAACTGGCCCCTCCCTCTCTCTGCCCAGACCCACCTGGACTCCCATCTACCTCACTTCCTTTTCCCTCAGATCCTCCTGCTACCAGGATAGTGATGGAGGTCATGTGCTCCCTCTTGGGGGAAATATCGCTTCTCTAATAAACCTTGTAATAATATTTCTCCTTTGCCTTCCTGCTTCTGCATGGTCCCCTTGCATGGATTTTTGTCTAATCCTCTTACATTGGTCGCCCCTGTGGGGATAGGCTCCCCAGTGGGTTTGATCGTCCCTCCACTTCGGAAGGAGGTTCAACCAGCTTCCCTGGGACCTATCCTGAGATCCTATACGCCAGTCACCAGAGGACCACCAAGGTAACTTTCTCCTGACTGAGCGCTCTACCAGCCCATCCAACACTGCTAATTAAGTCCCACTCCAGGGTAAGTGAAAAGTTTATCTGAGGTCTGCGTTTCTGATTCTGATTTCTCAGTGGTAAGGGTACCTGGGCCTCTGTGACTTACCGAGCCTCCCTTCCCCTCATCAGAGCCAAACCTTGGCCAAGTGCCAGGGGCCTACCTTGGCCCAAGGACCCCTCCTCCATGGCCCAAGGAATGCAAATGGACAAACATGAAGACATTCTCCACTGGCAGGGCCACCACCCCCTTTAGGAGCCAACCTGTACTGTGGAGAACACTCTAATATAGGCCCAAGGCATCAGGTCCGTTACCATGGGAAGGACACTAAATTTCTTTACATTAAGGCCACCTGGGCCTTGGAGGGCTTCTGAGCCCCTTCAATCAAATTTTGCCCCAAATTTAAAACTCCACTTCTGCGAGTGCTTGGGCAGATAGCTCTGGCTCTCTCTTTCTCCCTCTCTCCCTCTCTTCCTCTCTCCCTCTCCCTCTTTCCCTCTCCCTCTTTCCCTCTCCCTTGCAACTGAAGGTAAAAGTATGGATGAGTTTAAGTTTAAACTCCTCCTCTGTGTACTGCTTTTGCAGTTTCCCCTCCTCTGCAGTCTCCCCTGTGAGGCCCTCCCCTCTTTTGCGGCCTCCCCCACAAGGCACCCTCACTTCTGTGCCCTTCCCCACGAGGCACCCTCACTTCTGCGGCCTCCCAGTGAGGTATACTCCTTTTTGCAGCCTCTTCTGTGAGGCTCCCTCCCCTGAAGGACTTCATCTGTGAGGTCCCCACTGCTCTGCGGGACCCCTCCTCTGCCTTTGTAGTGGGGGTGGAAGCTGAAGCTCCAGTTTTGCCAGAAACAATGCATAAAGCATAAAGTGACTCCATTTAGGGTATCATCTCTTATTCTTTTCCATGGTTTTCCATGGTCAGGACTGACTTTGTCCTGGCCATTGTCTCAACATCCATTGCTGGGATAGCTTGTCCCGGTTGGCATTTACGGTTTGGACTCAAGGCCTGGGCACTGTCTCTGAGTCCTTCTGTTCCAGGCTAATGCTCTACTACTTAGAGTCACAATGCCACTTTCAGCCTTTGGCTGGATAGTCCTGGTTCTGTGCTGATTAGTAGGGAGATGGAGTTTTAGAAGGATTTTTTTTGTGCCCAAGATGGCTTTGAACTTTCTTACAAAAGCTCTTTTTATTTCCAGTTAAAGCAACAAGGAGATCAATGAGATGGAGGTTACCTATAACTTGTTAACAATTGACTAACAATTACTTGTCAGAGATTTTTAAAAGAAAGCCCAGTAGATGCTTTTAACCTGAGACTGATTGGCACTCTAAGTACAGCCCACTGCCTCTGGGTAGCCTGTTTAAAGTGGCTTATAGACAACATTTAACCTATAACAAATGTACAGGCCTTTTCTTGGGCCACAGCAGCATAGCCTGTTTAACACCCTGGTTTATAAAAGCATTTTCTGTCTGGCAGAGGAATGCCTACCTATGTAGGCCTTTAGACAGATCTCAATAGGAACATAATCTCAGCTTTACAAGCTTTTCAACAGATGAATTTAACCAGCTCAAAAGTTACTGCCAATTAGGACTTTGAGCAGATACAGGGGTTTTGGGATTTACATTCTACAATCTTAGCTTTTACTACCCACTATCACAGATCTCTGGAAAGTTTTGCCCAGTTACACCAACATGGGTGATAGGAATGTTTAAAAACTTATCTTTCCATGACCTTCTGGCTTGATCAATTTTTTGGAAGACAAAGCTCAAGTAACTCAGGACCTGATACCACTTTTGTCATCCAAACATTTGTTTGTAATTGCCTCTGAATGTTTTAACATTGTCAGGGTCCCTGGAGTGCCTCTTATGTTGGGATAAATACATCTTTGGCACTTTCCTTGGTCAGTCGCTGGACTTGAACTCAGGGTTGAGTGCTGTCCCTCAGCTCTCCAGCTAAGGACTAGCACTTGGCCACTTTAAACTCCAAAACAACTCAGCTTTGAGCACTCTGTTGGCAGATTAGAGATGACAATCTCACAGGGACTTTAGTCTGCCTGTGCCTGGACTGGCTTCGAACGACAGATCAATGAGTTTTTTTTTTTTTTTTTTTTTTTTTACAAACAGTCACTTTTACTCCAATTAAAAGCAACAAAGATGGTCATTGGAAGTAGTTTTATAAGCATGGTTTTACTTATTAAATTACATTTGACAAACTTGTCCTATCTTTTACTGTGGGCCTTCCGGCAACTGTTACAAAAAACTTTAGGGGCAAACCTGAATAATCCTATTTTTTTTACTTTGAAATAAACCTTTAGGAAAATTTTATCTTTTAAACTTGTCTAGGAGGCCAGCCACTCCCCACAACTTCTCAAATTTTTACAAGGGGGATGTCATATTAAATCCTTTTTGTGAAGTTATGTTAATTTGCATTTAAATGCATCATTGAAACACTGGGCTGTATATTCTTTGCCTGTAGGCTGTCCTGTGGGCAGTGAATAGAAAGAGTGGCCATATTTTTTTTCTGCAGTCTGAGTTACCTTTAGGAATTTACCTCCAATTGTAAAATAGTATAGAAATCAATTTCTATCCTTTGCTCATACACCCTGTATGGTCTAACTTCTGGCGATTAACATTTACAGAACCAAATATCTAATGTGGCTTGTGTTTTACCCTTAATTAACAGGCTTTTGGTCATGTGAGATGAAGCAAGGCCAGAGTCTGAGAGAGACTGTGGCATCTCCCAGCATGTATGGACTGTTGCACCTCCTGTTGGTAACCTGCAATATTTCTACATATACTGGTTAGAGACCTGGTTTACATTGGCTTTTGCAGGCTGGTGCCACTGGTTTAGGCAGCTGTGCCTGGGCATAGTCACTCTGCTCCCTTGATCTTAATTGAAGTTGATCGGCACACAGGGGAGAAAACAGAGAATGAAACCCTTAGCATTAGTTTACTAGCCATGGTCAGTGTACAATAGTTAACTCTTAGCATAGATGGACATAGGAATGACATAATTCACAGCCAACTTATTTACCAATTTCATTTACTTTGTAAAGGACATTGTCTTTTTTAAGTCCTTTTCCAAGGTCTTTTAAAACTGCCTGTTTTTTCTTTGGCTTAATCAGGTCACAAAGTTTTAAAGCAATTTAGATTAATTCACAGCTTCCATTGACAAAGATTTTTAGTAGGCAGAGTAACCTTGAAACCATAATCACTTACATATAGTCAAATAAGACACAGACAGACATGTTTGTGCACAGATTATAGAGCATGCTTAGATTTTAAAATAGACTTTTAAAGTTTTGAAATTTTAGTGGAACTACTTTTCTAATTATGAAGGAACCATGTGGTCAGTTTAAAATACAAAACTTTGCCAACAAGAAACCTAGTGAACAGGAGGCAATAGGAACATACACTTGGCCTAGCATAATGGCACCACAGGACAGGGGAGGGGGAAGGGGTAGTACCAAGCTGAAGTACCAAGATGCCAATTTGGCACATCCACCACTTGCTCAATGCTAGAGAGAAGATTAATACACTTTTGGTAATATCCAAACTTGTTGGCCTTTATTTCGGTGAGTTTAGACTTAAACTCACCCATTTTCTATCTAATGAGTAGAAACAAGCAATTACTGGTTACATTCTTCCAGGGCTTAACCAACGCGTTTAGCATATGAAATACTTGTGAAAGAGGTTACAAGCAGGTAATTTTGGCAAGAGGGAGAGTTTAAGGGGAGGGGGAGAGAGAGAGAGAGCTACTTGCTCAAGCACTCTCAGAAGTGGAGTTTTAAATCTGGGGCCAAATTTAACTGATGGGGAACCAACAGCCCTCCAAGGCCAGGTGGCCTTAATGTAAAGAAATTTAGTGTCCTTCCCATGGTAAGTGACCTGAAGCCATTTGCCTACAGTAGAGTGTCCTCTACAGTGCAGGTTGGCTCCTGAATAGGTGGTGGCCCCACCAGTGGAGACTGTCCTTATGTTGGTCCAAGGGGGGTCCTTGGGCCATGGTAGGCCTCTAGTGGCTAATTCTAGCACTTGGCCAAGTTTTTGGTCAGAGGATGAGGGTGGGGCTCAGTTAGCCCAGAAAGGCTCAGGTGGCCTTACCACTGATATTGGAATCAGAAACCCCGACCTCGGACAAACTTGTCACTTACCCTGGAGTGGGAATTAATTAGTGGGGCTGGATGGGCTGGTAGAGCGCTCAGTCAGGAGGAAGTTACCTTGATGGTCCTCTGGTGACTGGAGTGAAGGATCTCAGAATAGGTCCCAGGGAAGCTGGTTGAACTCCCTTCTGAGGTGCAGGGGGAGCAAATGCACTGGGGAACCTATCCCAGTATGGAGCCACCAATGAAAGAGGATCAGACACATCCATCCTATGGGACCATGCAGAGGCAGGCAGGCAAAGGAGAAAGATTATTACAAGGTTTATTAGAGGAGCCATATTTCCCCCAAGAGGGAGCACATGACCTCCATCAACATCCTGGTAGCAGAAGTTTCTGAGAGAAAAGGAAGTGAGGTAGATAGGAGTTCTGGTGGGTCTGTGTGGAGAGAGGGAGAGGCCAGTTGTATGGAGGGAACTCCAGAAATGGGAGGGGGCCCAGATGTGGGTGGAGCTGAGGACCAAAGGTGAGCAATCTACAAACTGCAGTTCAAAGCCAGTCCAGGCAGAGAAAGATTATCATCTCTAACTAGCCAGCAGAGTGCCAAAAAAGTGAGCAGAGTTGCTTTGGAGTCCGAAGTGGCAAAGCGCAATCCTTGCACTGGAGAGCTGAAAAACAGCACTCAGGCACTAAGTTCAAGTCCAGTGACCAAGGGAAATGTCAAGGTTGCATTTACCCTAACATAGAAAGAGGCACTCCTGGGACTTTGGCAATAATGTTTGGCTCTTCTAAAATTGATCAGAGCTGGAGGTCATGGCAAGCTAGTTTATAAGCATGCATAACTGGGCAAGAACTTGTCAACCATTTGTAATAGTTGGCTGTAAAAGGCTGAGGTTGTGAAATGTGGGGAATAGCTTAAATCCAAACTGCTCCGTATGTGCTTAAGACCCTAATTGGCAGTAAATTCTGGGCTGACACTAACCAAATAAATTTGTTTAAGAATAAAATATGAAATTGTTAGGACCAGATCAAAAGTAAACAGATAGGGTATTAATTAGAACAAGGAAGGAGAAAATTCAAATTTAACTGAGACAAATAAGTCCCAGGTAAGCAGAGAAACATTGGTATAAACACCAAAATAAAACAAAATTGTGGTCTGATAATTACTAAAAAGATCATTTATATCAGGATTTAGACCAAATGTTAAATTTTCAAAGATAAGGGCTTAAGTAGAGAGTTAAGCACCAGGAGCTACACTAAACATCTGTATGCCAAAGGATGGCCTGTCCCACCTAGGCTATTTGAGGAGCTAAACAATGCTTTCGCCCATTTGGGGAGGTAATGTTTTCCTAGGATTTCAAGGTAAGACTTGTCCCACCTCCAGGCCTTGAAGCTGGGTGCAATGCTCCCATCTCCAGTCTAGATACCAGGATGTCTACAGGCAGTTGTTTGGACTCAACCACCCTATTTGCCTTAATGCAATTTGTAATCACTAATTGTTAGTTCTGCTTTTATAACTTGTTTGTCAATTACAAAACTGCCACTGAACACCTACAAGTGGAACTTCTTATGGATCTTACCTTTAAACTTCCTAGACTATTTAAATCTTTTACAAACCAAAGTACTAAACAGGCTATGCTGCTATAGCCCCCCCCCCAACAGGGTCCATACAGCTATTAAAAGTTAAAAAATTATGCCTAAACTCTAGTTTGGAATAAAATGTAATTAGTAAAAAGTTGTCACCTTGACAAACTACCCCACACCATATTATAAAAGCCAGTGTACAACCAGAAAAATATTAGGGGAGTTTACTAAAGTTAGTCCCTAGGAAAACTTCTTTAATCAACCTGTGTAGACTAATGCCAACTGTTTACACACCCATAAAACATTTAAGCTTCAATTATAAAAAAAAAAAAAAAAACGAAAAAGGGGAATCCCCAAGGGAAACTTTTGCCTTCACCTTATTTAAATTTTTAAAATTTCACTCAAAGTGATCCTTTCACTAAAGCTGAAAAGCATTTTATCCCTCTAGCACCACCTCACTATCTATTCCCATATGGTTTAAAAAATTTAATCAATGAAGACTAAGACTAATGCCCCATAAGGGAAAACAGTGTTTCTATCATTCCAGATGGATCCACTGGCAACATCTGGGTCCCTTTTAGACTCATCCGACCTCCAGAGAAGCAAAAACAACACAACACAACCCTGAGGAAGAAGATCTAGTACGCAGCTTCGCAGACCTAAGCTTTAAGTCCCGAGGAAGCCATCATCCTTATCTTAAGAAAACCAGCTTGACCCCACCAACATGGGGTCAGAATAAGGTGTTGACACAAGACCGAAGCCACCCTGGTCAGTACAAAAACCCCTAGAATACCTGAATATCTGTTTTGGCCGTGATTGCACTGCTTGTGAATACATCTGCAGTGAACATGCATATTGGGCCTATGTCCCTCACCCACCATTGTTAAAATTAGTGGATTAGCTAGACCAAGGTCCGGTGGCGTATACAAATGACAGCACGTATTTTCCGCCACCATGGGATCATGCAGACCCTACTCATCCAGGTGAGGAAGGAATACCTTATATTATTTCCTTAGGATTTGAGTCTTTACCACTGTGTTTAGGGACATCACCTTGCTTACCAACCAGAAGACAGGTATGGGTACACATCTTGCCTGATGATAAGATCAACAATCATATGGGGCTATTCAGAACAAGTTCCTTAAATTTTATTGGTCAGGATCATTCTTATACAAATAAGACTGGGCAACCACCTAACCTAGTATGCCAGGACATTAATTATTGAATTGGGTTTATGTTTCTATTCAGTGGTCTCAGTGTCAAAACCCTAGAGGAAAGATTATACAGCATAATGATAACATCTCATTTATAGATTGAGGTCCTCATGGATGTTTCATTGCCAATTATTCTGAAAAGCATGTTGGTGATTGGTATACTAATAATTCTTCTGACAGTGACGTCTATACAATGGAGTTATAAATCATGTAGAACCCATTGGCTTGCTCACCTGACATGATGGAGGCCTTGTGCCTCATAGGCCACATATAAATTTCAGGGGACACTTAGGGCCTGAGCAGTGGCATTTATAAAACTTGCCACCCAATTTTATACAACTCAGAATTGGATTGGTCACTTTACTAGGGCCCATGAGGCAAATTATACATTTTACAGGAACCATTCTTCTACTGTACAGGGTTGTATTAAACTTTCCTATGTACTAGCCCACAGGGACAGTGTCAATCAATGAGAACCCACGCAGCCAGGACTCTTTACATGCTTAAATCATACTATTTCTTTTAATATGCCTTCTCAGTCTCTCCTGATATTAAGATCTCGCTTAGGGGTCTGGGTGCCTGTTAACCTCACCCGACCTTGGCAGGAGAGCCCCACTGTTGGTTTGTTGAAAGGAGTCTTCCAGCAACTGCTGAAGAGAACTAGGAGATTCCTGGGTCTGAGTGTAGCTGTGATCCTTGAAATGATTGCTATCACCATGACTGCTACGACTGCTGGAGTGGCCCTGCATTCTCCATCCAAACCAAGGACTTTGTAGAGAAGTGGCTGGACTGTCACCAGCTATGGACTCATCAGCACAATATTAAACAGGACATTGATTCCCGTCTGAACACACTGCAACACACGGTGCAGTGGATGGGAGACTAGATAATTGATCTGCAGAAACAGCTAACCTTCAAGTGTGATTAGAGCTCAATAAACTGTGCATCACTCCTACTTGATTCAACACTTCTAACATTACTTGGCAGGGACTTCACTACCACCTGCCAGTCTTGCAAGGAAATTTGACTTGGGACATCCACTAGTTACAGCAGGAAGTCATTGAGACTTTCTTGGCACAACTCCCTGGAGTGGGATATGAAGGTCTGGCTGAGGGAATTGCATCTGTGCTAAACCAATAGGACCCCCGTACCTGGTGGCACAGTTTTAAACATAGTGTTTCTACAGATCGATTGCATTATGTCTTGTCAAGATATTGCTGTCTACATTCCAAAATAGTTTCTGCAAATCCCTCCTGCAAAGGATCTCTTGCTTACAGTTGTACTTAAAAAACAAAAAAGGGGGGAGATGTCAGAGGCATCCACTGGCATAACCCCATTTGTTGCTGTTTCCACAGTGGGATCTGGGAACACGATGTGTGGTATAGGCAAGAAGGGACTACACCATGTGGGTATAGACAAAATTTATTGAAACATCACATGCTTATATACAGCACACAAGCTGGAGAAGTAAATGTTCAGTCAGGGGCAGAGAGTTAAACAGTTTTATGGGAGCACAAGCAATGAGAGTTTAAACAGAAAAAGCTAATCCTTGTCAACAAATGTGGAGCAGTTCCACTAATCAAGGTTGTAAAAGTAGGTAAAGCACAGGTGATTACACATAGGGGGAGTCTCCAGGCATTGTTCTACGTGGTTAAGTAGATGAAGCAGGAATGGTACTTTGAGCACCGGGGGCAGAACCTTTGCCCAGCATGGAGGAAGGGGTGTCCCTTCCTCCCCGAGAAGAATTGGAAGTGGTCCTGTGGCTCAGGTGGTAGGGCACTTGCTTTCAGCTGAAAAGCTGAGGGACAGCGCCCAGGCCCAGAGTTCAAGCCCCACGACCAACAAAAATAAATAAATTGGAAGGAAGGAATGCATGCCTGCATGCACCCTCAGGGCACACAGGTGCTCAGATGGGGTTTTGTAGGCCTATGCCTCCAACACCCATCTGAACCCCTCTCCTTTTGCTCCAGATCCAGCTCCCAGATCTTAGGCCGATTGGGTGGAAGGGGGCTGTGTCAGTCCTGGAGTTTTTCTCCGCCTCTGGCTGTGCCTGAGCAGCTGCAGGAGCCCTGGCCCATGCTGCACAAGGCAGCAACAACTGCTGCAGTCGCTGCTGCAAGTTTGGCCATTTGGCTCCACTCCTGCCTGGTTGCCCTGACACTGGAGGAGTCTCACTGGCTCCTTTGCTGTTTCACACTGCACCTCCAGCCTAGGGATGAGCCCAGGAAGCTCGGCGCTGGAGCCTTTGAGGCCTGAGGTCAGCCGCTGGAGGGATTTGGAGGGGCTGCCCTGCCTGCAGGGTCTGGCCTGAGGAGCCTGTGCCCCAGCCATGGCTGCTTGCTGCTTCTCACTGCTGCTCAGAAGAAGTGGCGGCAGCGCTGGCCTGTAGCCGGCTTGCTTGCTCCCTCCGAGGCTCTTACAGTAGTGTTACTGGCAGAACAATATCCCAACTGCTCTAGTACTATTTTATTGTATTTTAAAAATAAAAGACTTCATGGGCCCCATAAGTGCTTTATAAAATATGACTGGCAGACGCTATTTAAATAAATGTGAGAATTCAGGAGTTTTTTTTTTTTTTTTTATCTTCCTAAGTGATTATTTTTGTCTGTCTTGGGACTTGAACTCTGGGCCTGGGTGCTGCTGTCCCTTAGCTCTTCAGCTAAAAGCTAGCACTCTACCACTTGAGCCACAGGACCACTTAGGTTTTTTGGTGGTTTATTGGAGATAAGAGTCTCATGGTCTTTCCTGCACTGGTTGGCTTTGAACCAGATCTCAGCTTCCTGAGTGGCTAGGATTACAGGCAGGAGCCACTTGCACCCAGCTCTAAGTGATCATTTTAAAGGCTAAGCATGATAGATCACTCCTGTAGCACCATCTACTTGGGAGGCATAGATTGAGAGGACTGCAATCCAAGACCAACCCAGGCAAAAAGTGAGATCTGATCACAATCATCAAGCTGGGCTGATTCCAATAATCTCAGCTAGATGGGAGGCTGGTCCTGGGATGGGAAGAAAACAGGATGTCCTAACTTAAAAACTAAAGTACAAAAAGGCCGTGGTGTGGATTAAGAGTTAAACACCTGCCTAAGCATGAAATCCTTTGTATAAACCCTAGTACTGAGAAAAGGATGGAGGGAGGAAAGCAGGAAGGGATATAGGGGAGGGAGAGAGATGTTATTTCATTAATTTTACATTTTTCCTAACACCATTCATTTTGAGTTTCTTTTGCTCAAGACTAGCACTCTGCCACTCAAGCCTCAGTACCACTTCCAGCCTTTTCTCTTTATGTGCTACTGAGGAACCAAACCCAGGACTTCATGTATGTGCTAGGCCAGCACTCTATTACTAAGCCACATTCCCAGTCCTTCTTTTATTTTGTAAGATGAGGTTTGGTTTTGTGTTCTTCTCTTGGCATGGAACTTAGGCTAGTCTCAACCTAACTTCTGACTCAGCCTCCTAAATTCAGAGATTGCAAACATAGACCACCATGCTCAGCTCAGGATTCCTTTGAGAGAATCATCTTTTCAGAGACAGAGTTATTCTGTCTTCCTTGGATTGGATGGCCTTTTGCTTTTGGCATTGTGTTAATCCCATTTCTTGTCCTGATATATTTCTCCTCTTAGATCAATAGAAAAATTTCAGGTTCCCAACTTGAAGCCTATTGGTGTCATCCAATAATATCACAAAACTTGTGAATACCATTACCTGGCATCATGGGCATGCCAGCCAGCTAAAACTCAGCTATCAGATGGGCTTGGGCTCCAACAATGCAGGCATTTCTCTGCATAATCTGAAAACTGTCATAGATAATGTTGGTTTATTCCATCCTGTTTTCAGCTGCTTGCCATTCTGAGCTTTATATGTTTTTGCATTATTTTATTTATTTATTTATTTATTTTGAGTCATGGGCCTTGATCTCTGGGCTTGGCTTGGGTGATGTCCCTGAGCTTTTCAACTCAAGGCTAGCACTCTATGACTTGAGCCACAGAGCCACTTCTGGTTTTCTGCTAGTTTATTGGAGATAGGAGTCTCACGGACTTTCCACCCTGGGCTGGCTTTGAACCACGATCCTCAGATCTCAGACTTCTAAGTAGCTAGGATTACAGGTGTGAGCCACCTGTACCCGGCCCTGACTGAATCTTGAAAAGAGAAGACAGGAATAGGTCAAGAGACACACACTATCAAAAAGGGGATGGGAGGGATCGAGAGTCCTGACTGAGCAGTGGATCCATATAAAGTCTGATCAGACTTACTCCAAACATGAAGGAACATCTTCAGTCTGGATGTGGGATGCCTATAAACATTGTCAGGGACATGAAATGAGCAGGGTTGGGATGAGGGTTTTAGGGAGCACTGTGGGATGAAGTGTCATTAAAAACTCTCAGCTCTGGGGCTGGGAAGTTGGCTCAGTGGTAGAGCGCTTGCCTTGCATGCCTGAGGCCCTGGGTTCGATTCTTCAGCACCACATAAGCAAAATAGAATAAGCCGGAAGTGGCGCTCTGGCTCAAGTGGTAGAGCACTAGCCTTGAGCTGAAGAGCTGAGGGACAGGGCACAGGCCCAGAGTTCAGGCCCCACAACCGGACCCTCCCCCCCAAAAAAATAACCTCTCAGTTCTGACAGCACAGATCAGGTGTATGTCTTGGGAGTCCCCTGTTGTGCTGTGGCAATGCTCTTCCTGTGTATGTCTGCCTAGAGGGGGAGGTGTTTGCTCCTTATTTGTCATTAATTCTAGAGGACAGAGGAGCCCCATGAGTCCAGTAAACAGATGCTTTCTGGCAGCTTCTCACAGTGTTTCCTCCAGGCAGCACCAGGCTCTTTACTTGCTCTGATGAGGCAGCTGCATATGGGTCTGCAGGAATTTCTTGTCAAGAAATTAGAGAGTCATTCATTCATTACTCTAGAACAAAGAATGGCAATGCCTAACTATAGGTTGCTTTGTTATTCCAATGTGTGTGCTACTGGCACTGGCTTGTCTCTTCAGTCTGCATAGGCTCAGGACAATACTATAGTCAGCTCTGACACACCAGCTTACACCCAGTCACTACTCAGAATGTGATGTCAAAGCTACGGTAATAGATGACAAGGCTGTTTAAGTCAGAATAATATCACAGCAGAATGCACTATGATATCTTTTTGCTCCTCTGATTTAACAGCTTCTAAGCTAGTGTTTCCTGGCTTCCTATCCTTGTGGCCTAGTATGAGAGCCATCTAGGTTGATGCAATGCATCAGCCAGGAGAAGGGTGTCTATAGTCAGAGTATGACACAAAAAATAGCATCTGTGGTGGAGGTTAGACTTGGTGTTGGATTATAATTAAGCGCTTGCTGCAAAGCTGGGAACCATGGAAATGGACTGCCATTGTGAAATGGACATGGGATAATTTAGGAGACAACAAGGATCTGAGTAGCTCTCACCTGTAATCCTAGCTACTCAGGATGCTGTGATCTGAGTACTGAGGTTCAGAGACAACCTAGGCACAAATATCAGATAGTTACTTTCTTCTAATTAACTAGCAAAAACTGGAACTAGAGCTGTGGCTGAAGTACTTACTAGCCATAAGAAAAAGAGCTAAGGGTCAGCACTGAGCACATGCTAGCATGAAAAAAATGAGAAAGATTTAAGAAGGGAAATTACAAGAAACTTACTGTGAACAATTAGACCTCTAATTATCTTTCTTTTTATTAGCAAGTATTGGTTGTACAAGAAGGAGGTTGTGAAGTTCCCATACATGTATACAATGTATCACAGTCATACCCCCTCCATAACCTACCCAGTCTTATTTCCAGTTAACACTAAAAAGCCAGAAGCAGTGAGGTAGCTCAAGTGGAAGGGTCCCAGCCTTGAGCAAAAAACTGAAGTGACATTACCAGGTCCTGAGTTGAAGCCCTAGTACAAGGACCACCACACCCAACAAAAATAAAACATTCCATGGGAATGAATGCAGATCTTGTAACATACAACTACAGAAAATAGTAATGTCTGGCATTGAGCTTCCTTAAATTATAAATAACATGAGGAAACTGTTAGGTTTTTAAAAAGAGGTAGCCGAGTAAGGACTGCACCAGCACGCACGTGGTATTCAGGTAAGGGGTAGTAGACCTGCTGGGACCAGGCAAGGTTGGCACTCCACGTGGCTGGGAAAGGCCTGGGAATGAGAGAGAGCTGGGAAGAGAGGAAAGAGAGAGAAAAAAGAGCCAGAAAAGAGCAGAGAGAGGGGTAAGAACAGTAGCACTCACGTGGTATTCAGGTTAAGGGGTAGACCTGCTGGGACCAGGCAAGGTTGGCACTCCACGTGGCTGGGAAAGAGAGAGAGCAAGAAAAGAGCAGCAAGAGGAAGAGAAGAAGAGCAAGAGCAAGAGCAAGAGCAAGAGCAAGAGCAAGAGCAAGAGCAAGAGCAAGAGCAAGAGCAAGAGCAAGAGCAAGAGCAAGAGAGCGTCTGGGCCTGGGTTAGGCCTTATGTAGGGTATGGGCGGGGAAAGGTGTGGCCACATCAAATTCAGATGTGACCTCAGCGGATGCAGATGTGACCTCTTCCAGGTATCCCAGTTGCCTAGGTAACGCAGGTACTGGGTGGAGACTTTGCTGCGAGGAGGGTGGAGTCTGCTGGCCATCCAGGAGCGGACCTTACATTCCAGCCTTTTAATAATCATGAAATAGGGCGAGGATTCTCTATGGCTACTTCCTTCTGACAAGGGGCGTCGACAATAGGGGTAAAAGGCTGGAATTTGGTCTCCTCCCAGAGAAGGCAGTGAGCAGCAGCTGTCCCTTGGTGGCGTGAGTCCTTAGATGAAATCTGGAGACGTCTCATGAGCATTGAGGGGCTGGAAAAAAATACTAGAGAGCAAATAAATGGCAAGAGGAAGGACTTGGGCTGAAAATGTTGTTAGAAATGTCCCTAGTTACTTCTGACATCTGGCAACTAGGTAGAGAAGTCAAGTGACAAAGGCAAGAATATAAATTCCTGTTCAGTTAATAGGTAGACAGGTATAGACACTGGCTGGGTAGGCTTCTTACTTCTACTGACCTCCAGGCTCAGGTTAATTTTGAAAGGGCAGGCACAAAGTAGCTGATGTGACATCATCTCCTCTTACTCCTTTCCACGTTCCCTTGTTCCCCAGACTGGCTGAGTCTAGGTGCTCGTTGCTGGGATGGCTTGTCCCAGTTGGTATTCAAGATTTGAACTCAAGGCCTGGGCACTGTCCCTGAGCACTTCTGCTCAAGGCTAGCACTGAACCACTTTGAGTTATAGTGCCACTAGTATTCAAGGAGGTTTGAACTCAAGGCCTGGGCATTGTCCCTGAGCACTTCTGCTCAAGGCTAGCAGTGAACCACTTTGAGTTATAGTACCACTTGCAGAGTTTAGCTGGGAGACGGAGTCTAAGGAATTTTTTAGCCCGAGCTGGCTTTGAACTGAAATCTTTGCCACAAAAGCCCTTTATTATTTCCAATTAAAGCAACAAGGAGATCAAGTAGAATAAGTAGAGCTTACCTGGTTCTTATCAAGAATTGCCAACAAATATTCTGAAATGACAAAACTCATTAGATGTGATGAGAATTTTAGCACAGATATACCCAGTATTTTATTTTATTTTATTTTATTTTTAATTTAATTTTATTTTATTTGAGAACATACTGTACAGAGGGGCAACAATTACATGGGCAGGATAATGCATACATTTCTTACCAAGCATTGCAGCCTCCTCCTTTGTTTACCCTTCACCTCCCTTCCCAGCCTCCCCCCTCCCCCCACCCAATTATACCCCCCTCCCCCCCCACACCGACATTGTAAAGTTGGTTTTGACATGACATTTTATACCCAGTATTTTAGAACCACGTAGTCAGTAGTAGAATACACAACACAAAACAAAAAAGGCAAAACTTAAAACCTAAAATTTCGACAACGTTTAGACATCTTTGCTAACAAAGCATATCAGCTGGTTGGGCCTCCATTACCAGGGCCTGTGAAAAGAGCAACTTGTTAGCAAGGCACCTTAGAATAGATGGAGTAGTAAACTTAGTGGAAGGTTAAGGGTCAGATGGGGCCAAACCCTTAAGCCACCACGTGGCCAAGATGGCGAATTCAAGATGGCGAATCTCTGAAAGAATGCAAAGAAAGCCTGAATAGATTAAGCCTACATTGGCTAGCCTTTGAGAGGGAACCTAGAGGGGGGGGGGGGGGTCCCTGGGACCCAGCCTGCGTCGCACTCTTCAAGGCACAGGCCAAAAAGTTATAAATAAAAAAAAGGGTAGAAAGTTGCCCATGAATGGCAGAGAGAGAGCAAAGAGAGCCCGAAAGTAAACAGACTTCTGATCATTTACCATTGCAGTAGCAAAAACTGTGTACTTCTGAGAACGGCATAAAAATGAGGCTCTCTGGCTTTCCAGGGAGCGCAGGAGACATTTCAAAGGGGCTTCACGGCTTGGGCGTGATTCGCAGCACCCGATTAATGAGTAGGAGAGTCAGTCTGGTGAGTGAGGGAGAGCTGACCAGGCAGAAACGGCGTCCCGACATCCCCCAGAACCCTCTAGAGACAGCAAAAGAGAACCTTAGAGAGTAGATTCACTCACCAGAGTAGAGAAGTGGTGTGGACGTGGATGTGAAGGCAGCAATGGTATCAATGCATTGATTCCGCCGCAGACAGATGGGTTTGCAAAAGGCCATCAGAGCAAAAAGGGAAGAACAAAAAAAATGAAAAAAGAGGCAAAAAACAGAGAAATCCCAGCTATCCTGACTATAAGCCTTTATCTGAGTCACGGTACCATTTATGTTAGGTTTCTAAAAAGAGGTAAGCCGAGTAAGAACAGCACCAGCACGCACGTGGTATTCAGGTAAGGGGTAGTAGCCCTGCTGGGACCAGGCAAGGTTGGCACTCCACGTGGCTGGGAAAGGCCTGGGAATGAGAGAGAGCTGGGAAGAGAGGAAAGAGAGAGAGAGAAAAGAGCCAGAAAAGAGCAGAGAGAGGGGTAAGAACAGTAGCACTCACGTGGTATTCAGGTTAAGGGGTAGACCTGCTGGGACCAGGCAAGGTTGGCACTCCATGTGGCTGGGAAAGAGAGAGAGCAAGAAAAGAGCAGCAAGAGCAAGAGCAAATGCAAGAGCAAGAGCAAAAGAGCAAGAGCAAAAGAGCAAGAGCAAGAGCAAGAGCAAGAGCAAGAGGATCAAGAGCAAGAGCAAGAGCAAGAGCAAGAGCAAGAGGAGCAAGAGCAAGAGCAAGAGCAAGAGCAAGAGCAAGAGCAAGAGCAAGAGCAAGAGCAAGAGCAAGAGCAAGAGCAAGAGCAAGAGCGCGTCTGGGCCTGGGTTAGGCCTTATGTAGGGTATGGGCGGGGAAAGGTGTGGCCACATCAAATTCAGATGTGACCTCAGCGGATGCAGATGTGACCCCTTCCAGGTATCCTAGTTGCCTAGGTAACGCAGGTACTGGGTGCTGCAAGGAGGGTGGAGTCTGCTGGCCATCCAGGAGCGGACCTTACAGAAACAAAGGTCCAAAGTCTTTTTGAATAGCATTTTATTTTCTGAGGATAACAGAATAACAAGACATTGTTATTGTCTGTTCTGTCACATGGTGTTAGATATAAGTATGGGATACTCTGCAGGAAGAACCTCTGTGCAACTTCTGAGGAAACAGAAGTTGGCTGTTCTTTTAAGGGTGAAGGAAATACTTTGTATCTTTTGATGGCTGTGAATCTATGGGAAATCATCAACCTATTAAAAAAACTAGATATAGTTATAGAATTATATCATCTTATAATAAGAAAGGTCATTAAAGGCACTTTAAAACTAAACAAAGAGGGGCTGGGAAGGTGTCTGAATGGTAGAGTGCTTGCCTCACATGCATGAGGCCCTGGGTTCAATTCCTCAGAACCACATAAGCAGAAAAGCAGAAAGTGGTACTGTGGCTCAAGTGGTAGAGCACTAGCCTTGAGCTGAAAAGCTGAGGGACAGCTCCCAGGCCATTTGTTCAGACCCCATGGCCAACAAAATACATACATACATACATACATACATACATACATACTTACATAAACTAAGAATAAGAACTTTAAAAGAGTAAATTAATAGAAATTGAATCTAACTTAAATAGAATCTACAAATTTATACTGTTAAATTCATTGAGTACTTAAACAAATGGGGAAATTCAATTCTTTTTGTTAGATTGTTAACTGAAGAATATAATTTGAGTGAGGGAATTTTGTGTAGATGCCTATTACATATCATCTAATAGAAATGCCATGTAAGCCAGAACACATAAGCCTCCCACAGGACATAGTGCTGTCTGAAAATGAACTCATGGAAAAATGGTACAAAACCTCGTTCAGAAGTCATACTAAAATTTTTCTGTGTATATGCTGATCCTGGGGTTACAACTGAGGGCTTGGGTGCTGTCTTTGAGCTAATTTTGCTCAAGACTAATGCTGTGCCACTTGAGTCACAGCACCACTTCCAGGAGTGTTTTAGTAGTTTTTTGGAGATGAGTCTCATGGACTTTCTTTCATGGGCTGGCTTCAAACATTGGTCCTCAGATCTCCACCTCCTGAGCAGCTAAGGCTATAGGCATGATCCAGCAGTGCTGGGCTCCCAACTGACAATTTTCTCTCAAGAAATATCACTTCACACTGAAATAGTGAATCCAAATAGCTCATAATGGAACAAGGAATAATATTTCCAGAGCAACCTGTAGTGGATCTATTCACATATACTGTGACAGATACCAAATGTTCCCAAATCAAATCTACCCTAACCATTTTTCTCTCATAGACCCTTCTTAAAGCAATTTCAGCAGGTTTTGTTAGTTTGTTTTGTGCTTATTCTAGGTCTTGAACTCGGGGCCTGAGTACCATATCTATGCTCCTTTTGCTTAATCTTAGCATGCTACCACATGAGCTACAACCCATTTCCTTTCTTTTGGTAGTTTTTTGGAGATAAGACTCACTGATTTTTCCTGCTTACAACCTTCTGAATAGATAGGATTAAAGTTGTGAGCCACTTTCCCCCACCTTCATTGTTTACTTTTGTAGGAGCACATAAAGTACTTCCACCACATTTGTCCATTTGCCCTTCCCCTCAATGCTACCCCCACCAAAAACCTTATAATAGCTTTCTTAATCCCTTGATTAAAGTAAACTAAGCAAAGAGATAATTAAAAATGATATGGTATATCTTAGGTTGCCTTGATCTTAGCAGAATATCACTTCAAGTTAAAAACTGATTAACAAAAATTAAAGAAAAATACCGAGGAGACTCAAAATTGAACAAAGTAAATCCTAATCTTCAAGTTTCAGGTCTCCAAGTAAAAGGAAAGCAGAAACTGTTGTTGGAGTTCCAGGTAACCAGTGAGGCTTGATAGTCAAATGTGATGTGTGATCCTGAAGTCTGAGGGGAGTATGAGCAGTACTAATGTATAAGTGTTTAAAATCCCTCACTTCAATGGTTATGCTGGGGTGAAGTTGAGAATGTCCTTGTTCAAGGTTTTGGGTATCATCATATTTATGACTTCATGAAATCCCTTAACATCATGATGCCTCTTCCTGAAAATTCATTGAGCAATCCTAGCTACTCAGAAGGCTGAGATCTGAGCATCATGGTTCAGTTATCTCCAATTAATCACCAAAAAGATGGAAGTGGAGCTGCAGCTCAAGTGGAAAATCACTAACCTTGAGGGGGAAAAGGAGCAAACAAGAACAGATTCTAAGCCCTGAGTTCAAGCCCTAGGAGTGGGGATGGGGGGAGTTTGATTGAGAAGGAAGACAAAAGACAGTCAAAGCCAAGAGTAAAGTAGGTCCTAAGAGTTCAGAGATTACAACCTAGAATGCCTTTAACCAAGGATGCTTGTCTTAGTTGGGTTTTTCTTATTGTGATTTTTTATAGGCAAACAGCATTGAATTGGAGAAAAAAATAGCTTTCTCAACCTAAACAAAATGTCAAAATGAAGAAAAAGCCTATCTTGCGCAAGCCTATAAGGCAGGAGTTACTTGAGGGGAATGAAGAAAGCCTAAAGAAGAGCTCAGCATCCCAGAGAATGGTGTGTCAGACCAGGAAGGCAAAGAGGAGGACCAGGAGCTAGAATCATCATGTGACCTCAATTCTGTGGATATGTGCAGAGTCATGTGTTCACTCACTAACTCTTAGGATTTTGTCATGGCTAGGACACTAAACTCGCTCCTTACTCAAATTTTCCCTTTCATCTGCTTGATCTCAAAACTTCTTAACTTGGGCGGCATTTTTTGTGCTTTTGAAAATTTTATTATTTCTCAAAAACAGCCTTTGAAGTGTTAAAAGGATATCTGGGTGAATAAAGTGGAAATATTCGAGTTTTGTTAAAAAAAATGAATGAACTGAGGCAGTTGGAAGACCATGGGAAGAGGTGTAATAAGAATAGTCTCTTCCGTGGGAAAAGTCCTAGCAGTTTTACCTTCAGCTCCATCTATAAGAAACCATTAACATTCTCTATTAGTAGAGTTATTATTTGTATAATTAAATTTGCAATTGGCACTTGATGATCCAAATATTAAGTACCATGTCCCCTGAGCAAAGTTTAGGTTGTCTGATATAAAGTTGAAGAGCCTACAAGTTTAAATTTTTCTTTAATATAATAAGTAACAGACTATTTTTCAAAATCTACTTGGTATGGCGAACTTGAATTGCTAGGCCTGGTAATACTTTTCATTGTAGGAACAACTAGTTTTTCTACATAGCTCTTACCCTATACCCTGATGCCCTACTCTGCTTTGTTAGCCTTGTCCAATACTTTGGGATGTAGTCCTTTGGTTTATTTTTATCATTCTAAAGCTAGTCTCTATCATCATAGATATGTCAGAATTGGCATGTTGGTCTAAATATCTGGGAATAAATCTATTTCTTCCACTGTTCTCCCCACAGATATCTTTAGGTAGAAAAATGTTGTTTCCTGCTCTTTGCCTTAGCACCATCTTCCTAGAAAAAACAGCACCATGAGAGCCAAGTAGAGGAAGCGAATGTGCAGGCTGAAGGGCCAAAGAAGAAAGATGAGGCAGAGGTCTAAGTAAACCAGTCTGTGCACCCATCGAGGCCAGAGGAGCAGGACGAATAAGGAATGCCACAGGCTGGGACGCTGAGATGTTGGACTGCATGCCGCTGTGATTTCCCAGTGGATCCAGAACTTTCATTGCCAAGATCATCTCTGAAAGACACACCTTGCTCATAACCAAGCATCCCCTGATGGTCCTGTGCCCCGGACCTGTGACATTCTGGACTAGTTCTGTTCATAGTTGTGGCCAAGTGTGACACATGTACAATAAACCATCTCTTTTGCTGTGGCAAGAAAAAAAAGGAAAGAAAAATGTTGTTTCCTTATTGAAAATTCACCCATTTCAAATATTTTGTGGAAGTTTCTTTTTTGTTTTTTTGTTTTTTTTTTTGTTTTTTGGATTTTGTTTTTGGTTTGTCAGTCATGGGACTTTAATTCTGGGCCTAAGCACCGTCCCTCGTTCTTCAGCTCAAGGTTAGCACTCTACCACTTGAGCCACAGTGCCACTTCTGGTTTTCTGAGTAGTTTATTGAGATAAGAGTCTCAGGGACTTTCCTGCCTGGGCTGGCTTTGAACCATGATCCTCAGATCTCAACCTCTTCAGTAGCTAGGATTGAAGGCTTGAGCCACCGGTATCTGGCTGGAAGAGTTTTATATGTGGATTTATGGAGGGGTGTATTTGTTTTCTACTTTTCAAACCATTATTTAATGACCATTATTTTGGTATTGAGCAATTTTCTTATTTTAATTTGGGGCATTGATTTATTTTGTTTTGTTTTTGCCCATAATGGTATTTGAAATCAGGGTCTCATACTCACCTTACTTGAACCACTGCTCAAGTCCAGCTCTTTGCTTGTTGAAGATGGAGTTGCAGACTTTTCTGCCTGGCCTGGCTTTGAATCACCATTCTCCAGATCTTAGCCTCCTAATTGAATTTTATGTGTTCAATAGTGTGGAATGTAAGCCAGGCATGGGAAGCTCACAGCTATAATTCTAGCTACTCAGGAGACTGAGGTGTGAAGCCAATCCCAAACATAAAAGTTCACAAGTCTCTCAGCTCTAACAAACTTCTCAGAAAAGGCTAGCAGTGGTGCCATGGCTCAGGTGGTAGAATGCTAGCTTTGAGCAGAAGAAGTTCAAGGACAGCACCTAGTCCCGGAGTTCAAGCCTCTGCCTGTTGGGGTGGGGGGCAGAAGAGTGGGTTTCAAACAGTCAAATGGAAACTCTTCTTCCCAACTTTTCATGACCAGTCTTCCCTCTCCTCCTTCATAAAGGCCACAGTATTACAGGTTTTCTACCAGAGGCATAGAAACTGGTAATATTAAGTGCTTTTTGTTTTACATTCAATTCACTTTGGAACTTTAAAAAACTTCTATAACTTATAATAAAGATTTATACTACTGAAAATTAACTGATTTTTTGAAAAGCATAGAAAAAAATCTTTGTCAAGGGTCCCAGTGAATACTAAGGAACATTATTGGGAAATTTTTACTTGGTTGCTTGTCTGTTGCATCATTTAAACACATGTGGAATTTGGGGTTTTTCAATATTTTACCACCAAATCTTCAACAAACTACATTGCCTCATTGGATTTTTCTTCAAAAGTTATAAAATATTTTGACATGTTTTTGGTTTGGTCTTTTGGGGATTTTGGCTTTTGGAGTGCTAGTGGGCCAGTATGTAGGCTTGAACGGAGGTCTGGTATCTTGCTTAGATTATTTTGTTCAATGCAGTCACTGTGTCATTTAAGTCAGATTTCCACTTCTGGCTTTTTGCTACTTAATTGAAATAAGAATCTTGAGGATTTGTTTCCTTGGGTTGGCATCAAACTGTGATCTTCAGGCCCCACCTTCATGAGCAGCTGAAATTACAAGTATGAGCCAAACCCTGCATATATTGTAGTACCTATAAAACCAAAAGATGGACAAAATTCTGAAGCAAGTGTGTATGATATGTATTTTACATAATTATATAGAAAAATATAACCATGTAAGTTTGTGTGTGTGTGTGTGTGTGTGTGTGTGTGTGTGTGTGTTTGTGATTTTAAATGTGTAGAGGGAAATGAAGATGTATTGAGGAAAGATTTCACTTAGGGTTTTTCACAGACTGGGTTACAATACAGTCATCATCCCATCCATCTGCATCCTTCCCTAAGATATGCACATCCTGTGGTGGTATTATGGTTATTTTTTGTGTGTGAGCACCACTACCGGGGCTTGGATTCAGGGCCTGGATGTTGTCCCTTAACTTTTGTTGTTGTTGCAAGGCTGGTAGTCTGCCTTTTGAACCACAGCTCAGCTTTCTGTCTTTTGCTGGTTAATTGGAGGTAAGGGTCTTTTTGCATGGGTTGGCTTTGAACTGGGATCCTAAGATCTCAGCCTTCTGAGTAGCTAGGATTACAGGCCTGAGCCTCCAGTGTCTAGCTTTTCATTATTACTTTTACAGCCTACATACTCATACACATCCCTTGCATCCAAAAATCTGACAGTTCAGGCTAACTGACAAGACGTGAGGAAAGATGGCTGAGTGGATACGTTTCCAAATGGGCATCTAGCCATATTAATATCATTTTGGTAGGTAACTTATCCTTTAGTGAGCACATATTTCCTCTTTCACTCTTTCTTTAGAAGTCAGTGAAATGTTTTTGATATATCTTTCAAATATTATCTCCCAAACAGGAGATAATATTTTAATATATTTGACAATATTTCAGATGGGGGGTCTTGGTTGTCTGAAGCTCTGTGGGAAGAAGGCATCCAGGTGGGCTGTGAGCACAGAGCTGATGTTTCCAATCTGCTGGTTGCAGAGAAAGAGGTTTTCTTCCTGGGCAGGCTTTGAATCCATACCCTCTGCTTTCAGGCTTTTGAGGATTACAAGCATAAAGCACCACCAACTGGCTCATTTTAGAAGCCTTAGTTGCTTTTCATCCATCCCTTTTTTCCTGCAAGGTTGATGTAGGCAGCCTGGTTGTACCTCATGATAAAGTGATTTTTATAATACTTTGCCTCTGCCATTTCTGAAACTTATTTCCTCAGTACTGGGTATATGAAGTTGATCTAAACCCATTTTCCTTCTGAGATGTTAGGTAGCTTATTTAAATCATTTATCCTTTGCTTTGGCAAAGCAATCAAGATGTTTCTGTAAAACCCAATTTCATGAGAGAATTATAGTTAGAAATTATCATATACACACTTCAGTATAGTCTATGCTTTTTTATTGATTTATTGATTTATTTATTTAGGTCAGTCATGGGGCTTGAACTCTGGGCCTAAGCGCTTTCCTTAAGCTCTTCAGCTCAAGGCTAGTGCTCCACCTCTTGAGCTACAGCACCACTTCCAGTTTTCTGATGGTTTATTGGAGATAAGAGTTTCACGGAGTTACCTTCCCAGGCTGGTTTTAAACCATGATCCCCAGATCTCAGCCTCCTAAGTAGCTAGGATTACAGGCGTGAGCCACAAGTGCCCGGCAGTCTCTGATTTTATAAACTTATAAGATTGGGTGGAAGAATGGTGATTGTTGAATTAATTTAGTAATTATTCTATAGATTTTAATCCTTAAGGCTTATTAACTCAAAAAGGGATTAAATACATTCAGAATAGTGGGATGTGGCAAGTACTGATTTGATGTATGTGGACAAATGATCAGATTTCTTATGATTACTAAAAAGATTTCTTCAAATTTCCAGTGGGAAGCTGCTGTGCTAACTGGGAGAAGACAGTGGTGATGCTGGAGCTCTGAAAACTGGCTATGAAGCAGAATTTCAGAGGAGAGCATTTGTTAAGGATATAATTTCCAAGGCTCATACCAAATATATTGAACTAGATTGCTCAATGATGAACAACGGGGCACATTTTGTTTGTTGGTTTGTCTTGTGAAGATTTAAATTTTGAGCCTGGGTACTGTCCCTTAGTGTTTTTTGTTCTAGGCTAATGTTCTACCTCTTGAACCACAGCATCACTTTCAGATTTTTGGTGGTTAATTGAAAGTCAGTATTACCAAATTTCCTCTTTGGGCTTGCTTCAAACCTCATCCTCAGATATTGGCCTTGGGGGTAGTTAGGATTCCAGGTATGAGCCACCAGTACCCGGCTAAAATCACATTTTAAAAGTATTCTCTAGGTTAGTCTGGTGTGTCTGGTTACAATTTGAGAACATTGGTTCCGGTGGGTCATGTCAGATTTAGAATAAAATCAGAACTTTTCTTCCTGTAACAAATAGCACACAATATCTAATTTATTCCTGTCTTCATCTCTGATCTCTTTCTTCTTCATTGTACCAGTCCTTCCTTGTTCCATGAGCCTCAGCATGTCAGTGCTGTCTTCCTTTTCTTAAACAAGTCAGGTCCGTTCCCACCATTGGGGATGTACTTGCTGTTCTTGCTACCTGGAACATCTGCTCCTAGAAAATTGCATGGATGATGGCCCTGCTTTCAGATCAAATGTCCCCTCCTCAGGGATGTCTCTTCCTATCCCCACTGTGAAGTTGTACCCACAATACCACCAATGTCATGCCTCTGATTTATAGAAATTGTGATTATGATTTCTGGTTTTCTTCTCAGCATGAAATAGGCATGGAGGCAGCCACATTCACTTCTTTTTCTCCAACCCCTGCAACAGTGCCTGGTCTTTAGTGCTCAGGAGCCTTAGCATGGGAATGAGCCTGACCCAGCTCAAGTAATCCTAGTTACCAGTCAGGACAGCTCATCAAGCTGTAGCCTGGTGTCTAGCAGTCATTTCCTCTCATGCTTTGTGCCTCTCTATGTAGCTGAGTCCACCTCAGGGCCAGATCAGTGCCTGAAATTTATCTGCTGCCATGGCAAAAGTATCTGTGATGTCATAGAAGTTATGGCCATTGTTTTGTGAAGCTGTGAGGACACCCACCCCCATAAAAGGTCACCCAGACAGGGATCTCCCATGCCCAGGAGTACATTCAAAAGTTCAACAACCAAACCATCCCTCACTCCCTGATGCACTCAGTGTGTTTCCATTCTTTAAAAAAAAAAAAGAAAAGAAAAATTCAAGACATGCCTTTGATGATTTGTCACAGAATTATTGAAACATAGTATATAATTTTATGTGAGTATTTGTAAGACTTTGTCCATCTCTGGAGCCATTGGCATATTTATATGTGTTTGCAGCTTGGGAACAAAAATAAGCTTTAATTCAGCATAGTCAGAGACTATAGTTCAGAAGGCTCTTTTGAGACCCTTTTGGAGGGAATGCTAGCTTTCCATCTACAGGTGGCCATCTTGGTACAGGAATTGAGTAGATTGTCATAGGATAAGAAGCTTGTCCTAATTTCTACTGACTTTCCTCTGGGGTCAGGGAGGGTGATCCCTGTGTTTGCTATCCTGGAGGGGCCCAGACTTCCTCTCAAAGTCTAATGTCATGATGGTAAAAGAGGCTAAAACTCAGAACCCACCTTCCTATACAACTAGGGTTATAGGCCTGGACCTTGTACATACAACTCATAGCCCTTTTTTGGTACATAATGTGGTCAACTTAATTATATTCACTTCATAGATAGATGCACAAATGTATATACACATGTATTTATTCATCTGTTTATAAACAGTGTTATATCTACACACACAAATATATATTTATATAATTATAATCAAAGTTATATCACCACTTTCCCCAATAATGTTTTACACTAGTTTGTGAAAAAATACCCTTGAGACTAAAAATGTTAAATGCTCTCATAGTTTGAAAAAATCATATTCAATCTTATATAATATATTATATATAATATAGTGTAAAGAATATAACATGTATTTACATATAACTAATTTAATTATGGATTTCCTTCCTGATTAATTATGGAACCATGTAGACAATGATAATTGTCTAAATCTAAATCTATTTTACTGTTGTCAGGAAATACATTATTATAATAAGGCTTGCAAAATTCACATTGGTGAGTTACAAAGTTTCAATAATTAAAATATACAACTAGGATGATGATAAAAACAAAATAATAGAAAAAGGAAGAATGGGAGCTTGTGGAAAGAAAAAAACCTCCACAACCCAAACCTCGACAACCCATGCCTTTTTTCCCCAAAATCTTTAGAGACTTAATATATTGGAATCAACACTTACAGGCACTACCCAAACAGAAAACAATCACGAATTTAGTATTCAGCTATTCTAGTCTCAATCCATGCCTTGTGTCAGACAAGCAAGTATTCATCATCAATCTCCTTTTTTTAAAAAAAAATTCATGTGTATGAATCTTCTCCATTAACAATTTGATATACCAGAATTTGTTCAGAGTAGGTACTTGTGGCTCACACCTGTACTCCTAGCTACTCAAGACTGACATGGAAGGAAAACATTTGGATTGTCATTCTTTAATGACAGAAGGGAAGCTCAGATGTGTTTAGTATGTAAAAGACCCTTAGTTCATTACTCAGAAGCATAATAAAGAAATGGAAAGGAAGAAAAAGGGCAGAAATATATGTATATGTTCCATTGGGTAGGTGTGTGTACATATGTGTCTGTCTATATGTACATAGGCATACATATCCTTTAAAATGTGAATTGTATTGAATGTTTCCATTTTAATCCCCCTTTCTATCCTCTCCCTGCCCTGTACCTGCCATTACCTCTGATTTCACTGTTAGTTCCCTACTTTTGTCCATCTGGAGTCTGTCCAACCGCTTTTCTGGTGGACCTCTTGATATCAATCATTCATTTTCCTAAATTTTACAGATATGACATGCAATGTAACTATTTTAGAAATTATAGTGAGGGACAACTTCAAAAAATCAATTTAATGTATGCTGGAGACTCACCTGTAATCTAAGTTCTGAGGATGCTAGGATTCAAAGTCAGCCAGGACAGAAAAGCCTGTATAACTCCATCATAGTCACTTAATCAGTCAAAAAACAGGAAATGGAGCAACAGCCAAATTGTAAAAAAAAAAAAAAAAAAAAAAAAAAAAAAAAAAAAAAAAAAAAAAAAGTACTGTAAACCGAAGAAGAATCTTATAAGAAAAGCAACATATGCTGACCTCTGCAATTATGGAGTTGGGAGCATTTTCTGAGCATCCAAGACTTGAGTTCTAATCCCAGTACCAGAGCAACAACATCTACAAAAACCATTTTCTATTACCAAAATAGTCCTGACAATTAATAACCTAAGTTGGTAATGTGTATTTAGTCCAGACGATGCTTATCCAGACTCAAGGGTAAACAGACTGAATTAGGAAAATTGAGACAGAACTGGAGCTAAGGAAATAATACAAAAATAAAGGACTAAAATCTGAAATTAACATTTAAACAAAATTATAGCAGTTTGAACAAGAAAAAGATATTTTTTATGAATAATGGGGTTTTGTGTTTTCTTCTGACCAAGGACTTGTACTCAATGCCTGTGTGCCGTCCATTAGCTTTTTTGCTCAAGACAAGCACTCTAGTCCTTAAACCACAGCTCCACTTCCAGCTTTTTTTTTGGATGGTTAGAGCAGATTATTTCTGCCCAGGCTGGCTTTCAATTGTAATCTTCAGAGCTCATCCTGGTATCTAAGACTGCAGGTGTGAACCACAAGCACCTGGCTGGAATAATAGTTTGAAAGATTCAGTTTTAGAAGAGTTGGAAGACTAAGCCAAGTGAGCAGGTATGCTGAAGCCAAGAAGCTAGAGGCTAGAGGTGTGTAATACTTTTATTATTTGTTCTGATGTAGGAGAAATTATCTTCAGATTGTTTTGATCCTGGACAAAAACACTGTGGAAAAAATATCCAATGATGTAAGGAATTTTGTGTTCTCAATTTGGGAATCACTGAGAGAGAGAAAAAAATAATAAGCTGTCCTGGCATAGAGCTCAGAAGTTTAAGTTGACTAGGCAAGTATTCTATTACTTGACCCCTGCCCTAGGCAGGTGGTTTTCAGTTAATTTTCAGACGAGGTGTTCAGTTTTTGCCCTGGGATGGCATTCAGATTTGCCTTTTCAAAAGCTGTGGTTGATTATCAGTATGCAGCTCTACTACCAGATTTACAAACCAACAATTATATAAATGGAACAGTTGTGGAAACAGAAGTAGAAATGTAGAAGTCCTGTAAAACTTTGTGTTCCTTGGAAATGGAGATATAGATGATGGAGAGCTAATATGTTATAGAAATCTTGCCCATGTAATTGTAACCCCTCTGTACAGTATTTTCACAATAAATTAAAAAAAAAGAAATTTGAATCTCTGGACTCAGAGCCTATAGCACAATTGAACATTACTTTAGTAGGTCATAAATGTCTGATTTCTACTCCCAAAATGACAATAAATACCACCCAGGATATTAAATTGCCTCAAACTGGCAAATTTCTTTGCTTGTCACATTTAAGTCAGGCTTCAAAACTTTTTTAGGACCTCGTTATATGATTTTGTAGAAACTCAGATTTTTCCAAATATCACTGGCTGGGCACTTATTGATTCCCCTGAACATAGACTGGGGGCATTTTCCATTAGCCCCATGGGTAATACTTTATCCTGCACAACAAAACAAGTGCTGATTTGACTAGTTTGGAGCCGATCTAGGTGGATTCTAAACATCAATGGAAGTCATTCTGGATCATGTTCTTCCTTGGTGGTTCATGCAGGTACACCTGCATCACATGTGGGGTTCAGAAGCACTGGAATGTGCACATGACTCAAAACCTGTTTGGGCTTTGCTACAAATGGAACAAACCCCTCTATGTTCACATGCTTTCTGGAGTGCAGGGATGGCTCCAGATCTCCATTGGTCACCATCACCAACATCACTAATAGATTCCTTATCTGGAGTTCAAGAGAAGCTTCTCTACAGTAATGCTAACCTGAGAATGGAAATAGGCACAGGATTTTAGAGTGGACACTAGAAGTTAAGGTGCAACTAAACTTCCATGAGGATCTAATGGGGGATCAGTATAGTTTGAACTTGGACTGAACACTGATGAGTGGCTATGTTCATGTATTTTCAAAAAAAAAATTACCTGGCAGAGAATATCCATAAAAGAACATTTTGCCAAGCCAGGTAGTACTAGGGGCTCTTGGCCATTCAGGCCCATCCCTAGACACCCAGGTTCCATCCCTACTCACAGGCTTTGAGGCATCTAAACAAGGACTTCTTCCCTTTTTCTTGGACTCACTGGTCACACGCTCCTCCAGCTTGTCAAGAAGAATATGTAAGGGGAAGACCAGTCTGAAGAAGGCAAGTTGAATTTGACATACTGTGTAAGTTCTTTCAGGGTGTCATGGTCCTTACGCTCATAGAATTCATCATTGTATAAGTCCATCCACACAGTGAAGATGAAACAAATGCTGCTGTAGGCAGATTGGTGACAAGGAAAGTGAGAGCCTGACCTCCCAATCCTGAGCCTTCTACCACAGCCCCTTTCTGCCAGGAGTCATGCTGTGGCTGTCCATCATATATGCAGACTTGCCTGTTGAGAAAGGAAGGAGACTCCTGGGAGCAGAATGATCATCACAACACACTTCCAGGAGCTTCTGAAAGACAATTCTCCAAAATTCACCCTGTGATAGGCAGTGAGAATGTTGTTTCTGCACAGGATCTGATTTTCTGCACACTGCTTTCCCTGTCATCCACTAGAATCCACAATTGCAACCACATTCACAACTGTGTCATTTGGCATTCACTGAAGTGCCAAGTCGCAACCCTCATAAGTGGTAGACAAACAAACTTGTACTTTGGTTCAGAAGCCTCAAAGATACCCGGTTTTCAGGAACAGAACTTCTTTTTGTGTCAACAACCACTTACTGGTTTACTTGTTCATCTTCCTCCCAGTTATGGTGAAGGGAGCTGTACCAATAGGAAGAGAGAAGGAAGTCAACTCTATGGTTCTCCTTTTCTGAACTAAGAGGACACCTATGGGACTGGCTAAGTCCTACATGGTAGTATAAAAGTGACGGAGAAACTGATGAGATATGTCTCTACAATTCTGTGAAAATTCTGTGAAGAGGCTTGTATGCATCTGTCCAAAGTAAATGCCTGTAATCCTAGCTAATCAGGAGTCTGATATCTGAGGATCACAGTTGGAAGCCAGTCTAGTCAGTAAACTCTAAAGCCACTCATCTTCAATTAATCAGCAAAAGGACAGAATTGGACCTGTGGCTCAAAGGGTAGAGTGCTAGCACTGAGCATCAAAAGGATATCACTAAGGCCTTGAATTCAAGTTCAAGTTGCAGCCTTTCCTCTACCTACATTACTTCACAGGCCTGCAAGATGGCTACTGAACCTTTATTTATTAATGGGAAATGTGATTTCATAGGGCCTCACTTAGGTGAGGGTCGTTGTTAGGTGCCACTGGCTCATGCCTGTAATCCTAGCCTCTCAGTAAGCAAACTGCTGAGGCTCCAGTATCTTCTAAGGAAAATGAAATGCCCTGGTGACCCAGTCCTAAGAAACTAGCCAGGGTGTACACTTCTTTGTCTTATGCCAACCTCCCATGAGAATACCCCCAAAAAACAGGAAGTGGAACTGTGACTCAAAGTGGTAGAGTGCTACCCTTGAGCAAAAAAGCTCAGGGACATGACCCAGAGCCTGAGTTAAAACCCCATGACTGACAAAAAAAGATCACATTTATAGAAAGTAGCAGAGCCACAAGTCAAACACAAGATGGTTGAGTGCTGGAGTTGAAGTTCTATAATGTTTTGGGGCATATTGTAAGATGTTATTAATAAGAAGATCAAAATACCACGGAGATAAACAAAAAGTCATCAAGTAGTTGCTTACCTTTTTTGGGTCAACTCCAGCTTTGCCATGGGTGGTGTGCAGTTCCCCAGAAAAAGAGAAGAAAATACACCATAGAGGATTACACAGCACAAGCAAGAAGCTATGGCTGGCATATGTAAAGCATGGAGAGCAGAATTTCCATGACTTGAGACAAACAGGACACAGGATACATACTACAGGTGCTCAAAGAAGTCCCAAATTTCATTCCCTAAGAAGGCTCTAGGGGGTGATGAGATTTGAGCTGCACCTTGAGAGACAGACTACAACTGTGTATAAAGAGAATAATAAAACCAGGCACCAGTGGTTCACTCTTATAATCCTACCTACTCAGGAGCTAAGATCTAAGGATCAAGGTTCAAAACCAGCCTGAACAGGAAAGCCTATGAGACTCTTATCTCCAATAAACGACTAAATAAAAAAGTCAGAAGTGCAGCTCAAGTTTTAGAGTACTAGCCTTGCCCCAGAAAGCTCGAGAACAGCACCATGGCCCTAAGTTTAAGCCCCAGGATTGGTACAAAAGAAGGAAGAGGAGGAGGAGGAGAAAGAGAAGATTCTCGTAGACTGGAAGGAAATACAAAGTTGAAATTTTCCAGGTATACACACTGTATAATTCGCCTTTCAAAAACTTAGATTAGCCACCTAAGACTCAGCAGGAAGCAGGCGGTCAGTCACTGCACTACATGTGTAGAAGCTGGAAGTGAAAAGCAGAGATGCTATACCCTGGACTCTCAGAAAAGAGAAAACTCAGAAAGAAACTGGAATCTACCTATCCCCCATCTCTGTAGCAACAAGATGAATGAAAAACCTGGAAAAGGAGTGTGTGTGTGACTGTGACCCATACACCACTGTTTTGTTTTGGGCAGAGAAAGTAGGATTCCTGAGGTCTGGACACTCATCCACGAAATGGGGCTAAATGTATTTTCCCCCCTAGGGAGATCAAATTAGATAATCCATTTAGAAAGCATTCTAGCCTATGAAACAGAGTAACATGAACATTCCCAGGACTGGACAACCTCCTTCTATACAAGTGTATGCGTTCTATTTGGGACCAACCTAAATTAAGCTAAAAGCTGTTTCTTGATCTTTTTTTCTTTAATTGTGCATTGATCTTTTTTTAAAAAAATTGTGTCTATATGCATGTGTGTGTGCACGCACGCGCACAGCACACCACACACACACACACACACACCACGTGCACATGCATACTGGAATTATGCTAGAACTCAGGGCCTGGACACTGTCCCCTAGCTTTTGATTTTTTTAATTTTTTTCTCAATGTTGGTGCTCAACCACTTTGAGCCACAGCACTACTTCTAGCTTTTTGTCGGTTAATTGGAGATGAGTCTCACAGACTTTCCTACCTGGGCTATCTACAAACCACTCTCTTCAGATATCAGCCTACTGAGTAGCTGGGATTATAGGTGTGAGCCACCAGTTCCCAGTTTTGCACTGGTTCTGGTCTTATCTTCTCTGCTGCACATAAAAGTATCTATTCTATTTTCATATCTTAGTTCTCCAAGTATTTACAGCCAATAATTACCACCATTTCCCCTCTCCCAACCAAAGTTCTAGACTATTCAAAATAATCCTTTGCCAGATGCCAGCGGCTCACAACTGTCACCCAAGCTACTCAGGAGGCTGAGTAGTGGTAGGATTGTGGTTCAAAGTCAGCCCAAGCAGGAAAGCCTCTGAGATTCTCATCTCCAAATAACTACCAAGAAAAAAAGGCAGAAATGGAGCTGTGGCTCAAGTGGTAGAGTGTCAGCCTTGAGCAAAAAAAAAAAAAAAAAAAAAAAAAAAAAAAAAAAGCTCAGACACTGCATCTAGGCCGAGAGTTCAAACCCTAGGTCTGTTCATGTATGCGCACATGCGCACACACACACACACGCACACACAAGTATTCCATCTCCTTCTGAGGCTCTTCAGGGTTTCACACAAAGACAGAACACCACCTTCTGTCTGACACTTTCTAGAGTTTTCCATATAATGACCAGTAAGAAACACGAATTCTAAATGTAACCGTACCTAGAAGCTAGTTGATCCTCCTACCGTTAATGGTTCTGAACTACCTTACTTTCCTTCTGTAGCCAATCTAATTCTTGCAGGCTAGCTCAATATTCAGCCCACATCCTTGAATAAATAAAGCTTTTTCTGATGAAAGGTAGTGCTCTACCTCTTGAGCTACAGAACCATTTCTGGCAATTTCTTAGTAGTTTATTGGAGATCAGAGTCTCATGGACTTTTCTGCTCTGAACTTTTCTGACTTTTCTGTTTTGAACTGCAATCTTCAAATCTCAGCCTCCTGAGTAGCTAAGATTACAGGCATGAACCACTGGTACCTCGCTTCAGTCGTTTTTCTTTGCTCCAGAATTCCTCTCATGTTGATCCTCCTGCACTAAAAGACAATTCAATGTTACTGTCAACATGATGGCTTTTAAAATCAAATTTCTCTGCATACAGTCTAGACCCTAACAAGCCACTAACAAGTTATCTGTGATCTGATCATCTTCACAAGGCAGGTGACACTAGTAATATTTAGAAGAATTGTCAAAACTGCAAAACTGAGGATTAAAGAAGTAGTAAGGTGGGCACTAATGGCTTGTGTCTGAAATCCTAGCTATTCAAGAGACTAAGACTGAGAGGATTGTAGTTTGAGGCCTGACTGGGCAAAAATGTCTGCAAAAATCCATCACCAAAATAACCAACAAAAAGCAAGGCTGGAGAAACGGTTCATACAGTAGTGCACCTAGCCATAAGCAGCAAATTCAAGCCCAGTTACTGTTAAAAAAATAATATTTTTTACCTTTCACTGTACACTTGAACCACTCAAATGCATCTCCCCAGAGAGCCTAATTTTAAGTGGTTTTCCTAGATAATTAATACATAGACAGGGATGAGAAGCTCTGAAGTAATGACCTTGATACTTAAAAGGTTTTTTTTTTAATACATCATCGTTGTTCTATATTTTTAAATAAGAGTAGATTATCAAAACCAGTTAATCAGTGAGGTCTAGCTTTCACTGTCAACTATGTGTAGTTATTTCATTTATCATAATCCATGAGCTGGACAGTGTTTGGCAGTGTCTTTATATTTCAATTTACATAACTTTCAGTATTTAGCTGTTCTGAGAAACATTATGTATGGGCTTAAGCATGTAAATATCTTCATAGCCACTCAACTGTTTACCTAGGAGAAATTCTGAGATAAGGAAGTACTGACTTGGAGGGTAATACACACTTTTAAGACTTTTGAACATGTCAAATTGCTATCCTTAATGGAATGGTCAATAGCATTTGGGGCGCATTAGAGTTACAAATAAGAAAAAAGTACAGTTCAAATTGATTTAAACAATAAAGGGGATTTATAGGCTCATAGAACTGGCAAGTATAGCATTTAAATGAATTTCAAGGCTAGCAGGATTCTGCATTTTAATAATATCATGAAAGATCTGTCTATATCATTTCACCCCTCCCCTTAGCCCTGTGCGGTACCAGACTTTTTTGAGTTAAAATAGCTTTTTCTGTAGCCAGCAATTGCAAATGCCTATACAGGGAGAAAAGGAAGCTCTCTAGAAATGAATGGGCCTGGGGAAAATTATTGTTGTTTTTGTTTCTGTTGGATTGAGGGCTTGAACTTGGGGTCTGAGTGCTGTCCCTGAGCTTTTTCTGCTCAAGGCTAGCCTTTGAGCCATAGTGACACTTCCAGTTTTCTGGTGGTTCATTGAGGATAAGAGTCTCATGGACCCTCCTGCCTAGGCTGGCTTTGGGCCATGATCCTCAGATCTCAGCCTCCTAAGTAGCTAGGATTACAGGTGTAAGCCACTGGTGTCAGGCTAAAAAATTATGTTAAAGGAAGTAACTCTGGTCCAGAAAGACAAAAGATCACATGTTCTTTCTCATAGATGGAAGACAGACCTCATTTATAAATATATATAAGCACACACTGGGTCATGTGCATACACACACACACACACACACACACACACACACAGATACATACTACAAAAGAATTAACTAATGTATATGGTATATCATTAACGGAAATAACGTGGTATATGCAGGGGAGAATTCTTTGAAAAACTATAACAAAATGGATAACAGGAAGCTAGAACTTGAGGTGGGGGTAGGTGGATGAGGTGGTACGATGTGGAGGGATGGAGAGAGGAAGGGTGGGAGAATGCAATCATCATATTCAATGTACATCTGTGAAAATGGAACTAGGTAACTTGGGTGGGGTTGAGAGATGGGAAGAATGATGGAAGGAATGGCGTGGATCAAGATGCATTATACAGCTGATAGCTGGTGGCTCTTGCCCATAATCCTAGCTACTCAGGAGGCTGAGATTTGAGGATAAAGGTTCCAAACTGGCCTGAGCAGGAAATTCCATGAGATTATCTCCAAATAACTACAAGAAAACCAGCACGGGAGCTGTAGCTCAAAGTGGCAGAGGGCTAGCCTTGGGTAAAGGAGCTCAGGGACAGCGACTAGGCTCTGAGTTCAAACAAAAAACCAAATTTTTTTTTCAAAAGATGCCCTGCACTTCTAAACTGATGTGTTGAATTGAAACCTCTTTGTACAACTACTTAAAGATAGATAAATAAATAAATCCCGGAGGAAGGCTCTTTCTTCCACATTAGGCCTCGCCTGGAATTGACTGATCAGAGATGGAATCATTCTAATTCATTTAAGCTCAAATATAAAGGAGCAGCCAGCTGCTCCTTCCAGACCTTATAGCTTTCAGGGGTGATGTTCAGATGTACTGGGGAAAGGAGAAGGTGACTAGAGGAGGCACCTACAAAGCCCGTATTGGATGAGCAACATGTGAGAAAATAAAAACTTGGTGTTGCTTACATATTTGAAAAAAGAAGGGAAGAAAATGGATTTGTGAGAAATGGGCCTAACATTCAATCACAAAAGTCTACCATAGGCCATTTCCAAGGTAGTAAATCCATTAGCAGGCTTTATGCCCAGGAATATAAAGAACATAGACTATACTGTATGTAGTATGTTACACTCACACAAGTGCTGTGGATGTAAAGAACTGTTGTATTGGGAGCTGGTACGCCTGTAATCGTAGCTACTCAGGAAATTGAGATCTAAGGATCAATGCTCAAAGCCAGCTCAGTTCTGTGAGACGCTTATCTCCATTTAACCACCAGAAAACTGGAAGTGGCACTGTCGCTGCAAGTGGTAGAGCACTCATATTGAGCAAAAGATCTCAAGGACAATCCTGAGGCCCTGAGTTCAAGCCCCAAGACTGACAAAAAAGAAAAAAGAAAGAAAGAAAGAAAGAAAGAGATAACTTGGAATAGGTAGATTAGTCAGGCAGAAGAAATCAGGAATAAGCCTGCAAGATTTCTCTTAAAAAAAAAAAAAAAGAAAAATAGGGCTGGGAAGGTGGCTTAGTGGTAGAGTGCTTGCCTTGCATGCATGAGATTCTGGGTTTGATTCCTCAACACCCATAAGCAGAAAAGGCCAGAAGTGGTGCTGTGGCTCAAGTGGTAGAGTGCTACTCTTGAGCTGAAGAGCTGAGGGATAGCACCCAGGCCCAGAGTTAGGCCCCACAACCATCAAAAAATAAATAAAAAGGAGAGAGAGAGAGAGAGAGAGAGAGGGAGAGAGAGAGAGAGAGAGAGAGAGAGAGAGAGAGAGAGAGAGAGAGAGAGAGAGAGAGAGAGAGAGAGAGAGAGAGAGAGAGAGAGATAGGATGATCTGAGAAAACTTCCCAAGCATTCTAACTTCCCTTTGACCCAGATAGGTTGGATAAAATGAAAGTAGGATAGTCTTAAATGTCGTTAGGTAATTCCATGCCCCAATAGCTAAAAGGGAATGACCAATTAAAAATATCATGGGTCGTGACCAATGAGCAAGTCACCTTCCAGCAAATCTTTAGCATAAAAGTTAAATGACACATATATAGATTATAAGAAAAGAACCCACCATAGATTGAACCAGTTAGTTGGCAAACCGCTATCATGGCCCCTCTCACCCAGCAAGAATGTTTTCTCTCTCCTCTTCTCACATGCATAAATTAAAAACTTTTAACACTTACTCCTTGCTGTGGATTTCATTCCTTGAGTTCTCCAGGCAGTGACACAGCAAGATAAGGATCTGCTGCAGCTCTAGTGGTGGCCACTGGTGGGGTGAAAGCATTAGCAGGCATGGTTTGTTGCTGGACTGAAGGCGGTGACATAATTGGGCCTCTCTGTCTATGAAGGAAACAGCAGGTATGAAAAGTCAATGTTCTAGGCTGTCAATATTCACGTGGCTAGAACTGGCCTTGTAGCTTTAAGTCTAAGGTTAAAAAACTTCTATGAGAACTTCTTGATGTTTATGGTACCTTGCATATTTCCCTCTTGAAATAGCAATTGCTCTTACTTTGAGTTTATCATGTGTCAGAACTTTCTAGAAACATACACTTGGGCCCACCCAGTTCTATCCCCTGTTTCCAGGCAAGGTTGTTTAGGCTGTTATTGCCTCCCTTTGAGAACAGTTTTCACTGTGTATAGTTTTTTTTTTTTTTTCCAGTCCCGGGGCTTGAACTCAGGACCTGGGCCCTGACCCTAAGCTTCTTTATGCTCAAGGCTAGTGCTCTGCCACTTGAGCCACAGCACAAATCCTGGTTTTTCTGAGCAGTTTATTGGAGATAAGAGTCTTAAAGGATTTTCCTGTGCAAGCTGGCTTTGATCCTTAGATCTCAGCCTTCAGAGTAGGTAGGATTACAGGCATGAGCCACCAAACACCTGGCCTATAGTCCTTTTATGACCTCATAGAATAGCTTTAGGTCCAGCTAGCTGCTTATCAGCTCTGAAACTGCTGCAGAGAACAAAGCATTTGCTTTTCCTGTCCCATTTCAAGGGCCCTTGACCAGGTCATTACTAGGTCATTTACATGGCTCAAATACAGCAAAACTCTTTTTTTTTTTTTTTTGATCTGGTCATGGGGCCTGAACTCTGGGCCTGGGTGCTGTCCCTCAGCTCTTCAGCTCAAGGCTAGCACTCTACCACTTGAGCCACAGTGCCACTTCCGGCTTTTTCTTTTTGCTTAAGTGGTGCTGGGGAATTGAATCCAGGGTTTCATGCATGCAAGGCAAGCACTCTAACACTGAGCCACTTTCCCAGTCCGGCAAAACTCTTTATTACACCCCTCCCCTTTCCCTCCCTTCCTTTTTCAGGGCTACTTTCCTATCATGTGTAATTTTAGGTCACATATCACTCAAACACAATAAAGCTCCGCTCTCTCTTTGTTCTCCGTCCCTCCTTCCCCACACTCCTTCTCCTTTCTCCAATCCCTCTCTCCATTTCTTTTCTTTTCTTTTTTGCTTGTACTAAGATTTGAACTCAGGGCCGGGTGCTATCTCTTAGCATTTTTTACTCAAGGCTAGTACTCTGTCACTTGAACCACTTCCAGCTCTTTCCTGGTTGATTGGAGATAGGAACATTATAGATTTCCCTGCTGTAGCTGGCTTTGAACCATGATCCTTAGATCTCAGCCTCCTGTTTAGCTAGGATGACAGGAATGAGATGGTTATTTTTTGAAGAACCCTCAGTGCACTTTCATTAGTACAATTTGATTAATATCCATCTTTTCACCATAGTGTGGGGTTCATAAGGGATCTTTTTAAACTACTGTGTCTTCAGTGTCCTTGACATTGTACTAACACCTGCTTTACTTATATCTTTAAATAAAATAACATTTGACTTAAAAAAAGCAACATATGTTCTTGAAATTGATTTTCACTACAACTGTTTCTCATTTGCAATCATGCTTAAACATGTTTCTTGAAGTTAGGGAAAACAGGGTTTTGCAATTGCATGTATGAAATTCACTCCCAAATGGTAACAACTCCTCTCATTGCCATGAGTATTTGAGTACAGATTCCTTCGACTCACTTTCAGAGCTAACCAGGTTCACTGGTTCCCATTGATGGACAGGTAGACTTAGGAAAACTTTCCCAATTGAGAAACATGTGTTTCTATAGCTGTCAGATGGAAGCCAGTGTGGAGACCCCATTTAAGGAAACGTGGTGGACAGAGAAATCACAATAGCCAGGAGAAAATAACCAGGTGCACCAAGAGCAAGAAATGGACTAAGTGGAAGATGCTCCCAAGATATTCCCCATGTATGCAACTTTCCAACCATGGTCTGTAAGAGAGACAACCCATCAACAGGGTCCATGAAAAGGGAGACAGCCAATCAGCAAAATCCCCACTCCACCATACTGGCTCAGTAGCTAGAGCAACAGAACAGAACAGAACAGCAGCAGCAGAGTACTAGTAAAACAGCTCTTTTGATTTGTTGTCCATTACTTTTTGGTATACATTTTTTTAGTGGTATCCTGATGTAGATGCTCAGTTCTCCCATTGTCCTATCTGAGTACATGCTTTTCCCAACCTGGGACTCCAAAAAGAAACAGAAAATGCCACATGTCTGTCTCTGTTGGACGTTGGGCATAGGCATCAGGGAAAGGCCATAGGCTGGTTTGCTTTGAAAAACTTGGGTGGGGTGTGACCAGTTTTTAATTGAATTCCATCCTATCAGGAAGGAGAACTTCATCTCTTCTCAGGGTGCCCTTGACTAGCAATTCCCTCTGCTAACATTGCAGTCGGCTACAGTTCTTTCAAACCCTGGGCCCAGAGGAGTATGGGATGTGAAAGTTTTAACATGTAGATTACTTTCTCATGCCAGTTGTATTATTGGATTTCTCTCTTTGCCAACTCACTTTAAATGGCTGTAACTACTGAGGTCTCCAGTGAACCTCAAAGTAGAAATGATGTTTGCAGAGAAGGACTGCATCCATTCCATCTATCCTCAGAGCTCCTGCACAGACCCTTTCTCTTCAGCAGAATGGAATTGCATTTGTAAAGGTGTAAGCGTTTACATTCCCAGGACCTTTAAAGAGTATTAACTTCCTCCAGGTCTCTGAACGAAGCAATTACTTGGCTAGAGATAGAACCATAGTGATACATATGAGACTAGGTTTCCTTCCCTTCTTCTCTCCCTCTAACCCCCTCTTCTTTCCTCCTACCCTTTTTCTTTTTCCTTCTTCCTTCCTCCCTCATCTTTACTTCCTCCCTCTTCTTTACTTCCTTCCTTCCTCCCTGTCCTTCCTTCCTTTTCTTTTTATTCCAGTACAGAGACTGAACTCCAAGGTCTGGCTGTCCTTTAGTTTTTTTTCCCCAAGGCTAGCATTTTACCACTTGAGTAAACTCTACTTTTAGCTTTTTGCTCATTAGTTGGAGATAAGAATCCCATAGATTTTTCTATCTGGGCTGGCTTCAAACCAGTATACTTAGACCTCAGCCTCCTGAGTAGCTAGGATTACAGGTGGGAGCCACTGCCTTTCTGTTCACATCAAATATGCATGGAACTGTTTCCAATCAAGGCCTCTGAAGAGAGAATTGGGAGAAGAAATCTTGGGGCTTGCAGTGTGGCTATCCGATGAATGATTCTGAACTACAGAGTAGAGACTAGTTTGTGTGTAATCAATATGGATTTGGTTCCCCATCTTTAAGTGTAAGAAATAGCCAAGCCGTTCATTGCTCTATATCCAACTAAATGCAGTTCTGAGTCTCAATTTTCTAGTTGCCAAGTGTTGGAGTTTCCCTCCCTTTCTTTCCCAGGGAGCAGGGTATCCTATGTGACTCTGGACGCATGGGCAATAATGTCCACAAAGTGCAGCTGGTGATGGGGCTCCCTCTTCAAGCTTTAGAGTCCATCAGAAGAAGGCCATGGTGTCTCTGTGGACTGAGTACAGGTCTGGCCACCCCTCGGGAAAGTCATGAAATCACTCACAGGAGAACAGGCTCTTTTTCTGAGCACACCTAATGCTATTGTTCTCAATTTTGATGGCTGATTTGAGTATACAGTGACAAGCAGATGACAAAAAACACTCAAGAGTTAGATACAAGCTGAGCACTGGTGACTCACACCTGCAAATGTAGCTACTCAAGAGGCTGAGATCTGGGAACTGTGGTTCAAAACCAGACTGGACAGGAAAGTCTGTGAGATTTATATCATCTCGAATTAACAATCAGAAAAACTGAATCAAAAAGGTAGAGTGGGGGTTGGGAAGGTGGCTCAGTGGTAGAGCACTTGCCTTGCATGCATGAGGCCCTGGTTTTGATTCCTCAGCACCATATAAGCAAAAAGAAAAAAAAGCCAGAAGTGGTGTTGTGGCTCAAGTGGTAGAGTGCTAGCCTTGAGCTGAAGAGCTGAGGGACAGCGCCCAGGCCCAGAGTTCAGGCCGCATGACCCGACCAAAAAAACCCAAAAGAGGTAGAGTGCTACCCTTGAGCAAAAAAGCTCAAGGGACAGCACCCATGACTGACAACAACAACAACAACAACAACCAAAAGAGAACTCGTTAGGGGAACCTTCTTGAAAAGCCTTGAGGTGAGACAGGCCACTTTTTGGGTTGCATACATGTCATCCTGTTTCGCCCCAGGAAAGTTTTGCTATAGAGAATGCTCACCCCTGATTGTTATCCTATATGGTTAGCTTGTGGTGAGCTTTGTGCCCACCCACAACATGGTTTTTGCCTTTAAAAGCTTTGTGCAAGCTCTGTTCTGGGCTGCAGGTCTTTGGGACAGGAGTCTACCTGTAGTCACCGACATTTTACTAAAGACTCCCAGCCAAGCGCTGATGGCTCACACCTATAATCTTAGCTACTAAGGAGGCTGAGATCTGAAGATCACAGTTCAAAGCTAGCCCAGGCAGGAAATTCCGTGACACTCTCACTGTGGCTCAAGTGGTAGAGCACTCATCTTAAGTTGAAGAGCTGAGGGACAGTGCTCAGGTCCAGAGTTCAAGCCCCACAACTGACCAAAAGAAAAAAAAAAAGATTCCCAATTTGACCTCTCAAGATGTGGCTTCTCTGTATCTTGCAAACTATTCCCATATAATTGAATCCAGTGACCTCCATCTCTTCCTTGTCTCCCCTCCCCCATTCTCTCTTACCCATTTGTCCTCTAGGAAATTTAACTGGTCATGCATGCCACTACAGCCATCTCCACAAACAAAACCTGCAAAAGAAAATTCAAAATAATCTTCCATTCAGAAACCTGACATTTGACATATGTGGTTGTCCCTCAGGTATATCATTCAAGTTACAGCCTGATGGTAGAAGGGATTGCTGGTGTACTACTGCATAGGAGACCCTAGGCCCAATTTCCAGCTATTCCACAAACCAGCTGCAGCCTCTTGCCCCTATAAACCAAATAAAGACACACAGTGAAGATGAGAGAAAGGAAATTTATTACCTTGTAGACAGGGGGGAAGACAGCACTTCAGCCCTTCTTCAGAAATATAGACAGGATCAGTAGCTTTTAATACATAACTGGGGGAAGGGGGTATATGAAGTACAGTCTTCAAGCTATATTCTGGTACCTCATATCTGTTATCCTGGCTATTCAGGAGGCTGAGATCTGAAGATCAAGGGTTGAGACCAGCCCTGGCAGGAAAGTCTGTGAGACTTTTATGTACAATTACCCACCCCCAAATGAGGAATTGACCTGTGGTTCAAAGTACCAGAATGCTAATCTTGAGGAAGGGACAATGCCCAGGCCCTGAGTTCAAGTCCTAGGACAAAAAAAGAGTTACAATCTTTGGTCAAAATTTGGTTTCTTTCTCTCATACAACTTTGCATAACCTTTGAAATAAAAAGCTATAAGTCCTATCTCCTTGTATTATTTACATCCTGTTACAAGTTCCTGCTTTGGCCAGCTTTTATGGCTTTTAAATTTTTCCTTTTTTGTTACATTAACTACTTAAGCCACATTGTTAAAGTTTTTTCCTCTTTTTAAAAAATTTTCTTTTTAAAGAATAATCTTTAGATAGTTATGCATAGGAGCTTCCATTTAATAAGAATAAGTAAATACAATACGTTTTGATCAGCGTTGCCTCTTGAGACAAGGAAAGGGAGACCCCAACACTTGGCAACTTGAAAATTGAGATTCAGAACTGAATTCAGTTGGTTGCAGAGACATGAACTGCCTGGCTGGTTCTTACACTTAAAGATGGAAACCAAATCCAAATTGATTACATATAAATCAGTCTCCGCTCTGTAATTTAGAATCATTCATCTGATAGCCACCCTGCAAACCCTAGATTTCTTCTCCCAATCTCTCCCTTCAGTGTACTTGACTTGAAACAGTTGCATGCTTATTTGATGTGAACAGAAAGGCAGTGGCTCCCACCTGTAATCGTAGCGACTTAGGAGGCTGAGCTCTGAGTGTTGTAACCCAATCAGTAACAAAACAAAAGATGCTACAATTAATAAGCCAAATTATAGGAGTCTTTATTGTCACCTCGGCAGACCAACAGATGCACAGGAGTATAGACGTCTGAAATTGTGCTGTCATGAGACAGCTCAGAGTTAAGTCTTTCAAAGAGAAAAAACACATCTTTTTTGACAAGCAATGCATAAGACTTTTTTTGTTTTATTTTACAAAGCATATACAGACACCAAACTTAGCATTATCAATAAATTTTATACTTACTTCCCAAATATGGGGTGGCTGGAATACTTTCAGGGAAGGGAAGGAGGAAAGGAGAGAAGAAGAATAGAAGAAGAATAGAAGAAGAAAAAGAGGAAGAAGAAGAAGAAGAAGAAGAAGAAGAAGAAGAAGAAGAAGAAGAAGAAGAAGAAGAAGAAGAAGAGGAGGAGGAGGAGGAGGAGGAGGAGGAGGAGGAGGAGGAGGAGGAGGAGGAGGAGGAGGAGGAGGAGGAGGAAGAGGAGGAGGAGGAGGAGGAGGAGGAGGAGGAGTAGGAGGAGGAGGGAAGAGGAGGGAAGAGGAGGGAAGAGGAGGAGGAGGAGGAGGAAGAGGAGGAGGAGGAAGAGGAGGAGGAGGAAGAGGAGGAGGAGGAAGAGGAGGAGGAGGAAGGAGGAGAATGAAGAAGGAGAGAAGGAGGAGGAGGGAATGGAGGAATAGGTAGAGGAGGAGGAGGTAGATGAGGAGGAGGGAGGAGGTTCTATCTCTGACCTGGCCAAGCAATTGCCCCATTCAGAGACCTGAAGAAACTTCCCTTTTAAGGTCCTGGGAATGTAAAGGCTTACACCTTTACAAATGCATTGCCGTTCTGAACACAGAGAAGGTCTGTGCATAGGTGCTGAGGGAAGACGGAATGGATTCAATCCCTTCTCCACAAACATTTCTACTTCTGAAGTTCACAGGAGACCTTAGGCGTTTTACAGCCATTTAAAGTGAGCTGGCCAGAGAGAGAAATCCGATAGCACAACTGCCTTGAGAAATTAATCTAAATGTTAATACTTCCACATCCCAGAGAAAGAATGCACAGATCAACACCCCTCTCCTAGTCATGGGTGCCTAGACACCTTGAGCTCTTCCTCCTCCCCAGTACCTCCCATTCCACTTCCTTTGTGGTCAGGGAGTGCTTACAATTCTAGGCCAGTTCTAATGGAAATTGAGGTATGTGTGTAGTGGAACCCCTTGTGCCTTTAGCTTGACCTTTGGGCAATAAAGTCCTACTAGGGCCTCATGCACACAGGTCGCATCTCATTCATATTCTTACATTATGGGATAACAATCTTACACATGCACAGATTCTCCTCTAAAAAAAATCTTCCCAGTCATGATCCCCTCCTCTGCTATAGTTACTAAGAATTCCTCCCACACTCCCTGGGTGGTAGAAAGCAGAAAGTCCTCCTTGGGTTTCCTACTCTGATTCAGGAACAGATAGTTCCCCTATGGTCCTTTTTCAAATTGGAAAAAGAAAACATTTTATCTATTTAAATTTGAATTGTAACTACATGTTAGTTCCCACAGTCAAATACCATTTATTAGAGTTATTTCACTAAGCTGGAATTTCACCTCAGCCAATTCAAGCACTCTTCTGTCTCAGGAGTGAAAGCAATTATAACCACCATACCAAAAGGTCATTTTTTAAACAGTCAACATCATCATTCTAATTATTCAATCAACAATAACAAAAGTAACACTTTCACAGTGGGCTTTTATAGCCAGGATATTATTAAATGTGAATCACAAAAGGGAAATTCATAGAAGGAGGAACATATGTTGTATTAAAACAACAGTAATTTGTTGACATATTCTGCACACAATTGATGTACATTATGCAAACTAATTTGGCTTTGGTGTTAGAAAAAGATTTTTGTAAAATGGGGGAATATTTGTTTTTTCCATAATAGAGTTTGAACTCAGGGCTTTGTATTTCCTAGACTGGCATGATACTATCCAACCTGCCTGCCCAGATTTCCGACTGGTTGCTGTGAAGCATTGGGTCTCACTTTCCACCCTGGCATGATCCATAGACAGATATGCCTACTTTTAGCTATCATCAGCTGTGTGCCACCACATCCAGCTTCTGCCTAAGTTGTCCTCAAATCACAATCCTCCCATACTCAGCCTCCCACATAGGGAACTTTTTCTGCCCCATAGATATTAAAATATTTAAAGACGTATTTTATTTCTTGCATTTCCTAAAAGTGATTACAGGCATATTAGTTGTTAATTTCTGTAACATTATACTTCAAGTCTTCCAGAAAACTCCTTTGCTTAGCAAAAATAAAAATAAAAAAAAATCCTTTCTTGTCATCCAAGCCTAGTTTGTCCAATATGGTAGCCAATAGTCACAAGCACCCGGGGACATTTAACATGTGACTTAATTTTATTTTATTTTCTGTTGATTTACCTTAAAAGTTTTAAACAAGGGCTGGGAAGGTGGCTCAGTGGTAGAGCGCTTGCCTTGCATGCTTGAGGCCCTGGGTTCGATTCCTCAGCACCACATAAGCAAAAAGAAAAAAAAGCCGGAAGTGGCACTGTGGCTCAAGTGGTAGAGCGCTAACCTTGAGCTGAAGAGCTGAGGGACAGCACCTAGGCCCATAGTTCAGGCCCCACGACTGTACCCCCCCAAAAAAAGTTTTAAACAAGCCAGGAGCTAGTTTCTCATGACTATTAGTAGTCCTAGCTACCCAGGAGGATTATATCTGAGGATTGTGGTTCACAACCAGTCTGAACAGGAAAGTCCATACAACTCTTATCCCCAATCAACCAGAAAACCAGAAGTACAGCTGTGTGTCAAAAGTGGTAGAACATTAGCCTTGAGTGAAAGAGGTAAGAGACAGTACCTAGGCCCTGCGTTGAAGTCCAACTAAAATAGAACCAATCTAAAGATTTTTATTGAACTTAGCTCTGGTTTTCATAGTACATTATTTCTTTTAAACTGTTGAAGATTTAGCACCTAAATTAGGCTGCTGAAAATCCATTATCCGTACTGCAGGTTTAATATAAAAATAATGAAAAGCATCTTAATGTTGTACTGGTAATTTGTAGAAATAGTAACACTTGCAATCAGTTGAGTTGAAGAAAATAGTCTACTGAAATTATTTTTCTATGTATCTTTTCAAGTTTACAAAAAGGTGCTAGAAGGTTTAGATAAAATCTAATGAGACATGGTATCTCTAAGCCACTATTTCTGTTTAGTTCAGCTCATTTTACAACCTAGGAATACCAACTGAGTGATGTTCTAATCTTTATAATAAAGATTCTAACAAATTTACCCTTCCCACAGACAGTATTTAAACACTGAGCCAAATAGAGGATAAAAGATTTTAATTTGGGGCTGGGAAGATGGCTCAGAGGTAGAGCGCTTGCCTTGCAGGCCTGAGGCTCTGGGTTCAATTCCTCAGCACCATATAAGCAAAAAAAGAAAAAAGCCGGAAGTGGCACTGTGGCTCAAGTGGCAGAGCGCTAGCCTTGAGCTGAAGAGCTGAGGGACAGCGCCCAGGCCCAGAGTTCAGGCCCCACGACCGGACCAAAAAGAAAAAAAAGATTTTAATTTTTGTTCCCATACCTGGGCTTGAACCTGGGCACTGTCTCTTAATTTTTTCACTTTTTTCACTCAAGGTTGGTCCTCTACCACAGCTCCATTTCCAGCTTTTTGGTGGTCAACTGGAGAGAAAAGTCTCATAGTCTTTCCTGCCTGGGTTGGCTTTGAATTAAGATCCTTAGAACTCAGCCTTCTGAGTAGCTGGGATTATAGGTGTGAGCCACCAGCATTCAGCCACAAAGGACTTATGAAGACCTTAGAAATGGCCAAAATGATATTTTTTTAAAGAGAGAAGTAGTTGGACTATGGGAGAAGGAACTTTTCTGGATTTAATCCTACCCAAGGCATCACTTAATCTGCAGGATTCTGACTGGAAATAATTCAGAGAGTCCCAGGCAGGAGACCTGAAAGGATAAGGCTGGAGTAAGGGGTGGGGACCAAGGGGTTGGGGGGGTTGGGGGGAGAGCCTGCCTGAGCTGCAAGAAGGTGACAGAAGCTGCTGGAACATAACATACAGGAAGCTGCAGGAAAGGGAGTCCTTCCCTCTGCATGTGAATGTCACACAGTGGGAAGCCCCAGGGTTCACGGACTAAAACATCTGTGAAGCTGAAGACACTAAGCAGAGATCTTACTGTCTATGCACTAGAAGAGACATATATACTAATAAAGCTGAAGACAAAAATCTTGAGCTGGCTTCAACGTATATGTGTGATATTTGTTGTTGAACTGGGTGCTATCCCTGAGCTTCTACTAGCTAGCTATCTACTACTTTGAGTCACAGTTCACCACTTCTGAAAACATTGAACACTGTTTTGTGTGTGTGCCAATCCTATCGCTAGAACTCAGGGCCAGGGTGCTGTCCTTAAGTTATCTTACTCAAGGTTAATGATCTACCACTTGAACCACAGTAAAAGCAAAGTCATTTCTGGCTTTTCTGATGGCTACTTTGAGATAAGAGTCTCATGGACTTTCCTGCCCTGGCTAGCTTTGAATTATGATCCTCAGATCTCAGCCTCCTGAGTAGCTAGGATTACAGGTGTGAGCCACTGATGTCCAGCCTAAACTAAAAAACAAAAACAAGCAAAACACCACATACTCATTCTATTTTAGAATTAGATATTGATGATAGAAAGGTAGAAAAATTCAAGATCTGTGTCATTGTAAGGAGTTCATATTAATGAACTGACTCTCACTTGGTTTGGAACAAAGAAAACATCCCTGCCCAGTCAGGATGAGAGAATGATGACCATGGAACATGTGATATGGAAGAGGAACATAAGCCAGCCTTTATCATGAAAGATCACACTTAGACATTGATGGAAGCCGAATTCATATTACACAATCTCAATCTTAATCATGCTTGTCCTCTATTTCCCTAGATAATAACAAAACCTTGCTTTATTATCCCACACTCAATAAGGCCATCTAGGTTCCTATTTGAAGAGACTTTCATAGGTCTTTTGCTGTTGTTGTTGCCTGTAACTATGTATAAATATGAACCACATTTTACATAGAAAGACTTAGTTCAAAATGATGCAAAGCAGCAATGAGCAATTAGTGGAGCCAAAATTAGGATCTAGTTCTGATGAGCTCTCTATAGGATCTCACAATTTTGCCCTGGTAATTACTGCATTAGGAAACTCAATACTGCCCTCTAATGACAGAAAAGTCATTACAACCCAGAACTCCTGAATCACTAAGAGTAATTATCATCAGTGATTCAATTTTACTCTCCTTCCTTCTTTCCTTTGCTTCCCTAACTTCCTCTCCCTCATTCCCTTCTTCCCTTCTTTTGTCAGTAGTATGGCTTCAACTCAGAGCCTTATACTCTCCCTTAGTTTTTTTACTCAAGGCTGTCCCTCTACTACTTAAGCCACAGATCCACTACTGGCTTTATAGTGGTTAATTGGAAATAAGACTTTCACAGATTTTCCTACTTAGGCTGGCTTTGAATCACAATCCTCTAATCTCAGTCTCCTTAATACCTAGGATTTCAGGTTGAGCTCCTGGTTCAGAAATCTCATTAATTGGCCTTCTGGAAATTAAACACACTGTCTTTCCTTGTTACACATAAATTCAAGTGATTCTTTTCACACATCATGATCTGTGAAGACTAGTAAGACAACTCCGAGTGTCACTTTTTCTTCTTTCTTAACTTCCCATTACTGAGAAATCCTTTCTAGCTAGCTTACCTTCTGATTACGTTGGGAATATATCTCACTTTAAATGAGCCTTAAAGTGAGATTCTTGTTTGACTGAAGTCTTGGATTACATAAAGTTAATTGTTTAGGAAAAAAGATTATCCAATATGGTGGCTTTGATAATTTGGAGATTTCTTCTGGCTGCTCATGGAGTATAGAGGTGAGCTGCCTGTGATAGAAGCCCTATGATTATTCTGTGTGGTTTGGTTTGGTTTTCATGCCAGTACTAGGGCTTGAACTCAAGGCCTGGGCACTGTCCCGGAGCTTTTTTCCTTAAGTTTAGCGCTCTATCAGTTGAACCACAGCTCCACGTTCAGGACTTCTGCTGGTTAATTTGAGATTTCTCATAGCTTTTCCTCCTCAGTCTGACTTTGAACTTCTACCCTCAAATCTCTGCCTCCTGAATAGCTAGGATTACAGACATGAGCCACCACCAACAGTCTTGGTTTAGTATACATTGGAACCATAGTCCAAAAAAGCTCTTCCTCCACATAATTCCTATTAATGAGCCCATAGCTTCCTATATGCTTTTGTATATATGTCTATGTTTCTCTCTCTATACATATACATATCTATATACATGTATATATGTATGTACATGTATATATGTGTGTATACATATATACACATATATATGTAGTATATATACACAATTAGCCTTGGGGCTTGAACTTTGGGCCTGGGTGCTATCTCTGAGCTTCTTTTACTGAAGGTGAGCCCTCTACCACTTGGCCACAGTGCCACTTCCAGTTTCTTAGTGGTTGATTGGAGATAAGTATCTCATGGGGACTTTTCTGCCCAGGCTAGCTTCAAATGGCTATCCTCAGATCTCAGCCTCCTCAGTAGCTAGGATGACAGGCATGAGTTACTGGCACCTGGCCTTACATGCTTCTTTATAGCTTCCCAATCATTTGACTTAAGTAAAATGACTTTTTAGACTGTAGAGGGACATTTCATTAAAAAATTTTGATCAAATATTAGCATCCTCACACTAGCTAATTCGGAATAGATGAGGACTCAGTAAAGATCAAATTTTTAACCCTTGTTACCACATCTCAGGTCAATCACCATTGTCTTGCTATCTCTTCCTTGAACACACACAAATGGAGCACTGTCCATCTTCTCTTCTGTAGCTACTGTGTCAGCAGTGCATCACATCCTTCCTGAATTATCCCAGTAAAACCTCATTGGTGTTCTCCCAGGTCAAGCCTCCCCTTCAACAACTCCTTCCCTCACAGATACACCCAGAGTTTGTACCACATCAGGGAAATGTATTCTGTGAAAATATAGTGCTACTGACTTGTATGTTGGCTCAATATACCTCCCTCAGAGATGCCTACCATTCCTACTGGAATCAAGACAAGATGGAAGATTGGAGAAAGGAGTTTATGGAAGGGATGGAGATGCCACATAATTGTAGGTCCTTTCCTACCACTGCCTGAGGAACACATCATACAAGGTTTCACTGGATCCATGCAAATTCTTTCTAATAAGACAAAGGGGAACTGCAGATGGACTTGGTCAGCTCCATAAATGTAAGACATATCTATTATATAGCTAAGTCCCAAAGTAGAGATTTCATGGATGATCTGTACAAAAAGATGCTATTTAAGAATGCAAGAGGAAGTGTTGTGTTGCAAAGTAAAACAGATAATGATGCTCTTCCCTATAGATACACACTTGGAGATGTACTAGGCATGGTGTCATATTGACAATTCACAAAACTCCAGCAATAGAGGGGCTGGGAAGGTGGCTCAGTGGTAGAGCGCTTGCCTTGCATGCTCGAGGCCCTGGGTTCGATTCCTCAGCATCATATAAGCAAAAAGAAAAAAGCCGGAAGTGGCGCTGTGGCTCAAGTGGTAGAGGGCTAGCCTTGAGCTGAAGAGCTGAGGGACAGCACCCAGGCCCAGACTTCAGGCCCCAAAACCGGACCCACCCCCCAAAAAAAGAAAACTCCAGCAATAGAAAAAGAATGTTACTTTGCCTGACATGATTCTCAGCACTTCCTGAGAAACTGATCAAAGAAGTGCATTTCCCCTTTTATCTCTTCATAGACTACTCCCCAGGGAGTTCACAACACCTGGATTTGGACAGACTGAGAGATGACACCAGAATGACAAGGGACCATTATCACTGCATTGACACCACCACTTGGATTTTGTCCCTATAGGACCTGTCCCCTTTCCTGCCAGGACTTCAGCTCTCTTGTAAACAGAATAAAAGGTCAGAATCATTGGACGTCCATGTAGCTTTCTTTGCCAGACTGGTTTTTGGGAGTTTGTGTTTCTGTCCATCCTGAAGAGAGAGTTACTATGGATGAAGTTGCCAACTCTGTTTAAATAACAGTTTTGTAATACAGCTTCATCCCACTTTATCTCTCAGAGCCAATCATGCCTTGCTCTCTTATGCCCTGTGAGCATTTTTTTAAAACCTGTGAGCATTTTTTAAAACATTGTTTTCACTTGCAAAGAAGACAGTTAATAATGGGATTGGCACTGTACTAACACAAATCTTACTCCCACAGGAGAGAGCCTGCAAGACCATGCAAGTGGGTCAGAGATGGATGGGGCTCACTCACACATTACTAGGCAACTGTGCAAATGGGATGGAAGTGATATTGATACATAGGACTATGCCTTGGAAGTTCACTTGCTTCAAATCTCCAAGGCTACACTTCTCCTTTGCAACAATAAATAAATTGAAAGTGTTGAGAGAACATTCTCCTGCTTTCCAAAACAATTCTGGGGCCAATGAAAACACGACCCATGTTTCTGAATGCTGAAGGCTGCATTTAGGTTTATTTACTCCCCCTCTTTCTCATTCAACATAGGAGTCATCAACCTCTCTATTTCTCAAGGTCTTGAATATCTCCAAGCCCTACCTTTGGGAATCACGAGCAAGCTTGAGGGATGGATGGAAGAAAAGAAGAAAATTAGAGGCATGGTAGAGGCAATTGGGGCTAAAAGGCCATGGAAGAATGGAGGTTGGAGTGAAGATAAGAATAAGAGAGAGTAAGAGAAAGACTGATGAAGAAATATGCATATTTTAGAGGTAGAAAGATGGGATGAAGACTCATTTTTCCACCAATGTTTACTGCTGTTAGTTTGAAGAGACATTGGGGAGTTGTGGCAAATCTGCCTCTCTCTCTGTCCCTTTGTTTCCTAATATGGTAGCTACTTAAGAGGAGATTTTTCTCTTAGGTAGCTTTGTGTCTGAGCTTCCATCCATATTCCTTCATGAAGGAGTTAGGCCTCCCTGGCTAGGTAAAGGATAACAGCAAGGACCAGCTCCAATATGGGAGAGAGATGATTCAACAAGATGCCTGAGGAGAAGGACCCAGCAAGATGATGCATGCAAATCTCACAATGCAGTAATGACTCAATAGAGACAGAGAAACCAAGAAGACTCCCTACAGCACTCCCTATACCCTATCTAACCCTATACCCACCAACTGGACCAGGCCATGCCTCAGAGGGAGAAGCTAAGACCCTATACATAAGGGACAGGTACAGGCAGGATGGAGATGCGATAAGGCTCCCGGATCCATTCTTTTGTTGTTGTTGTTGTTGGTCATGGGGCTTGAACTCTGGGCCTGAGCACTGTCCCTCAGCTCTTCAGCTCAAGGCTAGTGCTCTACCACTTGAGCTACAGCACCACTTCTGGTTTTCTAGTGGTGCAATGGAGATAAGAGTTTCTCGGACTTTAGTGCCCGGCCTGGCTTTGAACCTGGATCCTTAGATTTCAGCCTCCTGAGTAAGTATAAAATTACAGGTGTGATCCACCAGTGCCTGCCTCAAATTATATTTTAGCAGGATTTCCTTATGATATTATGATATTATTTAGTTCTCATAATCACTGGATATTACAGTCTCCTAGTTTTATAACTTTGCCTTGGAGATGTTGTGTCTCAAAGATGTTAAAATTCTCAAGGTCTCACCCTGACAAAGTCACTGCTATAGTTTGGGTATTGAATATGCTAAGGATTTCATCTCTAAAACACCAGTACTGGAGATATTAGGGGCCCTTTAAGAGTTGAGTCTTTATGGGGAGGTCTTCAGGTCAAGAGCTTCCTGCTCCCCTATTCTGCCTGTCATCTGAGCATCTTCTCTGACACATGTTCCTATCAGGATATGCAATCTTTGCCAGAGGCTCAAAGCAAGAGACTACTTGACCTTGGACTACAACCCACAAACTGTGGGTAGCTAAGGGAACTTTTCAGTTATAAGCTAATTGCTTCAAGTATGTTACTGTAGTAAAGCAAAGCTGACCAATACAACCATGGTGATAAAACACACTCCCCTTCTTTTTGTTTGTTATTAGTCATGAACTTGAACTCAGAACCTGGAGTCTGTCCCAGAGCTCTTTTGCTCAAGGCCAGCTCTCTACCACTTTGAGCCATAGGTCCACTTCTCTGGTGGTTTGCTGGAAATAGAGTCTCATGGATTTTTGCTGCCTGAGCTGGCTTCAAATAGTGATTCTCAGATCTCAGCCTCGTGAGTAGCTAGGATTACAGAATGAGCCATTGGCTCCCAGTTCTTTTTCAAGCCAGAGCTTTAGACTAAGTTTTGTTTCCAACTCAAAGGAATCCTCTACACCTGCATCTTGTCACTCTTAGCAATCTGTCCTCCAGCTAAATAAAGGATTGTGAGGAGAAGAAACTTGTGGTTCACGTCAGAGTTCACCAGAAAACCATGAAGAATGGAAAATAGAGGATTAGAGACAAGGTTATAAATACTAACCTTTACCTTGCTCATGTAATTGTAACCCCTCTGTACGGTATTTTCACAATAAAAACAAAAAGAAATAGAAATACTAACCTTGTATTTCCCTACTTACTACTTTTTGCCTCCACAGCAATTTTTCTTTGTAAGTTTAGATGTAATTTGATAGCACTGTATCTTGACTCTTAATGATTGATCATTGATTTTTTTTTTTAAAAAGTCAAATGGACATCTCAGAGTTGTCAGAAGAGCTGAGGCTCTGTATTGAGTTGTAAAGGAGAATCTGTGACTCTGCTTGCCTTTGGTATTAAAGTAGGCAATCCTGCCATCTAGTGGACTTTGAATCAACTTCAGTTGAAAGTCTTCTGCAATTTAGGAGATTCTATTTTAAATAACAAGGGAAGCCTGGAGTTGCAGTTCATCTCTATAATCCTAGCTACTCAGGGGGCTGATCTCTGAGGATCATGGTTCAAAGCTTGCCTGGGCAGGAAGTCCTGAGACTCTTTATTTGTAAAGAAGAACAAGGAAAGTGGAAGCAGGGATGTAGCTCAAAGTAGTAGAGGAATACCCTGAAAAAAAAAGGCTCAGGGACTATGCCCAGGCCCTGAATTCAAACCCCACGATTGACAAAACAAACAAAAAAGCCCCCAAAATGCAAGAATGGACTTGTGGGAAAAATATCACTTCTTTCATGTTTCAGCTCTACAAGGAGGAGTAAATGTGAACCTGGCACCCTTGCTTGCCACTGGTAAACTTTGCCCATAATTACTAACACTCATGTTCACTGGGTCCCTAAAATAAACACCAAAACAAAGATTATGTTTATCTTTCCTACAGACATTCCTAGTAACCAGAAAGCGTTTGCACATTACTAGTAGCAATCAGAAAATATTTGCTGAATAAACGTATGTGCTTAGGATAAGTAAATAAAAGAGATGGGAACAGGAGAGATTGCCGATGTCTCAAAGGGAAGAAAGTAAGTTTTGAAATTTTTGCTTTCTCAAACAGAGCAAACCTAGTCCCTGCAGTTGCTGGGTGAACAGGGAGAAAAGAGTTTTATAAAGCAGCACCATCACTCACACCAAAAGCCCTGGGCTCACCAAAAGTCCCTGTCTCAGGTCTCCCAAGAGTCAGTTGTTGCCTATCTCTGACCAGCAGAGGGCAGTGCATGCTCGCTCAAGCCAGGGCTGAGTTCAGTCTGTACAATGTCATCTGACAGACTTTGTGTGCTCTTATTCCTTGGAGATCTCTTTATGGTGCTTATAACTGGGGAACAAGATTGCTTTCTAAGTATTGTATGGAAAACAAGTTGTGTTCTTGTTCTTTCTTTAAACAGTGATGCTGATGCTGAGAATTGGGTTCAGTTCAATAGGGCTGACACTGACATAACACCCTGTAGTGGGAAGTCAGTTTACAAATGACTTTCAGATTGGCAAAATCATCTGTACATAGAAGGTACCAGAGGCTTCAAATAGAAAATGGAGACTAGAGTCTCAGGTGCCCAGCTAGAACTTTCTTCTAGGTCCTTAGGCCTCTCTCCCGACGACACATGTACATTTCTTTTTTTTTTTCTTTTTTTTTGTTTATGTGGTGCTGAGGAATCGAACCCAGGGCCTCAGGCATGCGCTCTACCACTGAGCCACCTTCCCAGCCCTCACATGTACGTTTCTTTGGCTGTAGATCTTTCTAGTCGTGTCTTGGCTCATTTTAGGGTCTTTGGAGTCAGGGTGGGTGAAGACCACCCCTCAGCCCCCACCCCTGCCTTTCTGTTGAAGGGTTGGTCACTTGCTTTGGAATTTAAATGTAGTCAATCTGAAATCATTTATATTATTTCCAAACCAAACAACAAAATGGGTAAGTTGTGTGAGGTTTGATTTTCACAAATATTTTTTTTGGAGGGGGGGGTTGGTTCCAGTCGTGGGCCTGAACTCTGGGCCTCAGCGCTGTCCCTCAGCTCTTCAGCTCAAGGCTAGTGCTCTACAACTTGAGCCACAGTGCCACTTCTGGCTTTCTTTTTCTTTTTTTTTCTTTTTTTCCCCCTGCTTATGTGGTGCTGAGGAATTGAACCCAGGGCCTCATGCATGCAAGCAAGCACTCTACCACTGAGCCACCTTCCCAGACGGTTTCACAAATATATTTTTAGTGATTTTGGTGGTGGTGGTGTGGGGCTTGAACTTGAGGCCATGATGCTGTCCCTGAGCTCTTTAGCTCAAGGTTAATGCTCAACTACTTTAAGCCACAGCTCAACTCCCAGGTATTTGGTCATTAACTAGAGAAAAGACTCTCATGCAAGTTCCTACCAAGGCAAGATTCCATGAGCCATCAGACTCCAGTGAAGGAATACTTGTTTTTTTTTTTGTTGTTGTTATTTGTTTCTTTTTGTCTGCATGTACTTCCATTTACGGTAGCACCACTCACAATAAAGATAGGGAATCAATCAAGTGTACATCATTGGACCAATAAAAAGAGAGCATATATATTCAGTGGAATGTTATTCAGCCTTAAGTAAAAAATAAATAAATAAATAAAATAAAATCAGGTTCACGCCTGTAATCCTATCAATTCAGGAAGCTGAGATCTGAAGATCAAAGTTCAAAGTCAGCCTGGGAAGAAATGTCCATGAGATTCTTTTCTCCAATTAACCTCCAGAAAACCAGAAGCAGATCTATGGTTCAAAATGGTAGAGTGATAGTGAGACAGTGCCCTAGACCCATGTTCAAACAAATAAAAAGAAAACAATTTCAACAATATAAATTGCACAGTAGAACACTAAGCTTCAAGAAATAATGCAAAGCCGGGTGCTGGTAGCTCACACCTATAATCCTAGCTACTTAGGAGGCTGAGATCTGAGGATCACGGTTCAAAGCCAGCCAGGCAGGAAAGCCCTTGAGACTCTTATCTCCAATAAACTACTATAAAACAAGAAGTGGCATTGTAGTTCAAGCAGTAGAGTGCTTGCCATGAGCTGAAGAGTGCAAGGACAGTGACCAGGCTCAGAGTTCAAGCCCCACAACTGACAATAAAAGAAGAAGAAAAAAAGAAATAATGCAGGTACAGAAACACCAATATCAGACACATCCTTTTATATTTGAAGATTAAGAAATGTGGCTTTAGAGCAGACAGAAAAACCATAGGACACTGCTGAAGCATTGCTCCTAGTCCTCCTTCAGTGAAGGGCAGAGCCTGAGGCTCCCGTGCCTTCTCTGATCCTGTCTCTTACCACTGAGCGCAGGCTTCCTCGCTGCAGCCATACTGGCATTTGTACTGTTCTGCAGCAGCCCAGGATAACCTGTGCCAGGCTGGGGGCCACTGTTATTCTACTGCCTGGAATGCTCTTCCACAGACACCCAGCTGCTCATCCCCCATCCTCCCCCACTCCCACCCACCAAAGAGATCTACTCTATGATACCCTGCTCAAAAATACAACCTTGTGCACATGCATGCACACACACACATGGGTGCAGACACACACAGAATATTCCCACCACTCATCCTTTCTGCCTTACATCTTCCTTCTGATGTATTCTCTTTATTACTTATGTAAATCTGGGTAAAGTCTTTCTCCATGCTTGAGTGTAAACTCACAAGGAGAGATATTTTTGTGCTGTTCTCAGCATTGTGTCAGTCTTCAGCATGATGTCTCTCACCCTGTGGTCACTCAGCAAATGTCCATTGAATGAAGGCCTACCCATTCCCTCACACACTTATTTGACAAGTGTCCTGTTGCACATGGTCAAAGCTCTTTCCCACTGCTTTCTTATGACTCCCTTCCACTGCCCTTCTCACCCTTGCCTTGTGGTCTCCTCACCTGTGTTTCCATGCCCTTTGCCTGAAGCCTTGTGCACCTCAATCTCACACATGGAGATGGTGTGCACACACCAGCTCACCTGCTCCTCCTCTGGGAAGCTTTTCCATCCCACACTGGCTCCTCCCTCTTCAGTTCTTCCAAGTCTTTCCCCCAGCCCTGGCCCCATCCTGCTGGTTAGAAGCCTATGTAATGATCTGTGTGATATTCTAGCTAAGCTGTGGGAGCCTCATTCTCTGGGGCAACTTTTGGTCCTATCTCCTTCACCTACTGAGCCAAATGCACTCCAACTGTTCCACAAAGGTTTAGGAGTGTTCTAGCATGCGTGTGCATCAGACTATCCATTGAAAAGTCAAAGGTAGACCTGAGTTTTGGACATTGAGCTCATCTTGCCCCTTAAGACAAGACTGGCATGGAATCATAAAATGACTTGCCTCCTGCTTGGCATACTGCCCCTCTCCCCCATCTCCACAATGGAACTCAACACTGAAATCACAGCAGCGAAGAGGCACACTCTCTACTGCACTAGGACTACAAGACACTAGCCTCTTAAGCCAAACCCACAGATGTGAATTGAAGCCCACTCCCTCACTCTGAGCCTCAACTGCAGCTTTTGGGGCAGCAAGGCCTTGTCTCCTGGCAGTCTCTGCCTCACTCAGAGGAGATCATTTGACACATCTAGCTCTGCATTGAGAGCTGAACTTGAAGGAAGAAAAGAGCACATTTTCCTTCCTAATTCCCTCTCGACGTGCACATCAGGTTGGGTTTGAAGGAGGCTGATTCCCAGAGGAATTCCTGAGCAGCCATCTGCTTGTGTGCTTCTGAGACATCTTGGTAAAGAGAGAAGAAAGCTGTTAATCAATCATGCAAAGGGAGCTGCTTGCTCTTTCACTAGGAAATGGGAGTGCACATGTCCTTGAGTGTGCACATGTTCTGATATTCTAAGGGTCTTGATACACTTGCACTATACATGTCCTTCTCTCCCTGTCCATTCTGCACAGCAGACTAACACCACCTTCCTTCCACACCCATTTTAATGTGTCACTGACACAGCTGTCCTTCAGATAAGTACACAAATACCTTTCATAACAACAGAGAAAGAAACCTGTGCCACAAGAGATTAGCAAAGTCAAGTGCACTGCCTGATGCTGGAGGCTATGTAATCCTAACTATCCTAGAAGCTACCTGGATTGCAGCGACAGCCAGTCTAGGAAGACTCCATCATCAATTAACTAGAAAAATGCAGACCTGGAGGTGTGACTCAAGTGGTAGAGCACCAGGCATGAACATGCAAATTGAAAGAAGGAGAGAAAGAAAAAGAAAGACTGAGACAGAGAGATGAAAGACAGAGAAATGGACAGAGTTAGAGACAGATTCAAGAACAGGAAGAGAGAGAGAGAGGTAAGAGAAGAGGGAGATGAGAGGAAGAAGATGAGGGGAAGGAAAAGTAGACTAAGAGACGGTATGAGGTAGAAGAAGACGATGGAAGAGATAGTAGAGAGGGGGAAAGATGGGGAAAGGTGAAAGAGGAAAGTGATGGAAAAGGAAGCAGAGAGAGAATTAAGAAAAAAAGCACAGAGATGAAGACTTGGTACGAGCAAACACTCACAAACATATACACACAACAAAGAAACAAAAGGAAAAAAAATAAAAGGCATGGAAACATCATGGAATTTAACATTACTTCCCTCCCCCAGTACCCTCTTCACTGAACACTGGACCACGAGGAATTCAGGATTCCTCAGCTCCCTTCATGACCTTCCACCTCTCAGTTCTCCTTCAGCATTAGTGTCAACCCTGTCATTCACCAGGTGCCTATCCTTTACCCTCTTTAGCCCTCACTGCTTCTATCGCCATAATCCCACCTCATTCTTTGAGGGGAGATCTGCTCCCCAAATAACCATGAACTGCACTTGTCCACCAGGAGACCCAGTCCTCCTCTTGCTACAAATCTCATCAGTTAGCTCTGCAGGCTCAGCCTCCTAACCCCAATGTATACAGAGCAAAGTCCAGCTGTGCCCAACTCCTCCCCATCACACACTTGTCACCCAAGACAGCATCAGCCTTCAGCACTTCCTGTGTGGAAATCTAATAGCCCTGGATGAACCAACGCAAATAAGACAGTGGTGGAGAGTCACATCCAATCTTACTGAATCTCCACTCATGTCCAGAAGTAGTCATCCCAGGCAGGGTCCATCCTCAGATCAAGTCCACAGAGGCCTGGTCCATCCACAGGCACCACTATACCTCCGTGTTCTCTCAGGTCTCCTGCTCCTTCAGAGGTTTCTCCAGCTCTCACTGAAAGGAAGAGAACATATTTTAATTAATATACTTTGTGATTCCAAAAATAGGCTCTACATGTTCACAGTGGTCTCATATGTGAAACTCAGCACTCACAACACTCTGTTTACCTGAGGAGAAAAATTGGGCTAACAGAGGAAGTTGCAATTACGACTTCAGGGTGTATGCATTAGGGTCTTTCAAATATGTGTTTTATCTTTTACCAATGTGAGCAAATAAATGAGAAATCGGGTTCTCCTGGATGATGGCTTTATGTTGGGATAGTGATGAGTAAAGGATTATAGAGAAAACACACACAGAAGAAACTGCATTGAAATGGAGGAAAGTGGGGCAGAAACCACTGTCATGGTACATGGAGACAGGTCTCATTTCTTTCCCAATGAAGACTTGCCCTTATGCTCCAACCCAGCCAGTGTAACTGGTGTGCTCAGGAGTTGGACCCAGTCATCTAGAGGCCACAGTAGGAGGAGCCGAGTCCAGGATGCCTCCTGACCCTCAGATCTATGGGCTTCAGCTCAAATGTAAATACAACAAATAAGTATATAAACATACAGGAAACCTACATGAAAGGTAAGGTGATTACCTGCTGTAGCATTTGGAACAAAACCACCTCAAGGACAAAGGTGAATGGTTGTCAGGTGAAGTCACCATGTGATCAAGCTGCAACCCCTACCACCTCTGAAGGTAAAGACACCTTCAGGCTACTTTTCCATTTTCCTTTCAGCCTGGGAAGGCCAGCTCAGTGTCAGATGTACTTTGACCAGAAGCTCGGCTGCAGAATCCTGTAGCACCAGGCACTTGGCCTGAGTGTGCTACACGGGGACTATGCCAGGCATGCTGGGCTCATAGCACTAGTCATGTCTCCTGAAATGAGTGAACTAGTGTGTAAAGGACTGGTAAATAGTCACAAGAATCAAGTCTCTGTAAGAGCTTGGGGGACTACTACTCTTCCATGTAGCCTAGCGGACCATTGCCAAGGCCACTGGGCACATGGGAGGATGCTGCTACTGCTACCTTGGCAACCATGTGGTAACCATGAGGACATCGACCAGAGACAGGGAGAGAAGGGGAGAGACAGACAGACAGACAGACACAGAGACAGAGAGACAGAGACAGAGACAGACAGATACAGAGCAATAGAGAGAATGGGTTGATCAGGCAGTTTGAATCTCTTGGCAAGTATAAATTTTACAGACATGACAAAATTTCATGAAACCAAAAAACAAAATTAAGAGCTAATCCCCAAATAATGTACCTATAAAAGCTTGTTTTTTAAAAGATGGTTTGACTGTAGCCCAGGCTTGCCTTGAACTCAAGAGCCTTCTGCATTTGCCTTCTAAATACTGGGATTACAGGTTTGCACTACCAGTCCATCATAAAAAGATCATCTTCCATCCTGAGGCTATCCAGTTGTACATCAAGGGTTGCATCTCTTAGAACATGCTCTTGTGACAGGAAATTCCAAAGGATTTCATAGCTCTGGGTCAGATGCTACTATAACTCAGGAAATTACTAAGGTCTTAGGAGCTCTGATTGAGGAAGCAGGGTCAATGACCAAATAGTAGAGCAAAAGATCCTACTACCACCCCTGTTACTAAGGAAAGCATGAGTGTTTTTGGATTTCTATGTCAGGAACCATAGAAAAAGGCCAAATACATTTACATCACAGGCAATCACAGGAGATTGTTTACAAACAGAATGAATTACTCAGTAAGTCATCCTATCAAGGGTAATAGGTTTCTTGGTAGTTACAAATATGGAAAAGGAAAAAAAAAACTGGAAGAATATTTGGGGTGAGATTGCAGTTGGAGGTGTCAGTGTGAACTCATGATTTTGAGTATATATAGATGGATATATATACATAGATTGGTGTACAAATCAGAAGTTGAGACACTCAGGAGGCTAAGAGCTTGAACACTGAAGTTTGAGACTAGTCCAGGCAGGAAAGTTTATTAGATTTCACCTCCAAACTAACCAACAAAAAGCAGGGCTTAAAGGGGGGCTCAATTACTAGGACCCAAGCAAAGCAAGCAAGAGGTTCTGAGTTTACATTTCTTTACTACTAAAAGAAATTAATATAAATTTAAATGTGTATATGTGTAAATATACATGTATGGGCTTGTATATATCAATGAACACCCATATACATGAATACATGTATTTTGTATATTCGTTTTATGTATTTTCCAGTTCTCTTCTCCAAAAGGGCCTAGGAACAATAACATCTCAAAAGCAAAGAACATACCTAATACTCAGATGTTGGTTTCTAAATGCCATCCAGCCACAGCTCCTGGATAATAGTTGATTCAAAGACTAGAGCATGGAAGGTACTAAATAAACATTGATCTTGTGTATGAGTGAAGAACAAAAGCACTAATGAGGGCTTAGGGGTAGAGTGCTTGCCTAGCATCCATGAAGCCCTGGGTTCTGCAGTGCCACATAAAGAGAAAAAGCTGGAAGTGGCACTGTGGCTTAAGAGGTAAAGTGCTAGCCTTAAGCAAATAAGCTCAGGGACAGTGCCCAGGCCCTGAGTTCAAGCCCCAGGATTGGCAAAAAAATAAAATTAAAATAAAATAAAAGCACTAATAAAAGTCTGTTAGAAGGGGCTCGCACTGGCCAAGTGTGGAACCATCAAAACCATGACAGGAGTGGAATTACAACCCAATGCATTCAATAGGAATCCCTTAGCAAGTTCAAACATGAATAAATATGTAAATACATAAGCAAACTGTCAATGATGTGAGGAATGGGATATTTCCACAGCCTTATGTGTTTTCCCACACATCACTCAGTTACAAAGGGAGAGGAGAATTTTTTCAGTAGAAAAACGGGCAAATTTGGCCATCTTCAAGTGATCAAAATTACCTACTACACTCCCAAGACAAACTGATGTCCCCAGCCACCTGGTGGGATGCAGTGGGAGGCACACAGTGTCACTTCACGATAGTCCTGCAAGACCCAATCAAATCATGATAAAACTTCAGACAAGACTAAGTGGAAGTGGCATATAATCTTGAAAACAGTCAATAAAAATCTTGAAAATTTTTCAAGATTGAAGAAGACTGCAGAGCCAGAACCAGAGCAGGCAATCTTGACTTCTGGATAGGATCTTTTCACTATCAAAACTATATCATGAGCCAGGCATCGGTGGCTCACGCCTGTAATCCTAGCTACTCAGAAAGCTGAAATCTAAGAATCATCATTCAAATCCAGCCCAGGCAGGAAAGTCCATGAGACTCTTACTTCAAATATCCCTCAGAAAACCAGAAATGGAGCTGTGCCTCAAACTGGTAAAGCTCCAGCCTTGAGCTAAATGCTCAGGGACCTTTTACTGGCCCTAATTCAAGCACCAGAAAGGAACCAAAAAAAAAAAAAAAAAAAAAAGAAACCAACACTCAGACACTATGGATGGAACTGGAGGACACTCAATTTCATGAGAAACACCAATATCACACACACCCTTTCATATTTGAAGACTAAGAAATGTGGCTTTAGAGTAGACAGGAGAACCACAGGACAATGTTGAAGAATGGTGGGTCACCACTCTGCTCACAGCTTCCTTTGGTGTAGTGCAGAGCCTGTGCTGCCAAGAGGCTCCTGTGCCTTCTCTGATCCTGTCTCTCCCCACTGAGCCCAGGCTTCCTTGCTGCAACCACACTGGCATTTGCACTGTGCCAGCTGGGGGCCACTGCTATTCCAACTGCCTAGAATGCTTTTCCCCACACCCAGCTGCTCAGTCCCCTATCCTTCCCCAAAACCTCCTTGCCAAAGAGTTCTACTCTGATACTCAAATATACAACTTTGTGCACATGTACACACAACACACATCTGCAAACACACAAAAACACAGATTATTTCCAACACTCATCCTGATTCTTTCTGCCTTAATCTTCCTTTTCATATATACTATGTACTACTTTTGTAAGTTTGAGTATTCTCATTCTCCATGCTTGAGTGTACTTCCTCAGTGAAGTACACTAATCTAATGCCCTGCTGAATGAATATCACAGTGGTGGAGGTTCATATCCAATCTTACTAAATTTCTGCTCATATCCGCTTGTACTCATCTCCATCCACATGTTCCTATATTTTCATGCTTTCTTAGGTCTCTTACTCATTCAAAAGTTTCTCCACCTCTAGTTGATAGGAAGGAAAATATTGTAATTCCTACATTTTTTGGTTCAAAAAATGGGCTCTGGAGGTTTATAGTGTGGCAATATTTGAAATTCAGCTTCCTACGCACCATGTGCCCTAGGACAATAATCAGGCCCTACTCTTCTTCCATGAGACCTAGAGGCTTCCCCTGGGAACTGCCAGGGAAAAGGAAGCACCATGCCCAAAGCGTGGTGCTCTGGGGAAGGGGGTGTCAACTGGAAGCATCTTTGGCGACTCAAAGGGTCTCTCCTAAGAATCTGACATCTCTCAGTGCTGAAACCCTTGTACTGTGGAAACGTAATTCTCTACCTCTCCATTCTCCACATGCAGCCCAACCCAACACCCTTTCCTTTCCCAAAATTTTCTAAGTTGTCCCTCATACAAGTACACAAATTCCTTTTGTAATAACAGAGAAACCAATCTGTGCTGTACCAGATTCACAAAGTCTAGGTGCTGGAGGCTCCCTGTATCATCCTAACTACTGTACACACTGACACTGAGAAGACTGTAGATAAAGCCAGCCTGAGCAGACTCCATGTCCAACTCAGTAGAAAATCAGGCCTAGAAGAGTGACTCCACTGGTAAAACATCAGCCAGAAACACGCCCACACTCAAGAGAGAAAAAGGGAAAGAGGGGGCCTGAGGGGGAGAAGGAAAACAGACAGAGAGAAAAACAGAGGGACATGCATACATACCTAAACACAGAGAGACAAAGAGACAAATTCAACAGAAAGGATTGAATGAGAAGGAATGAGATAGGGAGAAGAGAATGATTAGAGGGAGGAGAAGAGAAGAATGAGGGTGTAAGAAAGGAGAGATTAGAGACAGTAGAGGGGAGGAGGGCCCAAGGAAAGGCCACAGAGGGAAAAGGAGACTGAGAAAGAGAAAAGAACAGAGTTCAAGCCAGCACATTCCCAAATGCATGCACACAACCAACAAAAAGACAATTAAAAAGCATTTAGAAATCATGGAAATTAATAGTACTTCCCTCCCCACCCACCCTCTCCACTGTACATTGTTCCATGAGGAGTTCAGCATTCCTTACATTCCTCCTCAGCTCTCTTTCAGCATCAGTATCAACCCTGTCTTAAACCAGTTATGCATCCTTTGCCTATTTGGACCCTTATTGCTTCTCTCGCCACAAATCCATCTCATTGTTTGAGAATAGCATTGCTCCTCAAATACCCCTGAGCAGTACCACTGACCCACCAGGAGCCCCAGCCCTCCTCTTGCTTCTATTCTCATCAGTCTACTCTGAAGGTTCAGCCGCCTGACCCAGTGTACACAGAGAAACGGCCAGATTTGCCCAAATCCTCCCCATCATACACTTGTCACCCAAAGGCAGCATGAATCCTCAACACTGCCTCTGTGTGCAATTCTAATGCCCTGGGTGAACCAATACAAATATTCTAGTGTGAAGGCTCATATCTAATCTTACCGAATTTTTGTTCTTGTGGGAAGGCAGTCATCCCAGGCAGGGTCCATCCACGGGTGTGGTCCATATACAACCAAAGTCCATCCAGGCTATGTCCTTCCACAGATCCCAGTTTATCTCCATGATTCCTCAGGTCTCCTGTTCCTTGACCACCTCTAGCTGAACGGAAGGGAATATCTTTTAATTCATACACTTTGTGATTCCAAAAATGGCCTCTTGATGTTCAAATATTTAAAACTTGGTTCTGATAGCATTCTTGATTCCCCAAGGAGAAAAATTGGGCTCTGCTATTCTTCCATGAGGCTTAAAGTCTTTACCGGGAAACGGAAGCACCATGCCCAAGCTGGGTGTTTGGGAAAGGGGGCCTCTCTGGGGACTCATAGAGTCTCTACTAAGAATCTGACACCTCTCAGCGCAATTGTACAGCACATATGTCGTCCTTCCCTGTCCATTTACACAAACCCATCACCCCCTTCCTTCCACAACCAATTGTAAGGTGACTCTACACAGCTATCCCTCACATAAATACACAAATGCCCTTTCAAAATAGAGAAAGCAACCTTTGCCACACCAGATTAACAAAGCCAATTGCATTCCCTGATGCTGTAAGCTCTTGTCTGTATTCCTACCTATTTCCCAAGATGATACCTTGAAGATTGCATTTATAGCAAGTCTGGGAAGACTCCATCTTCAAGTAAATAGAGAAATGCAAGCCTGGAAGTATAACTCAAGCAGGAGAGAACCAGACATATCCATGACAACTGAGAGAGAGAAAAAAGAGAAAGACAGAGAGGGAGAAAGGGAAAGAAGGAAAAAGGGAGAAGTGTAGAGAGAGAGGAAGAGTGAGGGAGGTGGAGGGAGAGAGAGACAGATTCAAGAGCAGGAAGAGAGGGAAAGGGAGTGGTAGAGGGTAGTAGTGGAACAGCAAGAAGAGGAACAGGAGAAGTAGAATAGGAGTAGCTATGGGAGGAATGAAAACAAAGGAAGAGAAATGGTGGGCAGCAGCAGGGATAAGGTGAGAAAAGTGGAGAGAGAACAGAGAAGGCAAAGGAAACAGCATAAGAAAAAAAGCACTGAGGTGTAGCAGCACACACTCACAAACACATACACACAACAGACAAAAGGAAAAAAAAAAGAATAGTGATCAAGAAGTCTTACAAATCAACAGTTAATTCCTTCCCACCCACTTTCTTCACTGAAGAATGGCCCATGTGGAATTCAGGATTCCTCAGCTCCCTTCTTAATTTGCCTCCTGTCATTTCTCCTTTACATTTAGTGTCCACCCTGTCATTTACTTTGTACCCATCTTTTCCCTCTTGTAGCCCTTATTGGGACTCTCACCAGAATCCCTTTTTGTTCTTTCAGGGGAGATCTGCTCCCAAATAGCTCTGAGCTGGACCACTGATCCTACCTACTGCAGAAAATCTCATCAGTCTGCTCTGCAGGCTTAGCCTCCTGACATCAGTGCACATATAGCAAAAGTCAGGTGTGCTCAAATCCTCCCTATAACACACTTGTCACCCAAGGGCAGACAGCATCAGCCTGCATCAAAGCCTCTCTGTGGAAATCTCATGGCCCTGGCTAAACCAACACAAATAGCCCAGTGGTAGAGGTCATATCAACCTTACCAAATTTTTGCTACTGTCCAGATGCAGTCATCCCAGGCAGGGTCCATCCAGTGGCACCACTGTATCTCCATACTTTCTCAGGAATGCTGCTCCTTCACAGGTTTCTCTACCTCTACGATCAAGGAAGGAATATTATTCTACTTCATATTTTTAGCCAGTTTAAACAGTGGCTCTGGTTGGTCAGACTGTTCTCTTATTTGAAACTCAGCTAACCCAGCCTTCTGGTTCCCCTTAGAGAAAATGGGGACTCATGGGAGGAGTTGCCATTCAAAACAACCTGTCTTAGTAATAGGGTCTCTTTGATTGTGAGCAAATAAACAACTCTGAAAGAAGAGATGCTTGGATGAAGGTTTTATTTTGGGATAATGATGAGATTTAGAGAGAAATTACACACGCAGGAAAGTGCATTGAAATGGAGGAAAGTAAGGGCAGAAACCATTGATAGTGCATTGGGTGAATGGAGACAGGTACCTCTCCATTCGCAGTGAAGATTTGCCTTTGTACTCCAACCCAGCCAGTGTAACTAGTGTGCTCAGTAGTTGTACCCAGTCACCTAGAGACTGCGGAAGGAGAAACAGAGTCCAGGATGCTTCCTGCCCCTGAGATCCATGGATTCCTATACCACCAAGCTCAAGGGCCTCACTTTAAACCTAAATAAATAAACTAGCAATTGGGGACACAAGCAACCTACGTGAAAGGTGAGATGACCTGAAGCGTTTGGGACAAAAACACCTTAGTGTTCAGAGGAACAAGGGAAAAAAGTTGTTCAATAAAGTGACAATACTATTAAGTAAGGGATCGATGTGTAAATGCCCAGCTCAGAAGGTACAGCAGATTGAGGCCACCTTTCAACTTATCTTTCAGCATTGGAAAGCCTTGGTGATGTCAGCTGTCCTTTTTCCGAAAGGAATCCCTGCGGGAGAATCCCCTAGCAGCCGTCACAAAACCTGGCCATGCTGGACTGAGACCTCCACAGTGTGAACTTCCTGCATGACTCCTTTCCCACCTGCAGCTCTTCAATTCCACATCTCTCTGCTTTAGTTAGACTCACCCCGAAGGTCTGAGTCTGGTGGCTTTCAACTGTGCTGTTTCAGAGTTCTGCACTGCTTTCTCTGGGACAGCTTTGCTCTCAATCTGTGAACATTACTTTGGGGCCTTCACACAGCAGCAAAGTCTGCGAAAAATGGTGACTATCCTGTTAGCCACCCTCCTCCAGCCCTGTCTAATGTTCCACCTGAGGTGTATGGCCTCCCCCTGAGGATGCCCAGAGGGAAGACCATTTTCCACTGAGTGGAAACTGTCTTGTGTACCCGACCAGCTAAAAGAATCTGGGCCACAAATGAAGCTGGAACTGGAGCTCTGCAGGGTGTAGAGCAGAAGGACAGGCAGACTGGCACTTTGGGTTCTCTTCAGAGGTAACTGAAAATTTGAGGACAAGCTGAAGGTGTTACATCCTGCAGAATAGGTGGCTCTTTTTTGTGGAGGAAGAGGGCTGGTGGGATTGTCCTCAGGAGGTGTGCATGGTGGACTAGCCAAAAGCATCATTTTTGATTCCACACTTCTGGTATTCTCCTTTATGTTTTCATGGATGAGCAGGTAGGTGCCATGGCTTCATTGAATGCTCTGTTCTTTCTTTTTAATACCAGCTACCGTGTACACCATGTTGCAAATGACTGTGACAATAATGGGGTCCAGCTTGCTGGGCAGTTGCTCATCAGGAAGCAGGCCAAATCCCACACTTAGGGCCAGCCATGGGTGCTCCATTATCTCCTCAATAGCAGGCCTCAGATTGAAGCCCACAGTCAGCAGTTTAGGAAGGAGATCACGTCCCATTGCAGTTGGTAAAGGGGACCGGTGTACCTGGCCTCTAGGATTTGTTTCCATATCTGAGTCATCTTATTCTCCTCAAATGGGAACTTTCCCGTTTTCATCATATACAAAAGCACACCTAAGTCCCCAAATGTCCACCTTGTACCCACTGAACATGTTTTGTAGGATCATTTCAGGGGGGTGGAATAGTAAGGCTCCACAAACCCCCTTTAGCAACTGTCCTGGGGTCACCCTGAAACGCCAAAATCACTGACCTTAACATTGCCATTGGTGTCAAACAGGACGTTGTTGGCCGTCAGGTCTAGGTGTGCAATTCAGTTCTCTTGAAGGTACTGAATGGCACTCGTGATCTGCTTGAACAACCTCTTGGCTTCATACTGGAATAGGCGTATTCAAGGGGATTTATTGACTCCACCCCAAGAGATGGCCCTGAGTGGCCAGCTCAGTGACAAGGAGTCTTCATCCTCCATCACCTGGAACAATTGGATGATGTGTGGGTGACGTACACTTTTCACAATGGTTACTTCGTTTTCTTTTTTCTGTTTGGTCTGGTCGTGGGGACTGAACTCTGGGCCTGGGCACCGTCCCTCAGCTCTTCAGCTCAAGGCTAGCACTCTACCACTTGAACCACAGGGCCACTTCTGGCTTTTTTCTTATGTGGTGCTGAGGAATCGAACCCAGGGCCCCAGGCATGCAAGGCAAACGCTCTACCACTGAGCCAACTTCCCACCTGCTACCTCGTTTTCTATCTCATTACTTTTCAGATCTTTCCTTGGGAGAACTTTGACTGCCACTGTGGTGTCAGTGAGGCAGTGATGGGCCAGCTTCTCATAGACACAGCTGCAGTAACCGATAATCTTTGTCAAGTTGTACTGTGCAATGACAGTGATCTCCCCCTCCCTGGGGGAGGAACTAAAGTTGTACATTAACACCTTGTCCCTGGGATGGCAAGTGATCAAGCTTAAGAATTACCTAAGATGATCTAAATGAAGTGGACAACTAATAAATCTTAAGAAACAGAAGGTAAACTACCAACAAACAAATAAACACAACCCCCAGCTGAATAAATGAAATCCCCAAACCCAAACAACACAACTACCACTCCCCACACCCAAAGAAAGCAATCAAGTAGTTCTGAGTTAGTCCATCAGGTCACCGGAGTAAAAGCTCCCAGCACTGTAACTGAAAAAGCTGGAGAGCAGCTGCCTCATATGTACCCTGTTGGGCATACCTTCACAATGCTCTGTGATGTCAGGGGGAAATGGACCAATCACAAGTCAGGCCATTGACATCAGTGAGGAAGTGGACCAATCAGAGCCCAGTGCACACCTCCTGGCAGTTAGGTACTTGGTCCAGGAAGTCTGTAGCCAATGACACTGGGCACATGGCAGGATGCTCTTACTGCTACCATGGCAGACGTGTGGAAACCATGAGGACATTGGCCAGTGGCCCTCATGTTTCCTCGGGGTTGGGCATCCTAGGATGGCCATCCTAGGATGGCCCCTGTGAGGACATCACCCAGTGGGGTATTGATGAACCTCAGAGAGCGAGACAATCCATGGAGGCACAGTGAGACGTGAACAAAAGACGTTTATTTACACCAGAAAGGTGTCTTGAGACTACCTTGTCCTTTTAGATACCCAGAACCAAGAGCAGCCTCAATCACCAAACCTCCAAACCTCCAATAGGCAGTCCTGACACTCCAACTTTTATTGGTTGGTCTTCAAACCACCAATTAGTTGGTCTGCAAACCTCCAAACCTCAGATCTCCAAAGCCCCAAACCTCCAAACCTCCAAAGGGGAAGGCTTTTCCCTTTCTTCCCTTCCTCCCCCACATGTAGGCCTCTCCACTGTCCACAGGCCTCTCTAGAGGGAGGTCCCAAATGGCCTCCAGAGGAGGCCCTGAATGACCTCCAAAGGAGGCCCCAACAGGCCCTTCAAGGAGGCCCTGAGTGACCTCAGAAGGATGGTCCAAATGGCCCTCAAGAAGGCCCTGAAGGACTGGGATGGTGGCTCAGTGGTAGAGCTCTTGCCTTGCATGCATAAGGCCCTGGGTTCAATTCCTCAGCACCACATAAGAAAAAAGCCAGAAGTGGCCCTGTGGCTCAAGTGGTAGAGTGCTAGCCTTGAGCTGAAGAGCTGAGGGATGGCGCCCAGGCCCAGAGTTCAGTCCCCACGACCAGACCAAACAGAAAAAAGCAAAAATAAAAAAATCCAGAAGTGGTTCTGTGGCTCAAGTGGTAGAGCGCTAGCTTTGAGCTGAAGAGCTGAGGGACAGTGCCCAGGCCCTGAGTTTAGGCCCCACGACCGGAACCCCCGCCCCCCCAAAAAATGTCCCTGAATAGCTCCTCAAGAAGGCCCATAGGACCTCTCAAGGAGGTCCCAAATGGCCCCTCAAGAAGCCCCAAATGGCCTCTCAGAGCTTGCCCTGTCCTCCACAGGCCTGCCCTGCCCTACTGTGGCAGGCTTTCCCCTCTTGCCATCTCTCCCCCTCCACTCCCAATCCTCTCCTTCCTCCACACTCAATTCCTGCCTCAGGACTCCTGGTCTTTCCTTTACTCTCATCTCTTCAGAACCACTGGTCTCCTCCTTACTCCCCTCTCCACAAGAGACCAGGTGTCCTCAGGACTCCTCCCTCCTCCCTCCCAATGTGTTTTCCCCTAACTTCCCCCCTAGCCTTGGAGCATGCAGCCTATATACACCTAGAAAGGCTGCACCCCTGCCCCACTAATGGCATCAAACTGATATTCATGATCTTCCCCCAAGCAGCCCAAGTCCAATCCCAATAGTCAACTCCCTATGTGCATGTCTCCAGGAGCATGCCCCTTCCCCTTTTGGTAGCCTGCTCTGCCCCTTTCAGTGGCATGCCCCAGCCATGGCACGCTCATCCAGTGCCGCTTGGGGTGGTGACATCAGCCTCACAATGCCCTGCTCTGTCCAGTGGCTGGGTCTGTGGAGTTGTGAGGCTTGACTCTTGATGCTGCTCCCCCTCCAGCAGGTCTGACCATGGGGCCACACTATTGTGCCCCACTGATTCCCTGGGTCCCACGGGTTATTACAAACACTATCCTTGTACAGAAATTATAACACTGTCCTTTTCACATAGCACGGTCTACATCTAATTGCAAGAGAGCCTGAGATAGGGAGACTTTGTAAAGATTCAACTCAAAAATTTCTTTCCACTTGAGAAGAGAGACAAGACATCCAAGATGAAGTCATAGTTTTGTCCACATCTGCCATTCTCATTTCTGATTCCAGTTTGTATGGGTCCCTGTGCTGCTTTGTACCTCTTTTTACTGTTTTTGATTCACTTACTCCCTTTTTTAAATCTTTATTTATCCCTCACAGGTTAGAAATAAAGTATCTTGCTTTTATATCTTTTAGTACCGTTGTCTTGAATTTTAATATATCTATAATTGTTCTAATAAAAACCATACACAAAGTATGTCTATCTCAGAAGCAGACTTCTATTTTATGGACCTGAAGTTTATTCTACTTGAGAGGTCTTTTATTCTTTATTTCATTTATTTATTCATTTATTTTTGGCCATGGAGCTTGAACTCTGGACCTGGGTGCTGTCCCTCAGTTCTTCAGCTAAAGCCTAGCACTCTACCACTTGAGCCACAGTGCCACTTCTGGTTTTCTGGTAGTTTATTGGAGATAACAGTCACATGGACTTTCCTACCTTGGCAAGCATTGAACTGCTATCCTCTCATCTCAGCCTCTTGAGTAGCTAGGATTGTAGGCATGAGGAACCACTACTCAGCAACTTGACAGGTCTTTTTAAGGGAAAAGAATTATTTATGTGTCAGGCACTGGTGGCTCTCATCTGTAATTCTACCTACACAGGAGGCTGAGATCTCAGGATTTCGGTTTGAATTCTGACTGGGCAGAAAAGTCCATGAGACTCTTCTTGACAATGACAAGATAACCTCGTGTCCATATGCCTCAAAATGGTTGAGGGATAGCCTTAAGCAAAAAAGCTCAGGGACAGCACCCAAGCCCTATGTTCCAGGTCAAGGACTGGCAACAACAACAGCATTAAAAAGGAGATGGGTGTAATAAAGCCATATTCACAAACACAGAATGCAGAAGGCAGAGGCAGGAGGTTCAGAGATTGAGGCCATCTTGGCCTTTATAGTGAGTTACAGTCCAACCTGGGCTACATAGCAAGACCTAGTTTCAAAAAAATCCCTCTTACCCTAAAACACCCAGGAGTTACAGTCCAACCTGGGCTACATAGCAAGACCTAGTTCCAAAAAAATCCCTCTTACCCTAAAACACCCAGGAAGTTCACTTATAGATGAATCTCAGAGAGCTGTTCTTCCATAAACCTATTTCATTTTGTCACATATTGTCACCTACTACTTTATTCTTTCTTTTTATAAAAGTCTCCATAAGTAGTTGCTGACATTTATCATTGTTGGGTCATACATGAGGGTTATTTATGCATCCCAAAATACTTTGTCCCTATTCTTTGTTCTTTGAATTCTCTCCCTCCTTTCTTTCCTCTGTTTACCCTTCCTTTTCTTTACTAGTTCCTCCTTTTCTCTTCATTTGCTTGTTGCCCTTATTCCTCCCTTTAGTCTGTCCCTTCCTTCCTTTCTGAGATAGAATTGGGTGATATAGTGCAAGCTGTTCTGGAATTTATGTTCTTCCTGCCTCAGCATTCTGAATGGCAGTACTACAGGAGTACACTGGCATGACTGGAAAATTCCCAAAGGGAGAGAATACTGGATCATTATCTTTTTTCCATAAAGTTCTCCCTAGATTCCCTAGACTCTTCACACACATGAGGCTGTTTCATGTCTTATTTGTCTCTTAGGCTCTTTTCTGAATTTCCTTTTGGTTTCCTGTCCCATTCAGTGGCCCTTAGCCTTGGAGTGGTTCCAACCAGTGTCAGGCATACCCAACCCTCTCTGAGACAAAGTAGCTTGGGCACAGGCTCATTCAGGCACCGAATATGACAGAGCATAGATGAAATGTAGATTGTCCCTTCCTTTCAGGACCCATAAGCCATTAGCTGAGCAGATCCCCTTAAGGGAACACACTCTGAAAGGAAGTTCCAGGTCAAAACCATACTAATCTCGACAATCCCCTGCAATCTCTCATTTTTCAGATAAGGCCATATCTAGTTATTATTTCTAGTGAATAGAACATGGCAGAAATGAGAGATATCATTTCTCAGATTGCAATATAAATAACTGTTGCTCTCACAGTAGGATTTCTCTCTCTTGCTCTCTCTTGCTCTCTCCTTCTCTCTCTCATTCTCCTATACCCTTTGCTCTGGGTGAAACAAATGCATGTGTGAGCAGTGTATGAGAAGGCCCCAGAACAAGGAGCTGCAGCTTCCAGATGACAGTTGGAAGACATGAGTGGGAAATAGTCAAGCCTGGAAATGACTCTGACTTAAGTCCAGGTTTTGAATCTATCTCTTTTGGTTTCTGAATAATAATCAGCTGGGTACAACTTCCCCAATGAGAAAATAATACCCAAAGGCGGCAGGTGGCCATTCCTATAGACTATGCAGAAACCATGTCCTGAATGGCAAAAAGTAGACTTTTTCCCTAGTCTGTGATGCCTCAGCAGACAGTGTCCTCCAGTTAAGTCTCTCATTCTTATCATGCAACAAAACCAGTCTACTGCATCTTTCCACTGCAGATGAGTGCCCTGCAGTGATTTAAACCATGGTCAGAAAGAGGATGAGACCACCTTGGTAAAATGTATCCAGCTGTAACAAGGTCAGTAACAGGGGATGGTACATTCTCAACTCCCTTTACTGCACGCAGGACCAAAGACTGTGGTTCCAAATAGCATGTCCTTTGGATTTGTGAGACAGAAATCTTGACTTCTATCCAGAAAGATGGGCAAAGAAAAAGAGGTCCTTGGCTAGATTTCTCATTACAGGGCAGTTTGATAACAGATGAGACCAAGACTCACAGGTACTATATCTCTGCAGAAACCGGTCCCCAAAGAAGAGTGATGGATGGAAGTCACTTTGGAGAGAGTGAGTGAGTTTCAAAGTGGTGCTGACTAGTATCTGGGGATGGCCCCTGGCTTCTGGCTTGATTAACCATCTCAGCTAAGTTTGTCTGAAGATGTATAAGCACAGGCTTTCTAAACCATAGAGATAAATGATGCACACAAACAAACACTCCCACAGAGCAGGTGATATGTCAAACATGTCCATTCCAAGTCGATTGACCTGAGTCAACACTTCAACTATTTCAGTGTTTATAAAAGTGCCTATGAGCCAGGTGCTGGTGGCTCATGTCTGTAATCCTAGCTACTCAGGATGCTGAGACCTGAGGATGATGGTTCAAAGTCAGCCTGGACAGGAACTGTCCAGGAACTGTTCTCTCTAATAAATCACTCAGAATGCTGGAAGTGTCATGGTTGCTCAAATGGTAGAGTGCTCGCCTTGAGCTGAAGAGCTGAGGGACAGTGCTCAGGCCCAGAGTTCAAGCCCCACAACCACCAAAAAAAAAAAGAAAATCTGTAAGAAAATATCAATAATGCTTTTTGAATGCAAAAAATGGTACCTGTTGTTGCAGAGAATAATTTCACATGTTTGAAATCTCCTAATCTTGGTTTTCTATTGTGTAAGGATCACCAAAATCTATCTACACTGGTTCATTTTATTCTTTTTCTTTTTCGGGTCCAGTTGTGGGCCTGAACTCTGGGCCTGGGCGCTATTCCTCAGCTCTTCAGCTCAAGGCTAGCTCTCTTACCACTTGAGCACAACGCCACTTCCGGCTTTTTTCTCTTTTTTCTTATGTGGTGCTGAGGAATCGAACCCAGGGCCTCAAGCATGCAAGGCAAGTGCTCTACCACTGAGCCACCTTCCCAGCACCTGGTTCATTTTATTCTTAAGAATCATCCCAAGAATTGTGTTTTATTTATTATTATTCAAACACACACACAGGATTGCAGCTTAAAATTACAAGTCAGGTATTGAAGTGTGGAATCTAGAATTGGAACCCAGCTCCAACCACACTCATGTGTACTACTCTATGAAGAGGAATGCAAGCAAGCAAATACTTGATGTTGGTGTTTTTGTTTTAATTTTGCTGTACCACTTGAATAACAGCTCCACTTCTGGCCTTTTGGTGATCAATTGGCAATAATAGTCTTAATGGTCTTTCCTAACTGGTTCACTTCCAACTGTGATCTTCAGATCTCAGCCTCGTGAGCAGCTCTGCTTTAGGTGCTTGGCTTTCCCTGAAAGCCAAAATGAATTTATAGCTCTAAAAGAGGATGGGGCAGGAGTGGGAGGGAGGATATATCTGATTTGGTACCCAAGCTCCAAGAGCCAAGTATCACTTTTTTCACCCATTTAGACTTAGAAAGATATGCATATCTAGATATAAACATTTTTATAGACATGACTACAGAACATGACTTAAATGTGGAAATATACGGGTGAAATGGAGGGAGAATGATAAGGTATAAATAAGATTAAAATACATTGTGACTAGGTAAGAAAATGGTGTAAGGAGACACACTGAAAGCTACTGAATGTGGTGGTAGAGGAGTATGGAAACAAAGCATAATCAAAGAGGTGAATCTGACTAAATTATAATACATGTACTGGTGAAAAAGCATATAGAAACCCCACTGTTGCCTTAAGTTACACTAAAAATATGAAAACAAACTGAATGATAGGACAGCAAAATATGAGGGAAGGCCAAGAGGGAAGCTGAATGAGGGTGAATACGGTATGAGTGTATTAAAAGAGAACAAAGAAACCTGTTGAGATTTGGAGAGAGAGAGAGAGAGAGAGAGAGAGAGAGAGAGAGAGAGAGAGAGAGAGAGAGAGAGAGAGAGAGAGAGAGAGAGAGAGAGAGAGAGAGAGAGAGAGAGAGAGAGAGAGGGAGGGAGGGAGAAAGAGAGGGAGGGAGAAAGAGAGAGAGAGAGAGAGCTTGAATACAGGATCCAGCAGGCACTGTTACTTAGCTTTTCTGCTCAAAGATATTGTTCTATCCCTTGTTCCACAGCTCCAATTCTGGCTTCTTGATAATTAGTTGGAAATAAGTGTCTCACAAACTTTTCTGTCCCAGTTGGCTTTCAATCAAGATCCTTGGATTTCAGCCTTCTGAGTATCTAGGATTGCAGGCATGAACCACCAGTGCCTGCCTACATTTGTTTCAAGGATGGAATGAAAGAAAGTGATGGAGGAGTGAGTTTAACTGAGATGCAGTGTATGCATGCATGGAAATAGCACGAGACCTTTCTTTCTTTCTTTCTTTTTCTTTTGATCGGTCGTGGGGCTTGAACTCTGGGCTTGGGTGCTGTCCTTACACTCTTCAGATCAAGCTGAGCACCATACCGCTTGAGCCACACTGCCACTTCTGTTTTTTTTTTTCTCGTGGTTGGTTGGATATAAGAGTCTCAAGGACTTTCCTGCCCAGGCTGGCTTTGAACCACGATCCTCAGATCTCAGCTTCCTGAGTAGCTAGGATTACAGGAGTGAGCCACTGACACTCGGTGAGACCTTTCTTTAGAAAACTAATTACATGGTAATAAGAATTGTCTTTAAAAAGAGTTTGTTCTGGGTGCCAGTAACTCACTCCTATAACCCTAGGTACTCAAGAGGCTGAGATCTGAAGATCACAGTTTGAAGTGAAACCAGGCAGGAAAGAACATTAAGCCTTGTATGGGCATTGTAGGAAAGTGGACTAGTCCCAGGTGGTGGTGGCCATGCAATGATAATGGTCCCTTGGCATTCTGGTGACAACTCTGCTCAAATCCAGATGTCCTGAGCTCCTGGGGAATGGTCTGTGAAAAGATAGAGAAAATAAGGTTGTTGATGTAAGTTTCACAGGAAGTGCAAAAGACTCATGTGAGCCAAAATGACATCCTTTTTCTAATCCTAGACTTCTCTGAATTATCAGTATGCCATTGTGCCCTGTGAATCTCTTAGTGGATATCTATTGTGTACAAGGCAGGACTTCATCCCCACTGTCAACTCCTTTCTCCAAGTCTCCATTTTTTTCTTGTATCAGCAGGAGTAATGGACCTCCTCTTACCATGGCTTCCAGTCCCTGGTGGGGAGGAGGATCAAGAGGAGGGGTACTTCCTGGCAATGAGGGCGTTCCCATGATGGCACCTCAACAAAGCACATACAGACCAGGAAGACAGAGGTCCACAGGCAAAGAGACATCACTGTAGCAGGTGCAGTGCCAGTTTGGGAAAGGTGGCAATGAATGTGGCTCCAGTTCCATGACCACCAGTGGTAACGGCAGAACTGACCAACCCCGGAGCGATACTGGGGAGCGGTAGCAAGGAGGCCTCTGAGACAGCCCAACCCCCCTTTATTCTCTGTGGGGCTCTAGGGCGCCTTAGTCAATGTCTATGTAGCTCTGCAAGTGCGTTCCCAAGTCCCTTCACCCAGTTTAAGGTCCTTTCACACACACTTACAGTCCCTTGACCTGCGCTTCCGGTCCTATGAGTGTGTGTGTCTGTGTTTGTGTGTGTGTGTGTGTGTGTGTGTGTGTGTGTGCATGCACGTGCACACACACACACACACACACACACACACACTCACATGCATACGTGCATGTGTGTGAAGTGTCCCACTTACCTTGAACTAGCCGGAGACCGGGAGGCCATCACACACATATTGCAGTCACATGCCCACATGGACTATGAGGATGGTGATGCATGCACTCAGTCGGAAGACACCCTAGGTTTCTCATCCCAGCAACAGGTGCAGCACCAGTTGGAGGAGGACAACAACAAACACGGCCTAGGTCGTGAGACTGCTGGTGGATGCAGTGGATTCAAGCAGCCTCGGGCTGGACCCAGGAGACAATGCAGGGCAGATTCTCAGCTTCCCGCTTCTTTTTTGGGTGGCTACTGTGGTCATACCCATGCAGGCTCATCCAGGTGGGTGTACATGTATGCGTGTCTGTGCATGCATGTCCCTCACCAGCGTGCATGATTATGCGCATTGCATGTGCATTCACTTGACCCTGTGCACATGCCCTTCCCTCACAATTCTGGGCTGGGCTTCTAAACCTCCTGATAAGCTGGAGGTTTAACAAAAGGGATGCGAATGTCACTTAGTGGTACAGTGCTTGTCTAGCATATGCATGAAACCCTGGGTTCGATTCCTAAGTACCACATAAACAGCAGAAATCTGGAAGTGGCTCAAGTGGTAGAGCGTTGGCCTTGAGCACAGCAAGGGTCAATGACAGTGCCCGGGCCCTGAGTTCAACCCCAAGACTGGCAAAAAAAAAAAAAAGAACAAAGCTCACTAGAAAACAGAGTACAAAATCTACTTTATAGATAGTGCTCCAACCAAGCAGGGTGCCCTGCTGCATCCTTCACTGGATGTTTTCCAATACAATCTGGGAAAGTCTCACCTCAGGTCTGGATTCCAGCAGTCATGGGTCCTCCAGCCTCTCAGGAGATATAGAAGCCCAGCCAGGAAGTGTGAAGGAAGGGCACGCATGCACACAAACTGTGACAGTACAAACGTGCAATGGGCATGAGCCCAAATGCTGGTGAGGGATACGCATGCGCACACACATGCGCACAGTCCCAGATGAGTCTGGAAGCACACAACCATAGCAGCCACCCAAGAAGGAAGCAGGAGGCTCGGAGTCTGCCCTGCATCCTCTCCCGGTTCTGCCCAGAGGCTGCTTGGATCCACTGCATCCACTGTGTCCACCGACAGTCTCAGGATCCAGGCCATGATTGCTACCATCCTCCTGCAGCTGGTGGGGCACCTGCTGCTGGCACAAGAAACCCAAGGATCTCTTCGCCCTGGCTGCATGGATCTCCGTCCTCCTAGTCCCTGTGGGTGTGTGACCATGCATGCATGTAATGCCCACCCAGAGTAGGGCTGGTTCGAGGTAAGTGGTCCACTTCACGCTACCCCTTCTTCAGCTAAGGGTTAGCTCTCTACCACTTGAGCCACAGTGCCACTTCTGGCTTTCTGGTGGTTTATGGGAGATAAGAATCTAATGGACTTTCCTGCCTGGACATTCTTTTATTTGGGGGGGGGTGTCCAGTCGTGGGGCCTAAACTCTGGGCCTGGGCACTGTCCCTCAGCATTTCAGCTCAGCTAGCACTCTTCCACTTGAGCCACAGCACCACTTCTGACTTTTTTCTTTTTGCTTATGTGGTGCTGAGGAATTGAACCCAGGGCCTCAGGCATGTAAGGCAAATGCTCTACCACTGAGCCACCTTCCCAGTCCCCTACCTGGACATTCTTTCAATTGCTATCCTCAAATCTTAGCCTCTTGAGTAGCTAGGATTGCAGGCATGCGCTACCACTGCCCAGCTATCTCACAGGTCTTCTTAAAGGAAAAGAATTAATAATGCGTTAGGCATTGGTGGCTCCCACCTGTAATTCTAGTTACTCAGGAGGCTGAGATTTGAGAATCTCTGTTTAAATCCAGCCTAGGCAGCAAAGTTCATGAGACTCTTCTCAACAATTAATCATCAGAAACTGCAAATGGCCCTGTGCCTCAAAGTGGGAGAGAGCTAACCTTAAGCAAAAAAGCTCAGGGACAGGGTCAATTCTCTGTGTTCCAGTCCCAGGACTGGCAAGAACAGCAGCATTAAAAATGAGCTGGGTGTAATAAAGCCATACTCACAAACACAGAATGCAGAAGACAGAGGCAGGAAGTTTATGGATTGAGGACAGCTTGGCCTATATAGTGAGTTCCAGTCCAACCTGGGCTACATAGCAAGACTGAGTTCCAAATCCATTCCCCTATGACCCCAAAAGCACCCAGTAAGTTCACTCACAGAAGAATCTCAGAGAGCTCTTCCTCCATACTACTTTATTCTTTCTTTTTGAAAAAGTCTCCATAAGTAGTTGCTGACATTTATCATTGTTGAGTCATACATGAGGGTTATTTAGACATCCCAACATATACTTTTTCCCTATTCTTGGTTTTTACTCTCTTCCCTTCCTTCTTTCCTCTGTTTACCCCTACCTTTTCTTTACTAGTTCCTCCTTTTCTCTTTTCTTGCACTTTTCCTCCCTTTTGTCTGTCTCTTCCTTCCTTTCTGAGATAGAATTGGGTGATATAGCCCAAGCTATTCTAGAATTTATGTTCTTCCTGCCTCAGCATACTGATTGGCAGTACTACAGGAGTACACTGGCATGACAAATTCCCAATGCAGAGAATACTGGACCATTAACTTTTCCATAAAGTTATCCCTTGATTCTAGACTCTTCACATGCATTAGGCTGTTTCATGTCCTCTTTATCTTTTAAGCTCTTTTCTGAATTTCCTTTTTTTCCTGTCCCATTAAGTGGCCCTTAGTCCTGAGGTGGCTTCAACCAGTGCCAGGCACACCCAACCCTCTCTAAGACCATGAATCTTGCGCACAGACTCATTCAGGCACTGGATATGACAAGAGCATAGATGAGGTATAGATTATCCCTTCATTTCAGGACTTATCAGGATTAACTGTGCAGGTCCCTTTAATCCCAGGTCAAAAACCACACCAGGACTGACAATTGCCTGCAATCTCTCATTTTTTAGATGTGGCCACATCTAGCTTATTGGTTCTAGTGAATAGAACGTGGAAGAAATGAGAGATATTACTTCTCAGCTTGCAATATAAATAGCTGTTACTCTCACAGTGGGATATTTCTCTTACTCTCTAACTCTCTCTTGCTCTCTCTCATTCTCTTTCATCCTTTGCTGTGGTCAAAACAACTGCATGTGTGAGGAGTCTATGGAGAAGGCCCCATGACAAGGAGCAGGAAGTAGTCAAGCCTGGAAATGATTTATGTACAGGCTTTGAATCTATCTCTTTTTGTTTCTGAATAAAAATAGACAACTAATGAGCTGGGCACAACTTCTCAAATGAGAAAATAATATCCAAAGGTGGCAGATGGACATTCTTACAGATTAAGCAGAAACCAATCCCAAATGGCAAAAAGTCGATTGCTTCAAGTCTCTGAATGCTTAACAGACAGTCTCCTCCAGCAAAGTCCCTCATTCTTATCATGCAACAGAAGAAAGCTGCCTTATCTTTCCACTGCAGACCAGTGCCCTGCAGTAATTGAAACAATGGCCATAAAGAGGATGCAATCACCTTGGTAAAATGTATCCAACTGTAACAAGGTAAACTGCAGGTGATGTTACATTCTGAACTTTATTGCACAGAGGAGCAGACACTGGTTCCAAATAGCATGCCCTCTTGCTTTGTGAAATAGAAATCTTAACTTCCATCTAGAAAGATGGGACAGAGAAAAGAGGTCCTCGGAAACACAACAAATCAAAGAAAGTTTGGACAAATGGGATTGCATAAAGTTGCAGAGCTTCTGCAGGGCAAATGACATAGCTAGCAAGACCAATAGAAAGCCCACGGATTGGGAGAAGATCTTTACTAGCCATACAACAGACAAGGGTCTCATATCTAAAATATACTTGGAACTCAAAAAATTAAACCCCCCAACAACAAATCCTCAAAGAAACAACTGCCCAATAAATAAGTGGGCGAAAGACTTAAAGAGAAACTTCTCTGAAGAAGAAAGAAGGATGGCCAAAAACACATGAAGAAAATGTTCAACATCCCTAGCCATAAAAGAAATGCAAATCAAAACAACATTCTGATATCTCCTCACTCCAGTTAGAATGGCAAAAATCAAGAACTCTAACAACAACAGATGCTGGAGGGGATGTGGACAGAAAGGAAACTTACTTCATTGTTGGTGGGAATGTAAACTTGTTCAACCACTTTGGAAAGCCGTATGGAGGTTCCTCAAAAGACTTCACATAGAACTCCCGTATGACCCAGCAATCCCACTTTTGGGCATTTACCCAAATGTTTACAAACAAGACCACACTAAAGCTACCAGCACAACTATGTTTATTGCAGCATTATTTACCATAGGTAAGATATGGAACCAACCCAGATGCCCCTCAGTAGATGAATGGATCAAGAAAATGTGGTATATATACACAATGGAATTCTATGCCTCCATCAGAAAGAATGACATTGTCCCATTTGTTAGGAAATGGAAAAACTTGGAAAAAATTATATTAAGTGAAGTAAGCCAGGCCCAAAGAAACATAGGTCCCATGGTTTCCCTTATTTGCAATATCTAGTACTTGTATGAGTCAAGCAGAAAAGGTCAGATAATGTGATGTCAGGAAAATGAACCCTTAGATGTGTATTTTAATGTTTTTTTCTTTCATGCATGTGTTTCTAATGCATTTATAAGATTATCTCTTTGTTGCTCTGTATGTCCCTCCCCCACAGTATAACCCCTGCTTTCACTATATTTGATGTCAGTATAACTTGTGGAGGAGATGGGGAAAAACCAGTTGCTTAAGGATACAGGTGGACCTGTTGCAACAATGAGAAGTACAAGTTGTCATGTCCAAAATGAGCTTTACAACGTCGGTGCGGGGGGGGGGGGGGGAGGGGGGAAGGAGAAGGATTGGGACTGGGGGGGAGGGGGGAGGCTGGGAAGTGATGTGAAGGGTAAACAAAGGAGGAGGCTGCAATGCTTGGTAAGAAGTGTACGCATTATCCTGCCCATGCAATTGTAACCCCTCTGTACAGTATGTTCACAAATAAAATAAAATAAAAATTTTTTAAAAAAGAAAAGGAGGTCCTTGGCTAGGCTTTTCATGACAGAGCACTTTGATACCCGACAAGGCCACAGAGTCACAGGTACTGTATCTCTGCAGAGACCTGTCCCCAAAGAAGAGTGATGGATGTAAGTGAGCTCTGAGAAAATGAGTTTCACAGTATCGCTGACTAACATCTGGGGATGGCCCTGGCTTGATTACCCATCTCTGATAAGTGTGTCTCTGATAAGTGTGTCTGGAGATTACTAAGCACAGGCTTTCTAAATCAAAGAGATAAATGACAAACCCAAATAACAACTCCCACAGAGCAGGCAATATATCAACCTTTGCCATTCCAGTCAATTGACCTGATTGAATAGTTCAAGTACTTGAGTGTTTATAAAAGTGCCTATGTGCTGGGCACTGATGGCTCAAGCCTTTAATCCTAGCTATTCTGGAGGCTGAGATGTGAAGATCACCGTTCAAAGCCAGCCCTGGGAGGAAAGTCTGTGGGACTCTTATCTCCAACAAATCACTCAGGAAACTGGCAGCATCACTTTGGCTCACATGGTAGAGTGCTGTCCTTGAGCTGAAGAACTGAGGGACAGAGATCAGGCCCAGAGTTCAAGCCCCATGACCAAAAAAAAAGTGCCTATGAATCAGTTCTTACATGTTGCTTTTCCCATATCGAAAATCTGTAAGAACACATCTGTAATGCTTTTGGAATGCAAAAAAAGTTACCTGATGTTGCAGATAATAATTACACAGCATGTTTGGAATCTCCAAATCTTGGTTTCCTATTGGGTAAAGATGACCTAAAGCTATCTACACCATTTCATTTTACTCTTAATAATCATCCTAAGAATGGTGTTTTATTATTATTCAAATACCTACACAGGATTTCAGCTGAAAATTACAAGTCAGGTATTTAAGAGTGGAATCTAGAATTTGAACCCAGATCCAACCACACTCATGTCCACTAATCTATGAAAGAATGCAAGCAAGCAAATACTGATTTATGTACATTGCTTTCCCTGAAAGCCAAAATAAATTTACAGTTCTAAAAGAGGATGGGAGGTGGGGATGGAGGATGTGTCTGATTTGTTAGCCAAGATCCAAAAGCCAAGTGTCACATATTTTCACCCATCTAGACTTCGAAAGATATGCATATCTAGTTACAAGCATATTTTTATAGACATGACTAGAGAACATGATTTCAATGTGGAACTATATGGGGATGAAAGAGAGGGAGAATGATGGAGTACAAATAAGATTAAATACATTGTGACTATGTAAAAAGATGGTGTAAGGAGACACACTGAAACCTACTGAATGTGCTGGTAGAGGGGTATGGAAACAAAGCATAATATAAGAGGTGAATCTGACTAAATTATAATATATGTACTGGTGAAAAAGCATATAGGAAGCTCACTGTTAAATTACACTAAAAAATGAAAACAAAAGGAATGACAGGAAAGCAAAATATGAGGGAAGGCCAGGAGGGAAGCTGAATGAGGGCAAATATGATACAAATAATTATGAGTGTATTAAAATAGAAAAATGAAACCTGTTGATATTGGTTTGGAGAGAGGGGCGGGGAGGGGTGCTTGAACTCAGTATCCAGCAGGCCCTGTTCCTTAGCAATTCTGCTCAAAGCTATTGTTCTATTCCTTGATCCACAGCTCCACTTCTGGCTTCTTGATAATTAATTGGAGATAAGTATCTCACATAATTTTCTGTCCCAGCTGGCTTTGAATCAAGATCCTCCAGTCTCAGTCTTCTGAGTATCTAGGATTACAGGTATGAACCACCAGTGCCTGCCTACATTTGTTTCAAGGAGGGAATAAAAGAAAGTGATGGAAGAGAATGTTTAACTGAAATGGATTGTATGCAAGTATGGAACTATCACGAGACCTTTCCTTAGACAACTAATTACATGCTAATAAGAATGGTCTTTAAAAAAACTTTGTTCTGGGTACCAGTAATTCACTCATATAACCCTAAATACTCAAGATCACAGTTTGAAGTGAACACAGGCAGAAAAGATCATTAAGACACTTATTGCCGATTAATCACCAAAAGGACAGAAGTGGAGCTGTTATTCAAGTGGTACAATGCTAGCTTTAAGCAAAATAAAAACAAGCAACAACATCAAAAAAACTCAAACACAGCTCCTAGGCCCTGATTTCAGGCTCTAGTACTGGGGGTGGGTGGGTGGGGATTGGGGGATAGTTTCTGGCTATGCATGCATTTAAGTTCCTCCTAATGAAATGCATAAGCTACTTTGGAAAAGTCCAGGAAACATGGAACAAGATCTACTATATAGTGAAACAGTAAACAGAAAAGAAATAACCCATTTATTCATTCATCCCACATACTGGCCTTCTAGGGTTAAGAATATGAAATGTGTGTCTCATACCCATAATCCTAGATATTCTGGATGCTGAAACATGGAGAATCACAATTCAAAACATCCTGGGCAGCAAAGTTTATGACACTCTATCACTAATCACCAAACTACTGTACCAGATGAATGGCTCAGTTTGTAAAATACCAGGGCTGATCCAAAGAACTGAGCAAGAACACACACTCCTGGTTTCTTGTCCAGAAACTAGGCCCACTGATGTCATTTCTTCAATTTTGTATATCCAAAAATAGAGTGTTTTTAGACACTCCAAACACTGGAGGACAGTTTGCTACATTCCTAGCTCAACCTTCTCATACTTTGGACATCAGCAGAGGGATGATCATGCTATTTGTTTGGCCAGGAACACTGCTGAATGTTGCACTGCTGAATGTTGTGTTTTTTAATCCTGCAGGTACCATGCACATTCCCACTCACTTCTACTTGTTCAAGTGTCATGGTGAGTTTCTGGTGCACTCCATCATCAAGTGAATCAAGTCCAAATAGAAAGAAAAGAAAATATTGGGTGATAGTAGGGAATTGATTTGCCTTGGAACCAAAAAGGAAAAAGGAAACTTCTCTCCAAGCTGTCGTTAATGAGGGCTTATAAGTCCCATGGTAGGAGATAAAAATGAGGATGTATCCCAGAATCATAAGACTAATCCTTTCTTGCTTTCTCTCCCCAGGTGTTAGCTCATGAACTTGGTTCAACTCGACAGTCTTCTGTCTGCTCTTCTAACCAAGCAGCCAAGCACCTCTGTGAAAATTCATTTTACTGTGAAAACTGGAGTCTCTACAATTCAAGGAGAGGAAGCTGGTAATTTCTCTGTTTTTGTTGTTTTCTTTTTTTCCTGCCAGTCCTGAAACTTGAACTCAGGGTTTGGGCACGATTCCTGAGCTTTTTTGTCTCCTCAAGGCTAGTGCTTGACCACTTAAGCCACAGTGCCACTGCTAACTTTTGCTATTTATGTGGTACTGAGGAATCAAACCCAAGGTTTCATGCATGCTGATAAGCACTTTACCACCAAGCCACATTCCCAGTCCAAGAAGCTCATAATTTCTTAATATGATCTTTATACATTTTTGTCATCCCCATCCTTCCTGGTACATTTGCAAACTCTTACCCTTTTATTCAAGCTTACTATTTAGTCCTCATTTCGCTCTCTTAACATATGGCCTGTCTTCTTTTAAATTAAATATGGCTAAGTAGCTAGCATTACAGGTGGGAGCCACCATCTCCTGGCTTTGTCATTTACTTTAACCTGTAGAAATTCAAGACAGTGTATAATTATCTCCACATACCTCTCAACTCTGCTGGTGGGATTTTGAAATGCTTACCACTCATACCCCAATCATTTGTCTGACAGTTCTTCCCCCAATATCACTATTTGTGAGAATCTTCTAGGATATCACCTTCTCCAGGAAGACTTCCCAAGCACTCTTGCTACCAGATCATGTGAAAGAATCATCCCCAAGTAGCCGCTCTTTGGTGTTCTCAGACATGTCATTGTGGTTTCTATTTTGTTTCCTCTACTCCAAACCAGTTTTTAAGCAACTGGTGCACTGTAGCCAGTAAACCAAATGCATCCTTCCACCTAATTTAGTAAACCAAGTTCCCTAGACGGTTGTCAGCTCATTAATGTACCTACTGTGAGCTTTTCCATCATGACAGCAAGCCAGAGGGAATGTGACAGAGACCAACCACGTAGGTTACAAAGGCTTCTGAGTTAATATCCAGCCCTATGCTGAAATGTTCATGCCCTCTCTCTTAGGAGAAAAAGAAGTGGACAGTTCACATTTGTATTCACATCCCCTTCTTAGGACATTGGCATAATCTACAAGCATAGTTAAGTACTTCAAAAATGTTGCTGGATTAATGAAGTTAATGCAGAAATTACTTGACCTCATTCCTTTCAAATTGATCAAAATAAAGAATTGTTCAAGATTATATTCCTTAGATGAAAGCACTTAATGTAACTTTCAGGGAAAAATTCCATCTAGAGACCCTTGATCAGCATCTTCTTGAAAACACAATTTTGAATGTTATTATTCTTCAGTTGTACAAAGGAGTTCTCATGTAACAAAGCAGTTCATGAATACAATATATCTTGATCCATGTCACCCCTTTCAACCCATCCCTTCCCTACCCAGCCCTTCCCTCACTCTTAATTTTGCAGCAGATGCATTGGATTCTTGACTGCATTTCCCCCCATTTTGCTATTTGTTCACAATTTTCCTCTTGACTCCACCCATTTTTTTCCAGTACCTGCTTCCTAGTGTTTCATTTTGCTAAAATCTGGCTATTCCTTTCTAAGGAATTACATATTTGACTTCTCCCTACAATCCATCATATTTCAGTGAACACATTTGTATATACATACATACCACCAACCATATTTACTGATGAGTTTACAAGCTAAATCTACCATCCACAATAGAAGGGGAAACATGCATTGACTTTACTAATTTTTTAATGTAACTTAAATCTCAATTTTGGTGACATTAGATGGCAGCTCACAAGGAGTTCCCCACCTTACACACACACTGAAACAGGAATTGACCAGAGTAAGAATCTCTTCTTCAGGTCTGAGAAGGTGGCTCAGTGGTAGAGTGCTTGCCTTGCATGCATGAGGCCATGGGTTCGATTCCTCAGCACCATATAAGCAGAAAAAGCCAGAAGTGGGACTGATGCTCCAGTGGTAGAGTGCTAGCCTTGAGCTGAAGAGCTGTGGGACAGCGCCCAGGCCTAGAGTTCAGGCCCCATGACTGGACCCAAAAAACAAAACAAACCAACAAAAAAACCCATAATCTCTTCCTGCATTTCCAGAGTAAAAGACAATTGCATGATGCTCATTTTGTCTTATTCTTAGCAAAGGTAGCAAAATGATCTTTGTTAATGCAACCTGCAAAAGCAGATCTGTGCATCAGTAGAGTGCAGCATTGAGAAATGGTTCCATGTACCTCTGTGACATTCCAGCTCCAAATCTCAGCATCTTAGATTCAGAAAGCTCCATGAACTCAGCTCAATGACACTTGGGATTGTTCAGCTGTGGAAGGAGGACAAGCAATGAGTTTGGGGGCACTGGGAACACAGGAGCCTACTTCTTATAATGAAGGGCACAGTGTTTAGAAGAAAAGAAAGGGGAGAGTCAACCAGCATCCAGGAAATCAAAAATGATTAGGTTTATGGGAATAAGGGACAAAAGGAGCAGACAAAAGACAAATAACTCAATTGGGGTTGAACAATTTCACTCCATATGGTGGAACATTTTGGGAAATGGTTTTTTCTGAGGGCACAACTTGTGTATCAGTATTCCTGAGGAACAAGTGGAAGACAAGAAATGTAAAAAAAAAAAAAAAGCAAGCATTAGCCTGTATTTCTTTTCACCTCTTCAATTGCTGCTTTTTGCCACTAGAACAAACATGGCCCCTTGGGCACTGGCCACAGCATCTATATCCACACTGGAGGCATGAATTCTAATTATCTTTGCCACCTATGGGAGAAGGTTGCTCTGGAAGCAAACATATGGATAGAAAAAGCCTGATGAATCCAGCAAAGATAAAACTCACAATCAGTACTGTCATCTTCCCAGCACTCTTTCCATTCTCACACACTTTGGAATTCTTTATTTGCTTTTATGCTATATCCACGCCATCACAAAATACCACCTGTTAGGCTGTTAAACTGCATGCAGAATATACCACTGTGTCTACCTTAATGCAATCCACATGAATGCAGTGCATCCTTATTCCCACACCTGCAAACTACAGTCCCTAAATAGTCCCATTCCTACTCTCATTCAAACACTATCACACTAAGAAGTAGTTCTTCCTGGAACTCCACAATGGCTTTCTACTCATTTCAGAAGGAAAATGAAATGTCTCTGTGTTATGATACCCTTCCTTACCTCCAGTTCTCTTGGTTATTCTCTTCTAGCTATTCTTGTCTTCTTAACTGAGTCACCCACACCCCCAGCACCCATCTCAGGGCCACATACACTGGCACTGAATTTTCTCCTAGGTAAAATCATGTCTCTTTCTCCAAACTCTGGTTTCAATAAAACAACCACATAGTTGAGAGAGTTCCTCCCAGATGAAAACCGTGTTGTTTTTCTTTAATAACATTTTTCATGACCTAATAATACTCTGTGTGTGTGTGTGTGTGTGTATGTATACTAGGGCTTAAATTCAGGGCCTAGATGGAGTGTCCTTTAGCATTTTCACTCAAGACTAGTGCTCTAAGCCTTGAACTACACACGCCAACATTTCTGGCTTTTTGATGGTTCATTAGAGATGAGAGTCTCAAGGATTTTCCACCTGTGCTGCCTTTACACTGTGATCCTCAGATCTCAGCCTCCTCTGCAGCCAGGCAAGGGCCACCAGCACCTGGAAGTAAACATATTATTTTCAATGACCTTTGTCCTCCTGCAGACTGATGCTTCTTAAGGACTCAATTTGTTTTCTACAGTGATTCTACATTGGTACTCAATGTGTCATGGTTGAATAAAGACCCACAGAGTTTTCAACACTGGTGGTTCATGCTTGTAATCCTAGCTACTCAGAAGGCTGAGTTTTGAGGATCATGCTTAGAAACCAGCCTGGGCAGACAAATCCATGAGACACTTTATCCCCAAGTAGCCCACAAGAAAAACAAAATTAGAAAATGATCAAATAGAAGAGAGCTGTCTTGACCAAAAAAGCAAATGAGAATGTGAGGCTCTCAGTTTAAGCCCCACAAAAATAAAATAAAAAAGACCCACCAAACAACCTTTATGAATCGAATGTGTAGTTTATTTCTCCAAACATCCAACTTCATCCTCAGAACACTGAAGACCTACCAACCATGTAATGCAAAATTCTATTTTAAATATGGCTGTTTATTGAATTAACACTAAAATGACATGCTAAGGAACTGAAATGTTTATGTACAAATCAATGTGAATCAAAGCTATGACATTAAATACATGTTATGGTATTGAGTTTTATAAGACCTATGCTGATTTATTTTTTCATCGTGGGGCTTGAACTCTGGGCTTGGGCGCTGTCCTTGTGCTCTTCAGCTCAAGGCGAGCGCTCTACTGTCTGAGCCACAGCAGCACGTCCGGTTTTCTAGCGGTTTATCGGACATAAGAGTCTCACGAACTTTCCTGCCTGGGCTGGTTTTGAGCCGCGATCCTCAGATCTCAGCCTCCTGAATAGATAGGATTACAGGCATGAGCTACCGGCACCTGGCTTGTTTGTTTTTTGTTGTTGTTGTTGTTGTTGTTGTTGTTGTTGTTGATCTTTTTGTCAGTCATGGGGCTTGAACTCTGGCCCTGGACAGAGCTGCCCCTCAGCTCTTCAGCTCAAAGCTGTAGGTTAGATTACTTTATACAAGTCCATTAATTTTATGACTGGATGGTTAAAAACCTATAGCCAAACTACACTGAGATATTATTCTATTTATCACACAGTAAGGAAATGCATTATTACCTTGAAATTAGATTTCTACAGGTATTTCCTTGACTGAGAGCAGCAAGGAAGATTGTTCAGACTGTTCAGATAGTTTTAAAAGTGAATAAAACAAGCAAATAACAGGTGATATTTACTTAAGTTGTTACCTGTATATGTCAAACATTATGAGAGTTGCTTGTGAAGAATTCAAAAAAAGAAAATACTGATCTGTAAACTAGGCATATTAGTACATGCCTGTAACCCCAGAACTTGGAAAGCTGATGATACAGGAGGATCATGTGCTTCAGGCCAACAGAGGTCAACAGGGTGCTATACTATCTGTCAAGAAAGAAAGAAATGAAAAGAGAGAAAAGAGATACTGACATGTATTTCATTTTAGCCATGAGGCAGTCCTGTGAAAAGGCACTATTAGCATCATTTTTCTCCACAGATAGAGTATTGATACTTAGAGAAGTGAGGTCTCAGAACTCGTGTCATATAGAACTGAGACTAAAATAAATTCTCCTGACTACATAGGTGACACGCTTTCTTCTCAAACGAACCCTACCCACCAAGGATTAGATTGGGATTATAAATTCATCAACCATAACCTGATTCTGGTTACACTATATTTACCTAAGCCTACTCTTGCCACCAATATTTTAGGGAAACCAGTGCACATCTACATTAAAAAAAATAATGTGTTGAGCTTTACTTGAAATAAAGAACCCAGAAAACCAAGCAACAAATGGAGCTTCCATTGAGGCCCAGAAAGGTGTCTACATTCTCTAGCAATGGATAATATTCTCTACATACCAGCTCCACTTGGGTACCTGACTGGCAGTTATTATAGTTGTTTTAACCTTTGAGACTAATAGGTTATAGGAGAATTATTTCATAGTCAATGAGATCTGGTTCTATTAAAAATTGACCCATGTATCTTTACAATAAATATATATTAAAATGATCCATGGTTTCCCTCATTTTAAGAACTACAATATGTTTATGATACTCTTTAACAATCTCTCGATACCGAAACTGCTAAGTGCATAGGACCATACATAATGAAGCATAACAACATGAACCCCATGAATCAGAAACAAGAGGTTCTTTTTATATCTTGTATGTAGTTATTCTTTTTTTTTCCTCTTTTAATTTTCTGTACCTTGTGTATGTATATAAGTTATTCAGTCTTTGGAAAAGAAAGGGAATTATATAAATAGCAGGACAAAGGATTAAGTAATGCAACATCCATACTCATTTGACACTAAGTTGGAAATGAATTTTACAACTTGTGGGGAAGGGGAGTAGGGATGGGTAAGAGGGAGAAAATTGGGATGGGGTAACAGTGTTTAAAAACAAATGTACCCATTACCTTACTTATATAATCATAAACCCCAGGTCATCTCTTTTCAATAAAGATAAAACATTTAAAAATGTTTTCCTAAAAAATAAATTAAGCCAAAGGACAGTGGATGGAATCTGCTCAAGCTAAAGTAACAAGAATATTTCATGCCCAACTCAGTGACAGAGTTAAAATGGGTACTAAGTAAGCGGGGAGCCAGTGGCTCACTTCTGTAATCCTAGCTACTCAGGAGGCTCAGATCTGAGATAACTGTTCAAAGTCAGCCTGGGCAGGAAAGTCCATGAGACTCTTATCTCAAAAAAAAAAAAAATAAAAACACAACAAAAACACCAGAAAATGGGAAGTGGCGCTGTGGTTCAAGTGTTAGAGCCCTACCTTTGAGCTGAAGAGTTTGGGGACAGCACCCAGGCCCAGATTTCAAGGCCCACTACTGACAAAAATAAAAAGGAAAAGAAAAGAAAACAGAAAACTGGTACTAAATAAATGCTAGAGCCCCTAATTCCTTTGATTTCCTCTTGTTACATGCAATCTTTGGGGAATGACACTGTTTTCCAAAAGAGTGGCTCATGGGTCACCCAAATCAAAATCATATGAAAAGCTTGTAAAATGAACATTGTCTGAGTCCCAGACAAGAGATGCATTTTCTGAATCTAGAGAAATAACCTCTCAGTAACAATCTGGATCTTAGACTCCCTCTGAGTTCCATTACTTCTTGTTGGAGCTGTACTACAAAAGATGCCATTTGCAGAGCAAGCAATTAAGAAAAGCAATTAAGAAAAGTGTCTTTGAATTCACACGTTATGGCTGCCCCCATGAGCTACACTCATATGACTGGGATATTCAGAGGTCAGAGAGTGGCTAAGATACAAAAGCAAAAATATTTGTCAGGGAAAAACTCATAAACACACAAAGTCATCTACAGACAGACAGCAGGAAAGGCAGGAAGTGGGAATACTGGGTAGGGCCTTGGTCCTTTGCATCTCATGATCTCTTCCCAAGGTTCATACTTAGCACCATCTCAAATTCAACCCTTCAACTACCTTGGTCACACAGTGAAATTATCCCTTCTGTTGTTTGGTTTGGAAATACGAGAAATAATTTCAATTTGACTATGTATAATTCCAAAGCAAATGAACAACATTTGAAGAGCCAAAGGGGAGAATCTTCACCCACCCTGACTCCAAAGGTCATGAAATCAGTTGTGACACAGCAAGGAAGAACCACACCAAATAGACACAAAAGTCTATTTGGGGAAGAGAGGGAAGAGAGGCCTCAACCCAGAAGTAAGGTTTAGCTGTGCTCCTGAGACTCTAGTCTCCCATTTTCTATTTGAAAAGTAATTCCTTAAGCCTGAAAAAGAAGAAATTCCTAATGCATGAAGTCTGGTGCTGTTCCTAGGCCAGTAGGAGCCTTCCATGCATAGATGGGTTTCACCCAACTGGACTCTTAAAGAGGAAACTGTAAAACAGGTCTTCCTACCATGGTGCATGATGTCAGTGTCAGCTCTACTAAACTGAACCCAATTCTCAGCCTCACTGTTTAAATATTCAGCAAGAACAAGAATGCAATTAGTGTTCTATGCAGTACTTAGAAAGCAATCTCATTCCATACTCATAAGCACCATAAAGACATCTCCGAAGAAGAAGAACAAGCAAACGCTGCCAGAATGCATTGTACAGAATAAAATCAGGACCATGCACTGCCACCTGGTGGTCACATGTAGGCAACAACAAACTCCCCGGAGGACCTGAGACAGGGCCTGACACAGGGCTTTTGGTGTGACCTATGGTGCTGCTTCATGAAGCTCTTTTCTCCCTGCTCACCCAGCAATGGCAGGGACTTTGAGTCCTAAGTTGATTTGGCAAAGAGGTAGGTCTCAAAACACATATGCTGCCTTTAAGACATGTACAATCTCTCCTGTGTTAAAACATTCACTTAGTTATATTAAAAACATATATTTAGTTGACAAATATTTTCAAATTGCCTACTAAGTGTACAGATTTTTTATTTTTGGTCATAGGGTATTGTCTATAGCAAAGACAGACATAATCTTTGCTTTCATGGTATTTATTTTGGGAGGACTGAGAACATCTATGTTAGTAATTAGGGCCACAGTTTACCAGAGGCAAGCAAGAGTGCCAGGTTCATACTGAATTATCCCCATAGATGTGGAAAGTAACGCCACTCTAAATAAGATGCTATCTGTGTTGGAAGTGTTGCAAAGGCCATGGAATCAAGGCCTCCGTTTGTAGAGGTGACAGAAGGGGGCTCCTGTGTCAGGATGACCCTTTATGTCTATGATCTCTACAAGTGATTTAATCTTTCTGTGTCTTTGGTCCTCCTCCTAATGAACATTGTAAAACTAGTTGTGATCCAGGTGCTGACAGCTCATCCTTGGAATCATGGCTACTCATGAGGCGGAGATACAAGGAACAATGGCTCAAAGCCAACCTGGAAAGATAAGTCCGAGAGACTTAATCTTCAAAGCAACCAGCAAAAAGCAAAACAGGGGATAGGTCTCAACTGGTAGAGCACCAGTCAAGAGAACAAACTGGATAAGCATTTATGAGGACATGAGTTCAAACCGCAGTACTAGCAAAAAAAGAAAAAGAAAAAGAAAAGAAAAGAAAAGAACTCTGTGGATTTGTGGTGGCTTGGCAGGCTTGTTTCAGGTTGGCAAGAGAAGGTGGAGTTCATTTAGAGGTGGCAATGGGATATTGCTCCATAAACCACTGCTCCTTGTCCCTCTGCTTCTCATTTTTATCTAGAGAAGGTAAAATGTGATCTTCACACTGCTACAGAACACATGGATCTGTGTTTTTGCTTTCGGGTTGTTCTTTTGTGTTCTTTTGGAAGATGGCACATTCCACATTGTCACATTTCCCTCTCCATTAGCACATCAAGGAACAAGCTAAGATGTAATTGTCATGCTAAGTCACTGGGAAGGGCATGTGAAGACCCCTGCAACCTGAGTGATAAGGCATGACTGTATCCAAGAAACATTAGTTGTTCATTCAAACATTACTGTTCATCCTTCACTGTGACTTCTGATTATTGATTCATGCCTACTGATTAATAACATAATTACAAGTACAACTACTACTACTTTGTGTGCATTTAGCCTCAGGCAACAAAACCCTAAAACTCATGAGCTTAGTTTACCATGAATCATATGCAAGATATTTGGGATACTGTTCTGAAACTGGTCCTATTTGGAGTCAAGACATGTAATGCAAGTAAAGTGCTCCCAAGATACTATGAGTGACTGAGTGAGGGTTCTGGCACTCTGCTCCCTTTTCCCTCTCCCTCAACAATACTGTTGTTTGGTATGCCAGTACTATGACTTGAACTCAGAGCCTCAAACTCTCACTTGACTTTTCTCCTCACGACTGGCACTCTACCACTTGAGCAATACCTCCCTTCCACATCTAGCTATTTACTGGTGAATTCAAGAGTTACTTGGGATTTGCCTGCCTGGACTAGCTTTGAACCATGATCCTCAGATCTTAACCTACTGAAATAGCTAGGATTGGCTATAAGTGGCTGGTGTCATCACACCTGTTCTGTGCCTTAAAGGTGGGAGATGTTATGAAGATGGAAGGAAGAGGCATCAAATCCCAGGAGCAGAGAGTAAAGAAAGGTGAAGGTCATGGATATAATTAATGAGCCAGGCAGAGAAGACATATGAATGAACAAGTATACCATGGAAGTGATAGAGGCCAGCCCTGAGAGGACAACCACCAATCACAGCCTATTATTGTTTAGTGGACTACACACATGCTAGGACCACCACCAATCACAGTGCAATACTTCTTAGGGCAATGCTTACATGCTGGCCAGCTCTGCAGATATCCCAAGAGAAGCCAAAACTCTACAACTCACACTACACTTCCAATTTCTCCAGCCACGCTTTGTAGACACAAAGCAGGTAAACTAAGACTGTTCAGCCACAGGTTTCCTGTTTGACACTCTCATCTAATTAATCATCCAATTGTCTCTTTTAAATAAATAGTCACTTTTAAAATAAAATAAAAAGGAACATCGAATTTCATAAGGAAAATGACAAAGTCAAACAGTTTATAAAGCAGTCTGAAGAACAAGATGCATATTAAATCACAGAAGTGCTAGGTATTTATTTTTCATGTACTATTTTTTTAATTCTCATACAGCTTGCTATAAAGCTGGTATTTGTGCATAGCCTCAACCACAGTGGCGTGGCAGAAAATATCTCACATATGATTAACCTCTATAGTTTTCTAGACAGCAAGTGACAATGTCAGAAACAAATAACATAAATAAAACCACAGCAACAATACAAACTGAAGGTGTTAGTTTAAGAAAGAAATACAACCCTGATGGATGGATCAAAAGGCACTGTGGAGGGACTGGGAATGTGGCTTAGTGGTAGACTACTTGTCTCCCATTTATGAAGGCCTGGGTTCAATTCCTCAGCATCACATAAACACAAAAAGCTAGAAATGGTGCTGTGGCTCAAGTGGTAGAGCCCAGAGAATAGCTTTGAGCACAGCCCAGGTCCTGAGTTCAAATTCTAGGACCAACAACAACAAAAAAAGCACTGTGGAACAAAACAAAAGATACATTTAAAATGCATAATTATTATTAGTAGTAGTCGTAGTAGTGATTCTACAAGGAACTTACAGATGGAATAGTTATGCAGTTAATGTAATGATATTTGGGACCATAATTATATTTAAGTAGGAGAAAGGAATTCTGGAGGAGCTTAATTACCAATCTAAAACTCCTGCTTGATTGAGGAAGTTTGCCTTCTAACCCCATCTTGAGAGCTAGCCCATGACTTGGAAAAGTTACTTTGTCTCTAAATTTCCCTGGTTGCTTAATCTCTCCTTGCAGGTTGTTTGTTGGTGGTTGTTTTTCTAATGATTAAAACAAATAGCTAGCAAACCTAACATGTAGAATAAACAAGGAAAAGACTCAGTGTGACACTGAAGAAAGCCAGGAAGGAAGTGACATTCTGCCACTGCCTTCCACCTGGGGTATTGGAGTCCTTTGTAACAGCTTTCAAGAAATTGTCCAGGGACTGAAGGCCTGAGGCTGGAGACCAGGGACTGGAGCCTGTTTGCTGAGCCTGTATTTGCACTTGAGGAGCTCATGTGGAGAGAAAGGGACAATTTCCATGAGAAGCTGTGCATTCATACTTACCATCTCATTTAAACTTTTCTTATCATCATGATCATTTTTCAGTACTACAGATGGGATTCAAGGACTCTCCTACATTTCTACTTTGAGCTACGTCCCACAGACCCTTCTGTTTTCAAGAACCTTGCTATTTCTATATAGAAAGGCATCAAACTTGTGATAGTGCTCTCTGCCTGCTGAGTAACAGTAATAACAAGCATGAACATTTATTTCTTTTATGCCTACTGGGGCATAAATGCCGCATCCACCTCGACCAGCAAGGAAGACACGACCCGGGATTCTTCTCAAAGCAGTTTATTCAGGAACCTTGTTTGCTAGCTTCTCCTGCTTCTCCCTCACCCCGCACCCGCACTCCGGTTATAAGCCTCCTGGATGGCCAATCCCGAAGTGCCACGTGGCAAATACCAATAGGGTCACAAACACAGAAGCAAGCCAGTAGCCAAGCCATAGCCATATAAGGAGTTGTTTTTCACAGAGAGCACTCGCCATCGGGAAGGCGGAAGGCGGAAGCCAGCGCCATTTTAGGTCATGGCCGTGCCATGCGGCCCCGCCATCTTTGGTGGGCTCCCGCAGCTCTCCACACATAAACTCAGAGGTTCATGCCTAGCTTTGTCTGCCAGGTTTAACCCTGAACCATGATCCTTTCAACTGATCCTTTCTGGCTCACAGCTAACATTCTACCACTTGAGCCAGTCCTACAGCCTAGTGTTTTGCTGGTTAATGGGAAATTGAGTATGGAGGACTTTTCTTTCCAGGTTGATCCTGAACCTCAATTCTCTAGGTCTCAAACTCCTGATAGGTAGGGTTACAGGTGTGAGTTGACAGTCTGCTTAGCTAAATTTTTTTTGGTGCCAGTGCCAGGACTTGAACTCAGGGCCTAGGCATAGTACATGAGCTTATTTTGCTCAAGGCTATCATTTCAACCACAGTTTTACTTCTGGCTTTTTTCATAGTTTAGTGGAGATGAGATTCTCACAGACTTTCCTGTCCTGCTGGCTTCGTATTGCAATCCTCAGTTCTCAGCCTCCTGAAGAGTGGGGATTACAGACATGAGTCACTGGCACCTGGCTGTAAACATACTATTTTTTTTTTAAAGAAGTCTGTATCCTCTTGATTTCTGGGTCCTAGGTCTCCAAGCCAGTTCATCACTACCTTTGAAAGAAACCATTTTTTAGACAAAGAATGATGCTTTCTTTGCCATTCTAAGTAGTGCCACATAGAATTTTCCTCTGAGATAAGAGCAACAGAGCCCTGGGAACTGGAAAAGGTGGAGACACAGACACACTAAGCAACATACCCCAATCATGGAGCTAGGCAGATGGCTGCCACAGTCTGGCTGTGACACCAACGCCACACCCAGCTCCTCCCTGTCCAAGAGCAAAAACTCCCCTCCATCTCCCTGAGATCAAAGGGGTTTTGGTTTAATTGTTCTAATTTCTCATGGGCCACTTTTCACCCTACTGCATGTGTCTAATTAGGACAAGAAGGAAGGAAAGAAAAAAATGACACTTTGCAGCTGGCAGAGAGGAAGGGGGAATGAGAGAAGGGTTAATTGCCTCCTAGCTGTCAGACCTGTAATTATATTCAGTTTGTGGATTCCAGCCTTCTTTTGATGATGTGAAACAAATCTCCAAATACAGCCAAACTTCTGCTGCATGTGCCTTTGTGTTGAAAGTAAAGTGCACGTTCTTGGCTAGTGGCCAATTGTAACTAAGTTTCTCATTGCTGGGGTTAAACTGCTTGCTTCAGTGTTCTAAAAGAAAGTGAATGGGGCTGTGCAATTGGGCCATTAGAGTGATCTCAGCCCACACCGCAGGAATCAGAACAAAGTTAAGTCCAGTAAACCCACAGAGTCATGAGAAATAGTACTTGATGCTCTAAGAAGCTAAGTGCTTAGAGAGTGCATTGCAAAAGAAGCAAAGATGGCCTCTCAAGGCCATGCATGCTCACCCACTTCTCCAGGCTACTTACATAAGGTGGTGCCTGCACATGTGACTCTAGGTTACATGTAAATGCTGAAACAGCCGAATCCCACTGTGGGACAAGTATAGGCCCCAAGCCCCTGCAGAAGCTGTGGTGAAACAGCTTGGCTTACTCCACTTACTCTACAGGTGGCAAGAAATATCTAGTAATCAGAGACCAAACAAAGGATCACTAAGCCAACACTGTCCACACAAGGACCTGCCACTCCTACGAATAAGAATATATTTCAGGTTTTCTTCCCTCCTGGTTATAGCCAAATTCCATTTCCTTGCCCACACTGTGGAATGGTTTCCAAATTCCTTTATTTCACTTCAGAACTTCCCACATGGTGTTGACCTGACTTCTTTGTTTTGTTTTGTTTTTTAATAAGCTTTTTTTGTGTGTGAAAATACTGTACAGAGGTGTTACAGTTACAAGAGCAAGGTAATGAATGCATTTCTTATCAAGCATTGTTGCCTCCTCCTTTGTTTCCCCTTCCAATACCTTCCCATACACCCCCCCACCCCCGTGCCAAAGTTGTAAAGTTTGTTTTTTGCAATAACGTCTTGTACATCTCATTGTTGCAATGGGTCCACCTGTATTATTATTTAAACATTTAGTTTTTTTCTTTCCCCTCCCCAAATTATATCAACATTGAATACAGTGAAAACAGGGGTTATACCTTGGGGGAGGAACATACAAAGCAACAAAAAAATCACATGGTACCTTAAACTATGTTAGAAACAATAGCAAGAAAGAAAAAAACCACTTGTGTCCGTATTTTGGGGTTCATTTCACTTAACTTCATCCTATCTGGTCATATGTACATAGCTTTTGACCTTTTCTACTTGTCCCAGACATTTACTAGTTATTGTAAATAAGGGAAACCATGAGACCTATGTTTCTTTTGGCCTAGTTTACTTCACTTAATATAATTTTTACCAAGGCTTTCCATTTCCTAACAAATGGGGTGATGTCATTCTTTCTGATGGAGGCATAGAATTCCATTATATACATATTATATATTATATATGTAATATATAATGTATATAATATATATCATACTTTCTTGATCCATTCATCAATTGAGGGGCATATGGTTTGGTTCCTGACTTCTTGTACTATTTTCTCCTTAGGCTACTTGTTCTTCCCCTCATGGTTATGATGATATTCCATTTCCTTGCTCACACTCTGGACTGGTTTCTAAACTCTCCTTTATTTCGCTTCAGAACTTCCCACATGGTGTTGCCCTGACTTCTTGCACTACTTCCTCCTAAGGCTACTTGTTCCCAGTTACTAATGTCTTTTCATCATTTAGGTCTGGATCCTGGCAGCTCATTCTAGCTAATCTTCCCTCCTTTCTCAGTCTGGTGTAGGTGCCTCTGCTATGAGCTCTGGGGTGTCCTAAATTATTCTGTTTCTGTTCTGTGCTATCTGTTCTCTCAGGCTTTCTGCATAACTCTACCAGTGTCTTCACAAGCACATGTGCAAGTGTCCACACCTGGAAGTGAGCATCTCTTGAGGTGGAAGAGGCAGCATGCTGTAGAGTTGGAAGTGCCCCATTCCTCAGCCCCAACTTCTGTGTGTGTGTGTGTGTGTGTGTGTCATACTAAAAGTCAGTATCGATTCTTCACATGGCAAATAAGTAACTTAAGTGGGTTCACTACCTCCACCTATGTTCTTCTGCAACTGATTATCAATGGCTGAATGTCAGGATGATGCTTTATAAGAGCAGTCTTGTCACCACTCTGCTCAAGGCTCAATGGTGTTTTAGTTTATTAGGAGTAATGCCCTCAGGATACCCTATGCCTCCAGGATCCATCATAGCATACTCATCTCTGCCACTACTCAGCCCTCGCATCCCTTCCATCCCTTGCCCCTCACATTCACAGGCTTTGTCCTATTTTCATAAACCCTTCTTCCCTGATAGATACTCTCCCCAATCCAGTAGTCTCATGACTCATGCCCCTCTTTTTCATATCTATGATGTGCCTCTCTCAAGAAGCACTACTGATATCTGGCACCAGTGTCTCATGTACCTAATCCTAGCTACTCTGGAAGCAGAGATCTGAGGGCCCCATTTCAAAATCAACCTAGGGAGAAAAGCTCCAGAGAGGAGAGTATCATCTCCAATTAGCCAACCAAATGCTGGAAGTGAACATGTTTCTCAAATGCTATACTATCAGCCTTGAGTAAAAAACCTAATGGACAGCACATGTCTTAGTTTTCAAGCCCCCAGCACTAGCAATAAAATAAAATTTAAATAGAAAGCCAGGTACCAGTGGCTCATGTCTGAAATCCTAGCTACTCAGGAGATATCTGAGGATCATGATTTGGAGGTATCTGAGACAGGAAAAAAAGTCCATGAAATAATTATCTTCAATCACCCTCCAAAAAGGCAGAGCAGATCCTCTAAGGAGGATCCATCTCTAAGGCAGAGTACAAGGAGAAAGTTGAGGAAGAGAAGTAAATGCAGCTGGGCACCAGTTGCTCATGCCTTAAATCCTTGTCCCTCAGGAAGCTAAGATTTGAGGTTGACAGTTTGAAGACCGACTGGGCAAGAAAGCCCATGAAACTCTTATCTCCAATTGACCATAAAAAGCTAAAACTCTGCTGTAGCTCAAGTGGTAGAGCCGCAACCTTAAGGAGTGAAGGCTAAGGTACAGCACCTAAGCATGAGTTCAAGCTCCAGTATCAGCATGAAAGAAAAAGAAAGTAAAGGACAGGAAAAAAAAAACTGTTAAGAATACCATTATGTGGTCAGCTCTGTGCACACATCATCCACTGACCCAAGGTAGCAGAGGTGGCTTCAGGTTCTCTGTGAGAAAGAGAAAGATGAGCTGGGCACTGGTGTCTCACCCCTGTAATACTAGGAACTCAGGAGGCTGAGATCGGAGGATCATGGTTCAAAGCCAGCCTGTGCAATAAAGTCCATGAGACTCTACAATTAACCACCAGAAAATCAGAAGTGGGGCTGTGGCTCAAGTGGTAGAGTGCTTGCCTTGAGCTGAAGAGCTGAGGAACAACGCCCAGGCCCAGAGTTCAAGCTCCACACCAACTCCCCCAATGACAAAACAACAAGAACACCAACAAAAGAAGCAGATAAGGCCTGTACCACTCTCTGAGACTATTTCAGGGCTATGCAATGATCTGTTGCTTGTGGAAAGCTTGAAAGAACTGTTGGCATTACAGTGATCTCACAAAACACTCTGGGGATAACAATGCAGTCTCTTGTAGAGACCAGAAAAACACATCATTCACAGAGAATAAATGTGTTGGCCTAGTGCTGGAGTGGGCAAGGTTGGAAAGGGTAAGCAGTCCTTCCATCAGCATTAGTCATTACAGAGTAATAATCAGCACCTCTGTCACACACAATGCCATTTCACAAGGAAGCAAAAGATTTTACACTTTCACTTTCATTTTAAACATGACATTCCTGGATCTGAACCCAAAATAACATGCTGGGATTCTATAGACAAATACACACACACACACACACACACACACAGACACACACACACACACAAACACACACACACACACACACACACACACATGTATTCAAAAATTACACATTAGGAACTCAAGTTCTTGACCACTTCTAAATTGATGAAGCCAACAAAAGTGACAACCGAAAAACAAAGCTCTCTGCCTCCAGCCCCAAACTGAGCAACCCAAACTGCAAAAGTCCTGGTGTCACCACCAAACATAGCATGTGTGCAGTCTGCATGCCTACCCTCTTACACAACTCCACAGCAAGAGGTGTCAGATTTACAAAGTCAAATTATTTTATTTTATTGTCAGTTGTGGGGGCTGAACTCTGGGCCTGGGTGGTGTCCCTCAGTTCTTCAGCTCGAGGCCAGTCCCCTACCACTTGAGTCACAGTGCCACTTTTGGCTTTTTTCTGCTTATGTGGTGCTGAGCAATCGAACTCAGAGGCTCATACATGAAAGGCAAGCACCCTACCACTGAGCCAACTTCCCAGCCCAAGTCAAGTTATTTTTAAGGTGATATGTCAGCTCTTTTCTTTCAAAAGCTTTCAGTAAATAAACATTCTGGGAATTTTATCAGTTAGCTATATTTTCTAGTAAGATGTGTGTATATAAACACATATGTATATATTTTCATATGTGTTTATGTTTACACATATGCATATATTTACACAAGAACAATTGCCTATAGTTATGTACATATATGAAAAATAACTGCATATATACAAGCATGTAAACTTACATATAGGTGAGTTTATATATGCGTATATAAATAGACACACATATGAAGAGAGAATAATATACATACCAAGTGAATATTTTTCTATTTTCATCATTTATAATTGATTATTGCGGTATATATACACATCTATTAATTATTCTTATTACTCTTTTTTTGGGGGGGACGGTCATGGTGCCTGCACTCTGGGCCTGGGTGGTGTTCCTCAGCTCTTCAGCTCAAGGCTAGCGCTCTACCATTTGAGCCACAGCACCACTTCCGGCTTTTTTTATTGTTTTTGCTTATGTGGTGCTGGGGAATCGAACCCAGGGCCTCAGGCATGCAAGGCAAGCTCTCTATCACTGAGCCACCTTCCCAGCCCTTATTATTACTCTTTTAGGGAGGTGGTCATGGGGCCTGAACTCTGGGCCTGGGCACTGTCCCTCAGCTCACTGGAGCCACAGTGCCACTTCCAGCTTTTTCTGCTTATTTGGTGCTGAGGAATCCAACCCAGGGCCTCATGCATGCAAGGCAAGCAATCTACCAGTGAGCTACCTTCCCAGCCCCTTATTACTCATTTTGCTCAACTTTCTTTTTCTTTTTCCTTTTCATTGCCAGTCCTGGGCAGTGTCTCTGAGACTCTGTTCCCAAGGCTAGGGCTCTACCACTTGTGCCACAGCACTACTTCCAGCTTTTTCTGAATAGTTTATTGCAGATGAGAGTCTTGTGGAATTTTTTGCCTGGATTGGCTTCAAACTGTAATCCTCAGATCTCAGCCTCCTGAGTATTTAGGATTATAGGCATGAGACACTGGCACTTGTCTCTTTTGTTTTTGAATTTTGTGCCAGTATTGGGGCTTGAACTCCGAGCCTCATTCTCTCCCTTGGCTTTTTTGCTCAAAGCTGACTCTTAACATTTTACCACCTGGACCATGGGTTCTGAAGAGATTTTGCTTGTAAATTGGAGATAAGGCTCTCACAAACTTTCCTACACAGACTGGCTTTGAACTGCAATTCTCAGATCAATTGTAGCCTCCTGAGTAGTTGGATTACAGGTGTGAGCCACCAGCATCCAGTTTTAGAATTTTGTAAGTATCAATGTTTTCTAGTCATGGGTGCTAGAAAACACCTGCAATCCAAGCTACTCAGGAGGGTGAGATCTGTGGATGTGATTTAAAGCCAGCCTGTGAGACTCTTACCACCAATTAACCACCAGACAACCAAAAGTGGCACTGTGGCTCAAAGTGAGAGAGTGCTATCATTGAGCCAAAGAGTTCAGGGAAAGCACCCAAGCTGATTTCAAGCCTCATGACCAACAACAACAACAACACAACAAAAATGTCTAGCTGAAGATTTTGCTCCATGGTAGACACTGATAAATGATGAATCAAATAAATGATGAATCATATAATAGAGCTGGCAGGTGGGTGTATATAGATGGCAGTTTTTATGTTGCTTTATTGGCCTCTCTCTATGGGCAAAGGTTGATGAAGAGATGACCAGTGCAGTTTTCAGCACAGGGCTTCTTGTTGTGGGCAAGGAGGAGGAGGCCTGACTTCGGCCTTCCCAAACAATGACCCTGACTAAGCCTTTATTATGGCTTCCACTTCCTTCTCACTGTCTCCACCTACCTGCTCTGCCTTTAAAACCCATGCCTATGAAAAACTCCTTTTTTTGCTAAAGCCATTTAGACTTGAGTTTCTGTTGCTTGCCACCAATTCAGACCAAGTTACAGATAAACCTACTTTGAAAAGTGTCAGGAGAAGACTCCTATCCAACAGATTCCTAACTTAAAATCTAAGTGTCACTTTCACTGAATTAGTGACTCTAACTACAAAGAATAGAGACTTGGTGATGGAATAATTTCGAGGCAATTTAAAACAACAACAACAAAAACAACTATATCATCTATCTATCTATCTATCTATCTATCTATCTATCTATCTATCTATCTATCTATCTATCTACACATATATATGCTCAGAAGTCATCAGTTGCAGCCAGGCACTGGTGGCTCATGCTGTAATCGTAGCTGCTCAGAAGACTGAGATCTGAGGTTCATGGTTCAAAGCCAGCCTGGAAAGGGAAGTCTATGAGACTTCTATCTCCAATTAACCACTAGCAAGCTGTTAAGTTGAGTTGTAGCTTAAATGGTAGACCTCCACGCTCAAGATAAAAGCTGAGAAGTGGTGTCCAGGCTCTGAGTTCAAGCCTTAGTTCTAGCATCAAAAAAAAAAAAAAAAAAAAGGAAGTTAGGAGCTGGAGGTTAAAAAAAATGGAGCTTGGGCAAGAAGTAAGTGTGTTCTGAGAAAGCTCTCTTAAGAGAGTAACACATCCTTAAATCTAAAACAATTTTTGGTCATGGGCTGCTTTTTTACACTGAGTGCCCAAGGTCTAATTATGGAGGATTGAGCTTCCAATTTAAAGCAGTGCATTCCACTTTGTGAAAGAAACTGCTGGTTTCTGAAAGACTCACAATGAATAACGCCACGGTGAAATTTTCTTTGTAAGGAAATGCCTGACTCCATAGGGTCCATGGAATAAAATTAATTTCCACAATTGCTACAAGCACTTAACAGACACACCTTTCAAGAGGAAAGTTTAGCAATTATGAAGGGAGTGCCACTTTTATATACTGAGTCTGCAGGTCTGCAAATTCCATGTTGGAAATGTTGACATAATTTTGCACAGATTATAGTTATGTGGCCTATTTTGTTTACAGGTTTCTGGCATAAGAAATTTTAAAAATAGTTTTACATATGACTTCCAAAATAAAATGTGGATTCAAGTATGGTTTTGATATGGGTCCTCTGTGCAGATTTCTGAAAACAAGATGGTAAATAAACAACTGAACAATTACTTGGTAACTGAGTCAGAATTGAGAACAGGAATGCCTCATCTGAATTCAATGAGGAAGTGCATCATGGTTGATTATTAATATCTGTCATGTCATAGAAATTAGAATGCAACTTAGTTCTTGCTATCCTATGTCATCCACAACTAATAAAGGCTTGCAGGTTCCATTTCGGCACTTGCACAATCACTCTTACATATTCTCAAATAATTACATTGGCATTTGGCCATTATTGTAGAAATAAAAAGCAATGACTTGGCATACTTTGAAAAATAATGCTTACTTTCTGATGGCTGTTTTGATTGATACCTAAGCTGCCAGTGATTTTTCCAAGGAAACCGCTATTTACCTCAATCTAATATAGGTCAATGTGGTGGGTGATGACTTATGACTTTTATTCTTAGGGAGATAGATTTTGTGTTCACGTGCCAGTACTAGGGCTTGAGCTAAGGGCCTGGGTGCTGTCCATTAGCTTTTTGTTTAAGGCCAGCACTTTACCATTTGAGCCACAGCTCACTTCCTGCTTTTTACTGGTTAAAGGGAATAAGAGTCTCATAGACTTTCCGGCTCTCGTTGCCTTCCAGCTACAGTTCTTTGATCTCAGCCTCTTGATTACTTAAGATCACAGGTGGAATTAGTCATTAGTGAAGCATTATTGAAGCACTTTTTTCTGAGAAAAACTGTTATATAGACTTTAAACTTCTTAGACATTCCAGGTTCTCCCAACCCTTGGCTCTGCACTCAGCTACTAATGATTTGAGCTTCAGTGTCTTCATCTATATTCTGAAGAGACCTGGTAGCTCTGATAACACTCCATTGGAATAATGTTTGTTAAAAAATGCGTTGGAAATTGAGAAGTACTATAAATATGAAAAACTTCTGAATGACTTGCTGAATAAAGTTAAGAGATCACTCAATTACAGAGTCCCAAAGCAACATCTATTTCACTTATAATTAAGTGAACTCAATTGTGCCATAGAAAGATGAAAATTCAGCCAGGCTTCGATGGCTCATGCCTGTAATCCTAGCTACTCAGGAGGCTGAGATCTGAAGATCATGGTTCAAAGCCAGCTCTGGGAGGAAAGTCCATAAGACTCTTATCTACAATAAATCACTAGAAAACCGGAAGTGTTGCTGTGGCTCAAGTGGTACAGTGTTCGCCTTAAGCTGAAGAACGCAGTGACAGTGCCCAACCCCAGAGTTCAAGCCGCATGACTGAACAAAAAAAAAAAAAGGAAACATGAGAACTCAGGTCAGCTTTACACCTTGGACATGCATAATGCCTTCAGCTTGACTATATGTATGGGCTTATCGAACCACTGTATGGGCCTCTGTGAGCACTCTTCCTGAAACTTTTTATACTCTTTCTTTTATAAAAATGTTCTTAGCTGAGCATCAGTAGCCCATGGTTATCTCAATAGATGCAGAAAAGCAGTTGACAAGATCCAACACCCCTTTATGATGAGGGTTTTGGAAAAACTAAGAATCCAGGCAACATTCCTCAATACAATAAAGGCTGTATATGACAAACCTACAGCCAGCATTATACTTAATGGTGAAAAACTAAAGCCATTGACTCTTAACACAGGAATGATACAAGGATGTCTACTTTCTCCACTTCTCGTCAATTTAGTATTAAAATGCCTACCTACAGCAAGAAGACAAGATGAAGACATAAGAGGGATCTAAATAGGAAAAGATGAAGTAAAACTCACCCACTTTGCAGATGACATGATCTTGTATTTAAAGAATGCCATGGACTCCACTATCAAATTACTCAAGCTGATTCAAAACTTTGGCAAGGTAGCAGGGTATAAAATTAACCCTCAAAAATCAATGGCTTTTCTGCATGCCAACAATGAGAAAAGCATGGGTGAAATCAGGAAAGCAACTCCATTTGTAATAACCCCACAAAAAATACCTAGGAATTAACTTAACCAAAGAAGTGAAGGACTTCTATGATGAAAACTTTAAAAACCTGAAAAAGGAAATCAAAAGAGAATTTAAAATGTGAAAAACCTCCCATGCTCCTGGATTGGAAGGATCAACATCATCATCGTGAAAATGGCAATACTTCCCAAGGCTACTTTCAAATTGAATATGATACCTATCAATATTCCAACCTCATTCCTCAAAGAAATAGAAGAGGCAATCCAACAATTCATATGGAACAATGAAAGACCCCGAATAGTCAAAATGATCCTTAACAGAAAGAACAATGCTGGAGGAATATCAATACCAAATTTCATTCTCTACTACAAAGCCATAGTAATCAAAACAGCTTGGTACTGGCACAATAACAGACGGCAGGCCAAATGGAATAGAATTGAAAACCCAGAAATGCACCTACAGACCTATAGCCTTCTAATCTTCCATAAGGGAACTAAATAAATAGAATAAAGACAGCCTCTTTAGTAAATGGTGCTGGCAAAATTGGTTACTCACTTATGGAAAACTAAAACTAGCTCCTTATATATCACCCTGCTCTACAATCAACTCCAAATGGATCAAAGTCCTCAAAGTCAAAGCAGACACTCCTAAAACATTACAGGTTGGAATAGGAGAAACCCTAGGTCTCCTTAGCACAGGCCAAAATTTTCTTAGTAGACACCCAGAAATACAACAAATTAAAGAAATGTTGGACAAATGGGATTGCATGAAATGCCAGAGCTTCTGCATGGCAAAGGACATAGCTAGTAAGATCAATAGAAAGCATACAGATTTGGAGAAGATCTTCACTAGCCATACAACGGACAAGGTCTCATATCTAAAATATACCTGGAACTCAAAAAATTAAATCTCCCAACAACAAATCTTTAAAGAACGACTGCACAATACATAAATGGGCTAAAGACTTACAGAGAAACTTCTCTGAATAGGAAAGAAGGATGGCCAATAGACACATGAAGAAATGTTCAACCTCCCTAGCCATAAAAGAAATGCAAATCAAAACAACATTGAGATACAACCTCACTCCAGTTAGAATGGCTAAAATCAAGAACTCTAATAAAAACAGATGCTGGAGGGGATGTAGACAGAAGGGAACCTTACTGCATTGTTGGTGGGAGAGTAAACTTGTTCAACCACTTTGGAAAGCAGTATGGAGGTTCCTCAAAAGGCACCACATAGAGCTTCCCTATGACCGAGCAATCCCACTTTTGGGCATTTACCCAAATGTTCACAAACAAGACCAAGCTAAAGCTACCAGCACGACTATGTTTATTGCAGCATTATTTACTATAGCTAAGATATGGAGCCAACCCAGATGCCCCTCAGTAGATGAATGGACAAGAAAATGTGGTATATATACACAATGGAATTCTATGCCTCTATCAGAAAGAATGACATTGCCCCATTTGTTAGGAAATGGAAAGGCTTGGAAAAAATTATATTAAGTGAAGTAAGCCGGGCCCAAGGAAGCATATGTCCCATAGTTTCCTTTATTTGCAATATCTAGTATATGTCTGAGTCAAGCAGAAAAGGTCAGATAAGTTGATGTTAGGGAAATGAATCTTAAGATATGTATTCACATGTTGTTTTTTCTTTCATTCGATTGTTTCTAACACATTTATAAGATTATTTCTTTGTAGCTTTGTATGTCCCTTCCCCACAGTATAACCCCTGCTTTCACTCTATTTGATGTTGGTATAATTTAAATAGGGATACAGGCGGACCCATTGCAACAATGAGATGTACAAGTCATTATGTCGAAAACAAACTTTACAACTTTGGTGCGGGGGGGAGGGGAGGATTGGGGGGAGGATGGGAAGGGATGGGAAGGGGGAAAAAAAAGAACTAACCAGCACTATGGTTTGGTTGTGTGCTCACTGTGTGGAGGGGGTGGCCTGGCCTTGTGCTCACACTCACTGCCTCTCCAGCGCGGGTGAAGCCTGGATTCTACTCCAACAAAGTGAGAAGGAACCTAGGAAGGAGACAGTACACATCCTGACAGCTTCCTAAGCCAACCCACCCCCTGATGGGCAAGGTCAGTGATGAGAAGGAACGGCTGTCCACTGCCTAGCAAGGCAGTGGAAGTTGCTCTTCCCCGATCTCAGCGCCATGGCCAGCATATCATGGGTAGCTAAACCCAAAGGTGAAAAATTCCCCTCATTTGCACGGAGTAGTTTTTGAGACAAGGAAAGATGGCCAGATGCAAAGTAATGAAGAAAAGATTTCTGCATTTCAATAACTCCCTTTCCTTCTTCTCCTGCCCCTCCCCGAAAGGACTGAACCCTTTCCAACTGGAATGGGGACCTGTCTCTACTCTGAGCCAAGGCAGAATTAAATAAGCCATTGTGCCATGTGCTCATGGGTAATTAGGCATGCAATTAGACATTTCCTGTCTGGGCTGGTGTTGAACCATGGTCTTCAGATCTCAGCCTCTCTGAGTGGTTAGGATAACAGGCAGGAGCCAACATCTCCAGCAGAAATATGTTATTTAAAACACTGTGGACAGCCGTTCCTTCTCATCACTGACCTGGCCCATCAGGGGGTGGGCCTCTGATTGCAGCCAGTGATCCCTGATTCAAGCTGTAGCCTAAAGTCTAACCTGAACTGAAGACTTACAGACACTCCCTCACTTACCAAAGCTACTTACCACTGTCCTCTCAGGTGATTCTCATATATAGAAAAGTTAGAGACCTCCTGCCTTGAATGGCAAATGGATGGATGTGGTATTGATTGTGAAAACTGCTCTGAAAACCTTACAGCCCCTATGTTCTCAGTTTTAGCTACACAGTCAAGTTACCTACTGGGGAGATTTTAAAAGCTTCCCACTGCCAAGACCCTATCCCAGGCTGTGTCATCAGAAGCCCTTGGGCTAGGCCGAAGGTAGCTATGTTATTTGAGGGCTGTCTGGTGGATTCCAGCATTTGGCCAGGTTGGGGAGGTTTGGTTTTATACTTGGGTATAATGTGGTTGCAGAAATTGTGTGTGTGTGTGTGTGTGTATGTGTGTGTGTGTGTGTGTGTGTGTGTGTGTGTGTGTGTGTGTGTGTGTGTGTGTGTGTTTCTGTTTGTCTGTGTCTCTGTGTTGGTCCCGGGTGCTATCACTGAGCCTCTTTGAGCTCAAGGCCAATGCTCTACCACTTGAGCCATAGTGCCACTTCTGGTTTTTGAGTGGTTAATTGGAGACAAGAGTCTTACAGGGAATTTTCTGTCCAGGCTGACTTTCAGACTTCAGTCTCCTGAGTAGCTACAGGCAGGAGCCAGTGGTGCTGGCTGGCTGTAGAATTTTAGGAAGGAGGTAAGTAGCTTTGGTAAGAACTAATAGTTCTTTGTGTTCCTTGCAGGTCAGTCTACTGCAAATATTTTTTTCTCCTTGTTGAACTAAGGGCAATCTCTGTTCCTTTGCCTCTTGTTGTTGTGGTTGTTGTTGTTGTTGTGTGTGTTGATCCCAGTGCTTGAACTCAGGGCCTGGGAGCTGTCCCTTTTGCTCAAGGCTAACACTCTACTTCTTGAGCTCCACTTCAGGGGGGTTTTGTTTTGTTTTGTTGTGGGATGGGTTTTTATTTTGGCAGTGAACTATAGATAAATGTTTCATGGACTTTTCTAACTTTGAACTCGTATCTTCAGATCTCAGCCTCTTGATTAGCAAGGATTATAGATGTGAGTCATTGGTGCCTGGGTCTATAAAAACATAGACGATCCTCAATGGATAATGTGATTTTCTTGTCAGCCAGTTCTATCAAGGTGGGCCTCTGATTGCAGCCAGTGATCCCTGATTCAAGCTGTAGCCTAAAGTCTAACCTGAACTGAAGACTTACAGACTCTCCCTCACTCCGACCCAGGCTCACTGAGGCCTCTGTCAACTGGAGGGAACTTTCTGGAACTTTCTAGAACTTTCTGACATCATCGAGTCTGTGTGACCTGAAGCAACAATCTTGAAGCTCCCTTTTCTTTGAGATATGGAGAGCTCTAAACCAGACCAAGGCAGTTTGCTAAGAATGGACTTGCTTTTCAATACTGTAGTCTACAACCAGGCCCCAAATGAACATCCAGCAAATGCTTGATGAAAGAACTAATTGAGCAATGCAAATATGAATATCATGCCATCATTTCCCCTGGTTCATCTTTTCCCTAAATGATTTACACATTAAATCTTGTGTTCCAAGATTTGCTTGCAGTGAAAATTTTTGGATAATCTTATCCATTTCCAGCTTTAGTCAATGATGGAGATACTTGACATTTATTTTCCATAGCCGGGTTTTTTGTTTGTTTTCTGTTTTGTTTGTTTTTTGTTTATTTGAACTCAGAGCATAGGCACTGTTCCTAAGCTTTTTTGCTCAAGACTAGTGCTCTACCACTTGAGCCACATCTCCACTTCTATCTTTTTGCTGATTAATTGGAGGTAAGATTCTCACAGACTTTCCCTCCCAGGCTGACTTTGATGAACCATGCTCCTCAGATTTAAGCCTCCTGAGTCACCAGCACCCAGCTTATACCTTCATTTTCTCTCACAAACATGTGCAGGACTATGATTAACATAAGCAGGACAGTGGAGGAGCAATCCATTTTCAGTGGACCAAACGTGTCACCTCTGTGAACAGACAAACATGGGATTGTGCCTGGGATATCAAATAGGAGAGAGATGTTGTTCACACTGTCTAATTTCTCTCAAATTCACTTCTCTCAAAAGTCAGCTAGTAACAAAGGAGGCTTCTGAGGTGTGAATGGTTAGTGAGTAGAAAGTAGGGCTGGACTCATTATTTGCTATGAGCTTGATGCAAAGCATCTGGAAACTGTAAAGCAATAATAATAATAATTTTAACGATAATAATAATAATGATAATAATTCAATATTTTTGTGTTTAATTCTAGGTTTTATCCCAAAGGAAACTCCTGCAAAGTCCCAGAAGGTACTAGAAGGGAGGCAGGGACTTTTCCTGCCAGCTGTGGTATGCGCCCAGGGGCTCTGCTGGCATCTCCTTGTCCATATAGACACTAGCTTGCTGTTGGCTGGCAGTGTGGCAGAGAGCCAATCGCTGCACTTACATAGAATCTTCTTTGAAAATTGACAGAGCAATGAAATTTCCACCCGGCTAGATTTCTCTTTCCAAATACAAGACTGACTTTTAAGTACATTATACTGGTGTAATTGAAAATCAGAAGCATGGGAAAAGAGGTGCTCTAGTTTCTTCTTGACTGTTGGGTGGGGCCTAGACGATCTACTGACAGAGCAGGGAGGCATGGAAGAAAGAAGGATGCTGGGTAGAATGGAAGGCCAACAACAAATCGGTATACCACATCCTTAAATGGAGCAGAATTCCTAGAGGAATAGTAGTTTACCACTCTGGAAATCTAAAGTCTGTGGGTTTTCTCCAGTGATGTGCATAGAACAATGTGGGTTTCAATTAATTCTGCTATTCCTGTTTCTGTCCCTGTGATAAGAAATTTTCTTTCTCTCCTTCCTTCTTTCCTTCTTTCCTTGCTTCCTTCCTTCTTTCTTTCCTTCCTTCCTTCTTTTCTTTTCTTTTCTTTTTTTCTTTCTTTCTTTTTTTCCCCCATCCCAGGGCTTGATTTTTGGGCCTGAGTGCTGTCCCTGAGTTTTTGTGCTCAAGGTTAGCACTCCACCATTTAAGCCAGAGCTCACTTCCAGCTTTCCCTGTGATTAATTGGAGATAAGAGTGTCAGAGCTTAGATTATAAAAAAGAACACAGTAAAAGACAGATTGCCCATGCAAGCCAATCCAAGATGGTACCCAATATTAGCACTTGTTCTTTGTTCATTTAACAGTGTCCTGTGGCAAACCTGGCAGCAGGGGGTGCTGTGCCCTATGATTGGTCTCTCCCTGTTTTAGGGCCTGATGTGAGGATGGACAGAAGAGATCAATCATAGTGATAGATGGTTGGTGATTCTAAGTGGTTTTGAAAGAATGTTAATTTTAGGTGTTGGATCTTGGTAAATGGAGTATTACAGAATATGATCAAGTGACAATTGAGGGCTTTTGTGATATCATGTTCGAGATTTCCTCTGCCTGGGGTTTGCAGTGTAAAATTTTCTCTTGAGAGATTTCTTTAGTCTGATATCATTCCTGCAGATACCAACCAATGCTGCTTCAGATGAGTTTGGACTTCCTTGTCATGTCTATCTTGAGTTGAAGAGTATCAACCTTGGTGCCCTGGTTTAATGAGTCAGATGACACTGGAATTCAAATGTGTGTGTTTTGATCAGGGAGCACATTATACCCATACAGTAACCATGACAGGATATAGCACTTCACTGCCAAATGCCTGTGCTTTAGAATAACCATCCAGGCACAGATGAAGAATCTCCTCCTTACTGTCGGGGATTGAGGCTGGCATTCCAACCCCTCTAAGAAACTCCGAACCTGTCTTCTTCACATTAGGAAAAAAGCACTGGGGACAAATGCTGGCTTTGGTCCTTGCTCTGAGAAGTTCTAACAGGAGTGACTATGTGTCTTAATTTATTCCTCTGTAAATAAGATTCAGAGCTAGGCACTAGTGGCTCATACCTGTCATCCTACTTACTTAAGAGGCTTAGATCTGAGGATGCATGTTCAAAGCCAACCCTGGGCAAGAAAGTCTGCGAGACTCATCTCCAATGAACCACCAGAAAACCAGAAGTGGTGCAGTGGTTCAAAATAGTAGACCACTAGCCTTGAGCAAAAGAGATCAGGGACAGCACCCAGGCCCTGAGTTCAAGCCCCTGACAAAAATATATTAAATATATAATAATTATTATTATAAATAAATATATAAATAATAAATAAATAAGAACAAAATAAGTAAGGTTCCAGTACAGTAGCATAAGATTTAGGGTTGAAATCTACCTTTAACTTGGATTGGGTAAAACCTGCCTCTTCTTGGAACTCAGCTTCCTAATCAGAGGCAAATGTTGTAGGTGTGCCTGTACTGGATCTTGAACTCAGGGCCTGCACATTGCACTCCACCAATTGAGCCACAGTTCCACTTCCTGTTTCCTGGTGGCTCATTGGGGATAAGAGTCTCATGGACTTTCCTGAACAGGCTGGCTTCAAACTACAGTCCTCAGATCTCAGGGTCTTCATTAGGAATCTGCAGCTAGGATTATCAGTGTGAGCCATCCCGGTGACTAGCTTTGCCAGGTTCTGAGGTATCTTTTAGACAAATCAGAAGGGCCGTTAGCCACCTCGGATCATCTGAGGTAACAGCAAAAAGCCAGGAGAGCGAGGTGGAGCTACCCAAGTTTGGCAAGGGGGAAACCCCCAAATGGCTTCTTTACTCGGGAAGCTCTCAATATTCCACCATAAATGTTTCATAATTGTCTCATGGATTATTCAGTTGCAACTTAATAACCTTAAATTTTATGAGATTGTAGGGTTTTTTTTTCCTATATGGGAGTAAAACGTTGCCAACCTGGGAGCCAGCTGTGAGGAGAAAATGCTGACATTGTCCATTTATTTTCATGATGCAATGGAATCCACAATAAACAACAAATAAAAAAACAAAAAGAAGAGGAGTAAAAATAATCCTGATGTTGCTCTTTCTAAAATATTTCATTTCATAAAACTCTCCCTCTTTGCAGATGACATGATCTTGTATTTAAAGAATCCCATAGACTCCACTCCCAAATTACTCAAGCTGATTCAAAACTTTGGCAAAGTAGCAGGTTATAAAATTAACCCCCCAAAATCAATGGCTTTTCTGTATGCCAACAATGAGAAAAGTGTGGCTGAAATTAGGAAATCAACTTCATTTGTAATAGCCCCACAAAAAATAAAATACCTAGGAATTAACTAAAGAAGTGAAGGACCTCTATGATGAAAACTTGAAAATCTTAAAAAAGGAAATCAACACAGAACTTAAAAAATGGCAAAACCTCTCATGCTCCTGGATTGGAAAGATTAACATCGTGAAAATGGGAATACTTCAATGCAATACCAATCAAAATTCCAACCTCATTCTTCAAGGAAATAGAAGAGGCAATCCAAAAATTCGTATGGAACAATAAAAGACCCCGAATAGCAAAAACGCTCCTCAATGGAAAGAACACTGCTGGAGGAATATCAATACCAAACTTCAAACTCTACTATAAAGCCATAGTAATCAAAACAGCTTGGTATTGGCATAAGAATAGACCTCAGGACCAATGGAATAGAATTGAAAACCCAGAAATGAACCTACAGACCTATAGCCATCTAATTTTTGATAAGGGAGCTAAAACAATAGAATGGAAGAAAGACAAACTCTTCAGTAAATGGTGCTGGCAAAATTGGTTAACTACATGTAGAAAACTAAGGCTAGATCCTTATATATCACCCTGCACCAGAATCAACTCCAAATGGATTAAAGACCTTGAACTCAAAGCAGACACTCTGAAAACATTACAGGATGGAATAGGAGAAACCCTAGGTCTCCTTGGCTCAGGCCGAAATTTTCTGAATAGAGACCCGGAAACACAACAAATCAAAGAAAGGTTGGACAAATGGGATTGCATGAAGTTGCAGAGCTTCTGCAGGGCAAATGACATAGCTAGCAAGATCAATAGAAAGCCCACGGATTGGGAGAAGATCTTTACTAGCCATACAAGGGACAAGGGTCTCATATCTAAAATATACTTGGAACTCAAAAAATTAAACCCCCCAACAACAAATCCTCAAAGAAACAACTGCCCAATAAATAAGTGGGCGAAAGACTTAAAGAGAAACTTCTCTGAAGAAGAAAGAAGGATGGCCAAAAACACATGAAGAAAATGTTCAACATCCCTAGCCATAAAAGAAATGCAAATCAAAACAACATTCTGATATCTCCTCACTCCAGTTAGAATGGCAAAAATCAAGAACTCTAACAACAACAGATGCTGGAGGGGATGTGGACAGAAAGGAAACTTACTTCATTGTTGGTGGGAATGTAAACTTGTTCAACCACTTTGGAAAGCCGTATGGAGGTTCCTCAAAAGACTTCACATAGAACTCCCCTATGACCCAGCAATCCCACTTTTGGACATTTACCTAAATGTTTACAAACAGGACCACACTAAAGCTACCAGCACAACTATGTTTATTGCAGCATTATTTACCATAGCTAAGATATGGAACCAACCCAGATGCCCCTCAGTAGATGAATGGATCAAGAAAATGTGGTGTATATACACAATGGAATTCTATGCCTCCATCAGAAAGAATGACATTGCTCCATTTGTTAGGAAATGGAAAAACTTGGAAAAAACTATATTAAGTGAAGTAAGCCAGGCCCAAAGAAACATAGTTCCCATGGTTTCCCTTATTTGTAATATCTAGTATATGTATGAGTCAAGCAGAAAAGGTCAGATAATGTGATGTCAGGAAAATGAACCCTTAGATGTGTTTTTTAAAGTTTTTTTTATTTCATGCATGTGTTTCTAATGCATTTATAAGATTATCTCTTTGTTGCTCTGTATGTCCCTCCCCCACATTATAACCCCTGCTTTCACTATATTTGATGTCATTATAACTTGTTGAGGAGATGGGGAAAAACCAGTTGTTTAAGGATACAGGTGGACCTGTTGCAACAATGAGAAGTACAAGTTGTCATGTCCAAAATGAGGTTTACAACGTCGGTTTTGGGGGGGAAGTGGGAGGAAGGAGAAGGATTGGGATTGGGAGCTAGGGGGGAGTCTGGGAAGGGATGTGAACGGTAAACAAAGGAGGAGGCTGAAATGTTTGGTAAGAAATGTACACATTATCCTGCCCATGTAATTGTAACTCCTCTGTACAGTATGTTCACAAATAAAATAAAATTAAATTAAAAATATTTCATTTCAAACCTGTGTTTGCAATATTTATTTTCCCCTATCACTAAGGAGCTGAGCTAGCTTTTTGGTAGGTAACAGGATTCATTTCTCTTTTTATTCTGTATCCATTAATGAGTTACACAGAGTATTCATTTTGGAATGAAGGCTTCTGTGGTACCTGAGGAGTATTTTATTGTCATGAAAGAGTGACACTTGAAAACTGGAGTCTGACTCAAGGCTGTCATTTAATTTATGCACATACTTCACAATCCCAATTAAGTGTTCTCAGCCTTGGATTCCTTATTATGAATGAAGCAACTTGGTAAGACATTACACAAAACATGCAACCAGCCCAGCAACCCAGGTACAGAAAGATCACCTCTCATCCTAGCTACTCAGGAGGCTGAGATTTAAGGATTGAAGTTCAAAGCCAGCCCGGGGAAGGAAAGTCTGTGAGATTCTTATCTCCAATAAACCACTAAAATAAAGTCAGAAATGGAGCTGTGTGGCTCAAGTAGCAGAATGCTAGCCTTGAGTAAAAAAACTCAGAGACTGTTGCCTAGGCCTTGAGTTCAAGCCCTAAGACTGGCACAGATAAAATAAAAAATAAAAAGCTGATCTCTGTGAAAGGATGAACAGAAAAATCCAAAGGAAAATCTGGACATTTCAGACAGCTGCCAGTAATGTCTGCTCCTTTCCGTGAGTTTAAATGTTTTCTAGAAGCTAGAGAGAACAAAGCAAGACCACCCTTTCCTCTGGTGCTTGGTAATGTCATTTTATGAGCTGCTACTAAAGCCCTTTTATTGAACCATGAATCATGAGTGGAGGTGTGGTTCAAGTGGTAGAGTGTCAACCTTGATCAAAAAAAAAAAACAGCTAAGCAAGACCACAAGGCCCTCAGTTCAAGTCTTTGTACCATCACACAAACACACACACAAACACATAGTACATGATTTCTGTGTGGGTGGGGTGTGGTGGGCAAAAGCTTGAACTCATGGCCTGAATGCTGCCCTGAGATTTTTTTGGCTCAAGGCCAGCTCTCTAGCACTTGAGTCACAGCTCTTCTTCCGGTTTTCTGGTGGTTAATTGGAGATCAGAGTGTCACAGACTTTCCTGCCCGGGCTGGCTTTGAACTGTGATCTTCGAATCTCAGCCTCCCGAGTACTTAGGATGACAGGAATAAGGCACCAGAACCCAGAAATGGGCTCTCTCTTGTTTTTTTTGTTTTTGTTTTTTGTTTTTTTGTAGAATCAAAGAAGAGTAGGAAGATGATAATAGAGACTGTGGCAGATGTATTCCAATATACCCATTTTCCTGATGCAAAACTGAGACCTGGTGAAGATGGTAGATGTGACCAAGATTTCCTAGTAGGATATGACAGGACCTGGGACTCAAGGCGAAGTTCTTTGGTTCCTGATCAGAAAGTACCAGAAATGTGCAACCAGTTTGGTGCACATCTGGTCTGAAGGGAACGAGTCTGCACAGGTGCAGGGCAGGCAGGGCTGGATAAGGCAGAACTGAAACTCTTGGGTTTGCTATATATAGGCAAAGGACCATGACTGTGGCAAACCGGGGCGGGGGACGGAGTGGAGGAAGGATGATGGGGGTGCTGAGTTGGGTGCTCCTCAGATGGACGGACCTGAGCCATCCAATTAAAACTGAAGCTGATGCCCCACAGGCTGCACGCAACCCAACATTTGCATTGACTTGCAATAACATTTTATTAAAGAAAGAAAGACAGAAAGGAAGAGAGAAAGGAAGGGAGAAAGGAAGGAAAAGAAGGAAGGAAGGAAGGAAGAAAGAAAGAAAGAAAGAAAGAAAGAAAGAAAGAAAGAAAGAAAGAAAGAAAGAAAGAAAGAAAGAAAGAAAGAAAGAAAGAAGGAAAGAAAGAAAGAAGGAAAGAAAGAAAGAAAGAAAGAAAGAAAGAAAGAAAGAAAGAAAGAAAGAAAGAAAGAAAGAAAGAAAGAAAGAAAATTTCAAATATAACAACCTTGTTACAGGCATCCTGACAGCTGTCTGTGGCTCTCCACTTCCCCCTAGTGGCCAGTGCTTTCAAGTGTCTAGAGCCTTGGTTTCTTCAGGGCTCTTTCACAAGCAGCCCAGCGGTTCCTTGTTAATGTGTTTAACAGTATTCAGGGGGACTAAAAAAAAAAGTGATAGAGTCTACAACTTTGACCAGGGAGACACCACATATATTTCAAGGGCATGCTGTCACTAAGGCCTATGAGATTGCTAATAAATACTGCTGAGCTGTAAGCTCAGCTTTTGTCCATGGCCTTATGGAACCCAAAGTATTTCTGAATCCATCTCACCCACTATCAGAGAAACATGCTCTCCCCAAGATATGTGCCTATGAGGATATCTCTAAGAACTGTACACATGTGTTCCAAAATTCTTCCAAATAGACACTTCCTTTGATCCAGAAGTGATATTGCCTCTAATTATTTAACTCAGGAAATCCGTGGAGAAAGAGTATGGCTCAAGAACATCCATCGTGGTGTTTTTGTTTTTGTTTTTGTTTTAAATAGGATAACAGACATGGAGGAATTCTTTCCCTTTCCAATAAAAGGAAACTCTCATTGTGTTATGATATTTCAGTCTGAGTGATTCAAATCCACCAAATAATGAAGTACTTAATCACATGAGAAAATATCCCAGTTATGCAGTGATTAGAAAAAAAAGTGAGTTGCCTAACAACATTGTATATAATAGTGCATGGGTTTCTGAACAAAGTTAGTGATTGGGGATTGGAAGGCTGTAGAAAGGGCAGGAGATGAGAGGCATGGAGGCTCATGTCTACTATGATCACTCAGCGTGGGTAGACGGATTCATCTGTCTTTGCCTGAGAGAGGATGGCCGCCATGTGTTTGAATGGTCTATGCTCTGCCTTGTCCCAGGTGAGCACATTCTCTGCACTCCTGAGCATGGTAGCTCCTTGGATCCATATGGAAGCTGAGAATTCCTCACTTACTGAGATCATTCAGCACAGGCTGGCTTCGCCAAGATCAAATTACACCATGTCTATGGGTGAATTGAACATGCAAATTAATTCTGTCTTGTGTTCAGGGGGAAATTATAAAGAAGATCATCTGAGCTGAGAGGACACAAATGGAATCATCACTTCGGTTTACAGGGAAACAAGATGCCATCTCTGGAGAGCCCTAACTTCACCATTTGCTTTCAGTCTACTGATGCTTGATACTTCCCATCCCAGGATGAGGCTTTTGATCACAGGCCAAGCAGGTCATCTGATCACACCTCCTTTAAGAGTAAGTTCTCCCTAGAGGTTCCCAGGCCCTTCCCCACCAGTGTACAACCAGTGTGTGTATGTGTGTGTGTATGTGTGTGTGTCTGTGTGTGTCTGTGTATATGTGAGAGAGAGAGAGAAAGAGAGAGAGAGACAGAGACAGAGAGAGAGACAGAGAGAGAGACAGAGAAAGAAAGAAAGAATATGCAAGTGTCCCTCTCTATCCTCACCCCCTCAAGTCTGTAGTCAGTGCACTGGTCCGGGTATATGCCAGACCTGAGGCACAGAAGAGCCTTGTTCCTATCCTGGCTTATAGGTTGCTGAGGTCCATGCTCCAGCGGAAGCAGGTGGTCCGGGGGAGGAGCATGTGTCTGGGGGAGGCTTGCTGCTTCTGTTCAGTCTGTGCTTTTACCTGATTGGACGAGGCTTATCCTGCCTAGGGAGCAAAGTCTGCTTTGGAGAGTCTACGGAGTGTTAATCTCATCAAGAAACCTGGATGACAGAATGCTTGAACAAGTATTTGCATTCTCCAGGGCCTGGTCAAGTTAACCTAGCGTTAGTCACCACACATGGATTATAGAATTTCCCCAGTGATATTGTGTAAGGTCCTTCCTTCCTTCCTTCCTTCCTTCCTTCCTTCCTTCCTTCCTTCCTTCCTTCCTTCCTTCCTTCCTTCCTTCCTTCCTTCCTTGCTTCCTTCCTTCCTTCCTTCCTTCCTTCCTCCCTCCCTCCCTCCCTTCCTTCCTTTCCTCCTTCCATCATTCCTTCCTTCCTTGCCACTTCTGGGGTTTGAACTCAGAGTTTAGGTGTTATCCCTGTGCTTTTTTGCTTAGCACTTTACCACTTGAGCAACAGCACCGCTTCCAGCTTTTTGTTTGGTCTTGGGGCTTGAACTTTAGACCTGGGCACTGTCCCTGAGCTCTTTTGCTCATGGCTAGTGATCTACAACTTGAGCCACAACTCCACTTCCAGCTATTTTGGTGATTCATTAGACTTTCCTGTGCAGGCTGACTTTGAACACCAATACTCAGATCTCAGCCTCCTGAGTAGCTAGGGTTACAGACATGAGCCACCAGCCCCAGATTTCCACATTTGATTCTTCCCTGAGAATATTTGTTTTGCTTTGGTTTTTGTTTTTCTTAAGGCTAATGTTCCATCACTTCAGCTACAGCTCCACACCCAGTTTTTTTTTTAATGATTCCATGGAAATAAGAGTCTCACAGCCTTTCTTGCCAAGGCTAGCTTCAAAGTCCAGCCTACTGGATGTAAAGAGTATCTCTCAGAACAAAATCAGTGAACCTGGTAGAGACGTTCTGAAAACGTGTCTTGGGTCATACAAGAGGCACCTGAGGAAAAAGAATCAGTTCAAAAAGTGTAGAGAGAAGAAAGATTCTCAGCCCCAAGATTCTGTGTGGTGGGATGAGGAGGCCAGCATAGCCAGAGCACGGGGAGATAAGGCTCTCAGGAGGAAGAGCACAGTGAAATCATGTCCTAAGGTTTGTCTTGAGGGTGTTGGAATGAGGTTCAAGTCATGTGATCAGACTTCATGGCCTGACCATCACTAGTGACTTGTCTTAGAAATAAGACTCACATGTATCAACACTGCTTTTCAATTGCTTTCAATTCTCCAGGAGATCCTGTATACCATATTTCCCCTCCCCTTTACTCAGTTTCTTTTCTGGGTAGATCTTTTTAAAATAAATTCCTATCTGTAGAGGAAGTCTGAGTGCTAGTCATATGAAAAGCAAATAGACGTTCATGATTGACCACTGAAATATTTTTTTTCAGTTATAAGTGAATTCCTTAGAAATTTTATTATAAATAAATTCCTCATTCAGGGCACATCTTGCTTTAGAAGAAATCCCAGGATAACAGCTCCATTAGGATGATGGTCTGCCTCTTAGCAGACCATCACTCAACTATTTAATAATCAGCCAAATAGATATTAGATAGTTGATTTAATTCTTTTTTCCAAAAGAGCCAATAAAGCTATTTCATTTTTTGCCATTTATTTTCATTTAAATCTACAGGATGGAGGAGGTGGTAAAGATGAGAAAGTAAGTTTGCTGAAAGATTCTTATAATTTGGATTGACTCAGCTGAGTGGAATGTAGAGATTTTTATTATTGTTAATTTGCTTTATTATTCTTTTAGAGGTGATGTACAGAGGGGTTACAATTACCTGAATCAGGTAATGAGAACATTGCCTATCTTTTTTTCTTTCTTGTTTTTTTTTGGGGGGTCCGGTTGTGGGGCTTGAACTCTGGGCCTGGGCACTGTCCTTCAGCTCTTCAGCTCAAGGCTAGCGCTCTACCACTTGAGCCACAGCGCAACTTCTGGCTTCTCTCTTTTTGCTTATGTGTTGCTGAGGAATCAAACCCAGGTCTTCATGCATACAATGCAAGCACTCTACCACTGAGCCACCTTCCCAGCCCCAGAACATTGCCTTTCATAGAGTGTCTTCTGTTCCCTTTTTCTCTCCCAGGCCCTCCCTCTCATCTCCATCTGTGAATTGTATAGTTCACTTTCATCCGTGTCCAGTGAGTTCTATGGCTGCACTTTTCACCCCTTTTCTCTTGAATTTTGTACCCTCCCCCAACACTTACGAAGTTGTACACTTGAATCCGCCATACATAAGATAAAGAATATAGAATCATCCATAATTAAAAACAAAAAATCCTTTTTTTCCAAGTCTTAGAGTTTGTATCATTATGTATATTATTTTATATAAATATGGAAAGGCACTTATGCATTGTGCCTTTGAGTTTCTCTCCTAAGAGTAGCGTCTTTTGTTCTCCCTGTATGTGCGTCTCTAGAATCCTGTATAATTTGTCATATTCCAGTACATTTTAGGTCTAACTTCAGCATATCAGAGAGAACATGCAACTGTGTGTTGACTTACCTTACTTAACATGATTTGCTCTAGATCCAAAAGACACCTGCACACCTATGTTCATTGCAGAGCTATTCACAGTGGCCAAAATATGGAAACAGCCCAGCTTCCCCACATTAAATGAGTAGATCAAAAAAAAAAACCCAATTGTACTTACACACAATGAAATTTTAAACAGGCCTTAGGAATTTCGAGATTTTTCTGTATGGCCCAGCCCTGGTAAAGAACCATCTGGATCTTGTGATAATAAACCTGTCCTCCATTTGTGGTAGCTTTTAGGCTAAAAAAGGACCAATGTTTACCATTTATAATCCATTGTAGGCAAATATTTTTGTTTGTTTTCTTGATCTCAAATTGAAAAGCCAAGTACTGATTATTTGGTGGTCCCATAAACAGATGGCCTTCATGGTACTAGTGAATCTCTTGGTGTTTGTTTGCTGTGATTTACCATGGCTCACAGGCCAAGACATCTCTCTCTGGCTTTGCTCCTTTAATAGGGACTATGCGTTGCTCTGAGCAGGACTTCTATAACTCTATATGAATCTGTTTCGAAGAGAAAGATCAAACATTTGCTTGTATATATTTGACACTTTGTAATATTTTATTATATAACTATATATACATATGTATGCATATAATTTATACATAGTAGATTAAATATGTCTGTATACATATATATGTATATATATGTGTGTGTATGTATGGTGTATGTGTGCTCGTAATAGGACTTAAACTCAAGGGCTATGTGCTTTCTTTTTTCTTTTTTGTTCAAGGCTGGCACTATTCCAATTGAGCCACAGCTCCACTTTTAGCTTTTTGGTTCTTAGTTGGAGATAAGAGCTTCATGGTCTATTCTACTTGGTCTAGCTTGGAACTATGATCCTCATCTTTCAGGCTCTTAAATAGCTAGGTTTAAAGGCATGAACCACTAGCAGCAGTCCTATTATATTTGAATTGAAATATAAATGTAAAGAACAAACACTTGTAGTATTTTCAAATCAGTATCTTTTCTTTTCTTTTTTTAAAATTTTATTTTTTATTGTGAAAATATCGTACCCACGGTATAACCCCTGCGTTCACTGTATTTGATGTTGGTATAATTGGTGGAAGGGAAGGGCAAAAACAAATCGTTTAACTAGGGATACAGGTGGACCCATTGCAACAATGAGATGTACAAGTATCTTTTCATTTACACTAAAACACACTGCTTTTCAAATTGATTTGTTCTGTTATTCCAACTCACTTACCAAGGAAGGAAAGGAAATGGAAAAGGAAACATTGAATACCAATGAACCTCTGAATATACCAAGGCTCAGGCCTGCTAGCTATTATTTCTTTGCTAGGAAATATAACAGGATATAGTCTACAGGTAAAGCAGGAGAACAAGCTCTCCACTGAGGCTGCAGAAAGGCTGATGAGGATGGGGCAAACAACTTTATCTAGGAAGTTTTACAAAGTGTTGGATGTGGTAGGCTGACTCTGGTGGATGTGTAGTCAATGTTAGAGGACATCCATTGTAAAAGGCCATATAGAGATGAGGAGGATAACTGAAGGTGAATATGTGGTTAGAGAGGCTTGCTTTCTTGAATATAGATGTTTATAGAGTAGGTTTTATACTGTTGAAAATGAGAGAGTTAAGGAATGGATGCTTATTTAATGTTTTAGTTCCAGGAATTGGAAATATTTAACATTATCTTTGAAAATTGATAGTGAGATAAGTGTATTTACAATTTCAATTGCAACATATAGTCTTTCCCAATAAGTGGTTGTTCATTCTGAATGAGTTTAGAAATGAACCACCATAATATATTTGAACACACAAAAATAATGACCTAACAACTTGCCATGCATGGAATTAAAAAATATGTAACAAGGCTCATGTCTGAAATCCCAGCTGCTCAGGAGGCTGAGATCTGAGGATAGCTGTTTGAAGCCAGCCCAGACAGAAAAAAAATTGTGAAACTCATATTACCAATTAGCCTCCAAAAAAAAGTAGGAGATTGATGTGTGGATCAAGTGGTAGAGTACAAGCCCTGAGTAATATGGTTCAGGGACAGCACCTGGGTCCTATTTCAACCCTCCGTATTCATGCAAAACAATAAATTATGTGAGTAAAGCATGTGGTGTATATTAGAGTTCTCATTTCTTATGCCATTCATAGTATATATAACACAAAATTCAGTTTTGTACAGGAATTAATTATAGTTACTATAGTAGTACTATAGTTACTATAGTAGTATACATATATTACTTATAGATTACATAACATTAATGATATTATAATATATTATTCCTACATTATTAATAGTAATTATAGTAATATCAGTAAAATAGATATATGTTTTAGAAAAGGGAGTAAGTTTTCTTTGGTATAATGAGGAAGTAACAGTCACAAAAATTTTTCCTTTTAGATTATATTTGTATAATTATTTCTTTTGCATTCAAGATGCTGAATGTTAAAAGCATGTTTTCTTCATATGCACTGGTGTCATTGGCATGGAGTTGTTCTCCTAAAGCATTTACTCCAGGCAGCATAAACAGTGGAAGCTTGAATGATGGTCATTCAGGAATTTCTTTAGAAAATTAACCAATCTTGATTTGATTACTAACAAATTTGTACCCAATACCTTTTTCATTTATAAAATATTTTCCTTCTATAGCAATTTCATTGCCATTATAGCTATAATTAGAAAAATAATGTAGATTCTTCTGTTCCTTGTCTCTTAAAAGGTAATGTGACATTCACAGAACATCCTCAGATAAGCATGATGGAAAACTGGATTTGAATTCTAGGTCTGCAACTGGTCAGTCTCAAGTATTTGGGAAATTTGGTTGGCTTTGCCTGCCTAGTTCTTTAGATAGATAAATAGATTAGATAGATAGATAGATAGATAGATAGATAGATAGATAGATAGATAGATAGATAGATAGATAGATAGATAGAGCTATAGATATAATGAAGTATTTAATAAAAAGCACAGAATCTTTTCTCAAGTATGTATATTTACATTTTGAAAAAGTAATATAAAAAGGGTAGACATTCATAGCTAAGATATGGAACCAACCCAGATGCCCCTCAGTAGATGAATGGATCAAGAAAATGTGGTATATATACACAATGGAATTCTATGCCTCCATCAGAAAGAATGACATTTCCCCATTTGTTAGGAAATGGAAAGGTTTGGAAAAAATTATATTAAGTGAAGTAAGCCAGGCCCAAAGAAGCATAGGTCCCATGGTTTCCCTTATTTGCAATATCTAGTATAGGTATGAGTCAAGCGGAAAAGGTCAGATAATGTGATGTTAGGAAAATGAACCCTTAAATATGTATTTTAATGTTTTCGTTTCTTTCATGCATGTGTTTCTAACGCATTTATAAGATTATTTCTTTGTTGCTTTGTATGTCCCTCCCCCACAGTGTAACCCCCGCTTTCACTATATTTGATGTCAGTATAACATGTGGAGGAGATGGGGACAAAAAGTCGTTTAAGGATTCAGGTGGACCTGTTGCAACAATGAGAATTACAAAATGTCATGTCAAAACCAGCTTTACAATGTCGGTGTGGGGGGGGGGAGGGGGGTATAATTGGGTGGGGGGAGGGGGGTAAAATTGGGTGGGGGGAGGGGGGAGGCGGGGAAGGGAAGTGAAGGGTAAACAAAGGAGGAGGCTGCAATGCTTGGTAAGAAATGTATGCATTATCCTGCCCATGTAATTGTAGCCCCCCTGTACAGTATGTTCTCAAATAAAATAAAATACAATTAAAAAAAAAAAAGTTCAAAAAAAAAAAAAAGGGTAGACATTATTAAATGTATTTCTTTAAAAAAACGAGTGCATGTCAGGAATAACTTCCCTTCAGCTCATATAAGAAGATGAGTAATTGTATCTTTTGTATGTTTGCCATATGGTATTGCATGAATTTTCAAAAATTCATGTGCATTTTAAATAATGGTATTTATTTCATAGTCACAAACCAAATAATTGGAGTGGATGACCCAAATGTCTTATTTCAGTTGCCTGAATCAGATTCACAAGTCTAAATTTCCTAGTTATGAACATTTCTCCATGCAAACTTAACAACATAGAATGGAGTGTGAAGGTAGAGCCTTTATATATATTAGAGTAACATGCACCTACACTAGTCTGCACTCATGAAACACTGATATATTACAATTGTGTTCATATCAGAAATATACTTTAGCTTAAAGTAAAATGAGATGGACTGTATACTCTCAACCAAAGAGCAATGATCACCCACTGCAATTTTTCTCAGTGGGAAAACCCTCCCATGTATTTTACTGACTTAACTTCTATTTTGTGCTTTACAATTATTGGAGAGGTCACATTATGTCTACATACAATGCTGTAGCAGCCTTAGCTGACTTTCAGTTGTACCTCCATTCTTACGATCATGGTCAGCTCTGTAGCTGTAATCACATATTTAGTGGACATTTGATCTTGTCAAACCCTGATTTTAAATCCAGCTTTCACGTCTCATTGTCACAGTGTTAAAGATATCCCTCCTGTAGATTTATTTTATCTCCTTGTATTCCAGACACTGCCTTAGATGTTAGATTTTAAAGTAGAATTTTTGTACATTTTTATTGTAAAAATACTGTACAGAGGGGTCACAGTTAAATGACCAGGGTAATGAGTACATTTCCTATGGAGCATTGTTGCCTCGTCTTTTGTTTTTTCCCCTACGATCCCTTCCCTCCCACCTCCACAGCTACTTCCTCCCTCCCCCTCACCAGTTTTAAAGTTCATTTTCAATGGAGTGTCTTATACATCTCATTGTTACAAAAGGTCAACCTATAACCCTATTTAAGCAGTTACTTAATATCATCTTATATGGTCATATATCCATAGATTTTGACCTTTTCTGCTTCTCCTAGAAAGAAGTAGAAATTTGACTTTGCATTTGATCTGTTGAGGTATAGTGATGCCTGATGAACTGCATATATATATATATATATATATATATATATATATATACATATATATACATATATATATAAATAATGTTAATACTGTGATATTTTGACATATATTTGTTTAATTTTACAATTGAGGAAGTAAATACATATCACTTACAAAACTTTTCATGCTGGAAGTGGCACAGTAGCTCAAGTGGTAGAGCGCTCGCCTTGAGCAGAAGAGCTGAGGGACAGCGCCCAGGCCCAGAGTTCAAGCCCCACGACCGAAAAAAAGAAAAAAGAAAAAAAAAACTTTTCATGCACTTTCGTATTGCTTTATTTTACAATTGAGGAAGCAAATGTACATCATTTACAAAATTGCTTTCATGTGCTTTGGTATTGCTTTGTTGTGAACGTCCTAAATGCCAGGCATGGCAGCACATATTCAAACTCCCATCACTTCTGTGGCTGAGACAAGGGTGGAAAGTTCCAGGCCATCTGGGACTACAGAGAAAAAAGAGAAAAAGAACCTTCCAAAGGTTTTATTACATACTTTTTACACTTAGCCACTATGACCACCATAATGGAACTCCACTTCTTCACTAAGGACTCACAGGATGACTGCTGATGATTGGTATCTTGCCAGGTGCTCATATATGTTTGTGTATCTTCTTTGATAAAGTGTGTTTCCACAGTTTGTATTGAGGAGCTCAGAATATCAGTTCTGTCCACAACTCTGGAACAGCAGAGATGAAGGGATACCTGGCCAATGAACTGAGAAATTACAGAGAGGGAAAGGAAAGAGGGACACCAGGGGACCCAAAGGCTCACCACCAGTTTTTGGTGGTCCTGCTTAACAAACTTTTTATCCAACTTAATATAGGGGTGTGGCTAAAGTTATTTGCACAAACTAGGTCATCAATCTATCTTGTGGTTACAACCACTAACATGAGGTATACTTTGTATAAACAGTGACAATTAACTCTCTTACTGTTAGGGAGCAGAAGGGAGGAAAACATATTTTAGCCATAAAATATCTTGTCTCATCTCCAAGATCTTACTATTTTAGTGTCATAACAGCTGTATCTTAAACACACTTAAGGTAGTAACTTATAGCACTATCTTGCCTTGATGATTTGACTTTTCCAGGGTACATATCTCAGCCTTCTGAGTCTTGTTTAAGATGGCTTTCTAATCTTTTATCTCTTTCCAGATCTAACTGCTCAGCTCTAGAATCCCTCACAAGTAAACTTACAGTTGTATATTTTTGGAAACGATTTTTTTTTCTAGGATAGGCTTCACTTTTTTTTTTTAATTGTATTTTATTTTATTTGAGAACATACTGTACAGAGGGGCTACAATTACATGGGCAGGATAATGCATACATTTCTTACCAAGCATTGCAGCCTCCTCCTTTGTTTACCCTTCACTTCCCTTCCCCGCCTCCCCCCTCCCCCCACCCAATTTTACCCCCCTCCCCCCACCCAATTATACCCCCCTCCCCCCCACACACCGACATTGTAAAGCTGGTTTTGACATGACATTTTGTACTTCTCATTGTTGCAACAGGTCCACCTGAATCCTTAAACGACTTGTTTGTCCCCATCTCCTCCACATGTTATACTGACATCAAATATAGTGAAAGCGGGGGTTACACTGTGGGGGAGGGACATACAAAGCAACAAAAAAATAATCTTATAAATGCGTTAGAAACACATGCATGAAAGAAACGAAAACATTAAAATACATATTTAAGGGTTCATTTTCCTAACATCACATTATCTGACCTTTTCCGCTTGACTCATACCTATACTAGATATTGCAAATAAGGGAAACCATGGGACCTATGCTTCTTTGGGCCTGGCTTACTTCACTTAATATAATTTTTTCCAAACCTTTCCATTTCCTAACAAATGGGGAAGTGTCATTCTTTCTGATGGAGTCATAGAATTCCATTGTGTATATATACCACATTTTCTTCATCCATTCATCTACTGAGGGGCATCTGGGTTGGTTCCATGTCTTAGCTATGGTAAATAATTAGGCTTCACTTTTTAAACTCTTAAGATTCCCTTTCTCTCCCTGTTCCTGTATCTTCCCCTTTGTGTGTGTGTTTGTGTGTAGGTTGTGACTGTGTGTTTGGGGTGTAGTAATGAGATTTGACTCGAGCCTTGAACTCTTGGTGTTTACACTCATGCCTGATGCTATAACATGTGAGCCAATGTTCCACTAGGCCTTTGACTGATCAATGGAACATCAATGTCTCATGGATTTGGCTACCCCAGCAACCTGTGAGCCATGATCCTCCAATCTCAGCCTCCTGGGCATTTAGGAATAGGGATGAGCCACTGGTATCCAGATCTATTGCCAAGTGGTTTTTGGTTTTGTATTGTTGTTGTTGTGTTCATCCAAAATCTGTAAGGAAAACAAATCATTTATCATCAGGACTATTCACATAAAATATGCAGTGTTGAAAGATTAATTATGTTTGTCATCCTGTATGATTATTATCAGTTTACAGATACAGTATGTAATTTGAATTTTTGAATTCTATTGTTGGAAACAGTTGAGTCACATATATAATTTGATTGTTCTTGATTTGGTTTTATAATGTGTAGTTTCAGAACAGAGTGTATTAAGGCTTAATTTTGCACTACTGAAACAAGACTTTTATGATTATTCAATGTCTTGTAAATTATAAGTTAACCATTTCTTGGCATCATGTGAGTGCCCGGTAGTTTCCTGTAGTCTTTCCAAGTGTTTTAGGACACAATGCCAGACACTTTTCTGAAAACATTTGAATTTACTGTTCTGACAAATATGTAAGATTGTACTTTATAATTCTCCTGGGATTTTCACTGTACTTCTCTGTACTCTCCAATGATAAATTCATGTGACAGTTATGTTGATTTTCTCCCATGTTACATTCATCATTGCATCTTGGGAACTACTAGAATGCACTCCTGTTCTTCAGTCCATTCACGCCTTGGCCTGTATCCCTCTCACAGCAGAGAGCCATAGATTGGGAATATTTCCTTTGCTGTTTATCTTGGACATCTGTCTTTATTTTCTAGCAATATATTAATTGAATTCACTCTCTAAAGTCTAATAATGCCTTGAAAATACTATATTTCCATGGTTTTTTTTCTTGTTATTTGGCTTCAGGAAAGAATTTAGGTCAAGCAGATTGCAAACAAGTCTCAATAAATGTTATTCATTAGATAATGTTAACTTGATGGTCTGACTGCCTGCTTCCTTTTCATTGTTTATTTTTCAATGTAGCCGTTTATTGTAGAAAATTTTTCTGTGCCTATTTAATATTAATTCCTACTGTATGCAGTAATTAATTTTATTTCAACATCAACTCACAGTACCCTGTGAGTTTCTTCAGGGTATTTTTTTAGGGTACTTCACATTCTTGGATATCTTTTAACCATCAATGCATCCAATGATAAAGGCATATTGCTTAAATCACCATTTTGATCACAAAAGGAAACCATACTGCAATCTCACTATATGGCAAACAATTTTCTGGTTTTAAATTATTTTAGATTAAAATTGATGTTGCAAGAATGAACATTCTGTGTATAATTTTATTATATTTTCCTAATTATTTAGTGTTAGTATATGTTCCAATATAGAAGTATAAAGTTAAAGAATTACTATTACTTTGTTTAGATTAAAATTTTTAAAATGTTCAGAGGAAAATTTCTATTTATTCACAATTTTAAGTCAATAGAGTGTCCATTATGACTAATGGAGAGAGTTTAAAATTTTTGTGTTCCTTAAAGGAGTTGCTGGGTAATCAAATCCTGTGCTTCATGTGTCAGTCTACTGTGTGCCTATGAGCCTGACGTGGCCTGTTGTTTTATTCTCACTCAATTAGAATAAAGAAAAATTTCAGTAGGAAGAAATTACTTGGTTAGTTTATCCAATATCTCTCATACATACAGAAATAGAATTAATTCTACACTGGCTGAAAATGGTGTTCTTGCATTATTTTTATTAGTAGTTGCTGTTTTTTTTTATAGCCTCTCCCTTCCCCCTTGAACTCCTGCCTCTATCCTATCCCCTCTCACAAGCTCAACTTGACCCACTTCCATTCAGGCCCTCTTTTGAAACCCTGTCCTGCTACACCTGAAATCCCACCCTCAATTAACCTACACCGTAGTAGCCCTGCTATAAACTTTCAAAGCTCTGTTTGCAACCAGCCTCCTTCCTCAAATCCCTGGTCTGTTACTTGGAAATCCCTCTTCCACTCCATCTACTCTTTTCTCTGCCCCAAAGAAACATATCTCCTCCCTCAATCCCCAACTTGTTCTACCCAGAACTTCACCTCCATCCGGCTCCTCCCTTGAATCCCCACCCTTATTCTCTGGATGCCCTGCCCCTACCTAACCTAGTCCCTCCAAACCCACCCTTCCCTTTAAGCCTACCCTCAACTAGCCTTCTCCCTCAAGCTCCTTAGAGGCTCCAGGGAACATTTCTCCCCTTTGCCCTTCCCCCACCCCATAACTAGCCTACTCCTACAGCCCAAACAACCCTTTCAAAGCCCTTCCCTGAACTACACTCCTCCCATGAAGCCCTGTCCTGCTACATCAAAATCCATCCGCCACCCTATATTTGCCCTTGAAGCCCTGCTTTGTTTCACTAGAAGCTACTGGCACAGCCCACCTCATCCTTGGAAAGCCCGAGTACTTCACCAGATACCTCCCTACCTTTCCATCTATTCTCTGTAAGTCCTGCCATTCTCCCCCAATAATCCAACCCTCAGCTGAGCTCTTCATCCAACCCCTATTGGGGTTCTCTCTGGAATCCACACTCCACTCCACAGGATACCCTGCATATAATTATCCTAAACCCTTGTAGCCTTACCACCTTCTGAAAGCCCCACCTCCAACTAGCCTCATGGCTCCAAGCCCTGCCCTTCTCCACCAGAAAATCCCACCATCCTTGCTCATTCTGGAAGGCCACATTGTTCCACTGGAAACCATTCCACCAGTTGGCCTCCTTCTGGAAGGCTTACCAGGCTTGACTGGAAGCACCTGTCCATCCCTATTCCCTTCTTTGAAGGTTTGTCTTGCCCTACTGGAAACCCTGCCCACAATAGGCTTACTCCTTAGATATCCTGCCTCCTAACACTGAAGTCCCCACTCAATCTTACTCCATCTCTCCAAGTCTTGGCTGGCCTCACCGAAAACCCCACCCTAACTAGTCCTTTGGATCCTCAACGCCCTGTCCTGACAAGGCTCATTCGTCCATTGCTGCCCCCTCCTGCTCTGCCAGAAATCCTTCCATCTTACCACATGCCAGAAAGTATGGGGTTTTCCACCAGAAATGCTGTCCTTTACTAGCACACTCCTTCATAACGCTGCCTTCCCTCTCAGAGCCACACCCCTCAATAAGCCTCTCCCCGTCAGCCCAGCCTTCCTCCACCAGAAAGCCTGCATTCCATCAGCCTCTTCCCTCAAATTTCCCACCCTGCTCTACGGGAAATCCCATTTTACATATCCCATGCAGGCCCACAGCGCTCCACCAGTAACCCCTCCTCTAAGTAAACTCTGTGAGAGCTTGAGGGTCCGGGAAGTCCTGCCCCATGCTGATTCCATCTTCATGCACGCCAGACCACTTGGGGGAGAGGGGTCAAAGGGTGGCTTGGGGGACAGGCCACCAGATGTAGCAACAGGGGTTTCTGGGAAGGGGATGGAAAGAAGGAGATGCCACAAGAGACACATGAGAAGAGACATGGCTCCTGGACCAGAGCTGTGCCCAGCTCTCCTCAGGCTTGAGGAGAATCTGGGATGGCCCGAGGAAGCTGGATCAAGGAGATGTCTGGGAAATCCCAGGCTGTCAGAGAAGGCTGGAGGAAGTCCGGTCAGGCAGGGAGACCTGGGGAAGCCCTAGACAGCTGAGAGGACTGCACTGAGTTGAGAGGCCTGTGAGGAGCAGGGAGGCCTGCAGAGAGCTGAGAGGCCTGTGAAATGCGGGGAGGACTACAGAGAGCCCAGAGGTTTGTGAAGAGGTGGAGAGGCCTGTGGAGAGGCAGAGAGGCTTGCAAAGTGGCCAATGGAGAGTGGAGAGGCAAGGCTTGCAAGGAGGAGGAAAAAGAAAAACAATTTGCCCCCTGGAGGTTGCAGTTGCTCCTAATTCTAGTAACCTAGGGCAGGGTTGCAGACACATTAGTAAAACACCTTTGACATCTTTAACTGTGCTTATGTGTATTTTCTCGCTCACAGGTCATTACATCTCCTCACTTGCAGCCCCATTCTTCTCTTAGCTGGGCCTGAAAACAACATCTTCCCTGGTAACCCTGCCGTTTTCCTCTGAACATAGCTATCTCTGAGCCTCCTTCCTAAAGCCTTGTCCTGTTCCACTGGAAACCCCGCCCTACAAATCCAATACTTCCTACCTCCTGTCAAATGTCTCAAAGCCCTACCCAGACTGGCCTCCACTCTCAAAACCCTGCCCTGCTCTACCACAGAGGATGTGGCAAAGCAAGCTCCTTCCTGGAAAACTCAAGAGGGGTTGACTGGAAACCCCACACCACCTCAACCACGAAGGTCTTACCTAGTAACTGTTTTATTTCAAATGTGATTTTAAGTTGGTATACAATTCATATTACTCAACACGATAAAACAGTTTTACAAAAAGGAAACATCCAACTGTGATAGCTATTAGATGCCTTAGTCTAGTTTGGGGTTATGGTACCAGACAGATACATATTGTGTGAAGGAATTATCTTATATTGTAAAGCTTTCTTTGCAGGTATTATTTATGTTTCATAAGTGATCATTTTATTTCTAGAAAATTTATGCACATTTGTGCCCATTAACTTTAAGAATATTAGTTATTTTGGTTGAGGAAAGAGTATTCAAGTGCAAAATCTGACTTTCACCTCATCTGTTTAATGAATAATTTCAGAGTTCCATTCCATACTATGTACTGGAGTTTTAATAACAGAAGTTCTCTAAATACCAGAATGAACTTTCAGATTCTTCCTTCCACTAAGGTTCCCTTTGGGAAAAAATGAATTGGGATTATACAGCTAAAATGTTAGAAATAAAAAAGTATAATTATATAATTATATAGTTATATAATTATAACAGGTGAAGAACCACCCAATGTGTCTTTCATTTTCTAACAAAAGGAACTTAAGGATATTTAACTATAGACCTTCTGAAGGCTAAAATACAAAAATATAAGATATGCCCTGTGTATTTCTGAAAACAAAACCAAAACAAGGAAAGACAATAATGAATTAGAAGGGAATTAGGAACGTTGTATGTGTGATATATAACTGGAGACTGTAAGAAATACAATGAATCAGATAAAAATACCTTTGGTCAGAATGTCTGTTTCATTGTAAATCTTACTTTTGTTAACCTCTGACTGAATATTTGTTTCAGCAGTGATATGCCCAGGAGCTGTGTGGTTAGGCAGTTTCATCATTGCAAGATCATCAGAATGCTGGTCTCCCACACACTTTACCATACCTCCTAGATATGCAATCCTGTTGGTCCAACACTTTAAGCCAGTCCTGTGTTTTATCAAAGTATGTATGTTATTGGTTTATTTAGGCTTTATTTTTGTTTATTTAGATGTCCTCTGGTCCAGGAGGAGGCATCAATAACAGTTCGTTAGTGGTGAACACATGTATGTATCCTTGGCTGAAATCTGCTCTTGTTTTATCTAGGCTGCTCCTAGAAATAAATAATGACAATTATATCTAACATGGTATAGTGTCACTATTAACGTCTATCACATGCTGACTATATGTTTTTTATATTTCTTTTTACCACTCTCTCTCTCTTTCTCCCTTCTTCCTTCTTTCTTCCCTCCTTCCTTATCTCCTTTACTTCCTTCCTTCTTTTTTCTTTCTTTCTTTCTTTCTTCCTTCTTTCCTTCCTTATCTCCTTCACTTTTTTCCTTCTTTTTTCTTTCTTTTCTTTCTTTCTTTCTTTCTTTCTTTCTTTCTTTCTTTCTTTCTTTCTTTCTTTCTTTCTTTCTTCCTTTCTTTCTTTCTTTCTTTCTTTCTTTCTTTCTTTCTTTCTTTCTTCCTTTCTTCCTTTCTCTTTTAATTTTAATTTAGATATGTTGTTTGTTAGACAGATATTCTACAAATAAGGACACATCAACAATCTTTTGTATTTACTGACTTTGCTCATACATTATCAGTTTTGTTGATGGCAAAACAGAGACTAGGCTAAGCTCATTCTTACCTTGGTCTGCCAATTAGCTGGGATCACAGAATGCATTTCAACCTGCCTGCCTTTAGGGTGATATGGAAATCTTATTACCTCCCTTCCCAGACTGATTCTGAATTGTGATCCTCTCAAATTCTACTTCTTCAGTTAATGATGTGACCTTCAATAGCCTGCCCTCTCTATAGGTGATCCAAATGAATGGTTAAAGGCAATAATAGTCTCTTTGTGCCAGTCTTGGGGGTTGAACTCTGGGTCTAGTCAATGTCTCTAGGATCTTTTGGCTTGACACTTGATCCACAGTGACACTTCAGGTATTTTTCTGTGATTAATTTTGGAGATAAGAGTCACACAGTCTTTCCTGCCCTTGCAGGCTTTGAACCATGATCCTGGGGTCTCTGCACCCTAAGTAACTCGGATTACAGGGGCAAACCACAGTTGCATGCCTGCAATTTGAGTTTAATCACTGGCATAAATATTAAATGTAGGGTAAGATTGAAAATATAATTACAATAGTCAGATATTTTAGAAAGTAATTTTGTTTCTCATTAGTAGCTCATCTTTACCAGAACTAAGGGATTATTTTTCTCTTTGTCATCTTGTATGTCATTTGGAAAATTAAACTTCATGTCTTCAAAGTGGGATAAAGGATTATGAATGGCCTTATGTACCAGCTCACATCTATGATCACTATAAGAAATCAGAGATCAAGAGTATCACACTTTGGACATAATCTGGACAAAAGTTTACAAGTCCCAATATGCACAAATAAGTGAAGCATGGTGACTCATGCCATTAATCTCAGCAACACAAGAGACATAGGTAGGAGTATCATGGTCCATGCATTGTCCACACAACAAAGAGATTTTAAGATAACCTAAAAGCACAAAAGGCAAGAGGTACCAAAAGATTAGAGTTATAAACAATAAATACATGTAAAATTAAATGCATATTTAAAATCATTAATTTTAATTGGAAATTTGATTTCATACCTATTTTTTGTTTTGTTTTGTTTTGTTGGTTGTGGGGCTTGAACTCTGGTCTTGGGTGCTGTCCCTCAGCTCTTCAACTCAAGGCTAGCACTCTAACATGTGAGCCACAGTGCCACTTCTGGTTTTCTGGTGGTTTATTGGAGATAAGAGTCTCACAGCCTTTCCTGCCTGGGCTGGCTTTGAATCACAATTCTCAGATCTCAGCCTCCTGAGTAGGTAGGGTTATAGGTGTAAGCCACCAGCATTTGGCACTTCATAGTTCTTCTTCTTCTTCTTCTTCTTTTTCTTTTTTGTTGGTCGTGGGGCTTGAACTCTGGGCTTGGGCACTGTCCCTGTGATCTTCAGCTCAAGGGGAGTACTACCACTTGAGCCACAGTGCCACTTCTGGTTTTCTGGTGATTTATTGGAGATAAGAGTCTAACGACTTTTCTGCCCAGGCTGGCTTTGAATTGCGATCTTCAGATCTCAGCCTCCTCAGTATCTAGGATTATAGGCCTGAGCCACTGATGCCCGGCTACTTATAATTCTTCTTCTTCTTCTTCTTTATTTTTTTTGTATGTCGTTCATAGGGCCTGAACTCTGGGTCTGGGTGCTGTCCTTCAGCTCTTCAGCTGTAGACTAGCACTCTACCACTTGAGTCTCAGCCCTACTTCCAGATTTTTCTGCTTATGTGGTGCTGAGGAATCGAACTGAGGGCCTCAAGCATGCAAGGCAAGCACTCTACCACTGATCCACCTTCCCAGTTCCAACTTCATAATTCTTATGTGACAGACCCTATGGAGGTTAGATGCCCCTTCAGAGAAAGTCGAAAGAACAAAAATGACAAAGAGTTACAAAAAGATCATGAATTATTTTCAAGTAGGTTTTTAAAATAAAATAAAAAAGTGAGAAAATCCCATCTTCCCTTCCAATATATAGGCACATTTTTTTTTAGGTACACAAAAAATCAGACACAAATTGAATGGACATTTCTAAAGTTTGGGCTCATTAGTATACAGGTTCATCTTCAACAGACATCTCTAAGCATTTTCAATGGTACGAAGATTACAAGCTACTTGGCTACTTCTTTCATTTAGAAATTATAAATTCTGTAGTCATTTAGTCAATTCTCCTAACTTAAAATATTATGTTTTCTAAAAACATCCTCCTTATAGAGAGATTCCACACAGTGGTCCAATTTCAATCCTTTGTAAATTACGCTTTTAAAAATTAAAGGTTGGGCTGGGAATGTGGCTTTGTGTTAGAGTGCTTGCCTAGCATCCAGGAAGCCTGCGATTTGATTCCTCATTACTACATATATAGAAAAATCCAGAAATGGTGGTGTGGCTCAAGTGGTAGAGTGCTAGCCATGAGCAAAAGAAGCTGTGGGACAGTGCCCAGGTCCTGAGTTCAAGCCCCAGGACTTGCAAAAGTAAAAATTTTTTAAAAAAATTAAAGGTTTCACCAGGTGCTAGATTACAGCTAATCAGATAGCTGAGATCCAAGCCAGTCTGGGCAGGAAAGAATATAATAATTTTTTTTTTTGGATCCGGTCATGGGGCCTGAACTCTGGGCCTGGGTGCTGTCCCTCAGCTCTTCAACTGAAGACTAGCGCTCTACCACTTGAGCCACAGTGCCACTCCCGGCTTTTTCCTTTTTGCTTATGTGGTGTTGAGGAATCGAACCCAGGGACTCATGCATGCAAGGCAAGCGCTCTACCACTGAGCCACCTTCCCAGCCCAGAATATAATAATTTTTTTATCTCCAATAAACCACATCTTTTCCCCCCACTCCCCAGAAACGCCAGAAGTGGAGATGTGGTTCAAGTAATAGAGCAGTAGTAGCCTCAAGCAAAAAAGGTGAGGGACAGCACTCAGGTCTTTAGCTCATGCTCCAGAACTGCCACCAAAAGAACAAATAAATGCTTCTGTTCTTTTTAGTGATATATATTTACCATTTAAAAACAATATGTAGCTCCTAGTTCTTCAAATACCTTGACACTGGTCTTTAGCCTGAAATTAGACATACTTTTCCAAAAATGAAGAGCTAACATTTAGTGAGATCACTGCCCCCAGTCACACAATATCAGTGATATCACAAGCAATGCTGTTTATGTTGTTGTTATTGTTGTTTAAACCTAATAAAGAGGTGTCATGACTATAGCATAACAATTTTTCATGTTTGAATTTATATTTTCATTTTCAAATGAATTGCTCGAAAATGTGATTTTCCTATTGTCCTTCAATGATGGATTATCTTTATTTTTCCATATTTTATTATCAATTTATGGTACATGGTAGATTTATTTTGACATGTCCATATACTCATACAATGTGGGGGCTGGGAAGGTGGCTCAGTGGTAGAGTGCTTGCGTTGCATGCATGAGGCCCTGGATTTGATTCCTCAGCACCACATAAGCAGAAAAAGCTAGATGTGGCGTTGTGGCACAAGAAGTAGAGAGCTAGCCTTGAGCTGAAGAGCTGAGGAACAGCACCCAGGCCCAGAGTGCAGGCCCTATGACTGACAGAAACAAAACAAAATAAAACTCATGCAATGTACCTTGATCAAACTCACACCTTCTTTTCAACTCTCCCTCAACTCTGCTAGCGAGAGATTTGATTGAAGACTCAGGAGAAGGGCCCAGAGACAGAAGATTCATTACAAGAAAGAGATGAACAATAGGGTGGGCGTCTTGGGGTCCAGAAGATGTCTTGTGGAACAAAAAGAATATTTATAGGTTCCACAAAACTGCAGAGCAATAGGGAAGTTTTCCTAACACCATTTTTCTTGGTTCAATTCTGGATTGAAAGCTCTTTCATAACTTTGCCCCATACACATAGTATTTTTTGTTTTTGCTTTGCCACTGACCGCTGCTTCTATAGAGATATTTCCTGCCCAAGTTCGGGGAACACCTTATTTGGACATTTCCTGTTTGTCTGTTTCTTTGTAGTGTGAGCTGATGATGCTCAGTGAGGCACCAGGGGAAGTTGGCTCTGTGCTCTTTTTTCTGTTCTGATCTGTGCAAAGTAGCCTGTTCTCCTGGTGCTATCTGCAACTGAAGAGCAAAGATCTGGAGCCAAAGATCTTACTGTGGACCTTATAGAAAAATGTGAGTATCAATACACAATCCATGAAAACAGATAATTATAACTCATGCATCAAGGATGTATATGGCTTATTTCAGTTCAGATCTATAGTTATTTCTGCTTTTGTTTTTGTTATTTGGAAGGTTTTGTTTTGTTGAGACCATATCTCACTATGTAGCTGATGAATGTCCTGAACTTGTGACTCTCTTGCCTCAGCCTCTCAAGTGCTGAAATTACAAACCTGTGTTACCACCTTGTTCAGCTTATTTTTGTCTTTTTTTGTGCCATTTCTGGGTCTTGAACCTAGGGCCTGATTGTTGAGTTTTATTACCTAAGGCTAGTGCTCTACTTGAGCCACACCACCCCTTCCAGGTCTTTTGCTGGTTAATTGGAGATGAGAGTCAAGTTGGCATAGAACCCCAGTCCTCATATCTCAGTCTCCTGAGTATCTAGGATTACATGCATTAGTCACGAGTGCCTAGCCTTCTTTTCTTTTTTTTTTTTTTTGCGGGGGGAGGGAGGTGCCAGTACTTGAACTTAGGGCCTAGGCACTTTCCCTTAGCTTTTTTGCTCAAGATGAGGACTCTGACACTTGACACAGTTCCACTTCTGGCTTTTTGCTTGTTAGCTAGAGATAGAGTCTCATGGACTTTCCTGCCTGGGCTGCCTTCAAACTTTGATCCTCAGATCTTAGCCTGCTGAGTAGCTAGGATTACAGTTATGAGCCATTAGCACTAGTGTTTTTATTTAGAATTTGGTCATTCTACTGCCTAGTCATTCTCTTTGAAATCATACAGCACTCTTAAATGATATTATTCCATGTCAGGGGAGTCTTCCATCTCTGTTAATCATCACCCAGAAAAGAAAGTATTGAGCCTTTAAAATCTATGACTTTTATAAGTCACTGAAAATATTGATACTTGTTTCCTGTAAATCGACAGAAAATTGTATGAAATTCAACAGATGGTGAGAAATTGACTGTTCACTTCTGCCAAATTTGGTCTCAGCAATTATGACAAAATGCTTAGAGTTCTGGATCAGGCCACTTAGGCCTTGGCTTTAGATCAGAACCCTTGATTCATGGACACATTGTAAACTAAAGGAAAGGGAAGAGTAAGAGCTGACTCATTTGGTCATTTTTTCTTATTTTTCCCTTTTCCTTCCCCCCTCCCTTTTCTTTTCCCCTTTTCCTTTTCCCTTCCCCTCTCCCTTTCTCTTTCACTCCTTCACAGTACTGGTATTTGAATTCAGGGCTTTGTGTTTGCTAAGCATGTATAAGTCAGCCACACCCCTTTTTTTACTTAACTTATTTTTCAAATAAAGTATTACATTTATGTCTGGGCCAGCTTGGACGGCAATTTTCCTATTTGTACTTCCCAAATATCTGGAACTACAAATATATAATCATATGTTCAGATTTTGATTGGTTGAAATGTGGTTGCTCAAGATGAGTTCTCTGAAACTTCTTGTCTAGGCTGACCTTAAACTGGAGTCCTCCCAAGTAGCTAGGACTACAGGCAGCACCACTTCTTTTTAGATAAGTTTTCACTGTGTAGCCCATACTGGCCTTGAACTTGCTGTCTACCCAGACTGCGCTTGAATTCTCAGTTCTTCCTCAGCCTTCTGTGTGCTGGGATCAGATATAACTTAGAGTGATATCTCTACTTCATTGAAAAGCAACACAAAAAATCACCTTAAACTTAACTATCACTCATACCAACTACTGAAGTTTTCACTGCTTTTCCCTTTCAGAGGTAATTAGATTGACATTGTTCATTAGGATGATGCTTAATGTTCTTGTGATCTGCTGTTCCCTTCTCCCTGTTTTGGTAGTCAGCTTCTATAGCCCTCCCTAGCTTTGCCCTTGGTAATAATGTAGTAAATGATGTTTTTACCATATAAAATATTAACTACTTTATGTTTTGATAGATATGTGACAGTTTCTGGTAAGCATGAGAGTGATTTTGGAATCCCTTTTGTCACAGTATAGTGGAAAAAAACATAGTAGAAAAACTGTGTAAGGCTGGGAAGGTGGCTCAGTGGTAGAGCACTTGCCTTGCATGCATGAGGCCATGGGTTCGATTCCTCAGCACCACATAAGCAAAAAGAAAAAAATAGCCAGAAGTGGCACTGTGTCTCAAGTGGTAGAGTGCTAGCCTTGAGCTGAAGAGCTGAGGGACAGAGCCCAGGCCCAGAGTTCAGGCCCCACGACCAGACTCCCCCCCCCCCAAAAAAAAGAGAAAAAACTGTGTAATTCAGTGTTTTCCATGGCAGCTCATGAACTGGTAAGGAGAAGTGGCTATTTTCAATAACCAGGAGGGGGCTGGTGGAAATACCAGCATGTGCAGTGAATACTGAGTACTTCCTTCATCTTCCTTTAGGTCATCTTTCTCCTAGACTGCTGTTCTTTGGACATTTCACAATGTACTCTCTTGAGAGAGTTCAGTACCTTAACAGAGCTGTTGAAGAAGCTCTACAATGACCCTGAAGGAGGACTGAGCAAGGTAACTTCAGTTGGCCCTGAACCTATTTTGCTTCCTCTCTTCAGAGAGATATGACTCTACCATATAAAACCTACTGGACTACAGATATATACAAATAAGTTGCCTCTAGAAGCTTTATTGGTATTTTTGCCAACAGGGATAGTAAATATCATCTTGATTTGTCATTAGCACAAGAAAGGAGGCCAAAAAGCTGTATATCCAATCATTTTATCCAATCATTTATCCAATCATTTTAGGTTATATTAAGTTACATAAAATCTATGTAAACAAAGACTGAAACTTTTGTCTAGCCATGTGCTTGTATCTCATACCTGTAATACTAACTACTCAGGAGTTGAGATCTGAGGATCTCAATTTGAAACCAGTGCAGGCAGGAAAGCCTGTGAGATTCTTATTTCCAAATAACCAGTTGGGGGGGGGAGGGGGGCTAATGAGGAGGGGTAGGCTTGAGCTGTGGCTCAAGTGGTGGAGTGCTAGTCTTGAATGAAAAAGCTCAGGGAGAGCACCAAGACCCTGAGTTCAAGCCCCATGACAGGCACACACACAAAAAAAATGAAGTCTAAAAGAGAAAATGTACATGGAAAGACAAATAAGAAGGTTTAGAATTTAAAAGAATTATCTCCCATACTTAATTTTTATTATATAAGATTTGTTCACAGTCTTTTTGAGTTTCATAACTGCCTGATGGTAATAGAAAGGGCATATACATTTAACAGATCTTTTTTATTTTCTCATTTTGTTTTTTGGTGTAAGACTGGAACTCAAACTTAGTACCTGTTGCTTTGGCTCATTGGGTAGTGCACTACCAACCAACTAATCCATGCCTCCAACCCTGATGTTTTTGTTGGTTGTGGGGCTTAAACTGAGCCTGGGCACTGTTCCTGAGCTTTTCAGCTCAAAGCCAGTGCTCTACCACTTGAGCCACAGCATCCAATCTTAATCATTTTTTTTGCCAGTGTTGGGGCTTGAATTCTGAGCCAGGGCACTATCCCTTAGCTCCTTTTTCTCAAGACTAGCATTCTACCACTTGACCTATTTCTGGCTTTTAATTACAGATAAGACTTTCCTGACAAAGCTGACTTCAAACTGCAATCCTCAGATTTCAGTCTCCTGGGTAACTAGGATTAGAATCATGAGCTAAAAAGAAAACTTTATTTTTTAGAGGAAAAAAAGAGTGGTCTTAGACATGCCAAGGTCCTAAGTAAAAATGTGAGCTCTTTAAACTTTTAATTCAGTGTTTTTCTCCAGTGGAATTCATACTAATACTTATTTTTAAAAATAGTTGTTGCACTGCTAAAAGATAAAAGCATGAGTCCCTAAAGTATAATCCTAATGCACTTCTGCTGAGTGATAGATGTCTATTGATCTCTGCGTAGACAGGAAAATCAGATTAGCCTGTATAAAATTTCATCAGGGCTGTCAAAGCCTGTGATCTACAGCACTGATAGTCTATTTTGACAGTTGGTTGTGTAGTAATATCTGGAATTTTCTCTTACTCATTTGTCTGCCTAGCTGGATGTTGAGACCTGGCAGCAGGAACAGCCTGTGGTATTACATATATGGTCCAAGAAATCTGCCCATAACTATGAAAATAACTGCCATGAAGTATCTGTCTTTGTTAGCCCAAGGGCAACCTATTTTGAAGTGGAATTTGATGAGAGGTGTGAAACCGAAAAGCGCTAAGACTCACATGTTTTTTCTTCCAAGCAATAGTGGATCAAAAACAAGAGAAAAAATATAATAGAGATTATGCCTTCACAGGTATGATTATCTGGAATTTACAGACTCTAGAGGTGGGAAGACACACTGACACAAAGTTGGTACTTATAAGTGGCCTAAGGTAAGTCATATTCCCCAAACAAGGTAAATAATACTTCTGTAGCAATTCTTGTCCTTTTTCCAACTTTAGAGCAATAATGGTATGGTGTGTAGAAAGAGAAGGACTAGCTAGGCTCTGGTGGCTCATGGTCATATTGTTCAAAATCCTAGCTACTCAGCAGGTTGATATTTGAGGAATAAGATTTAAAGCTAGCCTAGGTAGACAAATCTAAGAGAGCCCTATCTCAACCAGCAAAAAGCCAGAGTGGAGACATGGCTTGAATGGTAGAATGACAGCCATGAGCAAAATAGCTGAAAAATACTCAAAGCTCTAAGTACAAACCTTAATACTGGCACATTTCTAGAATGTAACCACACCCATATTTCTAAGGGTTGCTTTGATACTCTACTTGTAGAAAGGAACAGTTGCAGTAGAGATTATGTAGCCCACAAAAGCTAAAAATTTAACTATCTGGCTCTTCATAGGAAATTTGCTAATACCAGTGTTGTCCAGAATAAATTAAAGAGCTGTTAATCTCTGAGTTCAGAAGGGCCAGTGGATCCAAGAGAAAGACTTAAACCATGGTGAAAGCTAGGAGCCCGGCTGACAGATCTGTTTAATATCTGGGCTGCAGCCTGCTTCAGACTGTTTACTTCTCTCTCCTATCAAGGGTCTTGGTTGAGAACAAAGAACTGAGCCAGTGATCACTGGTTGAGCAGATAGTCACTTGAGTTTTAGAAAGCTGAGCAGCAGTTTTCTACTAATTCTGCTTTCTAAATGTAGTTGTGAGTTTTGTGTTTTGGTATCATCTGTGTACATTTCTCCCTTAATCATTTTGAACTTATAGAAATGGAGACCGCTTTTAAGATTTTTTTGAGTCACAAAGAATATACTTAACTGCTGAGTTGTTGCCTCCTTCCATCTTGTTGACCACATGACTTTTTTTTCTCTCTAGAACGTGACGTTTAAGGATGGTGCTCTTTCATTCTGACAGCAGTAATAATGAATGGGGCTACAAATTCACCGTCACTGCCTATGGCCTGCCTGATGTTGCCGTGTCTTGTGGGTTAGACTTGCAACTCCTTGTTTCTCGACTAATGGTCCGCCTTGACTCCCAGTGCATGGCACTCAACTCTGTGCATCGTAAGTTCACAGTCTTGTCCCTTCCTTTTTCATTACAACTGTGTTGAAGAGCAAGGTAGGAACTCTTTCTCATAGGTGGTCTCCACATCACGAAAGAGCAAGGTATTAATAATGTTTCTTTTTAGTTTTCTTTAAACCAAATCAAAACAGTTTACCCACTGGGCACCATTGGGAAGTTTCTTGACTCAGGCTTTGGCCCTATCACAAAGTACGCTGTGGATGCCCTCTGTGGAGGACAATTGGGGAATTGCTGTTTATAGCAGCAGCATAGTCATTTTTAGAGATTTAAGTATACTCCAAGTAGATGGTAGAAATATAGTCATTTAATTGTTGTTTAAGTGAAATTTATGTGAACATAAATAGGTATGTGAATATATGTATTATCCTAAAATACATTAATCAACTTCGTATCATTTGTTCCAAGGGATAGATTCATAGAATAAATCTTTTGGAGTATTTTATATCTATATAATTTTTTAAACATTTTTCTGATTGTAAAATCAAATATCATTCATCCTAAATGGTCATTTTCTGTTAGGATTTTAAAAAGAGTTAGCTAAGGAAGAACAGCAGCATGTACGTGGTATTCAGGTAAGGAGTAGGTTTATTCATCATTCCAGCCGACACCAGGCCATCTTGGTCCTCAACGTGGTGGGGAAAGGCCTGGGAAAGAGAGCTTGAAGAGCTGAGAAAGAGAGAGAAAAGAGCTAGAAAAGAGCTAGAAAAGAGCTAGAATAGAGAGCATCTGGGAAAGGTGGGAAAGAGAGAGCGAGGAAAGAGAAGAGACCTGGGAAAGAGAAGAGAAGGAAAGAGATGAGAAAGAGCTATAAAAGAGCAGAGAAAGGTCATTGGGGCCTGAGCTAGACCTTATCTAAGGTATGGGCTGAGAAATTTGTGGCCACATCAAATTCATATGTCACCTCAGCAGATGCAGATGTGACCTCTTCCATTTGTGCCAGTTGCCTAGATAACGCAAGTACTGGGTAGAAAATTTGCTGCGAGGAGGGTGGAGTCTGCTTGCCATCTAGGAGCAGACCTTACACTTTCCAAAGCCTGTGTGTCTAATTTCCCTTAGTTTCTTTTTAAAAAAAAATTATTGTGAAAATACTGTACAGAGGAGTTAAAATTACATTGGCAAGGCAATTAGTACATTTCTTATCAAGCATTGCTGCTACCTCCTTTGTTTCCCCTTCCCATCCTTCTACCTTCCCTACCCTGCCAAAGTTGGAAAGTTCGTTTTTCAACATAAGGATTTGTCCAACTCATTGTTGTAATAGGTCCACCTATATCAGTATTTAAACGGTTTGTTTTTGCCCTTCCACTACACAAATTATAACAACATCAAATACAATGAAAGCAGGGATTATACCGTGGGGGACGGACATACAAAGCAACAAAGAAATCATCTTATAAATATGTTAAATACAATTGCAAGAAAGAAAAAAAATATTTGACTACTTATCTTGGGGTTCATTTCATCTAGCATCAACTTATCTGACCTTTTCTTCTTGTCTCAGACATAAACTAGTAGTTCATAAACTGACAAATAAATGTAAGGAAGCCAACAAAAAAAAATCAGTTCCTTTCATCTGATGATGCCTCTACAACAATGAGGAAAGAGTTCATCCTGCTAAGGAACTATGATAGGATATCAAAAAGAGAATTCATTCTTCTAGGTCTTCCCTATTTTTTCAATGTAACTTAAATGATGTAAAACACAATATACCGCTCATCAGTTTTGCACATTATTATATGGACTTCACCTCAGTCTACAACTTTCCTTCATTATTCTGTTCCTGATATTTTTACACTACCAAGACATAAGAACATTTTCATACAATTTTTATTATAAAAAAACTGTACAGAGGTGTCACATTTATGGGAGCAAATAATGAGTACATTTCTTAACAAGCATTGTTCCCTCTTCCCACCATCCCTTCCCTCCCACCTCCAAAAATACACTCCCCTCCCCCCTCTCCCTGACTAAATTGTAAAGTTCATTTTTCAACAGAGTGTCTTGTGCATCTCATTGTTACAATGAGTTAACCTGTATCCCTATTTAACCATTTTGTATTTCCCTTCCCCTCACCAAATTAGAGAAACATATACACAGGATGTAGGTGTACCAACTTCAAATACAATGAAAACAGGGGTTATAGCATGGGGGAGGAACATATACAGAAAGAAAAAAAATCACATTGCACATCATAAGTACGTTAGAAACAATAACAAGAAAGAAAAAACATACTTGTGTCCCTGTCTTAGGGTTCATTTCCCTTAATATCATCTTATCTGCTCATATGCACATAGCTTTTGACTTATTCTGCTTATCTCAGACATATATTAGTTATTGAAAATAAGGGAAACCAAGGGACCTATGTTTCTTTGGACTGGGCTTACTTCACTTAATAAATTTTTTTCCAAGACTTTCCAATTCCTAACAAATTGGGTGATACTATTCTTTCTGATGGAGGCATAGCATTCCATTGTTTATATCCACCCACATTTTCTTGATCCATTCATCAGGGTTGGCTCTATATCAGCTATTGTAAATAATGCTGCAGTAAACATAGCTGTGCTGGTAGTTTTAGTATGGTCTTGTTTGTGATCATTCGGGTAAATGCCCATAAGTGGGATTGCTGGGTCACAGGAAAGCTTCATATGGAGTCTTTTGAAGAGCCTCCATACTGCTTTCCAAAGTGGTTGAACAAGTTTACACACCCACCAAGAATGCAGTAGAGTTCCCTGTGGCCAGATACTCTCCAGCATCTGTTGTTGCAAAAATATGGAACATTTCACTAATTTGCATGTCAACCTTGCTCAGGGGCCATGCTAATCTTCTCTGTATTGTTCCAATTTTAGCGTATTTGCTGCCTAATTGAGCACAGAACATTTTTTATATATAAAGTGTAATTGATTTTCTTAAACTAGACAATTCAAAAAAAAGTAAGTTCAAAAGAATTCTTGTGAAATTTTAGAAGCATGTATTTTTTTTTTGTTAGCAATACAACAAACTGTTAGTACCATGTATTTCTTACATAAGCACACATTTAAGAATAAAGTCAAGACTGGCATGTCAAAAACAAAATAATTCCAGATATTTGTTGTTCAAGAGATGTGTAGGAGGAGGAATTCAATTGTTCTATACAAGGCACCTGTCATAATGAACACTGCAGCAAGTGTTAAGGTTGTTAAAAGTTTTAAAATTTAAATGTATTTAATTTTGGGAATTTGCATATATATGCCAAAATTAGGACTGTTTGGCAGGTGATAAACTTTTCTATAAAGTATTTAAGGTTTATGGTAGCAGACATATGGTACTAATTATGTACATTTCAGAGTTTATAGAAACATTACCAATAAGAAGTTGCAAAGTCTTTGCGTAAAGAAGCAGAGTGAAGAGTTAAGACTTTGTTAACTATATAGTTTTTGTTTAATTTTTAGGGCTTCCTTACTTTACATGTTAGTGAGGAACAAATGATGATATAAGCCATATACAAATGATGAGATGAGCCATAAAAAGTAATCTTAGTGGGTAATTTTGAAGACTACTCATAGCCTATAAAACTCTTTTTAAGGGGCTGGGAAGGTGGCTCAGTGGTAAAGCGCTTGCCTTGCATGCTTGAGACCCTGGGTTCGATTCCTCAACACCCATAAACAAAAAACAAGCTGGAAGTGGTGATGTGGCTCAAGTGGTAGAGTGCTAGCCGTGAGCTGAAGAGCTGAGGGGCAGCGCCCAGGCTCAGAGTCCAGGGCCACGACCGGACCCAAAATAAAAACCAAAACAAAATCCTCTTTTTAAACATCATAATCTTAGCCAGTTTTAAATGTACAGGAATATGAGAAAGTAGTAAAATCTAATATGTAGAACACTGGTAATTGTTTGTTTTTTTATTTGATTAATCATTAATATTTAATTGTCCGTTTTCTTTATTTGTTGCATTGTTTTCCTTTTTGTAATATAATACAACTTTTTATAAGTCGTCCTCAGGAGGTACTTTGAGAAGCTTACTGGGATGGCCAAAGCATTTTTTATAGGTGCATGTGAGTTTACAAAGAAGAAAATTAAGAACAAATTATTTATTAAAAAAATTATCAAGTACAGTCTGAATTAGGAGGGATGATAAAGGTCCACACCCAAAATCTTAGCCTTCGTCTGAAGCGGCGGTATTACAGAGTTGAGACCACAAAAGTGAGAGACTGTTTTTGTGTTTTTTGTTTTTGTCAGTTGTGAGGCTTGAACTCTGGGCCAGAGCGCTGTCCCTGCACTCTTCAGCTCAAGGCTGGCACGCTATCCCTTGAGCCACAGCACCACTTCTGGTTTTCTAGTGGTTTATTAGAGATAAGATTCTCACGGACTTTCCTGCCTGGGCTGGCTTTCAACCGGGATCCTCAGAACTCAGCCTCCTGCATAGCTACGGTTACAGTCCTGAGCCACCGGCACCCAACATTGTTTTGTTGATTTTTATTTTGTTGGTCATGGGGCTTGAACTCTGGGTCCTGGGTGCTGTCCCTCAGCTCAAGGCTAGCGCTACCATTTGAGCCTTCGTCTTTTTCTACTTCTGTAGTGCTGAGGAATCAAACCCAGGGCCCCAGGCATGCAAGGCAAGCACTCTCCCATTGAGCCACCTTCCCAGCTCCAGAAAGACTGTGCTTTAAAAAATCATCTAAACAATATTTGCTTTCTGCTTTGGGTTATATAATGAAATATATGAATATCTTTTTATATTTTTGTGAATTGTCATACTTCTAAATTTATGCTAACTTGAGCCACTTTATCCTTTTCAAAGTCATGAAATGTCTCTGAGAGTGTTCTTCTGGGAATATTGTATTTGCACTTATAATTTCTTCTGAGTCATTTTTATTTTTTTATTGTGAAAAAACTGTACAGAGGGATTACAATTACATGGGCAAGATAATGAGTATATTTCTTATCAAGCATTGTAGCCTCCTCCTTTATTTCCCCTTCCCATCCATTCCAAGCCTCCCCCCCACCCAATCCTCCCCCCACACCCCACCAAAGTTGTAAAGTTCGTTTTCGACATGACAACTTGTACTTCTCATTGTTGCAACGGGTCCACCTGTATCCTTATTTAAACGACTTGTTTTTCCCCTTCCCTTCCACAAATTATAACAACATCAAATACAGTGAAAGCAGGGGTTATAATGTGGGGGAGAGACATACAAAGCAACAAGGAAATAATCATATAAATGCCTTAGAAACAAATGAATGAAAGAAAAAAAAACATTTAAATACGTATCTTAGGGTTCATTTTCCTAACATCACCTTATCTGACCTTTTCTGCTTGACTCATACATATACTAACTATTGCAAATGAGGGAAACCATGGGACCTATGTTTCTTTGGGCTTGGCTTACTTCACTTAATATAATTTTTTCGAAGTCTTTCCAGGCCCATATCAAGCATTGAAATAGAAACAGCAATAAGAGACCTTCCATCTAAGAAAAGTCCAGGACCAGATGGTTTTGTAGCGGAATTCTACAAGGCCATCAAAGCAGAGCTCACACCAATACTCCTCCAACTCTTCAATGAAATTGAAAGAGAAAGTTCACTACTGAACACATTCTATGAAGCCATCATAATCCTCATCCTAAAACCAGGCAGGCAATCATCATTTTTATTTTTTATCAAAATCATTTTATATGTTATATTGATGGGTTATCATACATCAGATACCTTCAAATGTACATGAAGAGTCTAAAGATAGCAGTATGAATATTCTCATACAGCTCTTGTTTATCTGTTATGTACTTTCAGTATTATTGTACTTCTCTCTTTCACCCTTTTTCATTCATGGTCTTTCTCTTTCAGGCTCCATGTCTGCTACTTAGAATTTCAGCTGGTCTATTATCCTTCAGGATCCACTGGTTTTGTGGGAACATGATAGGGACCAACAGTTTCCCTTGCAGTTTTTAATAATTATAAGATTGACGTGATATTATTCTTTGCCATTCTAAATGGCAAAACAACAGATCTAGGAATTCCTTTTCACTTTTCTTCTGTTATAAATTTTATCTCATAGGAATCATTGGGATAGGTAAGATATTTTGACTTGAGACCTAAAAGTTCTTTTTCTTTTACAAATAACCTTTGTCTTTGATTATCAGTAAGTAACTACATGTAATGAAAACAAAACTATCCTATGGTAAGCAGAACGAAGTTGTTCACAGGGATGAAAAACAAGGTAATGGGGCAAGTGAGAACAAAGGATACCCATCATAGAGCACAGCTCCTCAGAGCAGTTTAACATGTACACTTTGTGAGAATGACAATGTGCTGGGAACTATTGATTAAATCACTGAACACTGATTTATATATATGTACATATATTTGCATATGTATATTTATTTATATATGCATATATGTATGTATATGCCCTTATATATGTACACATGTATGTTACTATACACACAAATTCACACATACATATACACATGTATACATGCACACATGGAGAAAGACACATATTTACAGCCAACACAAGTTTCACTAGTTGTTGACTATGCCTTAGATGGAATGCTTGGAACAAAATATGTTGAAAATGTATTTGTCTCCATGAGTTCTTTTACCACTCCTCTTATCTCTTAAAACTGGTAGGTTTTGACAGATTCGACTTGCAAAATGCAGTACAAGTCACTTAGGAATCTCAGTAAGTAAAGAACATATGGTGTCTCCCAGCTCCCTACAGAATGCTTGCTCTTATAGACACTCTTAACAACCAAAGTAGCAGGAAAATATCCTTGTAAAGAATAAAGTTATACATCTCATTGTTGCAATAGGTCCACCTATATCCCTAGTTAAATGATTTTTTTTCCCTTCCCCTCCACAAATTATACCTACATCAATACAGTGAAAGCAGGGGTTATACCGTGGGGGAGGAACATACAAAGCAACATAGAAATCATCTTATAAAAATATTAAAAACAATTTCATGAAAGGCAAAAAAACATTTGAATACTTATCTTGGGCTTCATTCCCCTAACATCAAGTTATCTGACCTTTTCTGCTTGACTCAGACATATACTAGTTATTGCAAATAAGGAAAACCATGAGACCTTTGTTTCTTTGGGCCTGGCTTACTTCAATTAATATAATTTTTTCCAAGTCTTACCATTTCCTAACAAATGGGGCAATGTCATCCTTTCTGATGGAGGCATAGAATTCCATTGTGTATATATACATTTTCTTGATCCATTCATCTATTGAGTGGCGTCTGGGTTGGTTCCATATCTTAGCTGTAGTAAATAGGGGTGCAATAAACATAGTCGTGCTGGTAGCTTTAGTATGGTCTTGTTTGTGATCATGTGGGTAAATGCTCAAAAGTCGGATATCTGGGTCATAGGGGAGCTCTATGTGGAGTCTTTTGAGGAACCTCCATACTGCTTTCCAAAGTGGTTGAACAAGTTTACACTCCCACCAACAATGTAGAAAGGTTCACTTCTGTCCACATCCCCTCCAGCATCTGTTGTTATTAGAGTTCTTTATTATAACCATTCTAACTGGGGTGAGGTGGAATTTCAATGTTGTTTTGTCGAAAAACGAACTTTACAACTTTGGTGGGTGGGGAAGATGGGAAGAGATGGGAAGAGGAAAGAAAGAGTAGCAAACAATGCTTGATAAGAAATGTACTCGTTATGTTGCCCATGTAATTGTAACTCCTCTGTACAGTATTCTCACAATAAAAAAAAATAAAGTTATAAGGCGCTAAATAGCATCCTTCCTTGAGCTCTTTTCCAAAAGACAGCATCAATTCCTAAGCAGATGAGTGAGTCCTCAGAAGACTGGACCTCAGACCAACATTTAACCAACCCATGTGAAAAGTCCTATGAGAGAAATGCTGACTGAGGTCTGGCTGATTTCCTGGCCAAGAAAATAAGAAAAGAAGAAAGTATTTTTAATGTATTAAAGTTTGAGAATAATTTGTAAACTGTCAATAATTGTGTAGAAAACAACTATACCAACTGACAAAAAATGATGTGCTCTTGGACTTGGTGAGTGATTTTACATGTGTCTACACAAATAGAATCAGCATAAATCAAGCCAGTATTTCTTCATTTAAGATATGAGGAAAAGATACAGGTTGACCCATTGTAACAATGAGATGTACAAGACACTCTATCAAAGAGGGGTTGGAGGGATGAGTTGGGGAGGTGTGAAGAGAAGGGATGGTAGGGGCAAAACAAAGGAGAGGGTGCTCAATAAGATATATACTCATGCTGGGCGCAGGTGGCTCAGGCCTCTAATCCTAGCTACTCAGGATGCTGAGATCTGAGGATCTCGATTTAAAGCCAGACCGGGAAGGAATTCCAAGAAATTCCGGCTTTTTTCTTTTTGCTTATGTGGTGCTGAGGAATCGAACCCAGGGCCTCATGCATGCAAGGCAAGCACTCTACCACTGAGCCACCTTCCCAGCCCCTGAGAAATTCTTATCTCCAATAAACCACCCAAAGACAGGAAGTGGCACTGTAGGTCAAGTGGTAGAGTGCTAGCCTTGAGCTGAAGAGCTGAGGACAGCGTTCAGGCCCAGAGTTCAAGCCTCATGAACAACAATAGAGAAAAAAAATGAAATGTACTCATTACCTTACTTATGTAACTGTATCCCCTCCATACAGTATTTTTACAATAAAAATATATATTAAAAAGATACAATGAAAACTTCTGTACTTATAGGAAGTTGTATTTGTCACTCAATATCAGTAACGTATTGGTTTTAGGACCACAGGCATATTAAACTTTGGATACTCAAATTCTCTACGTGAACACAGTATATTATTTACATTAGAATCTGCCCACAAACTAGTGCAGAGTAATTGCTATGAAAATTTTTACTACATTCTATGTTTGTAATGAAAAATAAAAGTATATGCACTATCAACAGATACAATTTTTTCAGATAATTTTTGTCCACATTTTGTGGATGGAATTGGGAGAGCAATTTTGAAAAGCACAAATTTCATCACCAAGACCGGTCTGCAAAACAAGGAGCTAATACAGCATCACTGAATAGTATGGAACGCCAAGGAGAAGTACTTGAATTGAGACAGTATCAGAAAGTGTAAGCACACAAGGACTTTTTCGAAATGCAGCTGCTAGATTTCTCATGGAGAGCTTTCATAACACTTTGTGAAACACAAGTCAGAACCTTACTGAAGTGTAGATAGTTTTCCCTCAAATTTCTCTCATGCTCGGTCATTATCAATCAACATATAGCTAATCATGAATAATCCTCTAATAACAAAATATTGATGGAGTATTTATATGCAGAAAACCTGGGAAGGCTAACTTTTTTCAATTAGGACAGTTGTATTCTATGATCCAGCAGAGAGGAAACTAGGTAAGCATCCATTTACAGTCTTCTGAATAATTCTGCTTCTGACAACATCAGTTATTTATCCATACCTGTGCTGGAGTGAGAGGCTTTTAAAAGACTTTAATGATTTTAAATTTAAATTTAAATGTGGAATGAAATTAGTTCCAATAGTGTATTACATTAAGATATTTAGAAACAACTGAGAAACCTAGAGATCTATAAGATTTTTTTGGAAGTGAAGGGATATTGGAATTTGGTTCTTTATATTTTAAGCAATTTGCAAAAAGAATTGGCAAATAAAATTTACATTTGCAGCAGACTTGACACTTATTAAATTTTGTATTGAAAAGAGCGCAGCCTCAACAATATATTAATGCTATCCTCTTATTTATCTTTAAAGGTTTATGCTTCTGGTCTCTTAATATTAAAACAAAACTTTTTTTTTTTAATCTTTAGCTAGTAGTCCAAAAGGGTTTTGCTTCATCATGTCAGTGTTGAATAGAGTGTATTTATGTATGTACGTATGTTGAATAGAGTGTATGTACATTTCAATGTTCAATACATCTGGATCATTGTCAAACTTTCCACTTTTCTTCCTTCCCTTACGCCAACCCAACCTGTTTTCTACTTATATTCTCACAAATATACTGAAGTATGCCCTGACAGGGACTCGAGCTGGTACAGCTTCTTTCCTGGCTTTGCCTTTGTTTTAGGGATTTTAGAGAAAAAAAACCCTCTAAACAAGGTTAACTCGACCTTGGCTCCAACCAGCCCAGTTCTTGCAATGGAAAGAATGCCTCTATGCTCCTCTCCCCTTAACAACCTTACCCACCTTGATTGTTCAGTTAAGGACTGACCCATAAAACAGATAGGTTGTAATCTGGCTCCAGCTGGTGACACCACATGCTTTATGATAAACCCTGCCTTTTGCACATGCTTACAGTAAACTCCACCTATTAGCCAACTGTGTGTGGTCTGGTATGGCCGTACAATCCTTTGTGTGTGTTACGATCCCATTGGTCACCTGCGCGTGACAAGGCTTGACCTCATGGATTTTGTCTTTAAAAACCAAAGAATGGGGGCCGCTCCAGGTTGTAGTATCAGCTCCCGAGCCTGTGCTGAGGCCCTGGCTGGTCAGTGTAGGAACCTCAATAATGTTGATTCCTTATAAACATCTTTGTTGCAGTGGAATCTGTCACTCCGGAAGATTAGGTGGGCTTGCCTGCCCTGAGTAGGGGGTCTTCCTACTACATTTAATGAGGGCTTGTCCAGGATAGAGCTCTTAGCCACTCCAACCTGAGGGGGATTGAAGTCCCTGGCTGGTAGGACAGTGTGTGAGCACTTGGCTGTTGGAGAGAAGTTCCGAGAAAAGCCTCGAGGTAAGCAGGGTCGACCTAGGTAGAGAAGGCGCCAGAGTGAGGCCAAAAGTAGGGTGAGGCTGGACGCAGCAGAGTCCCCTATGGCTGAGGAGGTCCAGGGACGCCTCGACCCCTCAATTCTACCTGTCCTAGCAGTCCTAGTTGGACGGGAGCTTGCTTAAATATTTGTCAATTATGAAACTGCCACTGACCACCTGCAAGTGGCCCCAGTTAGATCTCAGCCTCAGGCCTTGCTCAGGGGGTCTGAGCATAGGGGAGAACCTGTCAGTCTTAGGGACCACTGGTAGGGACATTTTTTCCTTGCCTGAAGATGACTGGGAATTCTTCTCCACCTTGGAATGCCCCTAGGTCAACTTTTGCAAGAATCTAAAAGAAAAATCCTCCAGAGGTGAGTGGAGGGGGGTGGGGTTAGAGTCCTCTTTTTAGTGAATGGTGGTGAGATATTGTCCCATTCACTGAGAATTGATTTTGTTTTTGTGGCCACTTGTCTGTCTTGTTTACTTCAGTGTGTTTTCTGTTCTATGTTTTCTGAGGTAGGGAAGTTCTGGGTGAGCATGGCAGGCTCATTCAGCAGACTCTGCATTCAGCTTGCTGAGTGAGAACAGGGCAGAATTCTGGTAGGGATGTACTGGGGACCCGTTAGTCCCCAACTCAGCCTTTGGTTGTTGTCTACTTTTGTTTTAAAATTGGGACCAGTTTTAAGTGTGGATCCTTCGTTTTTGTGTTTATTTGTGTTTTTGTTATTATTTGAAGAAGAATGGCCAATAGACACATGGAGAAATGCTCTAGCCATAAAAGAAATGCAAATCAAAATAACATTGAGATACCACCTCACCCCAGTTAGAATGGCTATAATCAAGAACTCTAATAACAACTGATGCTGGAGGAGATGTGCCCAAAAGGGAACCCTACTGTATTGTTGGTGGGAGTATAAACTTGTTCAATCACTTTGGAAAATTGTATGGAGTTTCCTCAAAAGACTGCACATAGATCTCCCCTATGACCCAGAAATCCCACTTTTGGGCATTTACCCAAATGAACACAAACAACACCATACTAAATCTACCAGCACTACTGTTTATTACAGCATTATTTACCATGGCTAAGATATGGAACCAACCCAGATGCACCTCAGTAGATAAATGGATCAAGAAAATGTGATACACACACACAATACACATATATGTATATATATATATATATATATATATATATATATATATATATATATATATACATATATATATATATATACATATATAATGGAATTCTATACCTCCATCAGAAAGAATGGCATTGCCCCATTTTTTAGGAAATGGAAAGACAAAAAAATATAATAAGTGAAGTATGCCAGACCCAAAGAAGCATAGGCCTTACGGTTTCCCTAGTTATTTGCAATAACTAGTATATGTCTGGGACACGTAGAAAAGGTCAAAAGCTATATACATATTACCAGTTAAGATGACATTAAGCAAAATGAACCCCAAGATAGGGACATAAGTAATTTTTTTCTTTCTTTCTATTTTTTCTAATATATTTATAAGGTACCTTGTGATGTTTTTTGTTGCTTTGTATGTCCATTCCCCACTGTAGAACCCCTGTTTTCACTGTGTTTAATGCTGGTATAATTTCAGAATGGGAAGGGAAAAAACAAAATGTTTAAATAGGAATATAGGTTGACCCATTGCAACAATTAGATGTAGAAGACACTATGTTGAAATATGAACTTTACAATTTCAGCAGGGGGTTTGTGGGGTGAGATGGAGGGGAGTTGGACGAGGAGTCGTGAGTGTAGTTGTTGAAGTAGGAGGGAAAGATGGTAGGGGGAAAAAAGGAGGAGGCAACAATTATTGATAAGAAATGTACTCATTACCTTGCTCATGTAACTGTAACCCCTTTGTACAGTATTTTCACAATAAAACTTATTAAAATAATAAAAAAGAACGGCTTTTGCAGAACTCTGCCAGGTGTTTCAATAAATCATCATTCCTCAGTTGACTGTGGACTGATGATAAACTGACTCTGGGCTCTTCTCCTTGTGATTCTCTCTTCTATTCATCTTTTCTCTCTTTTCCTCTCCTGAAGTAGCACGTGACATTCTATGTTTCATCTTTTGATTTCTGTCCTTATAAAATGATAAACATTGGATTATGCTACACCCCAATGGGCAGTATAAATCCTGGCTGTAGCTCATAAATTTGTAGTGGAGACAGACACACCAGCCAATTACACTAATGCAATGTGAGGTTTTTGTTTATTCTTGCCAAATTATGATGTTTCTGTTTATTAAATCTTTTTCAGGTATTTAGTTGATTCTGGTATAGGTCTATTGGATTAGAAAGATATGGACCTTGCAGTTCTGAATGGTACACAGGTAGTCACAGGCCTGCGAGGGTGTTGTTCAATGTGCCTTTACATAGGGAGCTGTGTGCTAACATTCATGGACTAGGAGAGAGTGCACTTCATGTGAGAAGCATCTTGTGGACAGAAGACTCACAGCACAAGAGTGAAAGTCACTCTGGAGAGTCCATGTGCAGGTAAATTATTAGAGAACTATGGAGAAATAAGAAACCACAGCTTAGGGCTGGGAATTTGCTTTCCCAGACCCTATTCTGTGATTAATAAATGTGTCAAAGCAATTCTCACACAAGTAAGTGAAATATTTGCATAAAAATTCCAGCCAGAAGAAAGCCACAAATAACATCAAACCAAATGTGCACAAAAATATCCAGACAAATTGCAAGTCAAAAACTTCTTCAGCAGGTTGCAGGGCTCACATCTATAATCCTAGCTACTCAAGGGACTGAGATCTGTGGATCTTAGTTCAAAATCAACACAAGCAGGATAGTTGGTAAGACTCTTATCTCCAATAAACTACTCAGAAAAAAAAACAGAAGTGGCACTTTGGCTTAAGTGGTAGAGTGCTAATCTTGAACAAAAAGAGCTCGGGAACACTGCCCAGACCCAGAGCTCAAGCCCCATGCCTTACAAAAAACAGAAAAGAAAAAATCCCCACAACTATTCCATTGAATTTCTCATTGAGGTGAGACACTGGAACAATGAAATACTTCGAGATTTAAACAAAGGCATGCACCTTCCAGGAGAAATGGGGATTGAACACCTACTTACCAAATGTGAGACTTGCCAGATACCATTACGAAAAATTGTGTCAAAACTTGTAAATAAATGGGCAAATACAGAATGTAAGCAAGCAGGGGAGCACAGGAGAACATGAAGATCCTGAAGCTTACACTAAGTGAGGAATTTATACTTGTTTGCTTCCTGTCACTCTGGTGTCAGCAAGTGACAGAGGTCAGTGCATGCTGACAGAGTTGTGACTCCAGGCTTAGATCCTTCTCCAGAAAACTTTTCTTTTTGTGGGGCTTGAACTCTGGGCCTGAACACTGTCCTTCAGCTCTTCAGCTCAAGGCACAAAAACATGTACAAGAGAAGAAAGTTAGGAAGTTAGGAAGTTGGAAAGAGGGAAGGAAAACTCTCAAAAGAAGATCAATCACCTAAACAAAGGAGGAGGCTGCAATGCTTGGTAAAAAATGTATGCATTATCCTTCCCCATGTAATTGTAGCCCCTCTGTACAGTATGTTCTCAAATAAAATAAAATAAAATTAAAAAAAAAAAAGAAGATCAATCATACAGTACCTTAGAATGCTCATACAAAATAATTGCGGCAGAAGTGGGGAAGATCGCGACAGGGCAGTAGGGAAACGCCACAGCTCTCTCCAACCAAAAAGAGAGTTCAAGTTCCAACGCTTAACCTCCCCAAGAGACCGACAACAACAAAAAGATGAACACTCAGAGAAAAACTAGAGGCGGAGAATAACAAAAAAAGAAAGAGAGGAAAAGAAGAATTTCAGAACAGAGAAAAGCAAAGACCCCTCCCCAAACCTTTACTGGCCGCGCGGCAGTGTGCCAAGCTGCAGGCCAGCCTGCCCGGCGGGGGCTGCCGGAGCCCGAGACACACAGGGGGCCACTTGCAGATCACCAGGTACCGGTTTGCAGAACAGCGGATCGCCAGGAACAGAGAGTCTCCGGGAGTCTCCACGAGGATCCCACCCCCACCCCTCACTCTCCACCGGAGCAGAGAGGCTCCATCCCACCAAAGCCGCTCAGCACCAGCAGCGCTACAAAGGGACCTGTCGGCAGACCACCTGCCCGATCGCGATCGCAACGACCTGGCGGGGCCGCCCGGGCCCCAGAGGCACCGCGAAGAAGCTGCCTGAGCATGGACACTTTTGACCCGACAGCTTCAACAGAGGCAGAGACAGAAAAGAATCACACAGAGCCACCACCGCCCAACCCAGCCCGCAACCACCCCAACTGAACTCAGATTGCAACAACAACTGATGACGTACACCACACAGAAACAACCAGCTCCAGGGTGAGTATCCCACAGGGGAAGTGTATCCCTCAAGGGAGACCAGAGCTGGAGGGAATCCCCAGACCCTGACCTAGACTTTCTACCCCAACACCCAGACCACAGGACCCACTAAAACTGGGAACTATTTGAGAGCTCCACCAGCCCATGGAGCACACTCAGCTGGCCAGGCTAGAGCAAGAGTGCCCTGGAAGGGAGCTTAAATGCCCAAGCCAGGAACAGGGCCCCTGGGTCAAGACTACCAACAGTAGAAGAAATTTGAACTGTGTCCCCCAGGCTGTATAACCTAGGTGGTATACACATCAGCACAGGCCTAACAAGTGCGCTCCAGGCTGCATAACCTAGGTGGTATACACATCAGCACAGGCCTAACGAGCGCGCTCCAGGCTGGGGCCGGAACCAGGCCCCGGGTTCCGGCGCCTGAACAACACGACCAACTCCTCCCAACTGAAGTAAAAAGCTGAGAATATGCCTCAACAGAGGGGAGAAAACCAGGAAACAACACTCCCCAGGAAGCACGCCTGTGACAACAAAAGAACTTGAGGCCCAGGACAAGAGAAGCCCAAACCCCACCAAAACTCCACCCATATACCCTAGACTGGGAATTGGGCAACACAGGCTGCCAGCACCTGATAGTAAGCAGGAGGTCAGACTGTTAAGGTGGCTCAGCAATAGAGTGATAGTCTTGGATGTATGAGGCCCTGGATCTGATTTCTCAGCATCACAAAAGCAAAAAGGGTCAGAAGTGGTGCTGTGGCTCAAATGGGAGGGTGCCAGCCTTGAACTGAAGAGCTGAGGGACAGCACCCAAACCTAGAGTTCAAGCCCACAACCAGCCCAAAACAAACAAACAAAAACACATCAGGAGCCCATAGCAGACTCCAGTATTTGGGAGAGTGCATCCAGAGCATCTGTTCTTCACAAGAGCACCCGTAGGAGCAAACACAAGCAGTCTAGGCTGCTCAACCCTTCCAAAGGTGGGAACTGCCAGCAATCTACAGCGGAGAGCTGAGAATCCTAAGTAAGTCAGAATAGCAGCTGGAAATAGGCTCCCAACAGAACCCAGATCAGGCACAGACTCTCTCTACCAATACAGAATCAGCAACCAAGCAAAGACAGACACACCAAAACAAAATTGAAGAGCAGTCTCCTGAACCTCCATGCGAAAATCACAGAGAAATATCACAAGGTTTACCACCACCCAGGACAGCAATCTAACCTCAAAAGGAGCAGCCACGCAGGGGAGAGCCCCAGTGGGAGCAAAGCATGAATGGAAGACAAAAGCTACATCCAAGGGTTGCTGGAGGCAATGACTCAAGAAATAAAGCGAGAAATTGATCAGAAATTGAAAGAGCACATGGATGAACTAACAAAAGAGATACAGGGTATCAAACAAGAGATGCATGCAAAAATAGAAGCTGCACAAACCTCAGTAAGAAGTGAGATAAACGCCAAATTAGAGGTAATGCATACCTCATTGAGAGGTGAGATCAGTACTCTGAGAACCAACATTGAATCCATAAAGGGATCCATTTCCTCCATGCAAACCACAATAGAATGAAGAGAGTGAATGAAATGGAAGGTAGAGTGTCAGATACAGAAGACAGAATACACCAAATGGACCAAAGAGTGACAGATATGGCAAAATCACTAAAATTAAACCAAAGGGAAATTCAAGAGCAAGCAGATAATGCTAAAAAATTTAACCTTCGCATAATCAGAGTGGACGAAGGTGAGGAATCCCAGAGCAAGGGATTGCAACACCTATTTAACAAGATAATCAATGAAAATTTTCCCCACCTCAAAAACGACCATCTTAACTACATCACAAAAGCTTATCGAACACCCAACAAGCAAGACCCCAGGAGAAACACTTCTAGACACATTATAGTAAAAATGATAGATCTGAATAATAAGGAAACAATCCTGCATGCAGCAAAAATGAAGAAGGAGCTATACTACAACGGGAAAAAAATTAGAATCACTGCAGATCTCTCCACACAAACAATGAATGCAAGAAAAGCCTGGGAAAGCACCATACGAGCCCTGAGAGCCAATAACTGCCAACCCAGACTAATATACCCGGCAAAGCTAGCATTCACATTCGATGGAGAACTGAAAATTTTAATAGCAAAGAAAAACTAAATGAATACATAAACATTAAGCCAGCATTACAAAGAATTCTAAGAGGGGGGACACAATCTGAAGAAAGCAACCCGGAACTGGGGCCTGCCCCAAACAGGCGTTACTCAAAGTCTAACTGAGCAAGCACAGGAGGAAAGGAAAGAAGAAAAAAGTAGGAAAACGGAATGGCAGGGACAACAATGCATCTCTCTATACTTTCTCTTAATATAAATGGGCTGAATTCGCCAATTAAAAGAAAACGAACTGAGGACTGGATCAGAAAACAAGACCCATCCATCTGTTGCCTTCAGGAGACCCACCTCTCAGCCAAACATACAAACTCAGAGTGAAAGGGTGGAAAAGGATCTACCAATCAAACGCCCCCAGTAAGAAAGCAGGTGTAGCTATCCTGATATCTGACAAAATAAACTTTTCATTAAAATCAGTACAGAAAGACAAGGACGGACACTACATATTAATAAAGGGAACAATCCAAGAGGAGGATATAACCATCATCAACTTATATGCCCCAAATATTGGTGCACCCAGATATGTCAAAAAAATGCTCTCAAACTTACAGAATAAAATAGATCCCAATACAATAATACTAGGAGACTTTAACACACCACTCTCACCAAAGGACAGGTCTACCAACCAGAGGATTGGCAAAGAAGCTACCGAATTAAGAGAGGCCATACTCCAAGCGGAATTAACTGACATCTACCAGGTATTTCACCCTACAACAACACAGTACACATTCTTTTCAGCAGCTCACGGAACATTCTCCAAAATAGACCATATCATAGTTCATGCAAGGAACTTAAGCAAATACAAAGGGATCGACATAATCCCCTGTATCCTATCTGACCACAGTGGAATCAAGCTAGCTCTCAATAACAAAGCATACCGCAGAAATTTCTCTAATACATGGAAATTGAACAGCACACTCCTTAACAATGCCTGGATAACAGAAGAGATCAGAGAAGAAATAAAGTATTTCCTACAACTCAATGAAAATGAAAATACCTCACAAAGAAACTTGTGGGACACAGCAAAAGCAGTCCTGAGGGGCAAATTTATTGCCCTCAGTGCCCACATCAAGAGAATGGAGACAGACCAAGTAAATAATCTCATGTTGCAATTAAAACAGCTAGAAAAACAAGAAAAAAATGGGACCTAAAGCTAGTAGACGAAGCCAGATAACCAAATTAAAAGCAGAGATTAACCAATTAGAAAATCAGAAAACCATAACCAAAATAAACCAAACAAAAAGCTGGTTCTTTCAAAAAATAAACAAAATTGATGGCCCATTGGCTAGATTAATTAAAAAAAGAAGAGAGGAAACCCATATTAATAGGATTAGGGATGCCACGGGAAACATCACAACACGTACCCAAGATATCCAAACAATTCTAACAGACTACTTTCAAAAGCTATACTCTCTAAAGGAAGAAAATCGGGCAGAAATGGATGCATTTTTAGAGAAATACAAGTTGCCCAAACTGAGCAAAGAAGAAGTTAACCAATTAAATAATCCAATATTCTATAATGAGATACAGGAAGCTATCAAAAGTCTTCCAACAAAAAAAAGCCCAGGACCAGATGGATTCACAGCAGAATTCTATAAGACTTTTAAAGAAGAACTAATACCCATACTCCTCAAGCTCTTCAGAGAAACAGAGAAGGAGGGAGCTATCCCAAACTCATTCTACGAAGCCAATATCACACTCATCCCCAAACCAGGCAAAGACCCAACCAAAAAGGAGAATTACAGGCCAATCTCCTTGATGAACACAGATGCAAAGATCCTTAACAAGATTTTAGCTAACAGAATCCAGAAACACATAAAAAAATAATTCACTATGACCAGGTAGGCTTCATCCCAGAGTCACAGGGATGGTTTAACATATGTAAGTCAAGAAATGTAATCCAACATATCAACAGAGCCAAGGTCAAGAATCACATGATTATCGCCACAGATGCAGAAAAGGCCTTTGACAAAATTCAACATTCATTCATGCTAAAAGCTCTGGAGAAAATAGGAATAGAAGGAACATTTCTAAAAACAATAAAAGCCATTTATGACAGACCAATAGCCAATATTATACTTAATGGGGAAAAGCTACAACCAATTCTCCTAAAATCAGGAATAAGGCAAGGATGTCCACTGTCTCCACTCCTCTTCAATATAGTCCTAGAACCCTTAGGCAGGGCAATAAGGCAAGAAAAAGACATTAAAGGGATCCGCATAGGGAAAGAGGAAGTTAAACTATCACTTTTTGCAGACGACATGATACTATACCTCCACGATCTCAAAAACTCTATCCCCAAACTCTTAGAAATCATAAATCACTTCGGCAAAATAGCAGGATACAAAATAAACCCACAAAAATCAGTTGCCTTCTTATACACTGATAATGTACAGGAAGAGAGGGAAATAAAGGGAGCAACCCCATTCACAATAACCTCCCAAAAAATAAAATATTTAGGAATTAACCTAACCAAAGATGTAAAAGAACTATTTAATGAGAACTATAAAAAGTTAAAGAAAGAAATTGCAGAAGACACTAGGAAATGGAAAGACCTCCCATGCTCCTGGATAGGGCGACTTAATATAGTAAAGATGGTAATACTTCCAAAACTAATATACAAATTCAATGCAATTCATATTAAAATCCCAATGACGTACATCACTGAAATACAGAAAACAGTCCAAAAATTCATATGGAACAACAAAAGACCTAGAATAGCCAAAACAATTCTAGGGGATAAAGACAATATTGGAGGGCTATCCATGCCGAACTTCAAACTCTACTACAAAGCTATAATAACAAAGACAGCATGGTACTGGCACAAAAACAGACCCGAAGACCAATGGAACAGAATCGAAGATCCAGAAATAAATCCACAGGCCTACAGCCAGCTGATATTCGACAAAGGAGCCAAAGACATACAATGGAAGAAACACAGCCTCTTCAACCGCTGGTGCTGGGAAAACTGGGTAGCCACATGCAGAAATCTAAAAGTGGACCCCAGCCTATCACCATGCACCAACATCAACTCAAAATGTATTAAAGACCTTAACCTTAAACCTGAATCTCTGAAAGTACTGCAGGACAGAGTAGGAGAGACACTTGAACTAATAGGCACAGGAAGGAACTTCCTGAATAGAGTCGCAGGGTCACAACAAGTTGGAGAGAGACTCGACAAATGGGACTACCTTAAAATAAAAAGCTTCTGCACAGATAAAGCTATCGCAACCAAGCTAGAAAGACAACCAACTAATTGGGAAAAAATATTTACCAGCAATATATCAGACAAGGGGTTAACATCCTGTATATACAGGGAACTCAAGAAACTAATCCCTCCCAAACCAAACAAACCAATTACTAAATGGGCAAGGGAACTAAAGAGGGACTTCTCAATTGAAGAAATAAAAATGGCAAAGAAACACATGAGGAAATGTTCATCATCCCTGGTGGTGAAGGAAATGCAAATAAAGACAACCCTGAGATACCACCTTACCCCAGTCAGAATGTCCCATATCCACAAATCAGCCAACGACAAATGCTGGAGGGAATGTGGAGAACGAGGAACGCTATTACACTGCTGGTGGGAATGTGAACTTATACAACCACTTTGGAAAGCAGTCTGGAGGGTCCTTAGAAAGCTAAAGATTGACCTCCATTATGACCCAGTCATACCACTTCTAGGCATCTACCCTGAACAACAGGAACCAATATACAAGGACACGTGCACCTCCATGTTTATTGCAGCATTGTTCGCAATAGCTAGGATATGGAAACAACCTAGATGCCCCACCACAGATGAATGGATCCAAAAATTGTGGTATCTATACACAATGGAATAATATGCAGCCATTAGAAATGACAAAATAATGGCATTTGCAGGGAAATGGATGGAGCTAGAAGGAATCATGTTGAGTGAGGTAAGCCAAAAATGAAGAGACAAACAGTAGATGGTCTCCCTGATAAGTGGATGCTAAATCCAAAATGTTAGGTGATATGACAAAACTAACAGGACTTAAGAAACAAAGAACTCCCACTCATCTGGTTGAACCACTACCAAATATCCCCATGCTGCTGATCACATATATGGTATATAACATGTGAGCACCGTTATATATTACAGACTGTGATAGACAATTTGCTCCAGGAAAGTTAGAATGAACTAGTGACTTTAAATGAGCATCATTATTCCACAATACTGTGAATTTCCGGAAATTATGTAATCACTTAATCACAATCAAAAAAAAAAAAAAAAAGAACCTCGGGGAAGGGAGGGAGGGAGGGGATAGTAGGGGGAAAACAATGGAGGGGGTAACAATGTTCAATAGGAAGTGTACTCATTACCTCACTCATGTAACTGTAACCCTCTGTATAGTATCTTTACAATAAAAAAATAAAAAAAATAAAAAAAATAATTGCAAAAATAGCAGGATACATCACCAAGAGCCGTAAAAAAGTCCTCTCAGTTAATAATTTATTATTCTGTAATTGCACAGATTGTGTTTTCAAATAATCCGCTTTTCAAATATAATGCAGCCACAGAGGGCCATGACTTCATTTTTTTAAGACTAAAACGTCTCATTCCTGTATAATGTCCCATTCATAAATGAGTGGAATCAAAGTCTCTAGTGCCCCTGACGATGAGGCCCTCCCTTGCCAACCACTGGGAAAAATAAATACTACAAAATTTAGTAGGAAGCCACCTTGTTTGGCCAGCTTCACTCTTCCTAGCTCTAAATTTCCCAGGATTTTCCATTTCATGAATCTCGTATTTTCTCCCATAATCCCAGCCAAGATGGTTACACCTTCTCAATTCTCTTTGCTCACATCCTTATAAAAACAAGTCATTTAAGGATACAGGTGGACCCGTTGCAACAATGAGAAGTACAAGTTTTCATGTTGAAAACGAACTTTATAATTTTGGTGGGAGGGAGGACTGGGTGGGGGGCAGAGGGAGACTGGGAAGGGATGTGAAGGGTAAACAAAGGAGGAGGCTGCAAGGCTTGATAAGAAATGTACTCATTATCTTGCCCATGTAATTGTAACTCCTCTGTACAGTGTGTTCACAATAAAAAAAAAGATTTTTAGCATACGTTTCCCTGAAGTATCTACATCATAGGAAATCTGTGTGTGTTTGTGTGTGTGTGTGTGTGTGTGTGAGAGAGAGAGAGAGAGAGAGAGAGAGAGAGAGAGAGAGAGAGAGAGAGAGAGAGAGAGAGAAAGAGAGAGAGAGAGAAAGAGAGAGAGAGAGAGAAGAGAGAGAGAGAGAGAGAGAGAGAGAGAGAGAGAGAGAGAGAGAGAGAGAGAGAGAGAGAGAGAGAGAGAGAGAGAGAGAGAGAGAGAGAGAGAGCACCATTCCAGCATTAAAAATCAGTCATAAATCCTGGGTGCCAAAGGCTCATACCTGTACTCCTAGCTAATCAGGAGGCTGAGATGTGAGGGCCACAGTAAGAAGCCAGCCCAGGCAAGCAAGTCCATGAGGCTCTCCAATAAACTACTCAGAGAAGGCCAGAAGTGGCACTATGGATTAGGTGGTAGAATGCTAGCCTTGAACACAAAGAAACTTAGGGACAGTGCCCAGGCCCTGAGTTCAAACCCCACAACTTGCAAAATATGTCATACAAAAGTCAAACAAATTCAGTAGTCATACAAATTCACTGAACACTATGTTGAAAATGAACTATACAATTTGTTGGTGAGATGGGAGAGAAAAACAGAGAAAGTAAGGGAAGGGGAGATATTGTCCAAAAAATGTATCCATTATCTGACTTATACATCTGTAACTTTTCTGTACATCACCATTATAATGATAATTTAAAAAAGGCATAGACCTAAAGATATAGAACTTATGTCTCAGTTAAATAGAATCAATAACTTCTGGCATCAATGAGAACATATAAAATCCATATTACAGTTTCACAAACTGTTTTTTTAATGGGGGAGAGCCAGACTCCTTGTAGAAATGACTAGGTCTAGGGCTGGGACAACACACACACACACACACACACACACACACACACACACACACACACACACACACACACACACACACACACACACACGATCTTAGCAAAATAATAGAAAACTCCAGGAAGTCAGTGGGACACAGGACCCAATATGCAGACTTGCTACTGACCAATAGACAGAATTTTCTAGTGATAAATAAAAAAGACAGCAATGTCAGGTTATAACCCACAGCATATCCAATACATAGGTATAAATACAGAGAAATAAGTAATGGAATAGGTAAGTAATGAGGGAGCAAAACATATCTACATATAGAAGAGTCCCTCCTAGCTCTGCACCTTGAGTAGTGGGATTACAGTTATGCCCCACCACGCCAACTCCCTGGGTTCATGATACAATGGATTCTGAAAATAAGTATTGCTGTGACTTTTTTACCCAACACACAAACTCAATCAAATTGTAACAAGAATATTTGATAAATTCTAATTGAGGGCAGTGCTATAAAACCCATGACAAATATGCCTCCGAACTGTCAAAGTTACCAAAAGCAAGGAAAGTCTAGGAGACTGTCAAATAAAGAAAGCACGATGCTGAACATAATGTAGTCACCTAGATGGGTGCTGGAGTGGAAAAGAATCAAAGAAAATGTGAAGAATGGAACTTAGTTAATTAATAAAATAGGTTTTCAGCATTCTGGTTCTTCAGCCAAAGACACAGAAGCATTTTCTAACTAAAAACATTTCAAGATACTGTGATATAAATGACCAAGATGGCATGTGTGTGTGTTTTGTACTAACATCGTTAGGTGAGACAGCCCAAGAGTGTACTGTTAACTTGGAGGGAGATTCAGACCCTCACCCTCTTCCAGAAAGCTTCAAAAATCATTTCTCAAGTGATTTGCCTTTGCACTTCTGTGCTTTATTACCTTTTAGTGCAAAGTACCTTTCAAAGTTTGAACATTACATTTCTTAAGAGTTTCTGCACATTGAGATATTTATTTCACCCAAAGTGAGCAAGCTAATTACTCCCTGTTCCAGCAATGCTATGGCTAGTGCAGAAACATTAATGCAGGCAACAATGTGCAGGAGACAGCAGGAAAGATTAACTGACAATCTTCAGAGGGAACAACAAACATGTTTGCATATACATCTATAAATATGCATATATAATGACATGTATGTGAAAACACAGGAATATATAACCGAACCACAATCATGGTGATGCATTCACTCACATGGTATGTATGTGAGCATAATAATAATTTATACACACAAACGCATATAAATACTGACACACAACCATGTATGAACCATGAATGAGCCACACATATACAAATTCATACTCACACACAATGTATACATAGTCCTATGGGTCATGTGTGCATCACTTGTGTCATGTAGGTCTGAAACAGACAAGCCTTGAGGATACTTTGTCAATGTACTAAGCTTGAGTTACTGTATGATTTCACTCACATATGGTAACTAGCATTGAAAAATTCTTAGAAAGTGAAATGGTAACTGTCAAGGGCTGGGGAAAGGGCAGGAGGTATCATTATTTAGTGAATTTTGATTTTCTGTTTAGGGGTAGAGGAGAAGATGGGAAGGGAGGAGAGAGGGAGAAGAAGAAAAAGAAGGGAACAGTAAAGAAAGGGAGCGGAAGGAAGAGAAAGAAAAGGTCAGGGCAGCACAGGGCAGAGGAGGGAAGGGAAGCAGAAAGCCAACATCTGGGAAGTCCACTGGCGCGGATCCCTAGCCTTTCTTCATGGAACATACCAAGTTCCAGACTCCAGAGGAAAGTAAGCTTCCTCATGGCCACATTCTTTGGACATTCAATTACAAACATGGTGAGCTATGCTACAAGCAAATGACTACTAGGAAGACATAGTTCCCTGGAGAATTGGACAAAGCTCTCCCAAGATCCAGGATCCCAGATTATAGCCAATGCTGAGCCTGCAGTAGGCCTGCTTTGTTAGCTCTTCCTTGCTGGCAGCAGCCTTGCTAAAAGGCTCTACTATTTCTCTGAAGCTCACTTCATACCAGAGAGAGGTGTGATCTATAGATTTGGTCGGCAGAAGGGTAATGCTTGGTGCATCCTGTAGAGGTGGGACCTCGATGGACTGTTAACCATCAGTTCACCTGCACACACCTTGCCAATCACAGGTGGCATAAGTACAAAAATATCTACAAGCAAAGGTAATGTTGAAGGGGATAATGCTGTATAACCTGATGAGTATCCCTGCTAGTAATTAATCAGAATTTTATGTTGTAATTAAGGCCCAAACTGACTTGAATAAGCAATCATCTCATTATTACATGAAAAATCATTACATTAGACACAATGAAAAACCGCTTCCAGATCATTTGCCTAATTGAGAAATGATTTGCTCTGTGTGTCTATTCCCTATGGATGGCCAATTATCATCCAGTGTGGTGGCTGGTTACACTGAACACAATCCAGGAGTGCCAGGTTTGTGTCTCTGGTGCCGCCTTCATTCCACCTGCCTCATTCAGTCCAGCAGAGGCCTGTAGTGTTCACTGGGTTCCTAGGCAGGCAACATGGAGGGAAATTGTTTCCATTTTGCATAGACCAGGCCTTTCCACTCAGTGAGCAGACAGATGGAAAAGGCCTGCCACTGATTAGGCAGAGAGGAATGGCTATCCCCTAGAGGAAAGAGCATGGTTCTCTTTAGAGATAACAAATAATAAAGAAGGCCAGAAAGAATATGCCTGGGATTAGGAGTAGACAAGAAGGAGCTTTAGGCAGAGTAGCGTGGGTCCCTACAGGTCTGAGCCACTCAATTATAATAGGGGCAGAAGAGCAGAGAGAAGTTGGGGCAGGCCTCTTGCCCGCGGTGGAGCACACACTGGGAGAAGATCCCCCAAAACCCAAGGACAGAAGGACACTAGACAGTTTAGGAGGTATCCCTTGCCCTATGGGGTCCCACTGGAACCAACCTCAGCTACCCATGTTCGTCTTAACCTCACCTCTAGCTTGCTCCTTTTGCTCCTTCTGTCTGCTTGGAGGCTCTAGCAGAGCTCTTCAGGGATGTGTCTAACACAACGTGGGCAGCTATTGCTCCTCCCATGCCCCTCCCTGCCTGATCCCATCCATCTTTTCTCCAGCTCCTCCAGGTAACCTATCAGGATCAGGGAGGACAGCAACAAATCCATTTCATTGTTACATGCATGATGCACCACGTGAACTGAGGCAATAGATTTGTATTTTACCCTAGTTAAGTAAATCAAGTGATTTTCAGCTTTTCAATTCCAGACAACTTGAGTAGGTATGTGAGGTTAGGAGATTGTGGGAGAAGCCAGCCTGTAAAGACACAGAATCCACCAAAGCCAGCACCAGGAAATTTTGTAAACAAACTTGCAAGAACCTGTGCTAATGTCCAATAAAAATGGCAAAGGAGGGCTTGACCTTTACACAGCATGGTTTCCTGGCAGACAGTTGGCACTGTGCTTCCAAAAGTTCTACATATATATGTATAAAGCGTATATAAAGTATATAAATAAATCTGTATAATATGTGTATATATTATATATATGTAAAATATATAGTACATCTGAAACATTTTAATATATATTTTATAATATATAACTAGTATAATAAAATATATGTTATATAATATATAAATATATTTTCTACTATTTATTTTTCTAAATTTTTTATTGTAAAAATGCACAGAAGGGTTACAGTTACATGAGTAGGGTACAGAAGGGTTACAGTTACATGAGTAGGGTAATGAGCACTTTTCATAGTAAGCATTGTTACCTCCTCCTTTATTTTCCCCCTACTATTACTTCCCTCCCCGCCTTCCCAACTCATCCAGCCCCCCCACCCTGATCTTGTAATGTTCATTTTCAGTATAGTGTCCTATACATCTCATTGTCACAATGGGTCAGCCTGCATCCCCATTTTAAGCGGTTCTGCAATATCCCTTCCCCTCCCCAAATTACAAAAATGTTTATACAAGGTGCAGAACACCAGCATAAAATCCAGTGGAAACAGGGTTTATACCATCGGGGAAGGACGTACAATAGAAACAAAAGAATCACATAGTGCATTGTAAGTACATTAATAACACTTGCAAGAAAGGAAAACAAACCTCTTGACCCTGTCTTAGGGTTCATTTTGCTTAACATTATCTCATGTGGTCTTATGTATATAGCCTTTGATTTTCTCTGCTTGTCCTAGATATGTACTAGTCACTGCAAATAAGGGAAACCTTGGGATGTATATTTCTTTGGGCCTAGCTTACTTCAGTTAATACAATTTTTTTTCAAGTCTTTCCATTTCCTAATGAAAGAGGCAATGTTATTCTTTCTGACTGAGACATAGAATAACATTTTATATAATTATATCTATCTATATGTATGTATCTATCTATATCTATCTATGTATGTATCTATCTATCAGATAGATAGATACATACATAGATAGATATAGATCTATCTATATAGATAGATAGATACATACATAGATAGATATAGATAGATAGATCTATATCTATATATAGATAGATATATAGATAGAGATATATCACATTTTTATTGTGAAAATGCCATACAGAGGTGTTACAATTACTTGGGCAAGATAATGAGTACATTTCTTATCAAGCATTGTTGCCTCCTCCTTTGTTTACCCTTCCCATCCCTTCCCATACCCCACCAACCCCCATACCAGATCCTGCCCCCACCCCCGACCAAAATTTTAAAATTCGTTTTTCGACATAATGACTTGTACATCTCATTGTTGCAATGGGTCTACCTGTATCCCTAGTTAAACGATTTATTTTTCCCCTTACCCTCTACAAATTAAACCAACATCAAATACAGTGAAAGCAGGGGTTATACCGTGAGGGAGGTACATACAAAGCAACAAAGAAATCATCTTATAAATATGTTAGAAACAATCACATTAAAAAAACTTTTGAGTACTTATTTTGGGGTTCATTTCCCTAATATCAACTTGTCTGACCTTTTCTTATTGACACAGACATATACTAGATATTGCAAATAAGGGAAACAATGGGACCTATGTTTCTTTGGGCCTGGCTTACTTCACTTAATATAATTTTTCCCAAGTCTTTCTATTTCCTAACAAATGGGACAATATCATTCTTTTTTTCTTGATCAATTCATCTACTGAAGGGCATCTGTGTTGGTTCCATATCTATGGTGATTAATGCTGCAATAAACATGGCTGTGCTGGTAGCTTTGGTATGACCTTGTCTTTGATCGTTTGGGTTAATGCCCAAAAGTGGGATTACTGGGTCATAAGGGAGCTGTATGTGGAGTCTTTTGAGGAACCTCCATACTACTTTCCAGAGTGGTTGAACAAGTTTACTCTCCCACCATCAATGCAGTAGGGTTCCCTGTTATTACAAGATTTCTTGATTATAGTCATTCTAGCTGGGGTGGATGGAATCTTAGCGTTGTCTTGATTGGCATTTCTTTAATGGCTAGAAAGGTTGAGTATTTCTTGATGTCTATTGGCCATTCGTATTTCCTCTTCAGAGAAGTCTCTCTTTATGTCTGTAGCCCATTTGTTAATCAGACAGTTGTTTCTTTGAGGATTTGTTGTTGGGGGATTTAGTTTTTTGAGTTCTATGTATATTTCATATATGAGACCCTTGTCCTTTGTATAGCTAGTGAAAATATTCTCCCAGTCCTTGGGCTTTCTGTTGATCTTGCTGGTAGAGCGCTTGCCTTGCAGGCCCTGGGTTAGATTCCTCAGGATCCCATAAGCAAAAATAAAAAAGCTGGAAGTGGCGCTGTGGCTCAAGTGGTAGAGCACAAGCTTTGAGCTGAAGAGCTGAGGGACAGTGCTCAGGCCCAGGTTCAGGCCCCTCGATGGGACCCCCCCCAAAATATATATATATATATATATATATATATATATATATATTACATTCCTTTTAATACTCTGCTACAGTATCTCAGGGAAATAAAATGTAGGTCTATTCATCAACTAAATACACAATCCTTTCCCATTAGCTTTTATTAATAAAGGAACTACAATTCAGTCATAAATAGGCAAATTATTACATGATTTGAGGATTAGGATGAAAAATTTGATACATAGCAAAGGTATATGATGCAGTAAAACCAGCTGGTTTATATTTTGGTCATGTGTGAACTGCCCATAGAGTAAAAGGAAGAACTTTTAGTGATGGAAGTTAAAATAAACTCTATTTTGGAACTTATTTTTCAAGAGGAAAAAGGAAAAGTATTTCAACAGAATTAAAGAGTACCAGACCCAATGAAAGGCTCCTTAAATCATGGAGGCTCTATGTTTGCTGTGTAGAAACCTCACGCCTACCATAACAAAGACCTGATACCTGCAAACTTTCCCATAATCCCTCTTCCTAGAAATGATTCAAGAATTCATAGTACTTTTCCAACTCTCTCTTTTCCAGCTCTCTCTTTCCCAACTCTCTGTTTTTCCCAGCTCTCTCTTTCCCAGCTCTCTCTCTTTTCCAGCTCTCTTTCCCAGCGATCTTTCTCAGTTCTCTTTCCCAGCTCTTTCCCAGGTCTTTCCCGGCCTTTCCCAGCCACGTGGAGGGTCAAGATGGCCTGGTGCCAGCCAGAACAATGACTAAACCTACCCCTTACCTGAATACCAAGTGCGTGGTGCTCTTCTTACTCAGCTACCTCTTTTTAAAAATCTAACATAAATGGTGTCGTGACTCAGATAAAGGGCTTAAAGTCCGGATAGGTGGGATTCCTCTCTGTTTTTTTCCTCTTTTTTTCTTTTTTTGCTTGTTTTTCCCTTTTTGCTCTGAGGAATACCCACAGTTCTGATGGCCTTTTGCGAATTGGTCTGTCTGCTGTGGACACATCACACCGATACCATTGCTGGCCTTCACATCCACGTCCACACCACTTCTCTACTCTGGTGAGTGAAACTACTCTCTACAATTCTCAGTTGCTCAGTCTCTGTCCAGACATGGCACCATGCCAGAGAGCTCCTACAGCCTTTAGCTGAAAAAGGCCACTCACCTCTGAAGCCTAGGATGCTTGGTTTTGGGACTTGGCCTTTTTTCTCTAGAGGGCTCTTGGGGAAGGGGGGAAGCCACACATGGTGGGTTAAGGGTTTGGCCCCATCTGACCCTTCAACTTCCACCAAGCTTACTACTCCATCCATCTATTCTAAGGTATCTTGCTAACAAGTTGCTCTTTTTCAGGCCCTGGTAAGTGAGGCCCAACCATCTGATGTGCTTTGTTACCAAAGATGTCTACACACTGTTGTCAATGCTTGATAGGATATGTACTCGGTATCTTGTCCATGTAATTGTAACCCCTCTGTACAGTATTTTCACAATTAAAAAAAATTCAGGTTTTGAGTTTTGCCTTTTTTGTTTTATGTTGTGTATTCTACTACTAACTACGTGGTTTTAAAATACTGGGCCTATCTGTGCTAAAATTTTCATCACATCTAACAAGTTTAGTCATTGCAGAATATTTGTTGGTCAATTCTTGATAAGGACCAGGTAAGCTCTATTCTCTATTCTATTTGATCTCCTTGTTGATTTATTGGAAATAATAAAGGGCCTTTGTGGCAAAGATTGCAGTTCAAAGGCAGCCTGGGCTGAAAAATCCCTAAGACTCCATCTCCCAACTAACCTGAAAAGAGCCAGGTTGGAAGCACGGCTCAAGACTCTTATCTCTAACCAGCCAAACACTGGAAATGGTACTTAAACTCAATGTGATAGAGCACTAGCCTTGAGTAGAAGTGCTCAGGGATAGTGCCCAGGCCTTGAGTTCAAATCTCCTTGAATACCAACTGGGACAACCATCCCAGCAACGAGCACCTAGACTCAGCCAGTCTGGGGAACAAGGGACCATGGATAGGTGTAAGAGGAGATGTTGTCAAACAGCTACTTTGTGCCTGCCCTTTCAAAATTAACCACAGTTGGGAGGTCAATAGAAGTAAGAAGCCTGCCCATCCAATGTCTATACCTGTCTACCTATTAACTGAACAGGAATTTATATTCTTGTCTTTGTCACTTGATTTATCCTCTACCTAGTTGCCAAATATCATAAGTAGCTAGAGACATTTCAACCAACATTTTCAGTCCTTCCTCTTGCCATTTATTTGCTCTCTAGTATTTTTTTCCAGCCCTTCAATGCCTCATGAGACCTCTCCAGAGTTCGTCGAAGGACTCACACCACCAAGGGACAGCAGCTGCTCACTGCCTTCTCTGGGAGGGGACCAAATTTCAGACTTTTATCCCTAATGTCAATGCCCCTGTTCAGCAGGAAGTAGCCAGAGAGAATCCGTGCCCCATTTCATGATTATTAAAAGACTGGAATGTAAGGTCTGCTCCTGGATGGAGAGCAAAGTCTCCACTGAGTACCTGCATTACCTAGGTGCCTGGAACGCCTGGAAGAGGTCACATCTGCATCCACTGAGGTCACATCTGAATTTGATGTTGCCACACCTTTCTCCACCCATACCCCAGATAAGGCCTAACCCAGGCCCAGATGCTCTCTTTCCCAACTCTCTCTCTTTCCCAGCTCTCTCTTTCCCAGTTCTCTTTCCCAGATCTTTCCCAACTCTTTCCCAGGCCTTTCCCAGCCTTGTGGAGGGCCAAGATGGCCTGGTGCCATCTTGAATAAACCTACCCCTTACCTGAATACCAAAAAAAAAGAATTCATAGTAGTTCTTAAAATCTAAAAGCATATGGACAGGTTTCTCAGCAGAGGAACCAGGAAAACCCAGACAGCCCTTCCAATATTCCCATGTGGTGTTTCAAAAATCACTAATGATGAAGGAAATGGTGGTCTTGAATTTCATGAAGGCCATTCAGTGGGCATGAGGGGTTTATTTAGATTCATTCTCTTAATTTGTGTACTTTTGGCATTATTGGCATCTGACTCAGTGTTTCATTCTTGATAATCAAGTGCTCTACCACTGTAGCCATGCCACATCCCTTTGTGTGATGCTTTATGCCAAGACCAGACATTCTGGGATCCTCCTACTTGCATGTCATGCCACACTTGGATGACAGATGCATGCCACCATCCTCAGCTTTTCAATTTTTTTCCCCATGCTATCCTGAAAGGTCAATGCTCCTGATTTTAGCCCTTCCCTGTAGCTGGGATGAAATTTTTATTAAAAACAAAATTAAGAGCCTAAATTTGGTTTTTAAAAAGTTCAATACATGTGTTACAATTTTCTCCCAAAACATAAAATCCTGTGCTTCTAACTTTAAAATACTTAGCCAGCTAAGGGGTATTATGCATTTTGAATGTCTAACAACCACCCCAAAGTAGGCTGGCTACACACATTCCCATCACATCTATGTTCATGATTTGCCCAATAGTGACTGCTCTGACCCTGAGCCCCTTCACTTTCTCACAGTCCATCTCTAAGCAACTCTCAATAAAATCTGCATGTCAAGTACCCTATTTCCCAAACCCTACCTGCATCATGACATATAGAATCTACCTCACCTGAGAACCTGAAATCGTTCTCACCAAATACCTGGCAAACTCATCTATGCAACCACGAGCCTGGTTTGGTCATTCAATTACATAACAACTTGACAGCTTCCTGGCTTTGTGGAGGGAACCTACACTGAATCATTGTGAAATAGCAATCAAAACCGTGAAATCAACAACAGATACATGCTTTGTATCTGGTGAAAGACTATGCTCAGGGAAGACTCAAAACAGTCCCTCCAAACAGACAATTCAATGTGACAAGTGTAGTGACCATTGGATTCACAATCCTGTGTGCACATACTGAGTTGGAATCTCCTTCTCTACAGCTTGATAGGCAAATAGTCACTACACCCCCTAATATGGTGATACCTTCACTGAAACCATTTGAGTTCTGAGCGACATGGGAAGGATTGGACATGAATCAATGGAAGCCACTGCACAGCCCAAAGTTCCTCAGGGGTCTGGAAAGGGACCTCTCCTTATGGTGAAGGATATCAAGGCCTTTCTTTCAGGAGCCAAGGCAAGATAACCCTAACTCCCTGCAGGTGCAGACACTTACTTTGAGATACTCTTGCTGAATGACGCCACCACACAAGCGGAAGAGTGAGGTCTCCAGAGAACGCACTTAGGGAAGAACAGTTGCAAATCGCACCATAGGTTGGATCTGACAGGAGCCTGCTGTTCACTGGCACCAATGTGACAGGATAGCATCCCATTTTCCAGGCCCTATGGTAGCACAGGAGGGGGCTCTGCCTTGGAATGCTCTGTCCCCCATACGTTATTGGTTCAACAGATGTGAAATCCACGAATAGAATTCCTCAGAACCTTCTTGAAGGCCCTTGGTGCCTTTCTCATCCAATCGCTGCCTCCAACAGTGACTGGAAGTAGCCTCAGCTTCTGAAGGACCCCCCAGCTTCTGTCTGACTGGTGGCTTCCTGTCAAGCACACAGGCACTGGCCCTCTTCTTGAATTAGATGGGCCTCACTGGTCTCATCTGAGGGCAAGCCACAGAATTATGGCTTGAGTCTGAAGAAGGTCTAGTCACTGCCACCTTTGAGCTCCTGCAGTTATGAGCTGCCATGTGTTGAGGCCACCAGAGACCATGTATACACGACAGTCTCTGAGGACTCCACACACAGATGCCCAGTCATTCTAGCATTTCAGTTGCCCTGCCAAACACTTAATGGAATGGCTACAGGAAAAGCAGACCAACTCAACAGAACCAGCTTAGACTAACTTGTGATATTTCAAGATCATGATGCTTCCTTTGCTCTAGACACAAGATAATTATGCCAAATGCAAAAACAAAGCAACTGCTATCCTGTCACAACTAAAAGTGTGGTGTTCCCACTATCTGTTTCACTGGTGCTGTCCTGGGACTGGTTGCTCTGCCACAAATTGGGTGTCTCATGCAGTACCTGACATCTGCTCAGGAGGTGGGAAAATACAACCACCTACAAAAAAGGGAAACAAATCACACTACTTTGGCTGAATTTGAACCATGATCCCTCACATCTCAGCTTTCTGAGCAGCTAAGATTATAGCTATGAACCCCAGCTCACAAGAAAACACCGAGTGTTTATTCTTAATAGCGAAGTGTATGCCCTTAGAGCAAGGCATGCAGGCTGGTGGTGAGGGCCTGGCTTTGAATCCTGGCTTGTTTGATCTCATTGGTAGAATATGGTGGTAATGGGATTATCTTCCTTAGCTGGGTACTGAGGGGGAACTGTGGGAAACTTAACATATTAAGGACATTTGGGACAATGACCAATGTCAATGGTCAATAGACAATGGCCAATAGACAATAGCCAGGGCATGTGGGCATGATCAGTCTGAAGGGCAAACATTCTGAAAACAATTCTTTTTGCAAACACATTGCCTTCAAAGCCATTGCATGATTTATTAAAAAGGGAGAAAGGGATGCTAGTCTGGTTCTGGAAACAGATGTAACCCAAATTGCTGCCAATTCCTCAGTGAGACCTGGGAACGCATGATCAATAGGCAGAAAGTGGACCACAATATGTGGGTATGGACAAAGTTTGTTGACATATTACATGCTGATTTACAGCATACAGACCTAAAAGTAGATCTTCAGACAAAGAGAAGAAAGTTAACTTTACAGAATTTCATACGAACACAGACAATTAGAGGTAATTTTAAGTCAGTAAGCAGGAAGAATTAAACCTTGTCAACAAATGTGAAGTAGCTCCAGTGATCAGAGGTTGCAAAGAGTAAGCAAGGCACAGGTGAGCTTCCTTAGACACACAAAGAGAGTCTCTGGGCATTGTTCTATAGAATTAACAGGGGAGAATAATCGCACTTCCTGCAAACCTTCACCTGAGTCTGGCAGCTGGGCATCAGGCCTTTGCCCTGACATGGAGAAAGGGGAGTCCCTCTTATTTCCCCCAGAGGGAATACATGCAGGCATATGCACACTCATGGCACGTAAGACTTCAGATGGGGTCATGAGAATTAATGCCTCCAACTAACTTGCCTACTTGGTTCCTACAGCTGTAGAGCTCCATCTTCCTCACACCAACATTTTGTCCTTGTGACTGCCCAGAGACAAGAAAGTTTCCAAAAAACTGGAAAGGGTTGCCTTCCTGGAGGGCTCTGATTGGAGAAGAGGCTTGGTCATGAGGACTTCCCATTGGTGGGTTCCAGTGCTGATGTTCTGTGACCTTCCCAAAAATCTTACACCTTCCCTCCCCTACCTTTCAGAATGACAGCACAAAAGCCATTATAAACACCTGTCTCTACTTTACCCTAACGCACGTTCTTATTTCAAAGGGTAGGGGTTGGGGGCATAAGTTTGCATCAGGAAGCTAAGCTAACAAACAACAAAATAACTTGAGTTTAAAAAGATCTAAACCCCAGGAATACCTCCCTGAGAAGGAGGAGAAATGCTTTTATGGACTTCTTCAGAACTGTGGTATTCAAAATGGAATGCTACAGACAAACCAATGGGGTTAAGAAGTAAGATGCAGGCTGAGCATCTCTAATCTGAGGATCTTGTGTTGTGATGCTGTCTCAAGTGAGAAGATTCCACATTGGGTTTCCTGTGACTGTGGCCATCAAAATAGGAGCACGCTGCTATGGGCTCATGCCTGTAATGCTAGCTGAGATATAAGGATGTCTACAGTTCAGAGCCAGTGTAGGTAGAAAAGTCTCTGAGATTCTGATCCCCAATTAACCACAAAAATGTAGACATAGAGCTGTGTCTCAAGTAGTAGAGCACTAGCCTTGAGCAAAAAGCTCAAGGTAAGTGCTCAGTTCCTTAGATCAAGCCTCAGGTACAACACAAAAGGAAATGAAAACAAAAAACATCAAGGCACACTAAAAGTATATAAAGTTATCTTCAGTCTAGGTATATAAGTAATGAATGCATTTTATGTTTAGAATTAATCCCAGCACGAAGTTACCTTATCACATATATGCAAATGTTCCAATATCTGAAATTCAAAATATCTCCTTTCTCAAGTATTTTGTAGGAAGGACAGTCAATCTGTTTTAAATTTTCTATTATTAAACCATTCTTTAAATTTTTCCACATTCTATATGTCATATAATTCTTAACATTACTTAAATAGAAATAAGCAAACATCTAACTGCAGACGACATGTGCCTATTGTGCTTTCCATGCTACCAAATTCCTTAATCCTTGTCCACAGTACTAAGAAATGGGTACTACTGAAGAAGAGATTAAAAACATTTCTCTATTTCAGGTGGTGTACAGTCTGAGTATTCAAAGGTAAGTCAGGATATGTCGTATTTCTTAAAGCTATACCCTTAAAAAGCAGACATCAGAATACAACACAGGAGGTACTTCCTAAGTACTCATTAGATGAGTAAGTGATGGGCACTCAAGACTGCTAGATTCTCTTTCCATAGAAGGGATTATTATGTTATATTAAAAGATAAGAAGTGAAGAACAGAACACATGGGAGAACTTTTGCAGCCATGCTCCTTTTTAACCTCATCTCCATATACAGTACTGAAGATCCCTTCAGATGTTAAAAGGGAAGGCAGAGGAAAAGAGAACAATCACCTGGAGATTACAGAGTTTCATCCAGTCAGGACTTAATCTGTTTTATGTCCCAAGTTCTATCTGGAGGCTGATGAATATCAGTCCCAGATGAATGTCAATCAAAATGTAGCTCTCAATTACAACTCCCCAAAGAACTTTCAAAATTATGCCAATTGTATTATTCTATACTCTGTAGAAACTAACCCAAATGTCACCTTTCCCAGGTCAGAAAGTATGTGCCCAATGGCCAAGTTCACCAAACTCCATGCTAGACAGGCCTTGTTAATATTGCTCTTAGAAACATGTACATCCTGAATTACCAGAAAGAAACAAGAAAAATGATTCAGAAACCAGCCTGTTGGCATAAACTGCATCACATCAACACCTAAGTAGTTTCTTTATGTGGCTCCATTCTCTGCCCTTCCCAGGGCTTTACCCAGGGACTCTGAGCTAAATTTTTAATATATACATACACATACATATGTATGTACTTATGCATATATGCATATATATATGTATGTACATGCATTTAAACACATATATAAATACAAATACACACAAATTATCATAACAAATAACACTGACTGCCTCCCCATAAAAGAAGTAAGGTTTCCTGAAGCTGAATTCCAGGTCTAATAAACAGAACAAGAAAACTTCTAGATGTAAAGTAAAGGCTCTCAACCTGTAGAGATATTTTTCTATGAAACCAATCAAAATAAGAATCATACCCTTCCAGTCTTCAAAGACAGTTCTTTTTACAGGAATTATGCATAGAGATGCAAAACATAAAGTTGTCTTTTGTCTTAGCTCATGAAGGTAAACTCCCTCTAGAATAAACTACTGAGACTAGATCATACATTGTATGTTGAAGAATTTAAATACTCAATGCATATTATTGAAATTAATTCAAAGTCATGCCTAAGAAATTAATTTACCTCTGCCCTGTTTTCCTTATGTATAATGTACCATGAAATCAAAGAAATAATAGTACAAGTTAAAAAAATACCTATTCCAATGTGGGCAATATGAAAAAAAATTACTAAGGAAAATAGAGATACTCAAAAGTAACAATCAGTATGGAAATAAATCAATAGTCTAACTTGTGAGTAGCTGTCAATTGCTTAAAACATTACACCCAGACCTAAACCATTTTATCTTTTCAGAAGGTTCACCATCTCTATAGTAAAATAACCATTTACTCCAATATCCCCCAGCATTTTGGGGGACATGAAGGTTAACAATACATTTTAGAGCTAATTGTCTCTCTGGAGCATTTTTCTCATCAGAGGACTTTTCCATTTTCTACTCAGCACAACCCGCTCTGTGCCCTGCTTGTCAAAGGCAGACTCCAATCCCACAGGCATGTCCATGCCTGGAAAGTCCATCACTATTCCCCAATGGCTGAGCTCACACTCAACACTCTCCATTTCATCTGCAGTTTCTATTGTAACCAAAGAAAAAAGCCAAAGAGCAAGACACAAACAGACCAGAACAGCAGCCACAGACAGTGCTGAAGTCTGAAATGGGACTTAATATTTATGAAAAAAAAAACATTCCTTAGGTTGAATCAATAGCTCCAAGTTCCCAGCTGCACCTGGGCATGGGCAACCCCTCCTGCTGCACAGCATGCCCTCTTCATTCATTGGTTCAGCATCTTGCATCATGGTTGAATCATTCTTACCCAAGGAAAGGAAGAAAAGGAATGACATCTGCTCTGTTCTCTGCAATTTATCAGCTCTAGTTTTCTCATCCAAGAAACACATATGTCCAGTCCCTTCCTCACACACAGTCTTTGTTCTAGCACTGCAGAACTGCAATTCTGGGGGAAGAGAGAGTCATACAGTGTTATCTTAGCTCTTGCTTGTTTATGAAGTGTTCTAAACCCAAGGAAGAAACATTTAGATTGGAGACATGTAAAAAAAAGATTTCTGTTCTAACTAATTTGTTTCAAATTTTAAGGATACAGTGAATTTGGAAGCCTGCTAGCAGAGACATGGTTTTTTGCAGTTTGCTCTCTACCTTTTGAGTCCCCCTGTATCCTGGTTAGAAAGACCAGAGAATTGATATAATCCATTCTATCGCTTGTGTCAAAATAGCCCATTTTTTAATTAGTTTTTTTTTATTGTGAAAATACTGTACAGAGGGGTTATAATTACATGGACAAGATAATAAGTACATTTCTTATCAAGCATTGTAACCTCCTCCTTTGTTTAACCTTCCCATTCTTTCTCATCTTCCCCACCCCCTCCACCAAATCCCCCCGCCCCCCCCAACAAAGTTGTAAAGTTCGTTTTCGACAAAACGACTTGTACATCTCATTGTTGCAATGGGTCCACCTGTATCCCTATTTAAACGATTTGTTTTTCCCCTTCCCCTCCACAAATTATACCGACATCAAATACAGTGAAACAGGGGTTATACTGTGGGGAAGGGACATACATAGCAACAAAGAAATAATCTTATAAATGTTAGAAACAATCGCATGAAAGAAAAAAAAACATTTGAATATATATTTTAGGTTTCATTTCCCTAACATCACCTTATCTGACGTTTACTGCTTAACTCAGACATATACTAGATATTGCAAATAAGGGAAGCCATGGGACCTATGTTTCTCTGGGCCTGGATTACTTCACTTAATATAATTTTTTCCAAGCCTTTTCATTTCCTAACAAATGGCGGCAATGCCATTCTTTCTGATGGAGGCATAGAATTCCATTTTGTGTGTGTGTGTGTGTGTGTGTGTGTGTGTGTGTGTGTGTGTGTGTGTGTGTGTGTGTGTGTGTGTGTGTGTGTGTGTGTATACCACATTTTCTTGATCCATTCATCTACTGAGGGGCATCGGGCTTGGTTCCATATCTTAGCTATAGTAAATAATATTGCAATAAACATAGTCATGCTGGTAACTTTAGTGTGGTCTTGTTTGTAAACATTTGGGTAAATGCCCAAAATTGGGATTGCTGGGTCATAGGGGAGCTCTATGTGGAGTCTTTTGAGGAACCTCCATACTACTTGCCAAAGTGGTTGAACAAGTTTACATTCCCACCAACAATGCAGTAAGATTCCCTTCTGTCCACATCCCCTCCAGCATCTGTTGTTATTAGAGTTCGTGATTTTAGCCATTCTAACTGGAGTGAGGTGGTATATAAGTGTTGTTTTGATTTGCATTTCTTTTATGGCTAGGGATGTTGAACATTTCTTCATGTGTCTATTGGCCATCCTTCTTTCCTCTTCAGAGAAGTTTCTCTTTAAGTCTTTAGCCCACTTATTTCTTGTGCAGTTGTTTCTTTGATGATTTGTTGTTGGGGGATTTAATTTTTTGAGTTCCAAGTATATTTTAGATATGAGACCCTTGTCCGTTGTATGGCTAGTTTATCTTCTCCTAATCCATGGGCTTAAAAATAGCCCATCTTGAAGGCCAAATCACCTTCAAGACTTTGCAGGGAAAAGGAATGATATCCCTTATCCATTCTCTTGTTGAGATTTAACATAATGTGGCAAATTCCTCCCATCCTTAGCCTCATTTTCCTTAGTCCAGAATTTCTGTTTAGCAGACCACTGTTAGGCTCACTTCCAGCTTCATGAAAGATACTCTCCTTACAGGCCATCTAAGTCAATGTTAACACCTCCTTCTTTAGGACAATAGTCTAGATTATTGGGATTGGAATTCAAATTCAGGAACGCTATTTCCAAAATGGAACATCTGGTTTACTCACGCTCCTGAGACCTACACCAAGTATTAGCACTGAACCTTAGCTCAGTCCCCTGCAATAGCTGATCATATACCTCATCCTACCAATGGCTGGTCACTTTTGGTGAGAGGATCATTCAAGACCAGGAGTTGAAGGACATCCTGGGTAACACACACAGGAAGATTCAGTCTCAAAGAAACAGGTGCAGAACTTCTCTAACAGAGGCTCTGCTTTTAATCCCAAGTACTAAAAAAACAATACTAACCTAATGCATAATAACTTTTTACTAATAATCAATCTCTTTTAATGCACAAATTATAAGTATTCTTTTTAAGCATCAAACTTTAATCTGCAAGTTTATAAAGATTCCAGATTACTGTAGAAGAAAGGCATGCTTAGGTTCCTCGCTCAGTGAAGTAAGCTTAGAAGTAGGAAGCAATTTCAAGTCATTTCTTACCTTAATACAAGGACATCAAAGACATGTTACTAACACTCATTAACTTTGCTATGCCTGTCATCCACCTTGAAAGCTTTTGTGTTGCTGCTGAAGATTTTCCACTATTCACTCATCTGCTTCAATGGGGACTTCTTTTCACATAACAGGATTATTTCCTCCATGCAGTCCTGGAAAGGTATGAAAACAGGAAGCTCCATTATTACTCGACCTCACTGTTTTCTTTTTTTTGTGCTCTTATGAGAACTTGAACTCAGGGCCTGGGTACTATCCTCTAGTTTTTTCTGTCAAGATTGGTGTTCAATCCCTTGAGCTAAGGCTATATTACCACAGTTTTGATGGCTAAATGGAGATAATTGTGTGGAATGGCTTTCAAATTCAGTCTTCAGATAGCAGCCTTCTGAGTAGGATTAGAGAGGTGAGACTATAGTGCCCAGCCCCCAGAAGCATTTCTTCCTTAGAAGTGGTGCTGTGGTTGAAGAGGTAAAGCACCAGCCTCGAGAACACAAAGGGCCAGGGCCAGTGGCCAGGCTCTGAGTTCAAGCCCCACCACTGAGAAAAAAAAACACTTAAATGAAATGAAACTATTATTTTAGATATGAGACTCTTGTCCATTGTATGGCTAGTGAAGATCTTCTCCCAATCCCTGGGCTTTCTATTGATTTTGCTAGCTATGTCCTTTGCCATGGAGAAACTCTGCAATTTCATGAAAGCATATTTGAACAAACTTTCTTTGATTTGTTGTGTTTCTGGATATCTATTAAGAAAATTTTGGCATACACCAAGGAAACCCAGGGTTTCTCCTATTCTGTCCTGTAATGTTTTCAGCGTGTCTGCTTTGACTCTGAGGTCTTTGGTCCATTTGGAGTTGATTCTGGTGCTGGGTGATATGTAAGGATTTAGCTTTAGTTTTCCACAAGTAGTTAACCAGCTTTACCAGCACTATTTACTTAAGAGGTTGTCTTTCTTCAATTCTATTTTTGAGTTCCCTTATCGAAGATTAGATGGGTTCATTTCTGGGGTTTCAATTCTATTCCATTGGTCCTGAGGTCTGTTTTTGCGCCAGTAACCATCTGTTTTGATTACTATGGCTTTGTAGTAGAGTTTGAAATTTGGTACTGATATTCCTCCAACATTGTTCTTTCTGATAAGGATCATTTTTGTTGCTGCTTAGTGGATAGTGAAGTTAAATAATTACTTGAAATTTAATTATCTTATATTTATAAGGTTATACAAAGTGAAACCTCATTTTAAACTGAGAAATGCATTCTTGCTAAAGTAGTCATTGCATAATCATTTCTCTTCTACTGGAGTTATTGTTTGGCTTTTTATTTTTATTTTTATTTTTGTTGTCCATGAAGCTTGAACTTTGGGCCTGGCCCCTGTACCTTTGCTTCTTTGAGCTCAAGGCTAGCTCTCTATCACTTGAGCCATAAATAAGGCCACTTCCACTTATTTTTGAGTAGCTTATTGAAGAGTCTCAAGAACCACTATCCTCAATTCTCAAGTAAAAAATTCCCTCTGACTTTGGAAACATTTTTTCTTGGTTTGTGTATTTTTCTTGCTGGTGGCAATCAAATTCAGAATTTCATGCAAACTAGGCATACTATCACTAGCCATACCTGGAGTTATTCTGTGTTCTATTTATTTTAATTTTGGGGCCTGATTCTGGGACTTGAACTCTGGGTCTGGGCACTGTCCCTAAGCATTTTTGCTTAAGGTTACTACTATGCCACTAAAGCTACAGCTGTGTTTCCAACTTTTTGGTTGTTAATTGGAGATAAGACACATAGATTTTTCTCCCTTGGGTCAGCTTTGAACAGAGATTCTTAAACTTCAGCCTCTTGACTGGCTAGGATTATAGACTTGAGCCACTAGCATACACTTATGTCTTTAAAATATATCCATTAGTAAAAATAATAAATGACTTATTATTACTACAGGATCACACCTACAATGCTACCTACTTGAGAGGCTGAGATCTGTAGATCATCGTGTAAATACATCATGGTTATACAATTCAAAGTTCATTAATTTTTGTATGTGCTGGCCCTAAGGATTGAGGGCTTCAATTCAAAGCTTGAGCACTATTTTTGAGCTATAGTACCACTTCCAGGTTTTTCATAGTAGTTTTTCAAAGTAGTTCATAGGACTACTGGACTTTTCTGCCCAGGCTGGCTTTGAACTGCCATTTGTATCCTCCTGAGTAGGATTTAACCAGAAAAGCCACACTGAAGGTGTATACATGCTCAAATGGTAAATGCTAACCTTGGCTGGAAAAAGGTAAGAGGATTCAAGCCCCAGTATTGGCACATATACACTTATATGCATGCATGTGCATACACACACACACACACACACACACACACACACACACACACACACACACACACACACAACCAGACTCCTATACTCAGTTCCCCAGGATGAAAAAAAGGTAAAAGTAACAAATTGTAAGATGGATGATTATTTTAAGTAGCTTCAATAGTTACTAACATGGCTATATTGTGGCTTAGGTGGTAGAATGCTTTCCTCCCATACACCAGTTCAATTCCCCATGTTGTTCAAACCAAACCACACAAACAAAAATACACAAAGAAGCATATCATACAAAAGATATATAATACTATGTAACAAACATTAATCATTAAAAAATAACTGAAAAACAGCAAAATACAGCCATGTCAAAATCATGCATGGGGGGCTGAGAAGGTGGCTCAGTGATAGAGTGCTTGTCTTGCATGCTTGAGGCCCTGGGTTCGATTCCCCAGCATCACATAAGCAAAAAGAAAAAAGCCAGAAGTGGCGCTGTGGCTCAAGTGGCAGAGCACTAGCCTTGAGCTGAAGAGCTGAGGGACAGTGCCCAGGTCCAGAGTTTAGGCCCCATGACTGGACCTCCAAAAAAAAATCATTCATGGGAATACTCAATATCTAAAGAATGTATTGTTTTCTATCAAATCAATCTATAAATTGAATGGAATTTTATGAGATGTCTTATCAGGACTTTTTATAGTTTCAGGCTGCATAGCTTAGAAAAAATGAGACCTGGAAAATGACATCTAGGAACTCTGATAGAAATAATACATTTAGAATAATACATGCACTATCTTCTTTCCTTCTAACTCAGGATGCATTCATCATCTTAAGGATAAGCATCTGTTCTATGGCAAAAATATATGCATTCTTTCCTGTAAGAAATTCACTAAAGGGGCTGCGAAGGTGGCTCAGTGTTAGAGTACTTGCCTTGCATGCATGAGGCCCTGGGTTCGATTCCTCAGCACCACATAAGAAAAAAGAAAAAAGCCAGAAGTGGCGCTGGGGCTCAAGTGGTAGAATACTAGCCTTGAGCTGAAGAGCTGAGGGACAGCGCCCAGGCCCAAAGTTCAGGCCCCATGACTGGACCCTCCCCCCAAAAAAAAGAAATACACTAAAGACTGAATCACCAAATAACCAAGAACTCAGATGGTATAACCCCAGAGTGATTAAGAGCAAAGATAAACACCTATATATATGACTTTATGACAGGACTTGCTTTTATTATATAAATGCCACTGATGTCAAAGTGCTCTTTGCGCCTACTGTTAAGAGCACTCACACTCTGAGTGTGCCTCTGTCTTCCTGTTTATCTGCTTATCTGTTTGTTTGCTTGCTAACTCAATAAAGTATTGCCAAGTTTTCTTACCATGGTGACTACTCTGCAAATTTTTATTCTGTGACCAAGGACCCTAAGTCAAGAGTTCCTACTGATAGAGGGAAACTTCCCCAAACCTCACCTGGACCCAGTGACTGTTGTTCCTCAAAGTTATGAGGTGAGTTGCTGAGTGGTAGAGTGCTTGCCTTAAATGCAAGAGACTCGGTGTTTGTTCCCCGCTAACAGAGGAGGGGAAGGATTTCTAAAGATCAAAAGACACAAAGAATATGAAAGAACAATTTTGGGGACACACCATAACTCAAAATGAGGATTTGTTATACTAAAGCCTAGTAATCAAGACAATCTGGTATTACAGCTGAAGAAAAAGAATTACACAGGGTAGAGAATTGAGTACAAGCCCATGTAGAATTCTGAGATTTGACATTAGACTATTCAACAAATAGCTATTTGGATGAGCTATCTATTTATATGGAATAAGATACAAAATAGACCTTAACTTAAAGCCGTAGCAAACAATTCCTAAAAACAAAGAGGCAAAGGTAGAAAGCAACACTTAAAAGCTTTAAGAATGAAATAAGAGTACATTTTAAGAATGGAGATTTTCCCCAAGGAAATGAATACAAAGGTCGGAAAATATCAATAAGTTTACATTACAGCAACACCTTTGGTTGAGTAAGTAATATCAAGAAAAATATAAACATCTTCTCTTAAGGCTGAAGACAATTAAATAGTATGTATTCAACAAAGGAACATTTCAATCAAGAAGATGACAGATAGGATACATGATATTGAATAAAATATCTGAGCATGCAATTCACAAGAAAAGGCATATGTGATGTGGCAAGATTTATGAAAAATATTCTATCAGGAACAATAAAGAGATATCACACTTGTCAGACTAGGGAAAAGTTAAAAATATACTGGACTATACCAAATGATTGGAGAAGGATTATATAAGAATATATGTGGATATTGATACCAACTTTATCATTATGCAAACTGCATATAGAGGAGAAAAAGTTATCAAACACCACTGACTAAAATTCATGAAGAAAATTTTCATACATAATATGAACTACATCACAATTAATATGCACTGTCATAAGTATTTGTGATGATTTTTAGTACACTGGAAAATTTTTCAAGGAAGAAAAAAGGGGGTAAGAAGCCTTAATAAGGACCCTCATTTGTGAAATAACTTCAAGTACCCCACTACTTACTAGTTCGTAATGTTTTCTTTTTTGTTTTGCAATTCAGTTCCCACAGGGCAAGGGCAGGAGAGGAACAGCTTCCTTTGAATTGGGGTCATCTGCAAATGGTACCTGCATCTAGGACAACACAAATCATGAAGCTAGAGGTTTGCAAGATTAAGAAAAACAGGCTACTGGGCATGACCTGTTTGTGGAAGGGGAAGCACTGGATGGGGTGAGCAACAGTATCCCCTGCTCAGGGCTCATAATCCCAGTATATAGGCTATAGTTGGGAAGGGTGAGGGTGATGGACATACTCCAAGCTCCAATGTGCCATCTCTTCTGCCCGCTAGAGCCCACCCTTAGTCCAACTGGCACCACATAGACACAATCATGTGTCCACATTCCATGAATGGGTTCCCATAGAATGGCAGGGTGGGAGCAATCTTTACATGAAAATGGATATATCTCAGATGGCACTGTCTCTGAGGCTGACAAATCATGAATAAAGAGTTCCTTTACATGAACAAGAAGAGGTCCTCACTATGAAGTCACTGTACCAGGTAAACGACTAGTTAGGGAGGTAGCAACATATCCAGATCCAAGTTAATAACCCCAGGCTACAAAGGAATTACAGGGGTATGGACACAGGACCAGGCCCAATATGCCCACAATCAGGCCTATCTGGCATTATGTATGTGCCCTCTTATGAAAGTGTGTACTGGCGCATAGGCCTATCAGAAGGGACCAGCAAGACAGTAGTCCACATGGTGAAGAGCAAGCTACCAGGCATGACCTCTCTTTAGCAGGAGTAAGCACATTTAGGAAGGTAGGCAGCACCCCAAGTCCCAGGCATATAAGCCCGGCTCCACAGGCCTGTGAAAGGGATGTTTTACAGTCTCCAACCCCATCATTTTTCTCTTGGGTCCAAAAACACCTAGGACCTATCTAATTTAAAAATAGGTTAAGTGCTTTCATGGGAACATGTGTATACACATGCACAAAATCCCTGACCCATGATTTCATTTTCACAGGACAGAGGAGGGAATGGAATCACTTTGAATTGAAGGCCTCCCAAGGCTACACTGAAATTAGCCAGCTAAGGAAAAAGGACAAGCTATGGCTTCCCTTCTTCTGGATCCAATATATTGCACAACAAGGCCACTCTGGCACCACATTTGTGCCCTCCTGTGAATGTGTATACACACATGCACAACACATATCACAACTGGATTCCCACAGTTCCAACCGGGAGTGGAACCACTTACTGAGAAGGACATAGGCACATATAGCTGCACATGGGCTGACTCATACCAGGAATCCAGAGGTCCCAAAGTGAAGAAAAACTGGCCGCCTTGTATGGCTTCCCTGTAACAGGATAAGCCCTGGTTAGAAAGTGCAGCACCATGCCAAACTCCAGCCCCGTAATCCCAAGCAGCACAGGCCATAATCTGCAAGGGAGACATGAAAGACCTACTCTCTATGCTTTTCTTCCCTTGGGCTGGCATCAGCACCCAAGTGGGAAAATCTTGCCACAGGTCCTTGTGTTCCACAAACTGGTGTATACACAAGCACAATGATATACTCACTCAACCCCACACAAATATTCAGTTACCACAAAGGGAGAGTGGTCCTATTTGCCTAGAAACTAGGGCATCTGGAATGGCACTGTCACCTCGGTCTTCAGAGAAGGACCTGCAAGATGTTAGTCCAAGAGGGAAAGAACAGGGTTTTGGGTATGTTCTCCCTGTAGGAGGAGGAGCACTGGTTGTGGAAGGTGGATGCATGCCCACTTCGAATCCCACAACCCTGGGCTATACAGGACACAGCTAAATAGCAAAACAGGACAGCTCGTAGTCAAGGAATCTCCAAGTCTTCTTTCACTTGGGTACTATAATATATAGTATACAACCAGTCAAATCTGACACTATGTACATGCCTTAGTGTGAATGTGTGTACATACATGCACAACTGCTCCCAAGTGATTTGGTTCCCACAGTGTGGCAGGAGAAGTCTAACATAAAATGAAATGGGGGGCATGTGGGATGGCATCTGTTGTGGCCTGGCACAGATCAGGAATTTAGATTTCCTTAAGGTAAACAAGAGGCTCTCAATCATTTATTCACTTTAGCAGGTGAAGCACTAGTTAGGGAATATGTTGGAAGCATCCCCTGCTCCAGACCAATAATCCTAGGATACACAGGCATATGCTGGGTAGGTATGTGGGGCCACTGGAGCACCGTGTATGTACATTACTTCAAATGTCTGCAAACCCTCTCACACTTGACTCTTTTGGCATAGAGGATGAGTAGGATGAACTTACTTCAAATCACATGTATCCAGGATGGCACCCCCAACTGGGCCCACAGGACCACGAAGAGGTCATGAAGCTGCAGTTGAAGGAGCCCTTGGGTATTACTGCCCTGTTAAGAGGTGAAACACTGGTTGAGAAGGGTATCAGCATCTGCAGCTCCAAGCCCATAACCTCAGCCTACACAAGTCATAGCCTGGGAGGCATGAAAAACCGTGCCTCGACTGAACATTAGATGCTACATGAATGAGAAAATTTCCATCCATCATAAGCACAGCCATGTAATGTATATTATCTAACTATTTGAAGTAGGTGGAACATGGGTTTTTCTTGTAATTTTCAAAAATATAAAAATTAAGATCTTTTTTGTTTTTGGTTTGTTTCTTTTTATCTTTTGATTTGTTTTGTTTTTGTGCCTGTCTTGGCACTTCAAATCAAGATCAAAATGCTGTTCCAAAACCTCTCTGTGCTGAAGGTTAGCCCTGTACAACTTGAGCCACAGCACTATTTCCAGCCTTCTCTGAGTAGTTTGTTGGAGATAAGAGTCTCATGAACTTTTCTGCCATGGCTGGCTTCAAACCACAATCCTCATTTCACAGCCTCCTGAGTAATTAGAATTACAGGCCTCATGGATAGTTTTTTTAAACAGTTGTACAATGTATCAATTGGTTTTTACAATGCCTCTTAGACTTTGTCATAGTGTCCATCGGCTCTTCTAGTCTATAAAAACCCCACCCATCCCCTTTCTTTCCTAGTTCCATTTTCACATATGTGCATTGAATCTTATCTTGTATTTTCCAAGCCATCTACTCCCCATTACTTTGCCTCTTTCCATGTCTCCTTTAACACCTACCCAAGGACAAGATATGCTTCATCTTTTTACTGTTCGCATATGATACTGTTATGTCAGAGAGGTTAGAACATAAAATTGAGTCATTATGTCGAAAATGAACTTTAAAACTTTGGTGCAGAGGGGTGGTCGCCGGGGAGGATTGGGGGGGCGGGGGAGGATGGGAAGGGATGGGAAGGGGACATAAAGAAGGAGGCTACAATGCTTGATAAGAAATGTACTCATTATCTTGCCCATGTAATTGTAATCCCTCTGTACAATACTTTCACAAAAAAATTAATTCAACATAAAATTTTACTGCTTTCTGTACTATATAGTCTGAACTCATATATAATTAATGGACATGTGTTTTACTTTTTTCAAATTTCATGGTCATATTTTAGATCTAATATACATATGAAAGGACTTACACTCCATTTCTCTTTCTGAGTCTTTCAACATCCCTTGCACATGAGCATGCGTGTGCGTGTATGTGTATGTGTGTGTGTGTGTGTGTGTGTGTGTGTGTGTGTGTGCGCGCGCACACACACACACACATGCTAGTTCAGGTTGACAAACTCAGAGCCTTATTCACTTTTTGCTTTTTTCCTCAAGGCTAGTACTTTACCACTTAAACTACAAATTACTCCCTGCGTTTTGATGGGTACTTAGAGATAATTTTCCTTAGTAACTGGTATTATTATGTATGAACCACCCAGTTCAACATATTATCACACTCTAAAGTCATTTTCAACTTCCCAATTTTTAAAGGAAATTATTGATAGGGCTTAAAAATCCAAATAAACCAGTAATCTACTGTAACTTTTGCATTCCCTTTTTCAAGCCAATTAGATTATAAGTAGCCTATTATCTTTGAATGCATAGTCTTTGATATCACAAAAATTATGTTCCTAAATACACCTTTTTCCTATCATACCTTTTCCTTTTTGGCTGTCATTTATGTGGCATTTATTATTATTTGTACCTGGAAGAAACATTGCATACATGTACTTTTGTTTTCCAAAAGTCTAAAATATTTGTCTAAAATATTTGTAAGTCAAATACAACTGAGTTATTTCTAACTGCCTTTGGAATATAAAGAAAACTTCATTGTATGTATGTTTATATATGTATATATAGTATGTATGTATGTATATGTATATATGTATATATATATATATATATATATATCACATTTTCTTGATCCATTCATCTATTGAAGGACATATGGTTTGGTTCAATATCTTAGCTATGTTAAATAATGCTGTTATAATCATAGTTGTGCTGGTAGCCTGAGTATGGCCTTGTTTGTGATCCTTTCGTAAATGCCCCAAAGTGGGATTTCTGGTTCATAGGGGAGCTGAAATGTACTCATTACCTTGCTCATGAACTGTAACCCCTCTATGCAGCATTTTTAGAATTAAAAAAGTACAAAAAAAACAGAAGCAAAGCCAAGAATGTGCTGAACCTGATTGTCACTCATTAATGCTCACAGATGGCTAGGAGAAGGGCCAGGCTAGTGCTACTATGACAGGCTTGGCTTTGGCTTCTTCTTCAAAATGAGAAGTGAACAATAGGAGACTATTTTGTAACTAATCAACACCCAATTAACTAGGGGTAGAAAACAAAACAATAACGAAAAAGAAATATAAAGAAAACTAAAATATAAAGAAATCTGTGTTTAAGAGCATAGGGAGTTTTAGGCTCATGATTTGGGTATGATGTCAACTTAGCTCATCTCAGAGAAAACAAATGTAAAAACCCAATGAATTTTTTTAACATACCTCTTAATTTTTCTATCCCCAATTTTCTTGTCTTCTGTTCTTGATTCTTGAACAGATAACCATTTGAGGGGATGTCGTGCATAGATGGGTATGGAGGAAGCATCAGCAAACATGGAATAGCAAATCCGGCCATACCTATATAGACTGTCCATCCAAACTGTTCGGCCATTTATGCATAGATAAATCCAACTATTGCAGAAAAAAGAATAAGTCCTTGAAACATCTGTTCAGCTAGCTTCTTCCCCTTGTAAACCTGGTTGTAACCCGGCGTCCAGCCCATGAGGGCTGTGGAAGTGGTTGAGTCAAGGCATTGCATACTCCTGAATGGTTCGCTTTCAGGGTAACCGGGGGCAAGGAGCCACGGTTGGGATCTGGTAAATTGTTCTAAGCCTTGCTTTTCAGGGTTAATTGCTGCCCATACTGGCTGCGTCTCCATGGCGACTGCATTTTCTCAGCCTCTTTTCATTCTTTTCTAACACCTGAAACGGCACCGATTTAGACATTTTAAGATATTACTTCACTCGTCCCACTTTCACCTATGCAATCTTGTAGAGGTCCAGTAGTGTCCCAATCTGGGCAGATTTTAATCCTGGTGGTCTTGTAAATGCTGCCATAGTCTTACAGTTTCTCATACAAGACTGGTTAAGGATCTCGTACTTCCTAAAGAGGCAAATGAAGGGATTTTTAAATGCTGTCCAACTTCCATATTGAACCACATAAATATCAAATCCCAAGGTCAAGTTATAGTTTTTTTTTCATTTCTTCAACAGAAAAAGCCAATCCCAAAACGAATTATAGTTCTTGAAAATCAAGCTGCATAATGAGCATAGAAATTTAGGGAGTTTTTCAAAACTTAAGATTTTGATTGTTTGAATGCTTACTTCTCTGCCAATGAATATGTTAAAACATTATCTCCAATCAGGATTAATTGCAAATATTATACTTATGTTTGTAAATAGGAATAAGTAAGGACATGAAGGGAATTTGTCATGCATGAGATTCAGAAAATTACTTAAGCTCTGAGACAGCTTCCTTTATGCCAACTTTCACATGCACCACAGCACAAACTTGTCCCTTAAATATGAAATAGACTCTCATAAGACACCAAGTATTCAGTTGTCTTTTTCTTGGGGTAACAATTTCCATATGTGTGTGAAAATACTTTTGTTTTGCACCAGTGATTCACACTTGTAATCCTGGTTACTCAGGAGTCTGAGATCTGACTACCATAGTTAGAATCCAGCACTGGCAGGAAAGTCTCCATGGAATATTAATCTCCAATTAACCACTCAAAATTCGGAAGTGATGCTTTGTTTCAAGTGGTAAAATGCTAGCTTTCATTACAAAGCTGCTCAGGTACAACTCCACGGCCCCAAATTCAAGCCAGGGAATTGAAAATAAAATTAAAATTTGTGTTCGAGTCACCCAGTTTAGGTTATGTGTTTATATGGGAAGTCAGGAAAACTAACAAATATTTAAATTTAAGAACATCTTTCAGAAGCAAAGTGTCATTTAGAGAAGATTCCATAGTAAGCTCTGCTCACACACCCAACATTGTGAACAACACGTCCTGCAATATCAATCAGAACAAGAGCTCAAATATCAGGTGAGGGAATTGTATTTTCATTCATGTAGCACAAAGGGATTCATTCAACTCTAAGGAAATCATTCTGAACAGAGGAACATCAAACATGGGGGAAGAGGAACGAATTGTGAGCAAACTCTACATTGAAATTCCAATTCCAGGAGTTCCGGGAAGATGGCGGAGGAGAAGCTGGAATCTGAACAAGCTCTCGCATAGAAAGTAGTTCTAGAATTCCAGTGAACAGTCCTAAGCCAGAGAATCACACCAAGTGTGCCATCACAGGACAGAGAGTTAGACAAGAGAGGGGAAGCCAAGGAAACGCATCAGCTGCCGCTCCGGCGGCGGGGTCGCAGCGGCGACCACCACCGCGGAGTCATACCTGAGACACAGAGAGTCGGGGACGAAGGAGCCAGACGCAGGGGATGAGCGGATTCTACTCAACACCAACAAGAACCGACAAGGAGCGAACATCTTCATCCTGCTGTTTGCAGACCAGAGACGACCCAGGATCCAAGACTCGGCGTGAGTACAAGCCCGACATCCTCACTCCTTAGGGAGCAGAGGAGGGAAGGCCACCCTTCCCACCCCCAGCACCGGTGATCTCCATCTTGGATACCGACAAAGCTCGGAGGAGCTGCTAGCTCCAGCTCAGGCCTTGGAATAAAATGAGTCATTTAGCAGGTTACAAGAACTTAACGGCGAAGTGACCTGCCAGACTTAGCTCCATCCAGGGAAAAGTCACCCAGCTCAGGCGCCAGCCATCGGAGTGCCTTGCCTCACTGGGTAACCAGAGCCAGAGGCTGCCCCTCCCTCTAGCAGCCACCACAATCAATTGAAAAACAGAAACCCTGAGAATGGCTCCAGGCTGGGTGCTGTGAGCTTTATCACAAAATAGCCCCAGGGAAAAGCTACTGTTTGTTGAAAGGCCTCAACTCTACCCAGAACCTAGCCTCATCACCACATCCCCCTCTTTTGTGACTCTCAAAGCAGACCACCCTCCCAGAAAACTAACCTGGGAGGGGGATCTCAAAATCTTGGGTAAAGCAGAGAATTTTTCTGCCTCTTCCAACCAACCGACTTAAGAAACCAATCAAGCCACAGGACCTCAGGCTGACCAGAGACTCCAACAAGAGACTGGTTGCAGACAAAAGGGAGATACAGGGAAAAGCTACTGTTTGTTGAAAGGCCTCAACTCTACCCAGAACCTAGCCTCATCACCACATCCCCCTCTTTTGTGACTCTCAAAGCAGACCACCCTCCCAGAAAACTAACCTGGGAGGGGGATCTCAAAATCTTGGGTAAAGCAGAGAATTTTTCTGCCTCTTCCAACCAACCGACTTAAGAAACCAATCAAGCCACAGGACCTCAAGCTGACCAGAGACTCCAACAAGAGACTGGTTGCAGACAAAAGGGAGATACAGGATTCTTCCCACTCCTCCCCCCCCCAAAAAAAAATCAAAAGACTTTTTTTTCTTTTTTTTCTTTTTTCTTTTTTTTTTCTTCTTCTTCTTCTTTTCTTTTTTTGCTTGTTTTTTGTTTTTTGTTACCTTATATATATATATATATATGTATATATATATATATATATATAAATTATTTCCCTTCTAAAACTTTTATTAATCTTTAATTTTTGCCTCTTCTGAAAAAATAATTGTTTTCCAGTAACTTTTTTTTTCTCATCTTATAATTTTTATTTTAGGAATACGTGAATGAGAGTTTTCCTTTCTTTTCTTGTCTTCTTTCTCTTTTTCTTTCTTTCTTAATTATCTTTTTGTTTTTTTATCTAGCTCTACTGAACTTCTGATCTTTTCTTCTCCCTTTCCCATCCTTAAAGATTTTCACATCTCCTCTATGTCCCTCCCCTTCTCTGAACATATTCACATTCCTCTCTAAATAGACGGTCTTTTAACCTCTATAATAACATTAATTTTTACGTTTCTATTCTTTTTCTGGTCTCTCTTTATTCCCCTTTCCATCTCTTCTTTTTCTCTCTCTCTCTACTTGCATCCTACCCAACCCATTTCCTGCGCTGTGATTAGGACATAGTTAACTCTCCCTGTGCCTCCCCACACCAATCTATTCCCATTTTTTACCCACATCTCTCCCTAATCCTAATAATTTCTGGTTTTCCAAATTCTTTTCTGCGGTTCGAAGTCCTTTAACATATAGTCGTTTGATGTTGAATAGATGGATCTGTTGAACTAGATTGTATCTGTAGACTATTGACAGTACAAATGCAAAGTTTGGTTGATGGTTGCCTTACGATAGTGTTCTAGCACAAAACTGCTGCAATCTTTATCTCAAATGGGCCGAGTAAGCCGGAAAAACACAAGAAAAATGGCAAATTCGGGTATCTCAATTCCCAACCTTGATAATCAGGTATTAGAACAGATAAAGAATAATCCAGAGGAGAGTTCCCAAATAGCTCTACAAACACTAATAGCAAACATGATAAATGAGAAGTTTGACAATATACAAAGGACTCTGTATGAGCGTGATAGGGAGAGAGAGGAGGCATCCCAGAAGTTTATACAGGAATATCATAAGCGTGAGGAAGCTTCTCAAAAACTGATACAGGATTTGCGTGAACAACTTGAGAATACTCAAAGAGAAAGGGAGGAATGTTGTGAGCAGGCAGAGAACACTCAAAGAGAACTGCAGGAATCCCACAGACGGGAGGAAGCTAATCAAAGTGTAATTCAGGAATTGAGAGACCAGGTAGAGAATACACAAAGATCACTAAAGGCATTCATGGAATCCATTAACAAAGAGCCGAAGGAAGTCAGGGAGACCACAAAGGGAATGCTGAATGGAACCCAACAGAAGGAATGGGAGTCCAAAGAAACCATAACCAATCAACTAAGTGATTTGAGAACAAACACTGAACACCAAATTAAGGAAGTAAAGAAATTCATACAAGACCTAAAACAGAGCTTACACAAAGAACTTGAAGCCATCAAAGCTGACCAATTAGAAGGAAAAGAGATAAAAAACAAAGTAGAGAGTCTTGACAGCAGGTTAGACCATGCAGAAGATCGAATCTCAGGGATTGAAGACAGCCTAGATATTATAGAGAAAGAACATACAACCATCCAATACAAGTCCAAGAAATATGACAGGTCTATCCAACACCTGGAAGACACCATCAGAAGGCCCAATCTAAGGATAATGGGTGTAGAGGAGCACCTAGAAACAGAAGTTAATGGTCTAGGAAATTTGTTTAACAGGATCCTAGCAGAGAACTTCCCAAACATACAAAAAGATAGGACTATTCAGATACAAGAAGCTTTTAGAACCCCAAATAGACCAGACCAGAATAGGACATCCCACCATCACATTATAATCCACACAGGATCAACCTAGACCAAGGAAAAGATCCTTAAAGCTGTCAAGGAGAAAAGGTTCATCACCTATAAAGGGAAACCAATTAGAATTACCTCAGATTTCTCAGCAGAGACAATCAAAGCAAGAAGAGCATGGAATGACGTATGCCATGCCCTAAAAACAAACAACTATCAACCAAGAATACTGTACCCAGCTAAACTCTCCTTCATAACTGAAGGCCAAATAAAAACCTTCCATAGCAAAGAAAAATTGAAACAATACATCTCCACCAAACTAGCCCTACAAAAGATTCTTAAAGATGTCCTAAACATAGAAAACAAACAAGAACGCATCAAAGGCCAAGAAACTGCACCCAAACTGAGAATCCAAGAACCTTAGGAAGAACCCAGCTTTCACAGCCCCCAAGAAGGTGGATAACATGGCAGGAACTCCCAAATACATCTCAGTCCTATCTCTTAACGTTAACGGACTGAACTCTCCAATTAAGCGACATAGACTGTCTAATTGGATTAACAAACAAGACCCTTCTATCTGCTGCCTGCAGGAGTCACATCTTGCCCGTAAAAACAAACATATTTTCAAGGTTAAATGCTGGAACAAAATCTACCAAGCAAACGGCCCCCATAAACAGGCGGGAGTTGCAATCCTAATATCAGATAAAATAGACTTCAAATTAAAATTCGTGAGAAGAGATAAAAAAGGTCGCTACATACTAATTAAAGGATCTCTCCTTCAGGAGGATATTACAATTCTAAATATCTATTCGCCAAACAATGGAGCACCCAAATTTATCAAAGAAACACTACTTTCCCTCAAATCCCATATAGATCCAAAGACATTAATTGTTGGGGATTTTAACACACCACTCTCCCCACTAGATAGATCAACTCGGCAAAAACTCAACAGGGAAACCACAGATCTAAACAGCTGCATAGATCAACTAGACTTAACAGACATTTACCGAACATTTCACCCAGCAGCATCAGAATACACGTTCTTCTCAGCAGCACATGGAACGTTTTCTAAAATAGATCACATTTTAGGCCACAAAGCAAACTTGTCTAAATTCAGAAACATTGAAGTTATACCTTGCATTCTCTCTGACCACAAGGGAATAAAATTAGAACTCAACACCAAAAGCCACCAAAGAAAGTCCGGTATCACATGGAGGCTGAACAACACACTGCTGAATCATGAGTGGGTCATGGAAGAGATTAGAAAGGAAATTCAAATGTTCATGCTATTCAACAAAAATGAACACACAAATTACCAGCTCCTCTGGGACACAGCAAAGGCAGTACTCAGAGGCAAGTTTATAGCTCTGAGCTCCTACATCAACAAATTGGAGAGATCGGAAACTAGCAATTTAATGACACATCTAAACCTCCTTGAAAAAGAGCAGCAAGATAAACCCCAATCCAGTAGATGGAAAGAAATAATCAAAATTAAATCAGAATTAAATGAATTAGAATCCAAAAAAACTATAGAAAGAATCAACAAAACAAAGAGTTGGTTCTTCGAAAAACTTAACAAAATTGACAGACCCTTAGCAAACCTTATCAGAAAAAGGAGAGAACACACCCAAATTAATAAACTCAGAGATGAGACTGGAAACATCACCACGGAAACAACCAAGATTCAGAACATTATAAGGGAATACTTCTCAAAACTTTATGCTAATAAGTTTGAGAACTTGACAGAAATGGACCTTTTCCTAGCAAATATTGACATGCCAAAACTAAACCAAGATGAGTTAAACCAGCTTAACACGCCCATATCAACCATTGAAATAGAAACAGCAATAAGAGACCTCCCAGCTAAGAAAAGTCCAGGACCAGATGGTTTTAGAGCGGAATTTTACAAGGCCTTCAAAGCAGAGCTCACACCAATACTCCTCCAACTCTTCAATGAAATTGAAAGAGAAAGCTCACTACCGAACACATTCTATGAAGCCATCATAACACTCATCCCAAAACCAGGCAGGGACTCATCAAAGAAAGAGAACTATAGACCCATTTCTTTGATGAACATTGATGCAAAACTTCTCAACAAAATTTTGGCCAATCGACTTCAACAACTCATCCAAAAAATCATACACCATGATCAAACAGGATTCATTTCAGGGATGCAAACTGGTTCAATATATGCAAATCAGTTAATATTATTCATCACATCAACAGGAGCAAGAATAAGAACCACATGGTTATCTCAATAGATGCAGAAAAAGCATTTGACAAGATCCAACACCCCTTTATGATGAAGGTTCTGGAAAAATTAGGAATCCATGGAACATTCCTCAATACAATAAAGGCTGTATATGACAAACCTACAGCCAGCATTATACTCAATGGTGAAAAACTAAAGCCATTTCCTCTTAACTCAGGAACAAGACAAGGATGCCTACTCTCTCCACTTCTCTTCAATCTAGTATTAGAAAGCCTAGCTACAGCAGTAAGACAAGATAGAGACATAAAGGGGATCCAAATAGGGAAAGAAGAAATAAAACTCTCCCTCTTTGCAGATGACATGATCTTGTATTTAAAAAATCCCATAGACTCCACTCCCAAATTACTAAAGCTGATTCAAAACTTTGGCAAAGTAGCAGGTTATAAAATTAACCCCCCAAATCAATGGCTTTTCTATATGCCAACAATGAGAAAAGTGTGGCTGAAATTAGGAAAGCAACTCCATTTGTAATAGCCCCACAAAAAATAAAATACCTAGGAATTAACTTAACCAAAGAAGTGAAGGACCTCTATGATGAAAACTTTAAAATCTTGAAAAAGGAAATCAACACAGAACTTAATAAATGGCAAAACCTCCCATTATCCTGGATTGGCAAGATTAACATCGTGAAAATGGCAATACTTCCCAAGGCTATCTACAAATTCAACGCGATACCTATCAAAATTCCACCCTCATTCTTCAAGGAAATAGAGGAGGCAATCCAAAAATTCATATGGAACAATAAAAGACCCCGAATAGCAAAAACGCTCCTCAACGGAAAGAACACTGCTGGAGGAATATCAATACCAAATTTCAAACTCTACTATAAAGCCATAGTAATCAAAACAGCTTGGTATTGGCATAAGAACAGACCTCAGGACCAATGGAATAGAATTGAAAACCCAGAAATGAACCTACAGACCTATAGCCATCTAAACTTCGATAAGGAAGGTAAAACAATAGAATGGAAGAAAGACAGCCTCTTCAGTAAATGGTGCTGGCAAAATTGGTTAACTACATGTAGAAAACTAAATCTAGTTCCTTATATATCACCCTGCACCAGAATCCACTCCAAATGGATCAAAGACCTTGAACTCAAAGCAGACACTCTGAAAACATTACAGGATGGAATAGGAGAAACCCTAGGTCTCCTTGGCTCAGGCCGAAATTTTCTGAATAGAGACCCGGAAGCACAACAAATCAAAGAAAGGTTGGACAAATGGGATTGCATAAGATTGCAGAGCTTCTGCAGGACAAATGACATAGCTGGCAAGATCAATAGAAAGCCCACCGATTGGGAGAAGATCTTTACTAGCCATACAACGGACAAGGGCCTCATATCTAAAATATACTTGGAACTCAAAAAATTAAACCACCCAACAACAAATCCTCAAAGAAACAACTGCCCAATAAATAAGTGGGCGAAAGACTTAAAGAGAAGCTTCTCTGAAGAAGACAGAAGGATGGCCAATAGACACATGAAGAAATGTTCAACATCCCTAGCCATAAAAGAAATGCAAATCAAAACAACATTGAGATATCACCTCACTCCAGTTAGAACAGCAAAAATCAAGAACTCTAACAACAACAGATGCTGGAGGGGATGTGGACAGATAGGAACCTTACTTCATTGTTGGTGGGAATGTAAACTTGTTCAACCACTTTGGAAAGCAGTATGGAGGTTCCTCAAAAGACTTCACATAGATCTCCCCTATGATCGAGCAATCCCACTTTTGGGCATTTACCCAAATGTTTACAAACAAGACCACACTAAAGCTACCAGCACAACTATGTTTATTGCAGCATTATTTACCATAGCTAAGACATGGAACCAACCCAGATGCCCCTCCGTAGATGAATGGATCAAGAAAATGTGGTATATATACACAATGGAATTCTATGCCTCCATCAGAAAGAATGACATTTCCCCATTTGTTAGGAAATGGAAAGGTTTGGAAAAAATTATATTAAGTGAAGTAAGCCAGGCCCAAAGAAGCATAGGTCCCATGGTTTCCCTTATTTGCAATATCTAGTATAGGTATGAGTCAAGCGGAAAAGGTCAGATAATGTGATGTTAGGAAAATGAACCCTTAAATATGTATTTTAATGTTTTTGTTTCTTTCATGCATGTGTTTCTAACGCATTTATAAGATTATTTCTTTGTTGCTTTGTATGTCCCTCCCCCACAGTGTAACCCGTGTTTTCACTTTATTTGATGTCAGTATAACATGTGGAGGAGATGGGGACAAACAAGTCATTTAAGGATTCAGGTGGACCTGTTGCAACAATGAGAAGTACAAAATGTCGTGTCAAAACCAGCTTTACAATGTCGGTGTGGGAGGGGGAGTGGGGGTATAATTGGGTGGGGGGAGGGGGGTAAAATTGGGTGGGGGGAGGGGGGAGGCGGGGAAGGGAAGTGAAGGGTAAACAAAGGAGGAGGCTGCAATGCTTGGTAAGAAATGTATGCATTATCCTGCCCATGTAATTGTAGCCCCTCTGTACAGTATGTTCTCAAATAAAATAAAATACAATTAAAAACAAAAAAAAAAAGAAATTGCAATTCCTAGGCCAGTAGGACAAAAAGGAGTAATCACTATTATATTCATAATATTTTTAGATTAAAATTGTGGATAGGAAAGAAAACAGGAGTAAAAAGGATTAAAGTACATTTCTTTCTTTGTGTACACTTTTGATATATGTATGTGTGCACATTTTAAGGAAATTAATATAAGGAAGTAAAAACGAATTGTTCAAAGGAGTAAACAATGGTAGCAACATGGAAATTCAAATGAGAATATTAACTTTTTCAACATATGGTATAATATATATATATATATATTTAAAATTTCTCAATTCATGCCTGTTAACTTAGTGATGTCTTCTAAATAGAAGAAAATAGTTACGTTGAAGGAAATCTAGTCGAGTACTAAACTGAAAGCAAGGATGAGGAGACATGTGAACGAAGTTTTGTCAAAAGTTGACAACAGTATAAATAATAGTTAATATTAGTGTTTTGTGGATTTAGGAAATGATGAGGATGCTAACAAGTTAAAATGCTTGTCCTAATAAGTAATGACAGAATTTTAAATTCCTACATACACAAGAACAAGAATACATGATACCAACTAAAACATAAAATGTTAATCAAATTTTTGACAATGACATCTACACATATATGGCAAGCTATTGTATGATCAAGCTGTCAAAAGTGAATTTTGTATGGAATATTCTCTAGCTTAGAAGAGAAATGGATCTAATACTTAGGTGTGTCTCTGTTTCTCTAACAGTTGAGTCCTAAACATAATACACAGATGCCAGCAGGGTTTGGCAGGAAGTCTTTACAGAACTGAAAAAAATGCATTCTATCTACCATGACAACGGTACTTTTCAAAGATATCTTTCACAAGAGAAAGATAAAGGACAAATGCACAAACATATTTCCAGACTGATGCAGTTAAGAGACTATACCTCCACCATACCTATTCTACAAAAATACTGAAGTCTTTTAGTCCAAAAGATACCTACATTAGTGAACAAGAAAATACACAAGAATGCACAAAATTTACTGGTAAGACAATAAACTGGTAATGGCAAAATTTAAAATTCTGGGTGGGTATCTGGATGAATGGCGATTAATCCTGTCCATCCAGTGCCTGGGACCAGGAGTTTCCTTGATACTGCCCGCTGAAAAGACTACCTAGGCATGGGCCTGCTCAGGAGCCATTATGCTATGTCACGTATCTCCATGTTCATGTCCTGTTTTATGTCTCCTGGCTCTTCTCCAGTCATCATGTCATCCCAACTCAGCAATCCATTGGAGCTGAATTGGTTTGCTAGTATTGTTTTCCTTTGGTCTGTTTCCTGAGTTCAGTGTGTTTGGTGGCTGCAGGTCTTTGTAATTGGTCATCTGCACATAACTAGCACTCCAATAAAGACTCCTTTGTCACCTCTGACTGAGCCTCCATAGCCAAGTTTATTTAAACTACAGAGTATACCCAGCACCAGAGTATCCCAGAAGGAAATGAAAATAGGAAAGTGATAACAAAATTTTCAGTCCCTAATATCAATCCTAACACAGGGAGGTGTTGTGACTTCTTGGTCATGGAAGCAAGTTCTACCATTGCCCCTCAAGCATTTGTCTATCTGCTGGTGTAGGTAAACATATCCTACTACTAGCAAATAGTATTATGTGTGGGCTGGGCTCCATTGAATATCAGGAACTCAATACGTGGTGAAGATGGAAAACTCTCCTGGCAGATGAGCATGAGTGGTTGCCTAGCTATAGCTCTATTCCAGTGCTTGACTGTTCAGCTCTAATGGGAATGAAAAAGGTCCCATCTCTCTACTTTAATGTTTAATCTTTCAGAACCTGTCCAAACTTATGTACCTGTAACCCCTCTGTGTATCACCTTTATAATATCAATAAAAACATTTTTTTCTTTTTTTATTGTGAAAATACTGTACAGAGGGGTTACAATAACATGGCAAGATAATGAGTACATTTCTTATCAAGAATTGTAGCCTCCTCCTTTGTTTCCACTTCCCATCCCTTCCCATCCTCTCTCCACCCCCCAATCCTCCCCTCCACCACACCCCCACACCAAAGTTGTAAAGTTCGTTTTCGACATAATGACTTGTACATCTCATTGTTGCAATGGGTCCACCTGTATCAATAAAAACATTTTTAAAGGAAAGTTGTCCTAGACAGAACAAGAGGACACAAGAGTAAGGGGAACTCTGACCCATCCTTAGCCTCACCATATATATTAATATGTGCCACTAGGTACAGAAAGCAAGACATAACGACTTATACATCTCATGGGTGGGGGTAGGCGGGTGGGAGGATTGGAGGGGCAGGTGGAGGATGGGAAGGGATGGAAAGGGGAAACAAAGGAGGAGGCTACAATGCTTGATAAGAAATATACTCATTACCTTGCCCATGTAATTGTAGCCCCTCTGTATGGTATTTTCACAATTTAAAAAAAGAAAGAAAGCAAGACAAGTTATGAGGCCTCTCCTTACTCATCTCATAAGCTTCTCCTGACAGAACTGATGTTGGGTTTGTCTCAGATAATACAAAAAATTCGAATATCAGCTTTGCCAATCAAACAGGTACTGTGGGTGATTAGTACAATATATAGATTGCACAGTTCTGCCTGTGGGCCAACACAAGGTGCTACAGCTGGCTCTGGCTTTAGATCTTAAACTAATGCTAGTGTTGCCACAAGAGTGGGCTCCAAAAAGAGTCAAAAACATTCTAAACGTCTCAAAGTGCCTAACAACCCCACAAAAATCTCACTTTGTGAGTTGGTCCTAAGGTATGAAGTTCAAACTGGAGTTGGGAAGAATTTCATTGTGTCTAGAGCCCATGAGGACTTCACACCTACTGAACCTGTTTAGGATTTCTAGTGTTAATAACCAACTGTCCATTCCCTGGAGAGCAGCAGAGCTTGGGTTTTCCAGTGCCTGGGGGAATGCTGTTACACTGTAGGTGGTTCATATCTATGCAATGTTTTAGAACAACGAGCTCTTTTCCAAATAATCCTGTTTGATTAAAGTCTCACAATCTGCTATAAGTTATCCTTGCTCTGTCTATATATAGGTTAGGGAAACTCCTTTCAGATAGAATCAGGTGCCCCCTTCATAAACATTAATTCTTATTCTCATGCATCAAATAGTTGAAGTTGGATTAAGAGAACATTTTTTCATTCAAAAGTAGAGGCACAAAAAAAGATTCCGAAGATTCCACAGCTGTAAACAGCACACTCTAAAGGGCCAGCCTAAGCCAGCATCTTCATGGCACATAAAACATGGTGCTGAAAATAACCAGTGAGGGTGCTTCTCTGATCTGAGCACTCCATTTTCAGGCTCTATTTCCAATGCTTTTCCTGCAGGTCAAGAGTTTCACATTATTAGAATTGGCACTCATATTTTGAACAGATAGTTCAGTGCCAGGTGGATGTTGGCAAACATCCAGTAGATGGTCAGCAGAGTTAGGCTGCATGTTTTGAAGAATTCAACAACTCCAACAAGTCTAAGTGTAGGATACCTTGTAAAAGACTCATCAAGTCACAATGTCTATATTTTACTCCATGATACCCTTATGGCATCAGGGATATGTAAAATTACTCTAGGGAGATATCTGTTAATCCAATAACAGGTAAAGTCTTTCCTCCATTACTTATTGTGATCAGAAATGCATAAGGATTCCTATTAGTGTATGTGGACAATTTGTAAATTGTAGCTTTATTTATATATTGTTGATTTTTTTTTTTGGTCCGGTTGTTGGGCCTGAGCTCTGGGCCTGGGCGCTGTCCCTCAGCTCTTCAGCTCAAGGCTAGCGCTCTACCACTTGAGCCACAGCGCCACTTCAGGCTTTTTTCTTCTTGTTTATGTGGTGCTGAGGAATCGAACCCAGGGCCTCATGCATGCAAGGCAAGCGCTGTACCACTGAGCCACCTTCCCAGCCCTATATCGTTGATTCTTAAAAACATCAAATGGATATTTGATTCACTTCACAAGATTACTTTCTGAGTACTTGAAACAACTGCTGGCTTCAGGGAGACTTCTAGTCCATGAGACAAGCAGGATCGCTCTGGCTCCAAAGGTCCCACATGTGTACACAAGGGCAGCACTTGTGGTGAGTAAATATTTCCACTCACAGAGCTTCTCTCTCTCTGACCACAATTCCAGTCATCTTCTCCTGGACACTGTCTCCAGGTATTCCAGTATGCCTTAAGTTGTGAATGGTCCTTGTTTTTCTAGCCCATAAAAATTGAAGAGCTAAAATGTAAAATAAAACACTACACTACAGACAACATAAAAGAAGAAACATTTTATTTAGACAGTAAGCTACTCATTAAAACTTCAAATATCTCAGTAAATAAGAGCAAAATTTGACAAATGGGGTTACACTGAATTAAAAATGTGGCACAACACAATAAACAGTAACTAGGGTGAATAGATGGCTTACAGATTAGCTTAACATCAGCCAAGAACTTAATTATCAGAATATGAAGGAAGGTTAGAAATCTAAACTCTTAAGTAATGTCAATGAACACATTGGCAAGCAAATTTAAAGATATTCCTGACATCTGGAAGTATATGGGGCCAATTAAAATACAAAAATAGATGCTCAACATCCTTGGCATAAAGGAAATGCAAAGCCAAAGGACATTGAATTTTTCACACTTCAATGACAATGTCTATCACCAAGAACACAAATAAAAATGCTGGCAAAATAAAGTGATCACTTATACACAATTCATAGGAATATCATTTCATACTATGGAAATGTATGTAGTTTCTCACAAATTATAAAAAGCTGGATGCTTGTGGCTCACGCCTGTAATCCTAGCTACTCAGGAGACTGAGATCTAAGGAATGCGGTTCAAAGCCAGCCTGAGCAGGAAAATCTGTGAGACTCTATTTTTTTTGGGGGGGGGGTTCCTGTTGTGGGACCTGAACTCTGGGTCTGGGCGCTGTCCCTCAGCTCTTCAGCTCATGGCTAGAGCTCTACCACTTGAGCTACAGCTCCACTTCTGGCTTTTTTCTTTTTTCTTATGTGGTGCTGAGGACTCGAACCCAGGGCCTCATGCATGAAAGGCAAGTCCTCTACCATTGAGCCACCTTCCCAGCCCCTGTGAGATACTTATCTCCAAAAATCCACTAGAAAATCAGAAGTGGCACTCTGGCTCAATCTGTAGAGCACTCTTCTTGAGCTGAAGAGTACAGGGACAGCACCCAAACTCAGAGGTCAAGCCCCATGACTGACAAAAAAAACCCCACAAAAATGATAAATAGATTGAAGATATGAACCAAAACCACTACCTTATGAGATTGAGGTTCATTGCATACGTACATGTATGTGTATAAATAAACCCTCTATAGAATTAACATATGCTACTAAGAATGAAAAAGTAAGTGATATAATTATATAATATAAGGAGTATACAAGATTAAAGGGCCAGTGGAAATCTCATTAAAAAATTTTTCCTACATCAAATACAGTGAAAATGGGTTATACTTTGGGAGAGGGACATACAAAGCAACAAAGAAATCATCTTATGAATATGTTAGAAACAACCGCATGAAAGAAAAACCATTTGAATCCTTATCTAGAGGTTCATTTCTCCTAAAATCAACTTATCTGACCATTTCTGCTTGTCTCAGACATATACAAGTTATTGCAAATTATTAATTGTAACCCATCTGTATGATATTTTCACAATAAATAAAAGTTTTTCCTTCTACAATCTATAGTACATTTGCTGATTTGTTTAAACAGCAATGCACATTTTCTGATACGTAGTATGTGATTATGGGCAAGTACATCATGTGCATGGAAGGTTGCGACATTTGCAGAGTGTGTACACATCTCTGAAGTAGCTCCGCTCTCAAGGGCCATTGGGGTCTCTGTGTGGTATTTGTGTCTAATATATTATGACAAGTAGAAAACATAGAGTCTGTACTGATATTGATTTAGGCTCATGGTAGAGAAGGAAGTCTTCTATTACCATATGTTCTCAAAAACATGTCCTGAAAAACAAAACTAGATTGTGAAAGCAGGTTAAGTAAAAATTACCTGTGTAAAGGTGAAAGTTCAGAATGCAAATATGACATTCAATTTGGCATCAAACTTGATTTATTGAGACTAACTTACTGAGGATATTTTTATGATGTACTAATCTGTGAATTTATCAGAATATATTAGATATAAATTCTAGAGCCCTTAGTAACATTTTGTTGGTTTCAGCATCATCATTGCTTCCAGGGAGAAGTAAGCAGGTACATTTTTGGAAGCCTGTGCAAATGGAAATTTTATGGAACCCTCCCTAGATCAACCAGCAACATTCTGTGGACATTGAATTTATGAACTGACCCATTGGGTCTGATGCCTTAAAACTTTGGTTGATATCCCACTACAATACATTTTTTTCTGTCCATTTCACCATGCACCTGACATGGGATCCTCTGATGCAATTCAATTGCATCATTCTGAATGACTTTTCGGCAAATAGACACAGATATTGGAGTAAACATATCAAAGTTAACTTCAACACTAGGGACTCACTGTATGTGGTCTTGGAAGAAACAGTAGCACCCGAGATGAATAAGGAGAACCTGCAAGTGTGCTTTCCAACCTATGTTTTTCTTCTGGATGCAAGGCCACAGACGCAGAGCTCCAGGGAAGATTTAATACATTCTTCCTGGGGATTCACAAGAGTTTTCCATGAAAGATGGACTATACTACACATGTTTGTGAATAAAAGGACTCATGTGCACATGTGCAAAGATATCTATATATATACACACACATATGTGTGTGTGTGTGTGTGTGTGTGTGTCTGTGTGTCTGTGTGTGTGTGTATACCTAAAACTGTGGGCCTCAGTTTGAACCAGGATTTTAGCTTAGCAGATACTTCATGGATGTACCTTTCGACTTTCACATTCCTTTTCCTCCAGCTTCCACTCTTTGTTAGTCCTTGGCTGGCATTATGTGCTTTTCTACAATGAAGCACTGAGCACACATGGATGGAGATGGGATGTTGCTGGTGTTTTGGCCCTCTACACTTTAGACAAAGATCGCAGTAACAGGCGATGTTTCCAAGGCGTGAAGAGAACAAGCCCTAAGTAACTCATTAATCTATTTCCATTTACTGTTTTGTTCTCAGGATAGGCAATGCCTGAGGGAAGTTTAGGTGCACAGATGAGTGTTCTCTTTCTTCTCTACCATGCCAACCCATCCTTATGCACCAGTGAAAAGCTCAGTTTCATACTTGTACCTTTCATCTATGGTTCAGTACATTTCTATCTACTAGTAGGAAATGAATTTGGTTTCCTCCCATATATAGCTTCTCTTTCTAGGCACTACACTTTACTCAACTATCTTCTTAATCCCAGAAGTCACTGCAGATTATGATGGGATGGCTGCTATTTCACACATTTGAGTCAGTGTCACCAATTATGTACTAAAAGGCTTCAGATACTCCCTTCCCTCCTATTATACACACACAAACACACACACATATGTGTATATATATATATATATATATATATATATATATATATATATATATATATATATATATGTCCTTATCTTATATGCCAGTAGTATGTTTGCTTATCTTTTTTTCTTTTGTGCTTGTACTAGAAATTCAGGGCATGTGCACTGTACTGAGCTTTCTTGCTCAAGACTAGTGCTTTACCACTTGAGCCACAGCTCTACATCTGATTCTTTTTGGTTGTTAAATAGAGAAATGAGTCTCACAGTCACCCCTGCCCAAGATAGCTTCAAAACATGATCACCACATCTCAGACCCCTATGTACCTAAGACTACAGGCATGATGCACCAGTCCCTAGCGTAGTTTATTTTTCTTATTCCGTAGTATTTATCCATGTTAAGCTAACTTTCCTTCTCTTAATTTCCCAAAACATGTTTGTGTACTTTTGTTTCTGTGCTAATATGAACACATTGAGAATTATAATCTCAGCAAATCTCATAACTACCTATAGATATGAAGAAAAGAATAGTCTGTATTAGTAAAATATCATTAATGGTGGGGCTGGGAAGGTGGCTCAGTGGTAGAGCGCTTGCCTTGCATGCATGAGGCCTTGGGTTCGATTCCTCAGCACCACATAAGCAAAAAGAAAAAAGCCTGAAGTGGCGCTGTGGCTCAAGTGGTAGAGCGTTAGCCTTGAGCTGAAGAGCTGAGGGACAGAGCCCAGGCCCAGAGTTCAGGCCCCATGACTAGACCCCCAAAAAACCATACCCTTCATATTATTGACTACAGATAATAAAATTTATACATGAAATCTTTCCTGTAGATAAGTGGACCATGGCAATTACACAGCAGTAAATGAGAAATTTCACTCAATTCTACACCCACAATCGTTCTCAATTTCTGAACAATATGATACTTGTGCCAAATAATTTTTCATATTGTAGTTCCACCTGCAAACCATGAACTTTTTTCATAGTCACATGGTCTATTTAATTCCATTTTTATGCCTTCTTCTACATCCTTTATTCTCTCCTACATCTCTAATTATTTCTGTTCATTTTCACCTTCCTGAAGGAGCAAGCATTACAGGTATGCGATATTAGTGTTTGGTTTGCTTTGTACTCTTGATTGGCCTTTTCTCTCAAGGTTGATTCTCACCATTTGAATCACTGCTGCACTTCTGGATTTTTTTGGTTAACTGGAGAAAAGTCTGTCAAGGAATTTTCTACACTAGTTGACTTTGGCTTAGTATCTGCAATTCTCAGGTTCTTGATTATATAAGATTACACGCATGAGGCCCCAGCACAGATAATTTTCCAGACTTTCTGGATGTATTCCCAATCTCTAATTTGTATATAGCATTACCATCATTTGAAGGGATTTAAAATATTTTAGTATGTTTTGAATTTGTACAAATTATATTATGATAGGCATCCATTGTGGTATTTCCATATATGAGTACAACATACTTGGAATAAATTTATTCTTATTTTTGGTTTTTCTTTTTTTGGGGGGGTACAGTTGGGGGGCCTGAACTCTGGGCCTGGGCGCTGTCCCTCAGCTGTTCAGCTCGAGGCTAGCACTCTACTACTTGAGCCAAAGCATCACTCCCGGCTTTTTTTTTTTCCTTTTTGCTTATGTGGTGCTGAGGAATCGAACCCAGGGCCTCATGCATGCAAGGCAAGCACTCTACCACTGAGCCACCTTCCAGCCCCTTATTTTTGTTTTTTCTACTAAAGAAATTCAGCAATGTTTTTGAGAAGCTACCTTTGTGTTCTAGATCATCTTTATAAAGATCTAGTTGGTTTGTTTCTTACAGATCCAGGTACAAATGTGCTTGAATGGCAAATAGGAGTGCGAGTTAACCACCTATGAATATAATTAAAAGTCATAATTGAAATGAGAAGCCTCTAGTTCCCATGGCATTTGAGAAACTTTACCAAGACAGAAATAAACAATGAAAATGTAATGCCGTTCTCTATCAGTGGGACCCTTTAAGGCAATAATCTGCAGGTTCTTTGTTTGCATGGTATTTTTAAAACTGTATCTTTTTTGGTCAAAATTTTATTTATTCCATCCTAGTAAAAAACATGCAGATCAAGTTTAAAGAGATGGAAATGCTAACTACCTTAATTTGATCATTATAATTACATTATATTAATTATTAATACATGTATTAGTCACATTGTACCTCCACAAGTGTGTACAACTAAAGTAATAACTATTAGCAGAAAAAATGAAACAAATTAAAATTAAATGCGATCACTAGGAAATAAGGTGAAAATGTTACAGGTTGTGATCTACTACTGTGTTTGCATGGAGTGTGTGTGTGTGTGTGTGTGTGTGTGTGTGTGTGTGTGTGTGTGTGTGTGTTTGTGTGCGTGTTCATACCAGTCCGGAGATTAAACTCAGGTGCTGTCCCTGAGTTTTTTGCTCAAGGTAAGGCTTTACTACTTGAGGCACAGCTCTTTCAGCTTTTTGCTGGTTAAGTTGGAGAGGAGGGTTTCATGGACTTTGTTGCCTATGCTGGCTCTGAACTGTTATCATCAGATCTCAGCCTCCTGAATGACTAACATTACAGACATGAGATATTGGTTTCCATCATTGAATGTTATTTTTAATTTTTTGTACATTTTTATTGTAAGAATACTGTACAGAGGGGTGACAAGGTAATGAGCACATTTCCTATTGAGCATTGTTGCCTCTTCCTTTGTTTTTCCCCTACCATCCCTCCCCTCCTACCGCCACAATTACCCCCTCCCACCAAAGTTGTAAAGTTCATTTTCCACATAGTGTTTTGTACATGTAATTGTTATAGTGGGTCAACCTGTATCCTTATTTAAGTATTTTGTTTTTTCCCTTCCCCTCCCTGAATTACAGAAGTAAAACTGTACCTTGCAGGCATTTAAACAATTAGCAAATTAGTTAATATATATGAAGCTACTTCATATATATTATTACAATACTGTGATCCTAGCATGCATCTCAGACCTCATCCCTGAGCTTTGGTATGCATGATGTCATCATTTAAAAATACATTTCTTCTGCCCACACTGCTATGCTCTCCTTTAACTTAAATGTCTCTTGCCCTAAAGATTATCTTGAGGTTTGCCATTTACTCATCGCCCACATCCAATATTCAGTTACAATAACACTGCAAAATTTTGTGTGGCTTGATGCATAACTCATTGTAGTTTTTATTTTTATTGTATTGATTGCTAAAATGATTTAATGAGTTTCAACCAAATATTTGGCTGTCCCACTGTTTTCTTTCAGTGTGCTGAACCTTTTCAATTTGATGCAAACAAAGCTGCTATAAATTTCCATTCTTGGGTAGAATTTAGGGCCTTGTAAAAAAGAAAAATATTCTACCACCTAGTTGAGTTCACACTTAAATCTTTCTTTTTCTTTTTTTCTTTTTTTTGTCCGGAAGTGGGGCCTGAACTCTGGGCCTGGGCGCTGTCCCTCAGCTCTTCAGCTCAAGGCTACCACTTGAGCCACAGAGCCACTTCTGGTCTTTTTTGTCTGCTTATGTGGTGCTGAGGAATTGAACCTAGGGCCTCATGCATGCAAGGCAAGCGCTCTAACACTGACCCACCTTCCGAGCCCCACACTTAAATCTTTCTATTATTTTATGACAGGTGTGAGATCTATTAAGGTTATCGTTATTTTATATTGACCCTCATTTTCACTACTACTTTCAATGTTCCAGTATCTATTTGAAAACTAATCAACTTTCATTTGAAAAAATTGTGTATTCAAGGATAGGCTTTAGTTTCAATGTTTGCCACATGGATAACCAATTTAACGGCTCCATGCCTTATTTTGGGTGCCATCTCTAGGCCATGTATTTTTTGTCAATTCTCAAAAAATCAGATATCTGTGGATGTTACAAGTATTTCTGTCTTATTTTTCATTGATTTATGTGGTTTTTTGTTATTTGGCCCCATAGCATAAGAGAAAGGCAGTGATTTTTCAGTACTGTTCTTATGTCTTAACATCATTCTGAATAAAGGATTTCCTTTTTCAGAAAATGTAGTCTGCCTGTTCTATTTCTGTCTAGGAAGGGATAGAAATTTTGATGGAGATTGAACTGAACTTGTATATGGTTTTCAGTAATATGGCTATTTTCACCATACTGATTCAGCCCATGCAGAATCATGGAAATATGGATTAATGTATGTCATTCTGTTGATTGCTGCTTTAGGATTTTTACTTCAGCCTTATAACCCTTCTGTTTTGCACAAACTCCTTTTGATTCATTGCTGATTGCCACTATGCTTTTGCTCCTGACATCGTTTCCTTCATTCTTTCTACTATTCTTGAGTTTCTCTTGTTCATTGACATGCAGTGCAAGTTATTTAGTTCATTATTCCTTCTCTTGGTTTAAGCAAAATTTGATAGTTCCTTTAAGTCCTGTTTTCTATAACTATGTGTTTCTGATGTTCTTTTCATTTTCATTTGTTCCTAGGACCAGATTATTTCATGAAATGTGCCCTGAAAAACAATTCACTTTATCATGAAGCAATTTTTTCAATGAATAATTTTAATGCAATTATTATTTAAGTAATAATGGTTAAAATATAATTCATTTGATTTTCATATTATGTGCCCATATTCCTTGCTAATTTCTAGCATTACTACAGTGTAATCTACCTGTGTGCTCAAGATAGTTGTAAAATGTTAAAACATGGCTGGTATTTGGCCCTACCCCATCATTTCTCCTGGAGAAAATTCATTACATTGATGAACAATGCTTTATTCAATAGAAGTTGGTTAAAATGTTCTTTGGCATATATAGGGCTCACGTGATCAAGGGTGAAATTAAATTCTAATGCCTGCCTGTTGATTCTGAATGGCAAATCTCTCCATAAAATCTTCACCTATTATTGTATTAAGGACTATCTCAAAGTCAGTTAGTATAGTTAATTGCTTAGAAGTGTGAAAATAAACACCTACAGTTACTATTTCACTTTGTTGATTTAATTCCTTTATCATGACATTAAAATCTTGTTACTTTTTGATCCTATCATTAAAGTCTATTTGATGTGATGATGTTATACATGCTTGCGCATAGTTTTTTGTATTTCATTTGCATGTAATGTTTTATTCCACTTTTTTCAAGTTTTTGTTATTATTTTAAAGGTGATATACAGAGGGATTAGAGTTACATGTTGGATGAGTACTTTTCTTTTGGAATGGTGCAACTTCTGTCCTTTTCTCTCAGATTTTCCCTCCTAAGCCCCTTCCACACAAGTTGTATATTTCAGTTTCTGCCTAGTGTCTAGTATCACTGCTGCATTTGTTCACACTTTGTTCCACCATTTCTGTGTTCTCCCTTATCCTTACCAAAACAGATAAACTTATATAAAATCAGAAATCAAGAACAGTGACAAAGTCTTTCCATTTCCTTATGAAACTAGCAATATCATTTTTTCAGATGGGAGCATACAATGCCATTAGCTATGTAAACCACACATTCTTAATCCATCCACTGGGGGCCATCTGGGTTGATTCCATACCGTGGCTATGGTAAACAATGTTGCAATGAACATCACTGGGCTGGTGTCTTCACTGTGGTCTTGTTTGTGTTCTATTGGATGAATGAATAAGAATGTAATTGCTGGGTCATAGGGAAGCTCTATGTTTACTCTTTTGAGGAATGTCCATAATTCTTTTATGAGTGGTTGAAAACTTTACATTTGCATCAAAAGTTTAGTAAGCATTCTTTTTTGGCCATATCCTTGGCAAAATCTGGTATTGTTAGTTTTCTTTATATTGGGCATTCTAACTGGGGTGAGGTGGAATCTCAATCTTGTTTTGATTTATATTTCTTTCATATAGAGAAATGTCAAATCTCTCTCTCTTCATGGATAAATTTACCATTCTACATCTTCTGCAGAGATAGCTCTCTTTCAGTCTTTAACTCATTTATTAATTGGGTTATTATTTCTTTGAGGACTTGATTTTGGAAAGGTTTAATGTTTTGACCATTGAGTATATTTTAGATACGAGGCCTTTGTCTGATGCATACTTAATAAAGATCTTCCCGCAATCTGTGGGCTTTCAATTTATCTTGCTAGCTATGCCATTTGCATTGCAGAAACTCTTCATTTTGAGGCAATCCCATGCATCCAGACTTTCTTTGATTTGTTGTGATTCTGCATATTGACTTCAGACATTTTGAATTGTGTCAAGGATCGTTGGTGTTTCCCCACCTCTTCAGGGTATCAGGTCTTACACTGAGGTCTTAGTTTCTTGTATAATTGATTTAGGTGAAGGGTGATATATAAGGTTCTATAATATCTGTTCTAATCTCTTTGAAGTTTTCAGCACATGTTTACACAATTCTCTTTTGACAACTTGTTGAAGATACTGTCTTCCTTCTATCCTATTTTTTTTCTCTCCTGATATATTATGTGGCTATAAGTATGTGGGTTCATTTCATGGTCTTCTATTCCATTGGTCCTCACCTCTGCTCTTTTTTTGGCAGTTGTGGGGCTTGAACTCTTTGCCTGGGTGCTGTTCCTGTGCTCTTCAGCTCAAGGCGAGCACCCTGGAGCCACAGTGCCACTTCCAGTATTCTAGTGGTTTACTGGAGATAAGAGTCTCACAGACTTTCCTGACTGGGCTGGATTTGAACCGTGATCCTCAGATCTCAGCCTCCTCTGTAGCTAGGATTACAGGCATGAGCTGCTGTTGCCCTGCTTTCTGCCCTATTCTTGTACTATTATCAAACTGTTTATTACTATGACTTTATCACAGAGTTTGAAGTTGGGTATTGATATTTTTCTAGTACCAGTCTTCATGCTGAGGACTGTTCTTGTTGCTCTGGTCTTTGACTATTCCACAAGAATTTTCAGATTGCTTCTTCTATATCATTGAAGAATGTTTTTAAGATTTTTCTTTGTATTGCATTGAATTTGTAGATAGCTTGAGGCACTACTACCATTATCATGATGATAATCCTTCCCAATCAGGACCATGGAAGGTTATTCCATTACCTTATAGTTGCTGTAGTCCATGGCTTCTTAGCTTCTCCAGAGCATTTTTCATAAAGAGGTGTTGAATCTTGTCAAATACTTTGTTTATAAGATTTTGTAGTTGCTGTCCTTGTTTCTGTTGATGTGTTGAATCTAATTTGATCATAGAATACAACTTCTTTGGATAGTTGTTAAATTAGGTTGGCTGGAATTTTATTTAGAAGTTTTGCATTGATGTTCATCCAAGAAATGGATCTACAGATCTCTTTCATGATGAGTGTATGTGGTTTTTGGATGAGCGTTTTGCTGGTTTCAAAAAAGAACTTTGGTAGTGATCTTTCCCTTTCTGTTTCATTGAAGATTTTTTTTAAATTTTATTTGATTTTATTTGAGAACATACTGTACAGAGGGGCTACAATTGCATGGGCAGGATAATGCATACATTTCTTACCAAGCATTGCAGCCTCCTCTTTGAAGGCCTTATAGAATTCAGCTATATATTCATCAGGTCCTGGGCGTTCCTTAGATGGGAGGTCTTATATTGCCAGTTCAATTTCATTACTTGTTATGGGTCTATTGTCTTGGTTCCAATGTATTTTGTTTGTTGGAATATATCAACATTCTCTGGAAATTTCACCATTCCTCCCAATTCTCTAATTTGTCATGATAAATGTTTACAAATTATTCCCTTCTAATGTTCTAAAGCTTGATTGTATCTCTCTTGATTTTCCGATTTTTGCCTATAATTTTCTTTATGTGTGTACATACTCTTCTTTTGGGGATCAGATTTGCTAAGAGTATGCCACTTTTATTAATTTTCTTAAAAGAACCAATATTTGTTAATGTTTTATGGTATTTTCTTCTCTACTTTATTTGATTTAATTTTTAGTGTTTCAACCTTTTACTTTGGCATTTGGTTTATTCCTGTTCTTCAAGAACCTTGATTTTCATCATTAAACTACTGATTTGAGATTTCCCCAACTTGTTTTTGTAAGCACAGAGTTATAAATATTCCTCTGAGTACTGTCTTCATTGAGTACTAGAGGATCTGTATTTTATGGGTTCATATATGTTGTTTAATAAATATTTGAATTCCCATTCTAATCTCTTCATTCTGTGATATATTATTCATTATCCACACTTTACAGAATTTTCTGTCATAGCATTATGTGTTAAGCTGTAATTTTATTCCATTTTGATATGTCAGGATGCAGGGGAATAATATCATATTTTTTTTAATTTGCAAGATTTGTTTTGCGACTTAAAATATGATCTACTTGCTAGAGTGTTCATTAAGTTGTTGAGAGGAATTTATATTCTGATGCTCCTGTTTAAATATTCACTAGATATCTGGAAAAACTAGGTGGTCCATACAATCATATATGTATGAGTTTTCTTTGCAGAGCTTTTCCTGGATGATCCAGAGATGACAATGATGTGTTGATGTTACCAATTATCAATGTGTTTAGACCTATGTGCATTGTTAGATTAAAATGCATTGTTTAATAAAATTGGGTACTCCAGCATTTGGTGAATAGATATTTAGAATTGGTATATTACTCTGAGAAAGAGTTCCCTTTATTAGTATGTAATGTCCTTCTGTGTTTATTCTCATTAATTTAATTTGATGTCTATTTCATCTGATATTAGGATTGGTACTCCACCCTATTTTTTGTGGGTTTGCTTTCTATTTGATAATTTTTTTGGTTGGGACAGCAGGTGGATGTGTTTTATATCTTGATCCAATTACTCAATCTATGTCATTTAATTGTAGGGTCAAGTCCAATAAAATTGATATTTAGGACTGAGAATTATTTAGTAACTCCTAACATGTTACTCACCTTTCTTCTGTATCTTGATTATCTGCCCTATTGCTTGGTTATAATTTTATGAAACTTTAATTGCCAGTTTCCTGTTCTTCTATGGATTCTATAAGTAATTCTTGAATTACTTATATTTTAATATTGCCTCAATTGTTAACTTTAAAGGTTTGTTGATTTCATTGCATTAATTTCTTTAGAATGTGCACACATGAATAACTTTATACACATAAACATGACAAAAGAGAATGAAAAGTACTTTGATCCTCTTTACTTTTTTATAGTCATTCTTTTCAATATCTCAATCTAAATATATTGGGAAGTAATTACTGCATTGTGCTACGGTGGCCTTGGAAATTGGATTTCAATGTAAAGCTTGCTGACATTCTCATCCCCATGTTGGAGGTTACTCTCTCCATAATAAGCACCTTGGAGTTGGATGACTCCCTTTACTATTGTTATATGAATAAGAAATAAAATTCCATCACCTGATGGTTAAGCTCTTGTTTTGCTTGATATTGCATCAAGTGTTTATTTTTTTACTATGTTGGGTCTGTGAACATAATTTGCTATAGAATCTTCCTTAAATGACACTTAGCTTCTGAAAGACATTCTTACATGGAAGATTTGTTAGTTACTCTGACCTGCAATATAACCACATTACACAAACTAGGTGGCTTGAAATAAAACTTTTCTCATATGTGGAGATAGTTACCAAACATGAAAACAATAGAATATTTGTTGTCTCATGAAAGCCAGCCCCACATTTAATGGAAAATGATTGCTGTGGTTTATGTGGTAGTAGAGATAAAGCAAACTATCTTGTGCCTTAACTAACTTTTTAAATTTCATTCATGACAAATTTCCTTTATGTCTTTCACACATGAAACTATATTCACATTATATCCCAATTTAGGGTAATATTTTAACATATATATGGGCAAGAAAGTAAGCATTCTATACTTCAACATCCTAAGTTTGAAATACTAGTCTTGAAATTCTATGTTCATTGTTCAGGTTGACATTCATGAACTACTAGTGTGTTTTTTGTGGTAGTTGCTATTAAAGAGCATAACAAATATCCTAATCTTTTACATAACTTGACTCTGGGATTATATATTTATAGATATAGATATAGATATAGATATAGATGTATGTATGTATATAATGTTCAATATGGAAATTCAACAGCATTTAAAGATCCCTTCATTTGCATCTTGAGAAATTATAATATTCCAAACCACAATCATATGAGGGAAAAAAGTCCATAGCAGCATTTACAGGACCATCAGGAAGAATATCTGCCCAGATTGTTACATTTCTGAATCTTTACAGGTTCACAGATAAGAATAGGAAGGGTAGGCGATAGTAAAAATATCAAATTTGGGGCCATTTCAGCTGTTAGGAGAGTATGATAGGAGGAGATTGGATTTATGAACCTATCAAATTTTGTAATATCAAAGAGTAAGTACTCAAATATAATGGAATAGGATAGTCCCTTTGGTTTGAAAAGAGAAAAGTTAGATATGACAAGAGGGTTTTTTAATTTTTATTTTATTTTATTTGTGAACATACTGTACAGAGGGGTTACAATTGCATGGGCAGGATAATGCATACATTTCTTACCAAGCATTGCAGCCTCCCCCTTTGTTTACCCTTCACATCAAAGAGGGTTTTTTTAAGTTTTACCCTTACTAATTTTCTTTAAAAAATCAGGAAATGACTTGAAAGTGTAGAGATATGTTAAGCAGAGTGTGCAAGTAATCAGAAAATATTCTGAATCAACAAGAATTAAACAGGAATTAATGTGTGGTTCAAGTTGTTGATTGGTAGCTTTGAAAGGAGTAGTACATGAGTCCCTGAGTTTATATCCCTGTATTACCACACATATACATATGCTTCTGTGTAAGATATATTGAATGAAGAAAGTCAGGCTCAGAAAGTGAAAGTAGGAGTTTTATATCCCTGTATTACCACACATATACATATGCTTCTGTGTAAGATATATTGAATGAAGAAAGTCAGGCTCAGAAAGTGAAAGTAGGGGGTGGAAAGGTGGCTCAGTGGTAGAGTGCTTGCTTTGCAAGCATGAGACCCTGGATTCCATTGCTCAGCAGAAAGATCTGGAAATGGTGCCATGGCTCAAGTGGTAGAGTGGTAGACTTGAGCTGAAGAGCTGAGAGACAGTGCCCAGGCCCAAAGTTCAGGCCCCACAATTGGCAGGAAAAAAAGAAAGTAAAAGTAGGTATGTGTTCTCTCATATGTAATATTAGATAAAAATTATGCTCATGAAATATTATAAAGTTATGGAGCCCACATATATTCACTTACATATATACATGATCAATCTGAATAAATTATAGTACATATCAATCTAACCTTTCTGAAAAATTAACAGACTATATAAAAAATGAGCCCCAGAAGCATATCTTCTTGGGGCGTTTTAAGGGGATGTGGAAAGGTGTAAAGATAAAAGAAGAATATGGTTGGGCAAATACAACATAATATTCAATGTACATATGTGAAAATGGAACTATTAAAGTCAGGGAATAACTGTGGTAGATACAAATGAGAGGAGTTAATGTGACAAAGACCAAAAGAGTTGATGTGACAAAGACAAAGACAGTGACAAAGACCAAAAGACATTGTACAAATTGATTTGTTTTATACTTAATTAAAAAGTTTTATTTTTTCTTTTCAAAAACTAAAAGAAAAACATGTCTAAATAAAATACAGTGAAAGCAGGGGTTATACCATGGGGGAGGTACATACACAGCAACAAAGAAAGCATCTTATAAATATGATGGAAATAATCGTGAGAAAGAAAAAAAAACCCAGATGAATCCTTATCTTGGGGTTTATTTTGCATAACATCAACCTATGTTTCGTTGGGCCTGGCTTACTTCACTTAATATAATTTTTTCCAAGTCTTTCAATTTCCTATCAAATGGAGGTGGTGGTGGTGGTGGTGGGATTGGGGGGGGATGGGGAGTTGGAAAGGGGAAGGGATGGGAAGGGGAAACAAAGGAGTAGGCAACAATGCTTTATAAGCCCTGCTTTCACTGTATTTGATGTTGATATAATTTGTGGAGGGGAAGGGAAAAAACAAACTGTTTAAACAGGGTTAGAGGTAGACCCATTACAACTACGAGATGTACAAGACGTTATGCCAAAAAACGAACTTTACAACTTTGGCGGGGTGAGGAGGTGGGGAGGGGGTAGGGTGGTTGTGGTATGGGGGTGTGGGGGTGAGTGGGTGGGGAGGAGAAGGGATGGTATGGGGAAACTAAGGAGGAGGCAGCAATGTTTGATAGGAAATGTACTCACTATCTTACCCATGTAATTGTAACCCCTCTGTATGGTATTTTCAAAATAAAAAAAGTAATAAAAAGAGGTGATATCTCAATGTTGTTTTTTATTATTTTTTTATTTTGAAAATACCATAAAGAGGGGTTACAATTTCATGGGCAAGAAAAAAAAAAAAGAAGAGGCAAAAAAAAAAAAGAAAAAAGAAAAACATGCCTTCCATTTTCTTCACATGGTTATATAACATATATGATGACTGGGATTGTCATAGATAGAAATGTTCTCAATCATGGAGCATCTTCTATTCCTTATCTTTAGTTTACCTTTGGGACTTTTGATGATGTACTGAGTGACCATAAAAAGTTTCCTTCTCTCTATTAGATGTCCCCAAAGAACACATCAGTAGCAACTGCCATGGTCTTATTACTACTTCACTTCAGCTGGAATTGGGTAGGACTGTTAACATTACAAGATGAAAATGTTTGCGGATTCTTCCTGCATTGAAAGAAGAGATGGCCAAGAATAATTTGATCTGGCAATAACAAACCAGTGATGTATATTTTAAAAATCATGGCACCCTATAACCATATAAGTAAATCATCAGCGTATGTCCTCATCCTATATGTCCATGATGAATTCCTACTATATTTAATGGTGTGTGTTGAGTAAATTTTAATAAAAGGAAAAGTTGTAGAATGGCATTTAACCATAGGAAAAATATTTTCTGCTTAGTTCATTACATGTACCTGTCATTTTTTTTAACATCATCACCCAGATGTTTTTGGATTCACAAATTTTGTCAAAGTAGTTAACCGTTCCAAATACCCAAGAGACATTTTCCTTGGTGGGCTGTGGTTTCTCCTTTAATTGCTCAGGTTCTGATTCTGATTTGGTAATGGGGAGAACTATCCTCATGATGCCTCTTTGGCTTGGTTGCCTAGGCACATTTTTGACATGACTATGTCTGGAGACAGTTACAGTATATAGAATGCTGTATATTCTGTGGCCCAGGCTCTCCATGACACGCTTCTTCATCAAGCAGTATTATAAACAACGGAAAATAGAAAAGGTTCAGTGCCTTCACCTGCACAGGTAAGGACTTAAAGTTTTGGATGGTACAGTGAAGAATGTCATTTCCTAGACAGGTCTCTTACTGTATAACAGTTTGTAATTGAGGTCTCTTACACATGTGTGCTTGTGCTGTTAATTTAAAGCAGGTCAGTAACAAGTGCAAAATATATTCCATTTTTCCATAAATTCATTTAGTTTCAAATAACCTCAACATGCTCATAGCTAATGTTTTGAAAATTAAAAATTCACCTTTTCCTGATGTGTTTCTTAATACTAGTAAAGATAATCTGCTAAACAGAATTATCCATATTTTTATAAGTAAATTAAATTCATTCAACTTTATGCATGAAAATTTTACCATTCTCAAACTATAGATTTTTACAAACTTAGTTATATGAAACTGTAGTGAGGAAATTGGGAATTGTCTCATTTATGAGTATTTGTATGGAACTGGTTTCTCTTGAAACAAAGACTTCTATTTCTTTGCTGAGTGACCAGGATGTCCAAAGATTATTTTGATGATTTTTTTGTCCCATAGAATTTTTTATTTCTTCATTAGGTTTTTCTGCTCTTTTGGAATGCTGAATCTGAAATTTTAATCAGGAGCTTTACTCATTTCAGATTTTTTGTTTTAAGTCTGAGATGTACTTCATCATAAGATGATGTATCTTTTTTTAGGTGTACCCATTTTGTGAATAAAATACAATTTCATAATCCTCTTTGAGGCCAAGAGATTTTGATTGAGAAAAGGAAATTAGAAGAAGAGTATGACATTGTGAACATTTGGAATTTTCCAGAAGGTCTGACCTCAAGTGGAAGTAGACCATTTTTCTCCACATAAACTATATGTTCACAAGCGTTTGAATAATAAAATATGGTAGAGTGGGCCATAGGAACTACAAAGGTGGGTGGGATCTAATTGTAATTTCATATAAATAAGCAGATTTCACCCTTAAAATGTATTCCTGGCTGGGGCCAGAAAAGTCACTCCTATAATACTAGATGTTTAGAAGTCAGAGATTTTAGTATCATGGTTTTAAATCAGTCCTAGCAGAAAAGCCTGTGAGACTGTTATCTTTATTTAAATACCCAAAAAACTGGAAGTAGAGCAGTGGATCAAGTGATACAGTGCTAACCTTAAGCAGCAAAGCTTAGATACAAAGCCCAGGCACTGAATTCAACAATATTTCTGGCTCACACATATACTCTCACACACAGAAAAAAAAAACACAGACTTGATACTCTCTGTGCTTACTAACATTTAAGTATATCAAACTTCAGAAATTTTATTGATTGACTCTTGGATAGAAAAGAAACAGAATAAATTAATGGAGCTGAGCACTGGGGACTCATGACTATAATCCTATCCTTCCAGATCTAAGATTACATATCAGTTTAAAGCTAAAATGGGAAGAAAATTTTGTGAGACTCTTATCTTGATTAACTACCAAGAAGATCAAGTGGAGCTATGGCTCCAGTAGTAGAGTGGTAACCTTTAGCAAAACAGCCTCAAGGACAGTGGCCAGATACAGATTTTTATCTCTAGGTTAAGCACCCAAAAAATAAAAAGTTAAAAGTGTGTTGTTCAATATTTATTTAGAATGTTATCATAGAATGTAAATTGTATTTTTCTTAGCTGGTTTCTATGCTGAGAGAAAGTATCAGAGGAAACATTTAATTTTTTTAAAGAGTTATTTTGCTCCCTTCTGTGGAGAATCCATTCAATGGTTTGTTGTCTTGCTACTTTAATGATCTGTGGAGAGAGCAAACAGTGAAAGAGCTTGTGTGAGCAGATTTTCAATGCATGGCACTGGATAGATGAAAAGAAGATTGGAAGGGCCTGGGCTTCATATAACCCTATAAAGATGAGGCCTGTGCTTTATCTTATAGCATACTTTTAAAGCATCAAGAGGATTCTTTCTCCTTGTCCCTCAACATGTCACAGATGAGAAGGAGACTACATAGGATATTATGAATTCAAGGAAATTCCAGAAGGCTGTCAACCAGGACCTACTTTCCCATCATTATCCTCTTTCTTTTAAAGGTCAGACACTTCTCAGTAGTTCAGGCTAGATAGAGACTAAGTATATACTACATAACCCTTTTGATATATGATGTGGAATCTATAACTGCATTATTAGAGTTATGTTCATACAATTATATCCTTAATAATCCTATTCTTTAAATCAATAGACTTTTTAGTATTATGTAAAATTCTATACATTTACTGACAAATATCTTATTGTTCTCAGGCTCCTCACTCTGTCTGCAGTGAGATATGTCCTGGATTTAGGAAATACCCTCAGGAAGGAAAGATTACCTGTTGCTTTGATTGTACCCTTTGCTCAGAGAAAGAGATAGCTAATAGGTAAGTGCATGACTTAGGAACAAATTTATGATTACTCCCTTGTGTTACCCAATCCCTGAAACACAAATGTTGTATAATAATTGCATACTCAAAGACTTCCTTCTTTCACCTTGTAAATTAATTGTGACACTGGATGACACTGCTCCTTGAAATAAAAAATACAGGCTGTGAATTACTTGTAAGATTATTTTTTTCTACTCATTTTACACATGATTATTCCACTCCTTAGCAATGTAAGTTTAATGTCTATCATATGAAGTGCGAAGCCTTTTTAAGTACATGGTCTCTATCTTTTTCAAGTTCACTTTAGGGTGCAAAAAAAAACAGACATCTTGTACACCTTTATTTCCTAGTGACCAGAAATGTTCTTTCAACAGAGTGTGCACTCTGTGTTGGGTTTGGTCGAAGAAGCAGGCAACAGTGTTTTGCAGAGGATGATTGTACAGCTTTTGTTCTCCACCACTTTATTGATGAGTCAGATGGACAAATATAATGTCTGCAAGGAATAGCTAATGGGTTCTTATTTATATTGCATAGAGACATTCAAGGAATTCCAAACATTTCTGTCCAGAATTTTGGATTAGTGGTTTGAGTAGTACACAAAAGACTGAGAATTAGTATGGCAGAATTTAACATGCAGAAACGTTCTTTTTATTTGGTCTGTCAAGGGGCTTGAACTCTGAGCCTGGCTGCTGTCTCTAAGCTTCAGCTAATGGCAAACACTCTACAACTTGAGCTAAATCACCACTTCTGGTTTTCTGGTGGTTAACTGGAAATAACAATCTCATGGGCTAGGAAGATGGCTCAATGGTAGAGTGCTTGCCTTGCATGCATGAGGCCCTGGGTTCTATTCCTCAGCACCACATAAGCAAAAAGAAAAAAAGCCAGAAGTGGTGCTGTGGCTCAAGTGGTAGAGCACTAGCCTTAAGCTGAAGAGCTGAGGGACAGCGCCCAGGCCCAGAGTATAGGCCCCATGACCGCCCCCCCACACAAAAAAAATAAGGGTCTCATGGACTTTCCTGCCTGGGATGGCTTCGAACCATACTCTTCAGATATCATTAGCCACATGCTCCAGTATGTGCAAAAATTTTTTCATAGGCTTTTACAAATGGAAATAAATATTATGGGTGATAGTCACAGTATGTAAAAAAAAATATTCAAACTGAAAAAGGAAAATGTAGGCAAGAGTGTGGGAACATGAAGAAGAAATAGAAATAGTACTGAACATATCAAGGAATAATTGATAATATTTTCTTTTGTTGCTAGTAAGTGTTGACATGTTAGTATTATCCCTAGTAGGGATTCCCAATATTCTTTTAAGTAGTGAAAAGTGACTATTGGTTATTTGACTTCCTCACTAGATATGGAGCAATGTGTAAAGTGTCCTGATCACCAGTATGCCAATGCAGAGAGTAACCAGTGACTTAAAGAGATGAAAGTTTGCTGGCTAATGGAGAGCTCTTGGGAATGGCCTTGACCTGCATGGCCATTTGTTTATGTACACTAACAGGCAATTGTCCTTGGAGTCTTTGTGAACATCAGAACACCTCCACTGTCAAAGCTAGTAATCTCTCATTATCTTGCCCATGTAATTGCAACCCCTCTGTACAGCATTTTCACAATTAAAAAAAAAGCTAATAGCCAGGCTCTCAGGTACATCCTGCTCATCTCCCTCATCTTCTGTTCTCACTTTCCTTTGCTCTTTAATGGCTGTTCCAACACAATCACCTGCATTCCACAGCAAACCAAGTTTGGAGTTGCATTCACAGTATCTATTTCTGCTGTCTTGGCCAAAACTGTAAATGTGGATCTGGCCTTCAAGGTCACTTCTCTAGGGAAAAACATGAGGTGGCTGCTGCTATCAGGGGCTCCTAACGTCACCATTCCTATCTGTACTCTGATCTAGGTACCTCTCTGTGTACTCTGACTGGAGACTTCACCTTCCTACTCTTACACAGATATACACTCTAAATGTGGCCATGTGCTCATCCTGTGTAACAAGGGTTCCCTCACCACTTTTTACTGTGTCTTGGGATACTTGGGCTCCCCTGGCCCTGGCCAGCTTCATTATTTTTTTTCTGGCCTGGCACCTTCAATGAAGCCAAGTTCCTAACCTTCAGCATGCTGGTGTTCTGTAGTATCCGGTTCACATTCCTGCCTGTCTACCTCAGTGACAAAAGGAAAGTCAGAGTGGCTACAGAGGTTTTCTCCATCTTGGATTCCAGTAAGAGTTGCTGGGTGGCATCTTTGCCCCCAACTGCTACATCATTTTGTTAAGGCCAGATAGAAATTTTCTGCATGGCTTCTGGGACAAAACACATATTATGAAAAATAAGTCCTCTTATGATTGAACTTACATGGATGACCAAATGTGCAGATGGTCTACATTCTTTTTTCCATCAGATATTAGTTTATATTGTTGTGATGAATTCCATGAATAAGTGATTCGCACTCATTTGTCTAGTAATGGTTGAGACACAAGTTGTAACCAAAGCCAGGTAAATTTGAATATCATTCTATTTTTTTTATTTCTATTTACTGAGTACTTACCTAATCATCTCCACTAGTGTATTTTCATTGATTCTAGTTTACAAATTATGCTTTCTTAAGCATTTGCCTAAATTTGTTTTTTTGCTGCTAGTCTGTCTGGGAATTGATCTTAAAGCCTGGTACAGTCCATTTATTTATTTATTTATTTATTTATTTATTTATTTATTTATTTATTTATTTATTTATTTATTTATTGCATAAGGATAATGTTTCACCAATTGAACTCTAATTTTTGCTCTGTGATAGTTAACTGGAATTAATATTCTTTTTGATTTCATGTCCAATTTAGCTTTTAACCTTGACCACCAGATCAAAACTTTCTATGTAGCTTAGTTTATACATATTTTCCTAATTTTTGAAATATAGTTTCTGCCTGCCTTTATATCACTATTCTTAGTCACAATTCATTCATATTATGCACTTTTAAAAGTGCATGGTTTCATATACTCAGTTGAATGTATTTTGGTTCATTGTTATATATTTCCATTCACACATCTGCCTTTTTCCATATTCCTCAATCTATTTTGTCAGATCCATCTTCCCCATGTCCAATTTCATTCCCACTGTCTTTCCTTTCATTCCTTTTCTTCTTCCTCTTCTGTCTCTGCTTTCTCTGTGTTGTTTCAGAATTTCAAAAATGGATTTTATAAGCTACAAAAATACACTTCAATTGTATACCATAATGTATTGGCTTTATGAAGTAATAGCTAAAAAGTAAAGATTCATAGTAGGTTGTTTACCCATGGCTGGATGTATTTTTCAAGTAATTCTTTTTTTTATAGCCTTAAAAATATTATATATACAAAATTATATGCTTTTATTTTCGGTCTGTTGGGCTTGAAGTCTGGGCCTGAATCCTATCCCTGCACTCTTCAGCTCAAGGCAAGCACTCTACCACTTAAGCCAGAGCACCACTTCTGGTTTTCAAGTGGTTTATTGGAGATAAGAGTCACAGACTTTCCTGCCTGGGCTGGCTTTGAGAGTGATCTTCAGATCTCAGTCTCCTGGGTAGCTAGGATTACATGGGTGAGCAACTGTCACCTGACTTAAAATTATAAACATTTTATCTGTCTATAAATATTTTTCTTTTTATGTTTCCAATTGATGTGATAACAATTAATTTTTACATTTCTATTAATTTAATTTTATAAGAAATGCATTATTCGAAACAGATTGAACTATTGGGTTTTATACTATGTTTAAAGAAAGACATGACTATTTCTGACAAATGGTCACATAATGGCATGCCTTTCTGCCCTGTCCTTTGGTTTATTGCACCTTTCTGTCTTCTGGCATTTGTATTGCTTTATGTGAAAATCTATTTTTTAGTATATCTGAGTACTATCAATGTTTTCCTTCAACATGCAATTAATGAGTCCAATGATATTTAATTTCTACTAAGAGAATGATTATATACTAACAATGGACTTTAGTTTTGAATTGGAAGTATTGGCAAAATTCCACATTACTCTTTATTATCCTTTCATAAGGCATACTACTTTGCAAATATTTCTAAATTATTAGTATTTTATCAAGAGATGGTCAAAATACATTAGTTTCTAGAAAGTTCACGTTATCTTTCTTCTTTATTTTAATAATTTCTTCAATACAATTGGATTATTATTGGTGAATTAAACACTGATTGCACATTAACACTCGTCGCGACACATGAGGTCCCCAACTATCCATTATGCAGAACTAAGTGCATTTAGGCCATCAGGAAGGAAAACAAAGTTATAAATCTGAGAAAAAAAAGAGAAGAGATGATTATTTACACAAACTGACAAGGTTATGCAAATAGTATGGCCAATTGTAGAGATGAAGTTCTGGTGGTAGAGCACTTGCCTTGAATGCATGAGGCCCTGGGTTCAATTCCTCAGCACCACATAAGAGAAAAAGCCGGAAGAGGCGCTTTGGCTCAAGTGGTAGTGCACTATCCTTGAGCTGAAGAGCTGAGGGACAGCACCCAGGCCCAGAGTTCAGGCCTCACGACCGCCCCCCCCCCCAAAATGACATTCAATGGATAAATACCCACTTCAATAAGGAGTCATGAGCTAAGCAGGTCACACATAACTGATAGTAAATATCCCAGAGTAATACATATTAAATATACACATATAATACTTTATGTACATATAATGGGTATTCAATGATGGGTCAAAGTGTGGGTGGTCTCAGTTCCCTCACAGCTCCATAAAGATGTCCCCACGCTTTGATTAGTTTATTTTGATTTGAAGCAAAAAAAAAAAAAAAAAACCAGTGAAACTCTGTTACCATCATAGGAAGGTGATGTCACATACTTTATAGTTCTTCATGGAAGGATACCGAAGGTCATATATTTTCATTCTTTATTTTTGGCATGCCTGGGTGGACACAGAGTTAATACTCCTTATAGAAAAACAAATTGAAGTGAGCCTGAAGTTTTAAGACATGTCTGATCAACCACAAACCACATTTACATACTGAAAATTATCATCCAAAAATATGATGTAGAAGCAGAATTACTTTTGTTACATGTAATGTCTTATAACATTTGACTTTGAAAATTACTTATGAATTTCTCTAAGATTGGATATATTTATGTTTGAGTGTGATCATGGCATTATTTTGCTTTTGTTTTTGTGTCAACATTGGGGCTTAAATTCAGGGTCTGTAGTGGTACCCTTTAGTTTTTTTTTCTTTATATAGATTAAGTGAATACATAAATTTCAAACGTTTTACATCACTGTGGGATACTGATACTTATTCTCACAAACATGTTTGTAGGGTTCATACACCTTATATTCCATTATTGTGTCCATGACCTTTTATGTACAAAGCAAGCACTCTAACATTTAAGCTATAGGACAACTAAGAGTGTATCTGGTGATTGAATAGAGAAGAGAGTCTCACAGACCTTCCTTCCCAGCCTGGATTTCAATTGTGATCCTCAGACCCTAGACTAGCTGAGTAACTAGGACGCTCATCACAAAACACTTTGGAAAAAAGTTCTCTTGTTTTCATGGATGTCGTTTGGTATTTGATATTGAATTTCCCCACCCACTCCATTTTCTCTAAAATTGGATCCATATCTTGATCATGGGTATATTTGATGGTAGTTGGGTTGTACCAATTCTGGGTCTTGAACTTGACTTCCTGGGAGTTGTCCTTGAGCATTAATGCACAATACCAGCATGCCACTACTTAAACCACAGCTCCACTTCAGCATTTTTTGGTGATTCACTAGAAATGAGAATCTCAGACACTTTCTTGCCCAGGCTAGCTTTGAACTATGATGCTCAGATCTCAGACTAGTAGAGTAGCTAGGATTCTCAACAACAAAAATAGTTTCATTCATTGGTGCTAAGAAATGACACAATTCTATTCATGCTTTTCCTTTATTTTTGTTTTATTAAGGGAGTGATACAGTAAATGAAAGATCTTGAGGGATTGCCGCAGCACTCATAGGTTTGCTTACAAACATTTAGGAACAGGATCATGTTCCAGTTCTTACCAGGCAGAGACCACTCCAGCTTCCTAATATTGTGTACACAGGACACATAGATGCCTACTGGGATGAGAAGTCCAGGGGTTTGATAGCTAGGAAGTTCAGGAAAAGACACCCAGTCTCTTCCACCCGCACAGAAGAATGCAGGGTGTGCTCCATGGAAAATGAACTTGTGTCTTGGGTTTCCTCTGTGATGCCGACAAGAGATTCTAGAAGATGCATGTGACTACATAAGCAGAGCAGAAGGCTAGGAAGACCCTCGGGGGTGAGCTGCTAGTAGCCATGGGGCTCCAGGCTATATAATTGGCATTTTGGCCAGTGATGACAGAAATTGGTACAGATCTGGACCTTCTGGTTTGGCCCCCTCTCTCTCAAGACCTGTGCCAACTGAGCCTGAACCTGGGCAAATCTGTAGGGGTCAAGGTTCCCTAGGCCCCACTGTGGAGGGCAGTAGCTCTCCAGTGGGGTAAGGTGGGGCCCTCGCTTAAATGGCCTCGCCTGGCTGTGTGGTACAGTAGGTTGTTCAGGGTGGCTGTGGAGATGCAATTTCCATAGAAGCTGAGGAAATGCAGCTGGGAGCATTGGCTTAGGGAGGGCAGGATTTTCAAGAGCTGGGGTTCAGTGATGTCACAGTGCTCCAAGGCCAGGATCTCCATGGTGCCGGTCACTTGCTCCAGCAGGGCTCACAGGGACTCAGGATTGAAACAACCCATGCACAAACTCCTCATATACAGGTGCTTGAGCTGCCTGGCACAGGGACACTGGCACAAGGACTTCACATTGGCTTCCTTCAGTGAACATGAACTCAAAGTAAAGGTGTTCAAAGTCGTCGGGTTCCTGAGGATGGAGGGTAGCCATCCATACAGGACAAAGATATCCTGCACAGGAAACTCCTGGAGATGCTGAGGCTGCCCCAGTTGCGCCATGTATTTGCAGAAATATGAGAGATTACTGAAGCTGGAAGTGTAGAAGTTGCCACTTATCTTGGAGAAGAATAGGCAAAGGTTCTTTGTCTGACCCCGGGAAGGAGAAAATTTTCTCATGGTTTCTGGACACCAGAAATTGTTCAACACAAGTTCAGTGATGGAGTCAAGGCTCACCTCATGCAGAGCCTTCCGGATTTTGTAGAGGAGCCAGACAGAATCTGAAGCTTGGTTGAGCACAGTTGGACTCCTTTCCACTTCCTGGCCCACTAGCAGAGATAGGTTTGGAATTCATCCTGGGTGCCATCTTCGATAGTCAGGTTAATGGAAAGGATCAAAGGCTGTTCTTCAGTCCCAGCTGAAAGGTGACTCTCTGTTCACCTTTCAGTCAGGACTTCCAGAAAAGATAGTCATGCCATGGAATGATAATTCTAAATCCTGATCTCAAGTTGCAATTGCCACAAATTGCCACAAACAGCACTTGCTGTTTCCACCCAATGGGGTGCTCCTTGACAATTAGGAGATTGAACCCATTGAGGACACTAGGAGATCAAGCCCTTTGAAGGCCTCCAGGTTTGGTGATTCTGCCAGATCCCTCAAGGGAAAAAGAGGAAGGGCCAGGCCTACACCGTGGCCTTCAGCACCTCTGAGTGGCCCTGGGCACAGCCCTCCATAAAGAGTAGGGAATAATAGCACTGGTAGATTCTCCAGGGCTGAAATGACAAAGGAGTGGTTGCTCAGTAGGCTTTGCAAGGTTAGATGCTAGAGCATGGATGGGGTCCTGATGCTCATCCTGGTGTACCAGACATGGACCTTGTGTGCAGGACTCTCTGAATCTCATCAGAGCCAGGCACTGACTGCAAGCTTCAAGATTCTGGTAATAATTTCTGGTCCCTTGGCATGAATTTAACCTGACCCCACTCTCCAACACATACCTTTCAATCAGACAGCAAACAACTCAATGGATTCCGCACCTTTTTACCTTAATTCTGCAAGTCATTCCCACAGATGGCCCATTCCCTGAGCCTGCAAAGCATCCAAGAATAGCAGCCAGCCCAAATTTTGAACATCCACATAGATATCTGGAAATGATCTATCTTTCCTTCCCTCCCTGCTTCCTTTCTTCCTTCCTTCATTCCTTTCTTCCTTATTTTTTCTTCCTCCCTCCCTTCCTCCATACCTTTCTTTTTCATTTTGTGCTGTTCCTGGACTTGAACTCAAGGCCTGGGCTCCATAAATGAGCTGCTTTTTGTCAAAGCCATTGTTCTATTTAGTCACAACCCTAGCTAAAGAATCCTAGAAAGTCTCATGGACATATTTGTCCCCTTTGTATTTTCATTGTGACCCTGAGCTATTCATGAATAGCTAAGATTCTAGGAGTTGTAGAAATTATTTTCTATTCCAAATCTTGTACCTTTTTATTCAAATGTACTTTCTTGTATAGCCACAAAAGTTGGTCCTGGTCATCCAATTCACTGTGGCTGTGTTTTAATTATTGCATTTGATAATTGATACTAAAACTGATCATTTATCTACTGATAAATGTATGCATATCTGTAAGTTTTCTATTTGTGTGGTCCTTGCAAATAAACTTCTTAAGCTTTTTGTCTACTCATTTAATTTGGTGCTTTATAGGTTTTCTCTGCCCCCTTAGGAAATAAAGTATATTTTTGTGCATTTTTGTGATTTCCCATTTACTGAAATATATTTAAACTCATCTAAATAGTCTTCCGATTACATTTTACTGTTCATTAGCAGTGCACATATCTTAGCATGTTCCCAACTCAAGGAATCCATAATATAAACAATTGAAATCACTCACTTTATAGTACCATTATCTATAAACTCTTAACTACATTGGTGATATATGCATAATATCAAAAATATTTTCTGTGAGACCAAATTTGAACATAGAAAGTTGAATTTTTGTTCCAAATTTGTGTAATTATTCTTAACACTGCATATTTGTGTAATCAGAGTTCTTAACATGTTTTGTCCTATTCTCTAGATAATTCCCTTTAACCATTCTTATAATGTGACATCTGGAAATATAGTCTAATCATTTTATGTTTTTCTCTAAACTGTTTAATTCCACTCTTTTTATGTGAAAGAACTTTTTATAGTTGTTTTTCAATCTGCATGAGTGATTTTATTGCCTCTTTCTTTACTGCCCCATTCAGCAACTATAGTCATGACTTCATTAAGTGATTTTTATACAGACATAATTTCTCTGTGGTCTTTTTGATGATCTCTAATTATTTGTTGATATGTAAATACTTACATTCTTTCCCCTTGGTTTTAAGGATTATTTGTGTGCTATGGTTCATATAATCCCTTTCATTACACTTCCGACAGTTGAGAAAAAGGTTTGTCTAATCAGTGTTGTGTCTGAAATTATCTTTACATTGCATTTTCATATTTTATTCCATCATTTTCATTTTAGAATAGAGTTTTGGATAACAAAATGGCAAAAGTTTAGATATCAGATTCACTATTTTCAAGTGTAGTAATCTTTTGTTTTAGAAATTTCTGAGTTGGTTAGGCATTTGGGAAATCTGTTTGGTTTATAGCAGAACATAGGCAAAACTCTACAGTTTCAATCTGGTCTCTTTATTGTCTTTTCCACAGTGTCAGAATTCAAGGAATTTTCTCTGTATATCAGTGTGAGTACATGGTACAGCTTTTTATTTAAAAATAGGTTTGTTTAAGTCTCTGTGTTGCAACCTTTAAGAATATACAATTGAAAGAGTATATATTAGAAAGTCAAGCAAATGAAGTGATCTTGGTCAATAAACTGTTTTTTCTAGTACAAATGTGATGCAACTCTTTCTTACATTCCAAGGTATTAGTACCTCTAAAAGCAATGTTCTTAGAAAAGTCTTTCTGAAAATTGACCATAACTAAAATGTGGGAGATAAGGAAGTGCGATGTATTTTCAAGATGGTATCTATCAGTGCAGTATAACAAATTTCTTCCCAAAGTTCTTTGCATTTTACAAAGCCTTTTCACCTCATGCATCTGAGAAGACAGTGTTACAGTTATACTTTTAGAGGGGCAGATTATCAAATTGGAGAAAGAAGAGAAAATCCACTCTATCTTTTTCCTTCAACTAAAGGAGAAGGACTGAGGCAGAAGAGGTGAAACTAGATTTTTCAGGTGTTACACCAAACAGCTTGATTAAGAAACACCAGTAGAGTGTGCCATGGTCCTCAAATAGAAGTAAGCATACCGTATTTACTTCTAGATTGTAAGTATGATGGGTAAAGATCTTTTTCTTGGCTACTTGTTTCAAAGAGTTTTGTATCTTTTCAAGAAGAAAATCATCCATATGTGTCACTTTTATTAATCAAAAGAAGACCAGAAAAAATAACTAGCAACCTAATGTGAAACAAGGCTTATTACATGAATCAAAAGGAAAGACTAAGGGAAAGATTAGCCCCTTCCTGCTGATTGTGGGAGTGGGTTTCACTTTTACTAGTTTGTGTGTGTGTGTGTGTGTGTGTGTGTGTGTGTGTGTGTGTGTGTGTGTGTATTTGTGAAGGTTACAGGCCTTGAATTTAGGACCTGGGCACTGTCCTTAAGCTTTTGTGCTCAAGTCTAGTGTTTTAACACCTGAGCCACAACAGCACTTCTGGCTCTTTTTTTGTGTGTGTGGGTTAACTGGAGGGCAGAATCTCATGGAATTTCTTGCCCAAGCTAACTTTGAGCTATGATCCTCAGATCTCGACCTAATAAGTAGTAGGCATGATATACTGGTGCCCAGAGGTGTTCTTCCATTTTAAGGCATTAATGATTTATGCCAGGAAAGATGTCTTATCCTGTGTCACTTTTTACTTTCAGTCCTCATGAATTATCTGCTGTGGCATTAATTCACCTTTTCATTGCTTCTTGGTATTTTTATTTTGTCAATAAAACTTCTGTTGTGTTTTTCTTCAAAATTGGGTAACACAACTTAAATGTAGACATCACTGATCTCTTTGCTTGAAGAATAAGTGGCTAATCCATAATGGTACCATTCACTTTCACCAACCATCCTCTATGAAACATATTTATGTGTTGTAGTCTTCATTTGAACAGAAGATTTTGTACAGAGGTACAAGTTCTCTTAACAACTGTGTGCCTGGCTTAAAATTCCTGGTTCTGAAGTATGTGATACTGATCTGATAGGAAATACTTTGAATTGAATTGAAATACTTTGAATCTAAAATAATGGATGAGAAGCAACCAATGTGACAACACACCTTGGCTTACAGAGTTGTAGTTATTCAGTGGTACTAACAGAGTTTTTCTTTGACATCAACTAATAACAAGCAAGTAGATTAAGGATCTATAAGCAATAATATCAGAAGTTGTGCAGCTCAAAGCCAGGGCAAGCCTCCAGCACCACTATCCTTTGGTATATATTTTGTTGTTTTTAGTGTCTAATAAATATACTACCAAACCTTCTTGGTATTTTCAAATTTGTTTTCTCTCTGCATTCAGCAGTTCAAGACACATTAGATTTATCTATGATTATTTAAAGAGATTTAAGCTGAAGAAACACACTGCTTCTCTGTGGTGAGTCTTTAACTCAGGACAGATACACTGTCCTGTGCTCTTTTTTGGTCAAGCCTAGCACTCTACCACCTTCAGAAACAGCTCCACTTCTGATTCTCTATTGGTCTATTGTAGTTAAGTGTCTCATGGATATCCTGCCAGGGCTGGCTTTGTACCATGATTCTTAGATCTCAGCTTCCTGAACAGCTAGGATTACATGTGAGCCACTAGTGCACATGAAAAATTATAGTTCTATTATCAGCCTGAATTGTATATATATAACATTTGATCTTAATTCTCTGCCTCTAAAAAAATGACTAGTTTTTAGTTCCTTTACATTTGTGTGTATGTGAGTGTGCACATTTGTGTTCCTATTCGTGTGTGTGTGTGTGTGTGTGTGTGTGTGTGTCCATGAAAGGATGGATTTCTGTATCTTTCCTGGAGGAACTGAATAGTCAAACTAGGTGACACCATTGTACTATGATAGTAACAGTATATACTCTTTTTGTGCCTAACCTGAAGTTAAATAGAGCAAATGCCTGAAGACATCATTCTGTGGAGCTCTTAGGAACTCATGCCACCCAAACCTCTGCCCCACTAGTGAATACTAACTATACATGCATAAATTATTATGTGTATATTTAATATGTACTTCCCGGGGATACTTGCTACCAATTTGAATGCTCTGTTCATCTCATTACCCCTCATTTAAGTGGGTAGCAAGAATTTGAATATCTTCTTTCATTGCCTTGCTATCACCAATGTCAACACCAATGTCTTCTCTACAATTGACTATAATATTTGCACAATATTGACAGAATGTCTTAATCATCATCGCTAGTCTCTTTTTTCTAACTCAGATTTGATAATCTGCTCTTTTCCTGATTGACAAAATGTACTCTGAATTTTGCATAGTGGAATTCATGTGGGGAACTCATTTTTGGATGAGAGTTAATTGTTTGCTACTGAATGAGTAATTAATGTTTTACATAGCAACATTAATCCAATCTATTGATGCAATTATTAAAATCCAGAGAAGACAAACCTGAACTTCAATAGAAACTGAAGTATTTTAACCATCTTTTTATACAATTACTAATGATATAGAAATATTTGCTAGGTAATATTCCATTTCAAAGGAAAAGAAATATAAAGATTTTTGCCAATATAGTTATATTTCCAATTCAATACATAGTTATATTTTCAATTCAATTGCCAATTCTAATTCAAAACAGCCAGTTGCTGCTGGCAAAACTGGCTACTCAGGAGGCTAAGATCTGAGGATTGCGGTTCAAAGACAGCACACACAGGAAAATTCCGGAAAATCTAATCTCCAATAAACCACCAAAAAACCAAAGTGGCACTGTGGCTCAAGTAGTAGAATGCTAGCCATGATCTGAAAAGTTCATGGAGAGTACCCAGGCCCAGAGTTCCAGTCCCACAACCGACAAAATAGTAAAGCAATAGAAGTCCATTGTTAGCCCACAATCACTCACTTATTATAAATAATACTGTCAGAGGAAATGCACTATGAGCAATAGATGATGGTAGGAAGACCTGCCATTAGGTGACCATGTGTTTTAAATAGTCAAATCTTGAACAGAATCCGAAAATTTAGTCCATTAAATAATGAACAATGCATTTCTTATATAATTATAATATTGGACATTGAATATTTACTTAATATCAAGAGATGTAGAATCTATTGGTATCATACAAAGTATACATCTATAATTTTGTATGTATAATATTTTAAAGGTATTAAACAAGAATATGTTTAAAATAAATACAACCATGGATAAGCAAACAATTGTAAATCTATATTTTCGTGAAACAGAACTCCACACATCCAATGCATCATGATACACATTTAAAGTGTATTTTAATGATATAAATCAATTCTTGAAATTCTAAAGCAATTTAGAGAAAGTAGAGGAAAAAGAGTTGATGTTAGGTGAAATGAACCCAAGCTAAGGACTCAAATTGTTTTTCTTTCTTGCTATTGTTTCTAACATATTTATAAGATGTTTTTTGTTGCTTTGCATGTCCCTCCCCTTTTTGTTGGTTTGCATTTCCCTCCCCCACGGTATAACCCCTGTTTTCACTGTATTTGATGTTGGTATAATTTGGGGAGGGGAAGGGAAAAAACAAATTGTTTAAATAGGGATACAGGTGGACCCACTGCAACAATGAGATGTACAAGACGTTATGTCAGAAAACGAACTTTGCAACTTTGGCGGGAGTTGGGGTCAGGGAGGAGCTGGGAGGGCAGGGATGGTAAGGGGAAATTAAGGAGGAGGCAACAATGCTTGATAAGAAATGTACTCATTACCTTGCTCATGTAATTGTAACCCCTCTGTACAGTATTTTCAAAATAAAAAAAAAGCTTATTAATTAAAAAAAGAGAATGAAGGAGGAAAGGAAACAGAGAGGATGGGGAGAGACTGATCCAACAAAACAAACTTACAGATGTGGCAAAAAGCAGATATATGAATAGAACTCTACAACTATTATAGAAAACACACTAATAAGTGTATGAAATATGGAACGTTGTTAAGTAGAAAATATTAATGAAATATATTTGAGTATTAAGAAGCATAGTGATGTATAAGAATGACAAAATAAATGAATATACAAAAGTATCCATAATCCATAATTTTTCTGAACGCAAAGCACTGCCATAATAATTCTCAGAGTTGTGTGTATTATTCAAACCATTCATCCAAAATTATGCAGCTGAAATTAAAATTCCCGTATGCTTCTGTTCAATATTAATTAGTTATTTAGCCCATGCTTTCACTTGTTGAATTTGTCACTCCTTGTCACCTGTAATGCATTGGGACAGAGAATCAAATCACACTCTGAGGCTCCAAAGTCATACTATACAGAACACTTTTGACTGCTCCTTATGCTAAAACCAACACAAAGCACTTGCTCTGTTCAAGAACATTTCTAAGCACTAGGAAATTGACATGTGAAAGATGTCTGTTTTCTTTATAGTCTAATGATAATTTTGAAGAAGATGGAGACCTTGTCCATAAAAAGGACTTGAATTTAATACAATCAAAGGTACTTACATTACTGAGTAGTTGAATAAATATACAGAAAACAGAGTAGAAAAAATAACCCTACAAGTAATTCAAACTCTGTGATTCTTTTTCATGGAGCAGTATCATCTATAGTTACAATTAAATTAATAAGTGAGGAAAGAAATACTGATGCTACAATTCTAATACATAACTTTTGCATTGAAAGGAGCAGGGATTTTTGGGGAGAGAGAATGTATTTCTACCTAAATCATGCAATTACCTGTCAGACTAGCCATCTTATACTCTCAGCAAGGGGTACAATCAAATCAACAGGCAGCCTTTCCCTCCTGATGTGATTCCCCAAATACAGGATCAAAACTTGCACTGCAGACAAAATGAGGAAGCTTAGAAATATCTGGTATGTGCCAGTTAATATTCAGCGTTTTACCCAAAAATTCCAATGTTTCAAAGAATAGCATTATTAAGCATAGTATTTATTTTTTTTAATGTTTTTAATTTTTTTTGTTTATGTGGCACTGAGGAGTGAACCCAGGGCCTCATGCATGCCAGGCAAGCACTCTACCACTGAGTCACATTCCCATAAGCATAGTATTTCTATAAGCATAAATCTAGATTGTTACATCAATGCTGTTATAGATTCCACATCATATAACAACCTTGATCTCTAACCAGACCAAAGAACTATTGACAAGTGAGAGACTTTTAAATGGTAGAGATTAGTGCTGAGAAAACAAATCCTAGTCTCCAGCCCTATGCACTTTTCCTGAATTCATGTCATTATTCACAGTATCCTACTCATCAGAGACATGATGAGGACCAAGGAAGAATTCTATTTGAAGCTTTAAAAGTAGAGTGTAAGGTAAATCACATGTCTCTGTTTTTAGACAATTACATGAAGCCCCAGTCTAATCTCATTTTCTTCGTATTTATGCAGTGGCCATGCTGTGAGAATATTCTCATACAGTGTTCTTCACTGATTCTTCTCACCAAATATGCCCAAATACCAGTAAATGGAACATATACAGAAGCCAGCAAAATAAATATTTAATACACATAAAGTGATCCTCTGATGCTGGGAAACCTGCTAGGGAAAAAGCAGTTTATATTTTATGATAACATTTTAAACAAACATTCAGAAACAAACTAACTTTGTATTGGAGGGTGTTGGTTAGTGATCCTCGGGCTTAAAATCACTGTCCGGACACTCTCCTTGAGCTTTTTTTGCTCAAGGTTAGCACTCTACCACTTGAGCTCCAATCCTACTTGAGCTTTGGGGTAGTTAATAGAGATAAGAGTTTCACAGAACTTTCTGTCCATTTGGGCTTTAAACTAACACGAGCCACCAGTGTCTACCCCTGTTAATTTCTTTACTTCATCTTCTATCTAGTAGTCAATTAATACATTTTCTTAAGTTAAAAATACTTAAATGTGCAATACTAGGTTGTTTCTAAGTACATAGGGCATAAAGGTTGTGTGTGTGTATGTTTGTGTGTGTGTGTGTGTGTGTGTGTGTGTGTGTGTGTGTGTGTGCCAAAACTAAGGCTTGAACTGGGCTTTGTAATTGAGTTTTACTTGATCCACAGCTCCATTTCCATGATTCTGGTGATTAATTGGCAAATAGAATCTCACAGGCTTCCCTGCTAGGAATGATTTTAAGTCATATCACTATCTCAGTGATCTAAATTGCTTGTATTACAGGAGTAATTTACTAGAAACAAACAAGTATAACTTCTAAGGGTGAATTTTGCATCATTAGAGTCAGATCCAACACATTTTCTAGTTCCAATGGCCCACTCTATCATATCTTCAGATAAAGACAGTTAATGCCACGGAGTGTATACAGAGAAAACTTTCCTACTTTTACCTGAAGTTGAAGACCTGGAAAATTCCAAAGGTTCACAATGTCACTCTCTGCCTCTAACTTACTTCTCTCATGCAAAATCACTTGATATCCAGCAGGATTGTCAAATTGTATGTTCATCAGAAAGGGTACCGCTAAAAGAATTACACCATCTTATGTTGAAGTACATCCCAGAGTTAAAACAGAAAATCTGATTGTGTTTAATTTCAGATTCATAATTTGAAAATAGCACAGATCGGTGATGAATTGTTATGTAAGAAATTCTAGGAGTCCTTATCTTGGGGTTCATTTTACCTAACATCAACATGTCTGACTGTTTCAACTATTCTCAGACATATATTAGTTATTGTAAATAAGGGAAACCATGGGACTTATGTTTCTTTGGGCCTGGCTTAATTCACTTAAAATATTTTTTTCCAAGTCTTTCCATTTCCTAACAAATAAGGCAATGTCATCTTTCTGATGGAGGCATAGAAATCCATTGTGTGTGTGTGTGTGTGTGTGTGTGTGTGTGTGTGTATAATATTTTCTTGATCCATTCGTCTACTGAGGGGCATCTCAGTCAGTTTTTCTTTCTTGCTATTATTTATAATGTGTTTATAATATGATTTCTTTGTTGCTTTTTATGTCCCTCCCTCACGGTACACAAACCCCTGTTTTTACTGGATTTGATGTAGGTATAATTTGTGGATGGGAAGTGAAAAAACAAATTGTTTAGATAGGGATAGAGGTGGACCCATTGCAACAATGAGATGTACAAGATGTTCTGTGGAAAAAAAGTCTTTACAACTTTAGCGGGGAGGTGGGGGGAAATGGGGCACAGGGATGGTAAGGGGAAACTAAGCAGGAGTCAACAATACTTGATAAGAAATATATTCATTTCCTTGCTCATGTAGTTGTAACCCCTCTGTATGGTATTTTAACAATCAAAAAGACATATTAATAAAAAAAGAAGAAATTCTAGGGAGAATAATCAAAATAAACTTTTGAATTCCTGGTCACTCAGCAAAGAAGTAAAAAAGGTTCTCTTCAAGAAAAGCCAATTCCATGTAAAGAATCATGAATGAGACTATTCACAGCTGTATTTTTCTACAATAACTAATGTATACAGTGTGAGATTTGTAAAAATTTTAATACATAGAACAAATCTAGATCACTTTTGAAAAGTATAGATAATTAGTTTTAGCAGGTTGTGCTTGGTTTATACTTATGAAACTCATAGGAAAGGGGTGAATTTTTACTTTTCAAAACATAACCTATGGGCATGTTGAGCTTATTTGTAACTAAAAGGAATTATGGAAAGGTCGAATACATTTTGTCCTTGTAACTGTTCTGTTTTTACTTAAGCACGTGAACCCATATCTAGAGTACCTCACAGAAATTTAAATAATTATAATTTGTTAGGTTTTGGAAAAATACCTTAAGTTTTTAATTTTACACACTAAGAAACCTCTCTAGGAAGTGACTTTTCTGTAAGTGTGTACCATCCAAAAAAGAAGGCCTTATATTTGCAGGGAAAGGAACTCTCCCTTTTCTGTTTCCCATTGTTTGTATTGTTTGATAAATAATCATCTCATGGAGAGCCTACACCACAGCATGAACAGCATTGTATATATTGTAACTGTGTCCACACATAGTCAGGTCAAAAATATGCCTAGGTAACCAGTCAAAGGAGTTATCAGGAGGACATTTCTCAAACATTAGTCAGACTTAGAATCTGAACAATCAAAAAAGAGAAACCATAGCCCAGGAAGGAAAAACAATTTCTGGGTATTTGGAAGGAATAACTGTCTTAAGAAAATCTCTGAATCCAGAAATATCTGGGTGATGGTGCAAAAAATGAGGTACATGAAATCAATCTAGCATGAAATACTTCCTTCTCATCATTAAATCCCAATGTGAGTTCACAATGCAAACTTTGCCTTTTATTAAAAATTGCTCAAAACACACTGTTTAGTCCAACAGGGATTCATTATTCCCATATATAATGAGGATATTTGCTGAAGATGTATTAATCTGGATATAACGTTCCATAATTTTGAATATTTATGAAATGGCATTGTTTAGGAGTTCTTTCTATTGCAAAGGCTACACAAATTCATTTCTTAGTCATCTCTTCTTTCAATTCATGAAGAATCCTCAAACCATTCTCATCTTGTATTATTAACAGTCCCAATCAGCTGAAGTGAAGCAATAACGATACAAGAGCAGTGGCTATTGGTGTGTCCTCTCAAGCAATCCGATAGAGAACAGGAAACTTATTGTTGTTCAGGGTGTAATCAAAAGCTCCAAAATAAGCTAAAGGGAATGTACATTGGATGCTACATAAATGAGAAAATTTCTATCCACCATAATCGCTGTAATAATGTATATTATATAACTACTTGAAGTAGGTGGAACATTGATTTTTCTTGTAATTTTCAAAAATATAAAAATTAAGATTTTTGAGAGAGTTCCGGGAAGATGGCGGAGGAGAAGCTGGAATCTGAACAAGCTCTCGCATAGAAAGTAGTTTTAGAATTCCAGTGAACAGTCCTAAGCCAGAGAATCAAACCAAGTGTGCCATCACAGGACAGAGAGTTAAACAAGAGAGGGGAAGCCAAGGAAACACATCAGCTGCCGCTCCGGCGGCGGGGTCGCGGCGGCGACCACCGCCGCGGAGTCATACCTGAGACACAGAGAGTCGGGGTACGAAGGAGCCAGACGCAGCGGATGAGCGGATTCTACTCAACACCAACAAGAACCGACAAGGAGCGAACATCTTCATCCTGCTGTTTGCAGACCAGAGACGACCCAGGATCCAAGACTCGGCTTGAGTACAAGCCCGACATCCTCACTCCTCAGGGAGCAGAGGAGGGAAGGCCACCCTTCCCCCCCCCCCCCCCCCCCGAGCACCGGTGATCTCCATCTTGGATACCGACAAAGCTCGGAGGAGCTGCTAGCTCCAGCTCAGGCCTTGGAATAAAATGAATCATTTAGCAGGTTACAAGAACTTAACGGCGAAGTGACCTGCCAGACTTAGCTCCATCCAGGGAAAAGTCACCCAGCTCAGGCGCCAGCCATCTGAGTACCTTGCCTCACTGGGTAACCAGAGCCAGAGGCTGCCCCTCCCTCTAGCAGCCACCACAATCAATTGAAAAACAGAATCCCTGAGAATGGCTCCAGGCTGGGCGCTGTGAGCTTTATCACAAAATAGCCCCAGGGAAAAGCTACTGTTTGTTGAAAGGCCTCAACTCTACCCAGAACCTAGCCTCATCACCACATCCCCCTCTTTTGTGACTCTCAAAGCAGACCACCCTCCCAGAAAACTAACCTGGGAGGGGGATCTCAAAATCTTGGGTAAAGCAGAGAATTTTTCTGCCTCTTCCAACCAACCGACTTAAGAAACCAATCAAGCCACAGGACCTCAAGCTGACCAGAGACTCCAACAAGAGACTGGTTGCAGACAAAAGGGAGATACAGGATTCTTCCCACTCCTCGCACCCCCCCCAAAAAAAATCAAAAGACTTTTTTTTCTTTTTTTTCTTTTTTTTTTCTTCTTCTTCTTCTTTTCTTTTTTTTGCTTGTTTTTTGTTTTTTGTTACCTTATATATATATATATATATATATATATATATATATATATAATTTTTTTCCCTTCTAAAACTTTTATTAATCTTTAATTTTTGCCTCTTCTAAAAAAATAATTGTTTTCCAGTAACTTTTTTTTTCTCATCTTATAATTTTTATTTTAGGAATAGGTTAATGAGAGTTTTCCTTTCTTTTCTTGTCTTCTTACTCTTTTTCTTTCTTTCTTAATTATCTTTTTGGTTTTTATCTAGCTCTACTGAACTTTTGATCTTTTCTTCTCCCTTTCCCATCCTTAAAGATTTTCACATCTCCTCTATGTCCCTCCCCTTCTCTGAACATATTCACATTCCTCTCTAAATAGACGGTCTTTTAACCTCTATAATAACATTAATTTTTACGTTTCTATTCTTTTTCTGATCTCTCTTTATTCCCCTTTCCGTCTCTTCTTTTTCTCTCTCTCTCTACTTGCATCCTACCCAACCCATTTCCTGCACTGTGATTAGGACATAGTTAACTCTCCCTGTGCCTCCCCACACCAATCTATTCCCATTTTTTACCCACATCTCTCCCTAATCCTAATAATTTCTGGTTTTCCAAATTCTTTTCTGCGGTTCGAAGTCCTTTAACATATAGTCGTTTGATGTTGAATAGATGTATCTGTTGAACTAGATTGTATCCGTAGACTATTGACGGTACAAATGCAAACTTTGGTTGATGGTTGCCTTAACATAGTGTTCTAGCACAAAACTGGTGCAATCTTCATCTCAAATGGGCCGAGTAAGCCGGAAAAACACAAGAAAAATGGCAAATTCGGGTATCTCAATTCCCAACCTTGATAATCAGGGATTAGAACAGATAAAGAATAATCCAGAGGAGAGTTTCCAAATAGCTCTACAAACACTAATAGCAAACATGATAAATGAGAAGTTTGACAATATACAAAGGACTCTGTATGAGCGTGATAGGGAGAGAGAGGAGGCATCCCAGAAGTTTATACAGGAATATCATAAGCGTGAGGAAGCTTCTCAAAAACTGATACAGGATTTGCGTGAACAACTTGAGAATACTCAAAGAGAAAGGGAGGAATGTCGTGAGCAGGCAGAGAACACTCAAAGAGAACTGCAGGAATCCCACAGAAGGGAGGAAACTAATCAAAGAGTAATTCACGAATTAAGAGACCAGGTAGAGAATACACAAAGATCACTAAAGGCATTCATGGAATCCATTAACAAAGAGCTGAAGGAAGTCAGGGAGACCACAAAGGGAATGCTGAATGGAACCCAACATAAGGAATGGAAGTCCAAAGAAACCATAACCAATCAACTAAGTGATTTGAGAACAAACACTGAACACCAAATTAAGGAAGTAAAGAAATTCATACAAGACCTAAAACAGAGCTTACACAAAGAACTTGAAGCCATCAAAGCTGACCAATTAGAAGGAAAAGAGATAAAAAACAAAGTAGAGAGTCTTGACAGCAGGTTAGACCATGCAGAAGATCGAATCTCAGGGATTGAAGACAGCCTAGATATTATAGAGAAAGAACATACAACCATCCAAGACAAGTCCAAGAAATATGATAGGTCTATCCAACACCTGGAAGACACCATCAGAAGGCCCAATCTAAGGATAATGGGTGTAGAGGAGCACCTAGAAACAGAAGTTAATGGTCTAGGAAATTTGTTTAACAGGATCCTAGCAGAGAACTTCCCAAACATACAAAAAGATAGGACTATTCAGATACAAGAAGCTTTTAGAACCCCAAATAGACCAGACCAGAATAGGACATCCCACCATCACATTATAATCCACACAGGATCAACCCAGACCAAGGAAAAGATCCTTAAAGCTGTCAAGGAGAAAAGGTTCATCACCTATAAAGGGAAACCAATTAGAATTACCTCAGATTTCTCAGCAGAGACAATCAAAGCAAGAAGAGCATGGAATGACGTATGCCATGCCCAAAAAACAAACAACTATCAACCAAGAATACTGTACCCAGCTAAACTCTCCTTCATAACTGAAGGCCAAATGAAAACCTTCCATAGCAAAGAAAAATTGAAACAATACATCTCCACCAAACCAGCCCTACAAAAGATTCTTAAAGATGTCCTACACATAGAAAACCAACAAGAACGCAACAAAGGCCAAGAAACTGCACCCAAACTGAGAATCCAAGAACCATAGGAAGAACCCAGCTTTCACAGCCCCCAAGAAGGTGGATAACATGGCAGGAACTCCCAAATACCTCTCAGTCCTTTCTCTTAAAGTTAATGGACTGAACTCTCCAATTAAGCGACATAGACTGTCTAATTGGATTAACAAACAAGACCCTTCTATCTGCTGCCTGCAGGAGTCACATCTTGCCCGTAAAAACAAACATATTTTCAAGGTTAAAGGCTGGAACAAAATCTACCAAGCAAACGGCCCTCATGAACAGGCGGGAGTTGCAATCCTAATATCAGATAAAATAGACTTCAAATTAAAATTCGTGAGAAGAGATAAAGAAGGTCGCTACATACTAATTAAAGGATCTCTCCTTCAGGAGGATATTACAATTCTAAATATCTATTCGCCAAACAATGGAGCACCCAAATTTATCAAAGAAACACTACTTTCCCTCAAATCCCATATAGATCCAAAGACATTAATTGTTGGGGATTTTAACACACCACTCTCCCCACTAGATAGATCAACTCGGCAAAAACTCAACAGAGAAACCACAGATCTAAACAGCTGCATAGATCAACTAGACTTAACAGACATTTACCGAACATTTCACCCAGCAGCATCAGAATACACGTTCTTCTCAGCAGCACATGGAACGTTTGCTAAAATAGATCACATTTTAGGCCACAAAGCAAACTTGTCTAAATTCAGAAACATTGAAGTTATACCTTGCATTCTCTCTGACCACAAGGGAATAAAATTAGAACTCAACACCAAAAGCCACCAAAGAAAGTCCGGTATCACATGGAGGCTGAACAACACACTGCTGAATCATGAGTGGGTCATGGAAGAGATTAGAAAGGAAATTCAAATGTTCATGCTATTCAACAAAAATGAACACACAAATTACCAGCTCCGCTGGGACACAGCAAAGGCAGTACTCAGAGGCAAGTTTATAGCTCTGAGCTCCTACATCAACAAATTGGAGAGTTCTGAAACCAACAATTTAATGACACATCTAAACCTCCTTGAAAAAGAGCAGCAAGATAAACCCCAATCCAGTAGATGGAAAGAAATAATCAAAATTAAATCAGAATTAAATGAATTAGAATCCAAAAAAACTATAGAAAGAATCAACAAAACAAAGAGTTGGTTCTTCGAAAAACTTAACAAAATTGACAGACCCTTAGCAAACCTTATCAGAAAAAGGAGAGAACACACCCAAATTAATAAACTCAGAGATGAGAATGGAAACATCACCACGGAAACAACCAAGATTCAGAATATTATAAGGGAATACTTCTCAAAACTTTATGCTAATAAGTTTGAGAACTTGACAGAAATGGACCTTTTCCTAGCAAATATTGACCTGCCAAAACTAAACCAAGATGAGTTAAACCAGCTTAACAGGCCCATATCAAGCATTGAAATAGAAACAGCAATAAGAGACCTCCCAGCTAAGAAAAGTCCAGGACCAGATGGTTTTACAGCGGAATTTTACAAGGCTTTCAAAGCAGAGCTCACACCAATACTCCTCCAACTCTTCAATGAAATTGAAAGAGAAAGCTCACTACCGAACACATTCTATGAAGCCATCATAACCCTCATCCCAAAACCAGGCAGGGACTCATCAAAGAAAGAGAACTATAGACCCATTTCTTTGATGAACATTGATGCAAAACTTCTCAACAAAATTTTGGCGAATCGACTTCAACAACTCATCCAAAAAATCATACACCATGATCAAACAGGATTCATTTCAGGGATGCAAACTGGTTCAATATACGCAAATCAATTAATATTATTCATCACATCAACAGGAGCAAGAATAAGAACCACATGGTTATCTCAATAGATGCAGAAAAAGCATTTGACAAGATCCAACACCCCTTTATGATGAAGGTTCTGGAAAAATTAGGAATCCATGGAACATTCCTCAATACAATAAAGGCTGTATATGACAAACCTACAGCCAGCATTATACTCAATGGTGAAAAACTAAAGCCATTTCCTCTTAACTCAGGAACAAGACAAGGATGGCCACTCTCTCCAATTCTCTTCAATCTAGTATTAGAATGCCTACCTACAGCAATAAGACAAGATGCAGACATAAAGGAGATCCAAATAGGGAAAGAAGAAATAAAACTCTCCCTCTTTGCAGATGACATGATCTTGTATTTAAAAAATCCCATAGACTCCACTCCCAAATTACTCAAGCTGATTCAAAACTTTGGCAAAGTAGCAGGTTATAAAATTAACCCCCAAAAATCAATGGCTTTTCTATATGCCAACAATGAGAAAAGTGTGGCTGAAATTAGGAAAGCAACTCCATTTGTAATAGCCCCACAAAAAATAAAATACCTAGGAATTAACTTAACCAAAGAAGTGAAGGACCTCTATGATGAAAACTTTAAAATCTTGAAAAAGGAAATCAACACAGAACTTAAAAAATGGCAAAACCTCCCATTATCCTGGATTGGCAAGATTAACATCGTGAAAATGGCAATACTTCCCAAGGCTATCTACAAATTCAACGTGATACCTATCAAAATTCCACCCTCATTCTTCAAGGAAATAGAGGAGGCAATCCAAAAATTCATATGGAACAATAAAAGACCCCGAATAGCAAAAACGCTCCTCAACGGAAAGAACACTGCTGGAGGAATATCAATACCAAATTTCAAACTCTACTATAAAGCCATAGTAATCAAAACAGCTTGGTATTGGCATAAGAACAGACCTCAGGACCAATGGAATAGAATTGAAAACCCAGAAATGAACCTACAGACCTATAGCCATCTAATCTTCGATAAGGAAGCTAAAACAGTAGAATGGAAGAAAGACAGCCTCTTCAGTAAATGGTGCTGGCAAAATTGGTTAACTACATGTAGAAAACTAAATCTAGATCCTTATATATCACCCTGCCCCAGAATCCACTCCAAATGGATCAAAGACCTTGAACTCAAAGCAGACACTCTGAAAACATTACAGGATGGAATAGGAGAAACCCTAGGTCTCCTTGGCTCAGGCCGAAATTTTCTGAATAGAGACCCGGAAGCACAACAAATCAAAGAAAGGTTGGACAAATGGGATTGCATAAGATTGCAGAGCTTCTGCAGGACAAATGACATAGCTGGCAAGATCAATAGAAAGCCCACCGATTGGGAGAAGATCTTTACTAGCCATACAACGGACAAGGGCCTCATATCTAAAATATACTTGGAACTCAAAAAATTAAACCACCCAACAACAAATCCTCAAAGAAACAACTGCCCAATAAATAAGTGGGCGAAAGACTTAAAGAGAAGCTTCTCTGAAGAAGACAGAAGGATGGCCAATAGACACATGAAGAAATGTTCAACATCCCTAGCCATAAAAGAAATGCAAATCAAAACAACATTGAGATATCACCTCACTCCAGTTAGAACAGCAAAAATCAAGAACTCTAACAACAACAGATGCTGGAGGGGATGTGGACAGATAGGAACCTTACTTCATTGTTGGTGGGAATGTAAACTTGTTCAACCACTTTGGAAAGCAGTATGGAGGTTCCTCAAAAGACTTCACATAGATCTCCCCTATGATCGAGCAATCCCACTTTTGGGCATTTACCCAAATGTTTACAAACAAGACCACACTAAAGCTACCAGCACAACTATGTTTATTGCAGCATTATTTACCATAGCTAAGACATGGAACCAACCCAGATGCCCCTCCGTAGATGAATGGATCAAGAAAATGTGGTATATATACACAATGGAATTCTATGCCTCCATCAGAAAGAATGACATTTCCCCATTTGTTAGGAAATGGAAAGGTTTGGAAAAAATTATATTAAGTGAAGTAAGCCAGGCCCAAAGAAGCATAGGTCCCATGGTTTCCCTTATTTTCAATATCTAGTATAGGTATGAGTCAAGCGGAAAAGGTCAGATAATGTGATGTTAGGAAAATGAACCCTTAAATATGTATTTTAATGTTTTTGTTTCTTTCATGCATGTGTTTCTAACGCATTTATAAGATTATTTCTTTGTTGCTTTGTATGTCCCTCCCCCACAGTGTAACCCCCGCTTTCACTATATTTGATGTCAGTATAACATGTGGAGGATATGGGGACAAACCAGTCTTTTAAGGATTCAGGTGGACCTGTTGCAACAATGAGAAGTACAAAATGTCATGTCAAAACCAGCTTTACAATGTCGGTGTGGGGGTGGGAGGGTGGTATAATTGGGTGGGGGGAGGGGGGTAAAATTGGGTGGGGGGAGGGGGGAGGCGGGGAAGGGAAGTGAAGGGTAAACAAAGGAGGAGGCTGCAATGCTTGGTAAGAAATGTATGCATTATCCTGCCCATGTAATTGTAGCCCCTCTGTACAGTATGTTCTCAAATAAAAGAAAATACAATTTAAATAAATTAAGATTTTTTTGTTTTTTGTTTGTTTTTTGTTTTTTTCTTTTTTTGTGCCTGTCCTGTCACTTTAATTCAAGATCTGAGTGCTGTTTCAGAATCTCTCTGTGATGAAGGTTAGTCCTGTAAAACTTAAGCCACAGCACCATTTCTAGCCTATTCTCAGTAGTTTGTTGGAGATAAGAGTCTCATGAACTTTTCTGCCATGTCTGCCTTCAAACCACAATCCTCAGTTCTTAACCAACTGAGTAATTAGGATTATAGGCCCCATGGATAAATTTCTTAAACAGTTGTACAATGTATCAATTGGTTTGGACAATATCTCTTGGACTTTGTTACAGTTTCCTTCAACTGCTCCAATCTATAAAAACACCACCTATCCCTTTTCTTTCATAGTTCCATTTTCACATATGTACATTGAATCTTAACATAGTATTTTCTCAACCATCGACTCCCTATTCCTTTGCCTCTTTTCAATTCTTCTTTAACACCTACCCCACTGAGACAATATAAGATTCATCTTTGTACTGTTCACATTTGATACTGTTAGTTGGTCAAAGAGGTTACACCATAAAATTTTACTTCTATGTGTACTCTACTTTAGGCAGCTTGATCAGATATACATGACAATGGATATATGTGTTTTACTTTTTTCTTTTGGGGACACAGACCCCATTTCTCTTTCTGAGACTGATTTACTTCAACATACCTTGCACATGAGCATGCATGTGTGTGTTTGTGTGTGTGTGTGAATGTGTGTGTGCGTGTGCGTGTGCTAGTTCAGTTTCACAACCTGAGATCCTCATTCATTTTTTTTTTTGTTTTTGCTTCAAGGCTAGCATTTACTCCTTGAAATACAAATTATTTCCTGCATTTTCATTGTTAATTATATATAATTTTGCTGAGTAGCTAGGATTAACACATGTGAACCACCCAGCTTAGCATATTTTCTTATTCTAAAGTCGTTTTCAACTTCCCAGTTCTTAAAGGAAATTATTGATAAGGCTTAAAACTCTAAATAAACCTGAAATCTGCAGTAACTTTTCCTTTCCCTTTTCCAAGCTAATTAGATTATAGATATCCCATTATCTTTGAATGCATAGTTTTTTTGTCAGTTGTGGGGCTTGAACACTGGGCTGTCCCTGTGCTTTTTAGCTCCATGCTAGCACTCTCCTGCTTGAGCCACAGTGCCACTTTTGTTTTTCTTGTGATTTATTGGAGCTAAGAGTCTCATGGTCTGTCTTCCCCGGGCTGGCATTTAACTGTGATCCTCAGGTCTCAGCCTCCTTAGTAGCTAGGATTACAAGAGTGAGCCACCAGAGCTTGGCTGAATGCACTCTTGGATATCACAAAATTTGATAAGTTCCTAAATACCTTTCCCTTTCATCTTTTTTCTTTTTTTGCTGTCATTTATGAGGCATTTATTATTTATACCTGGAAGAAACATTGTATACTTGTGTTTAGTTTTCCATTTCATAACAAGATAATGAAGAGTTGGTTTAAAATATGTATTAGTCTAACACAACTGAGTTATTTCTAACTGTCTTTGAAATATAAAGAAAACTATATCTACATGCAACTTTGTTTATGAGCATAGGAAGTTTTAATCTCATAATTTGGTTATGATATCAATTTAGATCACCTCAGAGAAAACAAAAGTATGTGTTCTCATGAAAACCCCAATCAATTATTTTAGCATGCCTCTTAATTTTTCTATCCCATTTTTCTTGTCTTCTGTTCCTTAGTTGTGAGGGGATGTCATTTGTAGATGGGCCATGGAAGAAATGTCAGCAAACACAGAAAAGCCAATCCGGCCATAACTATATAGTTTATAGTTATATATTCCATCTAAACTGTTCAGCCATGTACACATAGATAAATCCAACTACTCCAGAAAAAAGAATAATTCCTTGAAATATCTGTTCAGCTAGCTTTCCTTGTAATCCTGGCTGTAGGCCAGCGTTCAGCCTGCAAGGGCTGTGGAGGTGGTCAACCTGAGGCATCATACACACGTGTATGGTTAGCTGTCAGGCAAACTGGGGGAGAGGAGCAAAGGCTCAGGTCTGATAAACGTTCTAAGTCAAACTTTCCCAGCTTACCTGCTGTTGTTGCAGGCTGCATCTTAGTGGCGATGGCGTTTTCTCAGCCTCCTTTCATTCTTTTCTAATACCTAAAAGCGCACCAAGTTAGACATTTTAAAGTATCTCCTCACTTGTCCTACTTTCACCTATTGAATCTTGTAGAAGTCCAGTAGTGTCCAAGTCTGGGAAGATTTTAATCCTGATGAATCTGTAAACGCTATAGACTTAATCTTTCATACAAGAGTAGTTTGGGATCTCGAACTTCCTAAAGAGGCAAATGAAGGGATCTGTAAATGCGGTCCAACTTCCATATTGAACCTCATATATATCAAATCCCAGAATCAAGTTATGTAAAAGATCATGTTTTTAAAAAAATTTCAATAGTAAAATCCAAGCCCAAAACAAATTGTAGTTCTTGAAAATAAGCCTACATAATAAGCATATAATTTTGAGGAGTTTTTAAAAACTTAAGATTTTGATGGACTGAATGCTTATTTCTCTGCCAATGAATATGTTAAAATATTACCCTAATCAGGATGGAATGCAAATATTGTACTTATGTTTGTAAATAGGAATAGGTAAGGACATGAAGGGAATTTGTTATCAATGAGATTCAGAAACTTACTTAAGCCATGAGAGAGCTTGCTTTATCCCCACTTCCACATGCACCACAGTACAAACCTGTCCCTTAAATATGGAATAGACTTTCATGAGACATCAAGTATTCAGTTGCCTTTATCTCAGAGTAACAATTTCCATGTGTGTGAAAAAACTTTTGTTTTGCTGGGCACCAGTGTTTCACGCTTGTAATCCTAACTACTCAGAAGTCTGAGATCTATCTATCATGGTTCAAAGTCAGCACAAGTAGGAAAGTCCCCGTGGGATATTAACCTCCAATTTACCACTCAAAGCCAGAAGAGATGCCTTGTTTCAAGTAGTAGAATGCTAGCTTTGAGTACAAAGAGGCTCAAGGACAACACTCAAGTCCTGTGTTCAAGCCAGGGAATTAAAAAAAATAAAATTAAAACTTGGGTTTGAGTCAATCAGTTTAGGGTATGTGGTTGTATGGGAGGTCAGGCTAACAAATTTTCAATTTAAGAACATCTTTCAGGAGCAAAGTGTCATTTAGATATGATTCAATAGCAAGCTCTGCTCACACACCCAAAATAGTGAACAACACTTCCTGAAATATCAACCAGAACAAGAGTTCAAATATTAGGTGGGGGAAATGTATTTTCATTCATGTAACACAGACAAAGGGATACATTCAACTCTAAGTAATTCATTCTTAACAGAGGGACATCCAACCTGAGGGATGAGGAAAGAATTGTGAGCAAACTCTACATTTAATCCCAGTTCCAAGACCACTATGATAAAAGGCAGTAATAACTATTACCTTCACAATATTTTTAGATTGAGATAGTGGTTAGAAAAGAAAACAGGACTAAAAAGTATTAAAGTACATTTGTTTCTATTCTGTCATTTTTGTGCATTCATTCCTATGTATGTATGTGTGCACATTTTAAGGAAATTAATATGAGGAAGTAAAGATGAATTGTTCAAAGAAAGAAACAATAGTGGGAACATCAAAATTCAAATGAGAATATGAACTTTTTCAATATATAGTGTATATATATTTATATGTATATAAATATATATGTACATTTAAAATTTCTCATCTTATTGCAGTTAGGTTAGTGATATCTTCTATACAGAAGAAAATAGTTACCTTGAAGGAAGTCTAATCAAACATGTAAATATGGTTGACTAAACTGAAAGCAAGGATAAGGACATGTGAAAGAAGTTTTGTCAAAAGTTGACAACAGTATATATAATAGTAAATATTAGTGTTTTGTGGAATTAATAAATGGTTGAGGATGCCAACAAGTTAAAATGCTTGTTCTAATAAGTAATGACAGTATTTAAAATTCTATGTACACAAGGATAAAAATATATACTAAGATACAAAAACATAAAATGCTAATCAAATTTTTGTCAATAACATCTACACATCTATAGCAAGCTATTGTATGATCAAGCTGTCAAAAGTGAATTTTGTATGGAAGATTCTCTAGAATAGGAGAGAAATGGAACTCATAACACTTAGGTGTGCCCCTGTTCCTCTAACAGTTGACTCCTAAATATAATACATACATACCAGCAGGGCATGGTAGAAGTCCTTAGGAAGTCCTTACAGTACTGAAAAAATGCATTTTATCCACCAAGATTACTGTACCTTGCTAAGGTATTTTTCACAAGTGAATGATAAAGGACAAATGCATGAAAATAATTCCAGAGTGGTGCAATTAAAAGAATAAACCTCCACCATACATATCCGACAAAACTACTGAAAAGTTTTAGTCCAAAAAATACAAACATTATCGAACAAGAAAAATACACAGAATGTATAAAAGTTTCTAGTAAGACAATAGACTGGTAATGGCAGAATTTTAAATTGTGGGTGGACATCTGGCTGGTAGGTTTTTAACTCTGTCATTTCAGTGCCTGGGACTGGGAGTTTCCTTGACTCTCCCCATGTACTGACCCGATTCATGTGTGGACCAGCTCAGGTGCCATTACACCATGTCATATGTCTCCATGTTCATGTCCTGTCTCCTGTCTCCTGGCTGTTCTCTGGTCAACATGGCATCCAAATTCATTCAGCAATCCATTGGAGCTGAATTGGTTTGTTATATTGTTTTTGTCCTTTGTTTCCTCTGTGGTCTGTTTCCTGTGTTGTGTATTTGCTGGCTGCAGGTCTTTGAAATTAGCCACCTGTACAACACTAGCATTCCAATAAAACCTCTTTTATCACCTCTGATCGAGCCTCCATGGTCAAAACTATTTCCATTAGAGAGTGCAACCAGCACCAGAGTAGCCCAGAAGGAAATGTAAATAGGAAAGGGACAACATAATATTCATTCCTTAATCTTGATCCTAACACAGGGAGGTGATGTGACTATAGGCCATGGAAGGAAATTCTGCCCTTGCCCCTCAAGCACTTGTCTATCTCTGGGATTGGGTACACACCATCTGCTACTAGCAGATAGTCTTGTGTGTCCCTTTCCCATCCCTTCCCAGCATCTCCCCCACCCAATCCTCACCCCCCACCGAAGTTGAAAAGTTCATTTTCGACATGACAACTTGTACTTCTCATTGTTGCAACCGGTCCAACTGTATCCTTATTTAAGGGAGTTGTTTTTCCCCTTCCACTGCACAAATTATATCGACAACACATAGTGAAAGCAGGGGTTATACTGTGGGGGAGGGACATACAAAGCAACAAAGAAATAATCTCATAAATGCGTTAGAAACAAAATGCATGAAAGAAAAAAAACATTTAAATACATATCTTAGGGTTCATTTTCCTAACATCAACTTATCTGAAATTTTCTGCTTGATTCATATATATACGAGATATTGCAAATTAGGGAAACCATGGGACCTGTTTCTTTGGTCTTGGCTTACTTCACTTAATATAATTTTTTCCAAGTCTTTCCATTTCCTAAAAAATGGGGCAATGCCATTCTTTCTGATGGAGGTATAGAATTCCATTGTGTATATATACCATATTTTCTTGATCCATTCATCTACTGAGGGGCATCTGGGTTGGTTCCATATCTTAGCTCACCAACAACGAAGTAAGGTTCCCTTCTGTCCACATCCACTCCAACATCGATTGTTATTAGAGTTCTTGATTTTTGCCATTCTAACTGGTTTGAGGTGGTATCTTAATGTAGGTTTGATTTGCATTTCTTTTATGGCTAGGGAGGTTGAGCATTTCTTCATGTGTCTATTGGCCATCCTTCTTTCTTCTTCAGAGAAGTTTCTCTTTAAGTCTTTAGCCCACTTATCTATAGGGCATTTGTTTCTTTGAGGATTTGTTGTAGGGGGATTTAATTTTTTGAGTCCCAAGTATATTTTAGATATGAGACCCTTGTCCGTTGTATGGCTAGTGAAGATCTTCTCCCAATCCTTAGGCTTTCTATTGATCTTGCTAGCTATGTCCTTTGCCATGCAGAAGCTCTGCAACTTCATGCAATCCCATTTGTCCAAACTTTCTTTGATTCATTTTGTTTCCGGGTCTCTATTAACAAAATTTCGGCCTGCGCCAAGGAAACTTAGGGTTTCTCCTCTTCCATCCTGTAATGTTTTCAGAGTGTCTGCTTTGACTTCGAGGTCTTTGATCCATTTGGAGTTGATTCTGGTGCAGGGTGATATATAAGGATCTAGCTTAACTTTGTACAAGTAGTTAACCAATTTTGCCAGCACCATTTACTGAAGAGGCTGTCTTTCTTCCATTCTATTTTTTTAGCTCCCTTATCAAAGATTAGATGGCTATAGGTCTGTAAGTTAATTTCTGGGTTTTCAATACTATTCCATTGGTCCTGAGGTCTTTTCTTGTGCCAAAACCAAGCTGTTTTGATTACTATGGCTTTATAGTAGAGTTTGAAGTTTGGTATTGATATTCCTCCAGCAGTGTTGTTTCCGTTGAGGAGCATTTTTGCTATTGGGGGTCTTTTATTGTTCCATATGAATTTTTGGATTGCCTCTTCTATTTCCTTGAAGAATGAGGTTGGAATTTTGATAGGTATCGCATTGAATTTGTAGCTTGCCTTGGGAAGTATTGCCATTTTTACGATGTTAATCTTTCCAATCCAGGAGCATGGGAGATTTTCCCATTTTTTAAGTTCTGTTTTGATTTCCTTTTTCAAGCTTTTAAAGTTTTCATCATCGAGGTCTTTCACTTCTTCGGTTAAGTTAATTCCTAGGTATTTTATTTTTTGTGGTCCTATTACAAATAGAGTTGCTTTCCTAATTTCAGCCACACTTTTCTTATTGTTGGCATACAGAAAAGCCATTGATTTTTGGGGGTTAATTTTATACCCTGCTACTTTGCCAAAGTTTTGAATCAGCTTGAATCAGCTTGAGTAATTTGGGAGTGGAGTGTATGGGATTCTTTATGTACAAGATTATGTCATCTACAAAGAGAGATACTTTTATTTCTTCTTTTCCTATTTGGATCCCCTTTATGTTTGCATCTTGTCTTATTGCTTTAGCTAGGCATTCTAATACTAGATTGAAGAGAAGTGGAGAGAGTGGACATCCTTGTCTTGTTCCTGAGTTAAGAGGGAATGGCTTTTTTTTTCACCATTAAATACAATTTTCTCCTTTCTCCTTCACAAATTAAACCATCAAATACAGTGAAACCAGGTGTTATACCATGAGGGAAGGCCATACCAAGCAACAAACAAATCACCTTATAAATATGTTAGAAACAATTGCATGAAAGCAAAAATATTTGAATCCTTACCTTGGAGTTCCTTTCACCTAACATCAATTTATCTGACCTTTCCTGCTTGTCTCAGACATATACTAGTTATTGCAAACAAGGGAAATCATGGGCCCTATGTTTTTTTGGGCCTGGCTTTCTTCACTTAATATAATTTTTTCCAAGTCTTTCCTGCCACAGCACACCACCAGCTATAGACCTCGTGAGTAACCCAACTGGGTCTAATCTCTGGGGGTGGCAATTCCATGTGGAATCCCAAAGCCCTCTGACCCAAATCCACTTCCAAAAGAAGGGATCATACCAGCACAAAACACGGCCATAAGCTTTGTTCCTAAGGCTGGTGTGGCTACCTGGAAAAGCCTGGGACACAGCTGCAGGCCTATGATAGCAGTCTACAAACCTGAAACCCCCAAAACTCCCTGCCACCAGACCTGAGAGTGTGACTCTAGATAACAGGCATACTCTCCCATCAAAAGTCCATCTACTCCCAACCAAGCCACAAGGAAAGTTGACTACAGCAAGACATACAATGTTCTATCAGGAATCTGCTCTGAGATCTATGGGGAGACTAAAGCTCCCCTAAAGAACTCCCCAAAAAACAATTCTTCAGTTTTTATTCTTGTTTTTGTTGTTTTGTTAGTCTTTATGTCTGATCTTTTGTTGGTTGTTTTTATTTCTACGTATTATTTAAGTGTACGATTTAAGTGTATTGTGATTTAGGATTTGATATTTCTCTTAATGCTTCTATTTTTCATTATTATTTGGTTTCTTCTTCCACTTTCTGATCTAATCTGTCAGATTTTTATTCTTTATTTTCTTCTAACTCTCCCTTTCTCCTCTCTCTCCACATTATACTAATACTCCATCAGAACTACCCTGCCTAGTGCTATACACAAAGTAAGGCCTCCTTCTACATGTGTAAACAATAATTACAGGAGTTAACTTAGATTAAGCGACTCTCTAATAATATTTGAAAAATCTTTCTCTAATCTCAGCAACTTTCCAAATACACTTCTTTTTCTTACCTTCATCTTGATCTCTAAGCTACTCCCTACATAACGTTTCTTCAAATTCTTTTCCACCTTTGACACTTGATAACAAGGTCTTTCTTCTCATTGTACTACATGCATATACCCCTCCCCCAAGCTGTTCTTATCCCTCTACTATCATTATACCCAAGTTCTTTTCTGAACTTGAAATCATATCTCTCCAATCCTAACCCTTCAATTCTCCATCTGCTCCAGCCCACTGATTCCTAACAGTTAATATATGAACCAACTTACATTTGGTTCTATATTTGACCACAAAATTGGTTCCATTTGACTATTTTGAGTACAAGGGGACCATCTTGTTAACTCTAAGGAGCAGAGTACTTATCACCCAAACCCAGGATGTCACAAGTTACAACTATACATAATCTTGACCCTGAAGCCACAATATCCCTCTCCAAGCAAAGAAAAAGAGAGCTAAATAGGAAAACACTTACACATAACTTTGAAACCTTAAGATCTATATATGTACATGACACTGGGTTGGCTCAGCTCCCCCTCCCCCATAAAAAGACTGTCCTACTGTCATACCAATGTGATTCTTGTCTCCAAATGGGTAGAACCAACTGCAGAAACACAAGGAATATGGCCAATCAAAAACCTCAAAACTATCTCCACACAAACAAGCTACAGAACAGTCCCAGAATAACCTAGAGGATAATGTTCATGATAGATTAACTGCAAGGCTAGTAAACCTGCTGAATGAAAAATTGGATACCCTGAATAGGTTATTCGGAGAGTGTGATGAGCCCAACCAGAAGCTAATAGCTGAGACCCAAGACTTGCACAGAAAAGGAAAAATCAATGCAACAATTGGTTTCTGAAATCAAGATGAATCTTTTAGCAGCGCTGGGATCTGAACTCGGGGCCTAGCAGGCACAATTGGTGAATGGGTCCACATGAGCACACCAGCCTGTGAACGACAAAGGAGCTAGGCATTCCCAGTACCTGAGTTTGAACCCCCATGGGGGGAGAATGGGGAGCACAATAGTCATTCATTAATACACTGAAGGTAGAATGCAAATAAGTACATAAATGTATAGAGTAGGATTGTGGTGACATGTGATGGAATCTAATCTGTGAGTACCTATATTTGGATCTTTTCTGATGCATCCATTTCATGTATATAATGATTATTGTCATGCTTCATCAACTCTTCTTTACAAAAAATCTATACCCCATGAGTCTTAGGTATCATTTCCTATTCACATCATGCACGAACTACTCATTCAAGGATGAGATCGATCTCTCTTCCTAGTTTCAGAAACGAGTATCTCAGGATCTTCCGCCATTCCCTCCTCCTAGGGGGACTGAATTCAAGTCTTAGTCCTGGAAAAGATACTTCTTATATACATTTAAATGGTAGGATTTATACTTCCGTTCAGATGTTCAGTCCATATTGTGTTTGGTGCGTTTATAAATTTTATTTCTCATTTTATTTATTTACCATTTATTTTATTGACTCTGATGACACCTCTACCATTTATTTCATTGTTTACATCCTATCACATGGAATATAGATTGTAGATGTGTTCTCCATCATGCTTGGCAATGTGAGGATTGGAACTCAGTGCCTAGCAGGCCCAATTCATGAATGGATGAGTTTGAGCATGGTACCCTCTAACCAATGAAGCTGTCAAGTGGTTCCCAGGCACTGAGATCGACCTCCATGTTTGGCCAAAACAGCGATACATGGATAGGCAGACGGTGCTATGCAAATAAATATATATTTTTAAAGAGTGCCAGAGCTGTCTATCTATGATTGAATGACACCTACTACATTCCTACCAACTCTTAGGTATTTATTATACCACCAATGAAGGAATATTATTCTTTTCATGCTTGATAAACTGTACATTAAGATCAATCAGCATTCTAGGACTAATGCATCCAATTTTAGACTAGATGGATGCAAGAACTACTCATTCAATTGGTATTCCCATGCATAGGAATGAGTCTCTTGTGATTTCCTGCCATTGGTGTCAGGATGGTCACCATGCCCCCCAAAATTCGTAAAATGCCAGCCCTCTTCAGCTCACAACTTTTTGTGTTTTCTAGCTTTTTGTTTTCTTTCTGCAAGCCCTCTGGCCTAGGATCTCAGGATCGGCTATGGGTCTGGAGACTGCACCCCAGCCTAGGGAGATCCAAGCTGAGGAAATGTTTCCACGACCTGAGTTCAAGTCCCATGGATTGCTAAAAAATAAATAAATAAATAAAAATATTAATTATTTAACTAAATAAAAAAAATAAAACTCCCTAGTTTGGAATTCCTGCCAGTTTTCTTTCCTAGCCTGGGATTTGAACTCAGGGTGTTGGTGAATTTGTAGCAATGTGAGGGAAGAGTTGCCACTACTTGAGTTCAAACCCCGTGCCAATCACAAAAGCAAAACTAAGTCACTAACCTCGGCAGGGTGAAGTAGTTGTGGAGATGGGAGGGAAGGGATGGTAGGGGGAAAACAAAGAAGGAGTCACCAATGATCAATAGGAAATGTACTCATTACCTTGCTCCTGTAACTGTAACCCCTCTGTAAAACACTTTTGCAATAAAAAAGGAAAAAAAAAGAGAAACAATGTCATACTCAGAGAAGCAATTTAGAGGTGAGGAAAGGATGTCTGAATAGGTGTACAAATTCCACACTGCTTTTTTTTAAATGTTAAGTATGGTACTGAATAAATGTAACTGCTTCCATTAAAAAAAGAAGAAGTCACTGTCTTGGAACTGGGGCCAGTATTTCTGCCATTGCTAGGATTTGAGATCATTGTCCAGGTAACTCTTTACACCATGGGTGAGGGCGAAGCTCACGGTCCTTGAGGAAAGGAAATTCAGGCTAGAGTTCCCAGGACCTGAATGAAGGCTCTGCAATGGAAAAAATGTTTCTATACATGTTTAATATATGATATACACTTACATATGTATGTTAATTTCATATTATGATTTTTATTATTGATTTTGTATTTTGTTTTTCTTTTATTCATTTATTGATTAATTATTGTATTTAGTATTATTATCCTCATAATATTTATTCAATTTGCACATTTTTAATAAAAGTCTATACAATAATTTAGGATATTGACTCATTTTTATTAATATTTTATTAAATGTTGAAACATAATACATAATTAAATGGAAGCATTTGTCACAGTCTTCACATGTTTAGAGTCTCTACCAAGTATGAGCTTTATACAATATTTGGACATCTTCCTATTGGGATTTCTTTAAATGATTTATAGTCAGAAACCTTTTCCTGAGGATAGGCAAGTGAGGGATAAAATTGTAAGAGTGGGGCTACAAATGTGGCTTAGTGGTAAAGAGCTCGCTTAACATGCATGAATGCCAGGGTTTAATCCTCAGTGCCACATACTCAGAAAAAGCCAGAAGCTGTGGAGTGGCCCAAGTGGCTAACCTTGAGAAAAAGGAGCTCAGAGACAGTACCCACACCCTAAAATCAATCCCAAGGACTGCCAAAAACAATAGACGAAATGTCAGTGGTTCACACATGGAACTCTAGTTTCTCAGGAGGCTGAGACCTGAAGACTACAGTTCAAAGACAGCCAATCAAGGAAAGCCTGTTAGACTCTTATCTCCAGTGAACCACGAAAAGACCCCATGTGGCACTGTGGCTCAAGTGGTTGACTGTTTGCCTTGACCTAAGGGTCTAAAGGAGAGTGCCTAGGCTTCAGTTCTAGACACACAATTGGGAAAAAAGTGAGGATTAATCAAGGTACTTTTCCTATTTGCTAGTTATGAGAACATCTTTTGGAAAATGAACATTGATGTACAACAGAATTGGAGTCAGAGCTTATGGTTCAAGGGTAACACATCCATATGTCCAGCCTAAAGGTCCAATGTTGAAAGGCTTAATATGCTCCCCAAGCACTTTGTGATAAGCAGTTGACTTGTATTGTCAAAGTCACCACAGTTCTGAACCTAGCAGAACACCAGTAGTTCAGGCCCGTCATCCTAGCTCAGGAGGCTTAGGTCTGAGGATCACAGGGTGAAGCCAGCCAGGGCAGAAAAGTCTATGACAATCTGACTTCCACTTCTGAAAGGTCAGATGTTCAAGAGGTTTCTGTGTTTTCCTTGGTGATGAGAAGTACTTGCACTCTAAAGGTTCTTAGAGTTCTTGATCTATAGAAGCAAGAAAAAACATTATTGACTCATACTTCAGGTTTGTTCAGCCCTATACTTCAGGTTTGTTAGTTAGTTAGTTTCTTTTTTTTATTATTGTAGGAGTTGATGTCTGGGCCTGGATGCTGTTCTTGAGCTCTTCAGCTCAAGTCTTGTGCTCTACCACTTGAGTCAAAAGCCACTTCAGCTTTTCTGGTGGTCCATTGGAGCTAAGTGTCTCAAGGACTTTCCTGCCCATGCTGGCTTTGAACTATGATCTGAGTAGCTAGGATGACAGGCATGCATGATAAGCACCTAGCTTCCACTTCAGGTTTCTTAATAGTGAATTGGAGATAATAGGCTCATTGGAAGTTTTGTGTCTGGGATAATTTGGAACCCAGATCCTGAGAAGGCAGGATGAGAGACCTCAGCTATAGACCCATAGGCTGTGGCCTTTGCTGCAAGGGGGTCCATGGCTCCACGCGGTGGAGTGCTAGTCATGAGCCCAAGAGGTAAGGGTGAGAGCTTAGGCCCTTAGCTCAAGGTTCATGACTGAGAAGAAACAAAACAAACAATTGTTTGTATTAGACAACTCACTAGTCTTCAGTAATACATAATTTTGTCCCTCCCTTGGAGACATATCTGAGCCTCAATATTCTTGTCTGCATAATCATCTCAGTGGGGAGATCTTACAAGACCCAATGAAAGAATGCACCTGGTGAAGGACACAGCACATGGCACTCTTTGCATGACTCAGCACACAGCATCCTGTGAAAGATTCAGAACCCAGCACCAATGCAGGACTCAGCACACTGCACCCTGTGAAGGACTCGACGCATAGCACCCTGTGTAGGACTCAGCACAGAGTACCATATGGAGGACTCAGCACACAACTCTGTTCCACAAGCTGTCATTAGACTTAGGGGGCTCTAATCAATATCACCATTCTTTGAGGAACATTTCACAAACCACAAAAGTTTATACCTAAGTGTTTAGTGGGATGTTTTATTTTTTGGGGGGGTTAGTCATGGAGCTTGAGCTTAAGGCTTGGGGATATTATTTTTCTAATAACATTTGCACAAGGCTAGAACTCTACCACTTCGAGCCATATTTCAAAGAGTCTAGCAGACTTCCCGCCAGGTTTTAAAGCCCCAGAGCGGCCAGGATATAGGGGGTAAGCCAAGGTAAGCCAGGATGATGGAGGTACCCAGGGAGCTTTGTGGCAGCAGTTTATATCTGTCTAAGTCAGGTTAGGTGGCAGCTGTCAGCACCAGACTCCTAGCTTGCTCTGTCATGTGGTATTTGAAGTACTGTCCTTATATAGTTGCAGTTAGAACATAGTACCTCTTTTGGCGGCAGTCCTGGGGCTTTAGTAAGGGCTTTGACATTGTCCATAATCATTTGTGCTCAAGGGTAGAACTCGATTGAAAGACAGCAGAACTTCTGGGTTTTCTGTTTATGTGGCACTGAAGAATCCAACCCAGGGCTTCATGCTCACTAGGTGAGCACTTAACCACCGAGCCCCAGGAGTGAACGAGGTATAAATGGATAGAGATTGATATAAGCATTATATACACAGAAAGATGTCTGTATATTATTATTTTATAGATATTACCACCAATTATTACTTATAAACTTATGTCTCCATTTAATGATGTGTCCCATTTAACAATTAATAAAGCATTAACTAAATTACTCAATATCCTATTATTGTTTATCACATATGTGCATACATCCATACACATAATTTCATGTTTTATAGAATGAGACAGATGTCTATACATTATTAAATTATGCATCATGTGTTACCACCAATTGTAGTGACCGTCTACTCGACCAGCGAGGAAAAACGACCACCACTCCAGGAGTCTTCTCAGATCACGCTTTATTGGAGAGCCTTTTAGTTGTAGGAGAGCTTGGGCGCGAGAGAGCGTGCACCCGAAACACAGCCGCTTATATAGGGAATTCGAACACGGGTCTTTTCTATTGTTGGTCGCCTGCCTTTTACCGTCACCAGGTGTCATGGGATTGGCTGGGGACACTACCTTGCTCGCGCACGCGCACAGCCCAGGCATCCCGCCAAGCACCGTCTGGAGTGGTAATCCTCAAAACTGCAAGGGAGTGGGCGGAGTCTCGCCTCGGCTCCCTACAGTTCCCCCTTCTTTGTTTTATGGCAACAGGTAAGAGTAGAGGTTGGGCCTCTGTCTAAGACATTAATGAGAGGACCTTGCACTGGCCTTCGCCTGAGGGGCGCCTTCCCCAGTGATGACCAGGCCCGTCCGATGCCTTTTTTGCAGAGGTGGGATCTTGGGCATCAACCCACTTGCAACCCAGCATGCTCTTCTTGAGGAGATGAGAACCATCTCCTCAAGTGCAGTGCACTTGCCTGGCACCCTGTCCCAAATTGCAAATTGCATACCTGTCCCGGTGCAATGGGATCCCCTGATCCCTCGGGGTGCTAAGGCTATGCAGGATGGTAAGGCTTAACTGCCTCTCAGGGCCGACAGCCAAATCTGGGGTGAGGATCCACTCTCCAAAGCGGCTAATGCTTGCAAGATAACAACCTTGTCCCTTCTGGTTTGGGCTCGAAGGCGACAGACCAACCATAGGCAGACCACGCATCCTCCCAAGCAGCAGGCTAAAAACATTCCAACTCCCACCCGCTCTTTGACAAAGGACACCGCAGAGGCAATCCAGTCAGTAAATTGTGACAGCCCACAGCATCATCGGTTTAGCTATCACAGGGATTGCTATTAGCACTGTTGCTAACAGCAGGAAGATCAGCTGTATCAGGAGACGAGTGGATGGCATCTTCAAGATGGGGTTCTTCTGCAGTCTCCACTGGCCTGGTCAGTCTCGTTGGCACCCAGTGAGGTACTTCTTGACTCTGTGGAAAAACACAAACAGCTCCCCTGGATCTCGTTATTACCGGATCCGGTCCATACCATTTATTATTAATAACATCCTTCCACATAACCATGTCTTTAGTATCCATGGAGTCTCTTGTCATATGCCGATCTGCGGCAGACTGATCGTTGTCATTTAGAATTAAAAAATTAAGGGTAAAGAGCGCAAGAGAAAGTCTTTCCCTGGGGGACGCGGACTCAGCAACTCCCCCTTTTTGTTTTTGAAGCATTTCTTTTATGCTTCTATTAGCTCTTTCCACTATACCTTGTCCTTGAGGATTGTAGGGCAATCCGGTGGTGTGGGCAACCTGCATTTGTGGGCAAAAGGCGCGAAAACCATGGGAAGTATAAGCAGGGCCATTATCCGTCTTGAGTCTAAGGGGCTTTCCCCAAGCTGCCCAAGCTTCTAAGCAGTGTATTCTGACGTGAGACACCTTTTCTCCTGCCAAAGGTGTGGCATGAATGACACCGGAAAAGGTGTCCACAGACACATGTAAATATTTCAACTTACCAAATTCCGTCAGATGAGTAACATCCATTTGCCATAGGGCATTTGGTCTCAACCCCCTGGGGTTTACCCCCACATGGGGAGGATGAAGAAAGGTAACACAAGATTTACAGGCTTTAACAATATCTCTTGCCACATGCCTGGACAAATTATATCTTTTCCTAAGGGTATTAGCAGGTACATGATACAATCTATGAAAGTCTTTTGCCAATTCTACAGGATCAGCAGCGACCAGAGCCATAGCCCGAGTTGCCTGGTCCACCAAATCATTACACTTTGCCATCGGGCCCGGCAACATAGAGTGGGCACGAATATGTCCAATATAAAAAGGATGTTTTCTGTTTAAGATAAGGGATTGAATCTGTAACAAAACATTAGAAATTGTACTGGCCTGCTTAATTGAAGCAGCAACTTCAAGAGAAGCAACGGCATTTACAACATATAATGAATCAGAAAATAAGTTAAAAGGTTGATCAAATCTTTTAAAAACTTCAAGCACAATTAAACATTCAACAGCCTGTGGGACATTCGGCCGAAAATTAAAAACTACCGGCTGTTTGTGTCCTTGAACAAAAAAGGCACCTTGTCCAGATTTTGATCCATCCGTAAAGATGGTTAGAGCATCAACCAAGGGCTCCTTTGAAGTGACAACAGGAAAATACACTAAATTTTTGTTAACTATGGCAAGCAGAGGATGCTTAGGATAATGATTATCAATTACATTTGGAAATGAGCAAACAAGAATTGCCCACATATCCATTGTGGCTGCTAAAATTTCAACTTGCTCGCCATCCAGGAGCGGACCTTACATTCCAGCCTTTTAATAATCATGAAATAGGGCGAGGATTCTCTCTGGCTACTTCCTGCTGACAAGGGGCGTCGACAATAGGGGTAAAAGGCTGGAATTTGGTCTCCTCCCAGAGAAGGTAGTGAACAGCAGCTGTCCCTTGGTTGCGTGAGTCCTTAGATGAAATCTGGAGAAGTCTCATGAGCATTGAGGGGCTGGAAAAAAAAATACTAGAGAGCAAATAAATGGCAAGAGGAAGGACTTGGGGCTGAAAATGTTGGTAGAAATGTCCCTAGTTACTTCTGACATCTGGCGACTAGGTAGAGAATTCAGGTGATAAAGGCAAGAATATAAATCCCTGTTCAGTTAATAGGTAGACAGGTATAGACATTGGATGGGCAGGCTTCTTACTTCTACTGACCTCCCGGCTCAGGTTAATTTTGAAAGGGCAGGCACAAAGTAGCTGATGTGACATCATCTCCTCTTACTCCTTTCCACGTTCCCTTGTTCCCTAGACTGGCTGAGTCTAGGTGCTCGTTGCTGGGATGGTTTGTCCCAGTTGGTATTCAAGATTTGAACTCAAGGCCTGGGCACTGTCCCTGAGCGCTTCCGCTCAAGGCTAGCACTCTACCACACTGAGTTATAGTACCACTTGCAGAGTTTAGCTGGGAGATGGAGTCTTAGGGATTTTTTAGCCCGAGCTGGCTTTGAACTGAAATCTTTGCCACAAAAGCCCTTTATTATTTTCAATTAAAGCAACATGGAGATCAAGTAGAATAAGTAGAGCTTACCTGGTTCTTATCAAGAATTGACCAACAAATATTCTGAAATGACAAAACTCATTAGATGTGATGAAAATTTTAGCATAGATATGCCCAGTATTTTAGAACCATTTAGTCAGTAGTAGAATACACAACACAAAACAAAAAAGGCAAAACTTAAAACCTAAAATTTCAACTTGCTCACGGGTATATGGAATAATTAATTTATCTGGAATTTTTTGCAAAATGCATTAAACAATACTTTATACCCAAAATTGCCTGTTTTTTTTAATTTTTTTTTTAATTTTTTTTTTTAATTTTATTTTATTTTATTTTTCTCAGATCAAAATTGCCTGTTTAGCCACTAATTCAGGAAAATATTGAACAGTTTTTGCTCCCACAGAATCATAGCATTAATAGTTAGCCTTTGAAGCAAGGCAGTGGTATAATTGGCCGTCACTCCATAAGTCCGGACTGCCTCAACTAAATCCTTAAGCTGGAAGTAGGAAACCGGCTCAAGAATTCTCTCATTAGTAATGGGATTTTCAAAAACTGGAAAAGCGGCCGCTAACGGCGACTAGGTGCTGCCTTTTATAAAGTGACTCTTCCCTGCAGGCGGGCACGGCAGGGGGGCCGACGGGTGAGGGGCAGCTCCGTTTCCTCTCCCTGGCTGCTGCGGTACTCCCACCCCTAGGGGGCGCCACCCTCCATATCTGTCTGCCACGTGCTCCGCCGCAGCCTCTTCTAACTCTTCACTATCAGCTGGATCGAGCTGCTCTCCCTCCTCCTCTAACATTTCTTCCTCTGAGTCACTCACAAGATTACTATATTCTTGGTCCCGCCCTTCCACATGTAGGGCTGAGAACCGGTTTGCTTTTAAAGAAGGGCACAGAGGTCTCCTTGAGACCCCCTCCCTAAAACCCTTCTCCTTTTGTGAGGGCTGCAGCCCCTCTCGCTTCAATTCTTTAGGATCCTTCTGTCTTTTTTCCCTTTTTCTTTTAGGCCTCTTTTCCTCCCCATTACTGTATACTGACTCTGATAGACTATCCTGTTGCTGCGTTAGTACTTTGCGTCCTTCCTGGATTAAATCAAACCCTCCCTCCTCGAGGCAAGTGCGCACCATCAAAAAGACAAGCCACAAGGGAAGAAGCAATGCAAGCAACCAATAAATATCTAAATCTACAGTGAACAGCATACCGGGGGATGTTTACCAACGTCTCCTCTCCGCGTGTTGAGTTCTGGCTCCGATTCAGCCTCTCGCGCGGGTCCCGTCCCAGGTTCGTTCCCGGGTTTCAGCACCAGTTGTAGTGACCATCTACTCGACCAGCGAGGAAAAACGACCACCACTCCAGGAGTCTTCTCAGATCACGCTTTATTGGAGAGCCTTTTAGTTTAGGAGAGCTTGGGCGCGAGAGAGCGTGCACCCGTAATACAGCCGCTTATATAGGGAATTCGAACACGGGTCTTTTCTTTTTTTTTTTTTTTTTTTTTTTAAAATTGTATTTTATTTTATTTGAGAACATACTGTACAGAGGGGCTACAATTACATGGGCAGGATAATGCATACATTTCTTACCAAGCATTGCAGCCTCCTCCTTTGTTTACCCTTCACTTCCCTTCCCTGCCTCCCCCCTCCCCCCACCCAATTTTACCCCCCTCCCCCCACCCAATTATACCCCCCTCCCCCCCCCACACCGAAATTGTAAAGCTGGTTTTGACATGACATTTTGTACTTCTCATTGTTGCAACAGGTCCACCTGAATCCTTAAACGATTTGTTTGTCCCCATCTCCTCCACATGATATACTGACATCAAATACAGTGAAAGCGGGGGTTACACTGTGGGGGAGGGACATACAAAGCAACAAAGAAATAATCTTATAAATGCATTAGAAATACATGCATGAAAGAAACGAAAACATTAAAATACATATTTAAGGGTTCATTTTCCTAACATCACATTATCTGGCCTTTTCCGCTTCTATTGTTGGTCGCCTGCCTTTTACCGTCACCAGGTGTCATGGGATTGGCTGGGGACACTACCTTGCTCGCTCACGCGCACAGCCCAGGCGTCCCGCCAAGCACCGTCTGGAGTGGTAATCCTCAAAACTGCAAGGGAGTGGGCGGAGTCTTGCCTCGGCTCCCTACAACCAATTATTAGGTATTTATGTTTCCATGACATTTTTATTTTGGTAATACTTAATATAATATTAAACTTAATCCACATCCTATAGTTTTTGTTTCTAATTTTATCCTAGAATGATTCATTACTAATTCAATCTGTTTTTCATTTATTGTAGCGAGAACTCTTCCACCTATGACATTTTTTACATTTATGACATCCTATTACATAACATATAGATTTTCATCTGAATTATACATCCTACCTGTCACCGAGCACTTTCAAAGAAAAAGAAAACATGTGTCACGCTTGGCTTCGCACTCCAAGATTGTATTTTTAGGCAGTGGTGGGATCTAACTCAAGGCCTAGAAGGCTCGATTCATGAATGGCTGACTGTCAGCACAGCAGCCTCTAGCCAATTCAGCTGCCAGGCACTTCCGAGGCCCTGAAATTGAACCCCGTATGTTGACCCCATATTGTGCTTAGTATATTTATTCATTTTATTTTTTGTTTTATTCATTTATTTACCATATATTTTATTGACTATTACACATGAAATATTTATTACATTTATTACATAGGATATAGATTTGACTATGTATGAAACTTCACACCTGATTTCCAGGACTTTCACAGAAAAGGAAAACATGTATTGCCATGGGCTTCTTCCTGCACGATTCAATTTTTGTGAGGCTGGCATCTGAAGTCACAGCCTACAAGGCCCAATTCATGAATGGATGAGTGTCAGCATGCCAGCCTGAGGCATATTGAGCTGACAAGTATTTCCAGAACTTGAGATCCAGCTCTAGGAGTTGACAAAATTAGAACAGATTGACATGCAGATGGTAGTACAAAAATAATTATTGATTTTTATAGAGCGCCAGAGATGTGTATACATTATTCAGTTATATAGGCTACATTCCTATCAATTCTTGGGTATTTAGTATATCTCCATGTAATTAATAGTATTGTTTTCATCCTTAATTATTGATTAAATCAACCACTGTCCTGAAACTACTGTGTCTATGTAATTAATAGTATTCTTTGAATGTGTCAAAAATATTCATTGAAATCCATTGGCATCCTAAAATCACTCTATTTATATAGTAGTATTCAGAAACAACTACTTCAACCTTGCCATTCATAATCTGCCATTGGTATTCCTATGAATAGGAACGAGACACTTAGGATCTCCCTCCATTGGTAGGAGTCAGGACCCGGCTTCAAACACAGGGCCTATATTGCCATGTTGGTCTATGGCTTCCCTGATAGCCCGCCAGCCTTCAGCAATGCCAAGTTACCAACATTCTTCAACCGGGTCATTCAGATGCAGGAGGGTCACCTAGCAAAGAAAAGTAATGTTAAACCGGTAGCCATCTGCAATTTGCCAGGTTTTTTTTTCCTGTGTCGCATTAATTTTTTTTTTTCTTGTCAGCCTTTGGGTCCCAGGAACCCAGGTTAGGCTGTGGGTCCAGTGGCTGCACCCCAGCCTAGGGTGATCAAAGCTGAGGCAGAATTGCCATGAGCTGAGTTCAAGCCCTGTGCTTGACAAAAGAAAAATACCTTCCTCCCTCCCTCCCTCCCTCCCTCCCTCCCTACCTACCTACATACATACATACATACATATATACATTAAAAATATTTTAAATATTATGAGGTTTCTTGGCTTGGAATTCATGCCATTTTTTCTGCCAGGACTGGGATTTGAACTCAGGGTCTGGGTAAATCTGCAGATCACCATTCTGGAAGACAAGAAAGTCAGGCCTGTTTCTAGGGCCTGAATTCAAGTCCTAGCACTCGAAAAACAATATTCGTATATATTTTAAGTACATGAATTTTATTGACCTACACATTTTTACTGTATATTGCAGTTAGTGTATTCATTTTATTTTGTGTTTTGTTTCTTATATATTTTATTTTTTTTAATTGTATTTTATTTTATTTGAGAACATACCGTACAGAGGGGCTACAATTACATGGGCAGGATAATGCATACATTTCTTACCAAGCATTGCAGCCTCCTCCTTTGTTTACCCTTCACTTCCCTTCCCCGCCTCCCCCCTCCCCCCACACAATTTTACCCCCCTCCCCCCACCCATTTATACCCCCGTCCCCCCCACACACCGACATTGTAAAGCTGGTTTTGACATGACATTTTGTACTTCTCATTGTTGCAACAGGTCCACCTGAATCCTTAAACGACTTGTTTGTCCCCATCTCCTCCACATGTTATACTGACATCAAATATAGTGAAAGCGGGGGTTACACTGTGGGGGAGGGACATACAAAGCAACAAAGAAATAATCTTATAAATGCGGTTTCTTATATATTTTAGTGAATATGATTACACATATAATATTTTTTGCATACTATTACATAAGACATATATTTGCCTATGTATTCTACATCATTCCTGAGTCCCAGGAATTTCAACAATAAAGAAACCAATTGGGACAATTGGCTTTCCACCAGGATTAAGTTTTGGCAGTTCTGTGAATTGAACTCAGGGCCTATCAGGCACACTTCATAAGTGGGTAAATGTTAGCACACCAGTCTGATGCAAGAGAAGTTGGCAGGCAAATTTGAGGACCTGAGATCAAGCCCTAGGAATGGCCAATATATAAACAGATAGATAATTAGACTGCAGTGTGTGTGTGTGTGTGTGTGTGTGTGTGTGTGTGTGTGTGTGTGTGTGTGTGTTGTGAGCTGCTTTTAATCAGGGCTATCCCTCTACCACTGGAGCTACACAGCTCTACTTCTGGCTTTGTTGACATTGAAGGTGGACAGGGATCTCAAGGACTTTCCTGCCTAGTGTGAATTTGACTATGATGCTCCTATCACAGCCTTTTAAACCTCAATAAGGACTTCTGAGAGCCACTGGTGCCTGCCTAATCATTGTTCTTGCAATTCTTGGACCTATCCTCCAGTTAAGTTCGAATCCTGGTCCTGCCACCTCCAAAAGGAAAGAGATCCTTAGAAACAGATTCCTATCTATATGAATACCAATGGAACATGATGTATGTTATGATTGAATTGGCAGCCCTTAAATAATTCTACGATAAAATTATACACAATTATATTATAGGACACCGATTGATTTTAATCAGTATTTCATGAAACATTTAAACAATCACGTTCATTAAATGGAGGCATAATGAAATACGTAAGAATTGGGCGTCACATAGTATAAAGGTGTCATTTTTTCTGCTAGGACTGGGATTGGAACTTCTGGTCTGGGTAACTCTGTTGCACTGTTTTGGAAGGGGAAACTAGCCTTCTTGAAGCCAAGAAATTCATGTCTGTTCCTTACATCTGAAATCTATCCCCAGTACTAGAATACATCCTATTTGCATACATTTTAAATATATGATTTATATTTACATACATAGGTTGACTCCATTTGGCATTCAGTGTAGTTATTAATATTATTTTTGTTTTAGTCATGTGTTTGTGGGGCACATGGGCAGTAATGATGGTGCTGAGAGGAAGTTGAGTGGGCACAGCCCAATTTTTTACCTTAAAATCTGATTTGATAAAGCTTAGTTGCATGATAGGGTGTGACCTTTACAGTGATTGGTTGGTTCCTTTCCCTCCCCTTCGATTCCTTGCAATTTTTCCCTTTAAAAGGTGCTTGCTGTGTGTTAATAAATGAGTTTATGCTTGACTTGACTCCCCACTGTGTCTGAATGTCTCCCGAGCTAAGGGAGACTGGGGAACGGGTGAGTGGCACACTTACCTTTCCTTGGGCCCCATCCATCTTTCAGGGGCAAAGACCAACATGTATTGACTGTTTATTTTATTGACTAATATGGCACATAGTACATTGGTTACATTGATTAAATAGGATATAAATCTGCATATGTATTCCACTTATACCTGACACCCAGGACTTTAACAGAAAAGGAAAACGTGTCACCATCAGTTTCTTACTCCATTATTCATTGTTTGGGCATGATGGCATCTGAACTCAAGGCCTACAGGGTCAAATTCATGAATGCGTGTGTGTCAGCATTCCATCCTGGAACAAATTGAGCTGATAGGCAGTTCCCAGGATTTGAGATCAAGCACCAGAGGGTTGACAAAATAAGAACAGATTGACATACAAATTGTAGTACACTAATAAATACATATATCTTTACAGAATGCAAGAAATGTCTATCCATTGTTCACTTATTCCTACCAATTCTTGGTTATTTATTATGCCTCCATGTAATTAATATTATTTTTTAATTTTTTATTGTGAAAATAATGTACAGAAATTTACCATTATATGGACAAGATAATGAGTACATTTTTTATCAAGCACTTTAGCCTCCTCCTTTGTTTCCACTTCCCATCCCTTCCCATCCTCCCCTCTGCCCTCCGACCCAATCCTCCCTGCTCCCTCACCCCCACCCCCATGCCAAAGTTGTAAAGTTCGTTTTCGACATCACGACTTGTACATCTCTTTGTTGCAATAGCTTCACCTGTATTCCTATTTAAAAGATTTGGTGTTCTCCTTCCCCTCCACAAATTATACTGAGATCAAGTACAGTGAAAGCAGGGGTTATACTGTGGGAGAGGGACATACAAAGCAACAAAGAAACAATCTTATAAATGTGTTAGAAATAATCGCATGAAAGAAAAAAAAAACATTTGAGTACATATCTTAGGGTTCATTTCAGTAATATCACCTTATCTGACCTTTTCTGCTTTACTCAGACATATACAAGTTACTGCAAATAAGGGAAACCATGGGATAGGGCACTAGCCTTAAGGTGAATAGCACCCAGGCCCAGAGTTCAGGCCCCAGGATCCACAAAAATAAAAAAAGTTATTATTTTTACCTTTAATAAAGTATTAAGTAAATCCGTGTCCTGAAATTATTGTGTCTCTATGAGAAATAATATTCTTTTAATGTTTCATAAGATATTAAATAAAATCAATCAGCCAACTGATATCATGAAGTCTAATTGTGTACAAGTATCATTCATGAGCATGTCATTCAACTGTGACATTGATAACATTCCATCATTATTCCTGTGGATGGGAACGAATTTCTTAGGATCTCCCACCATCTGGAAGTGGCATGACTATATTCGAACTGTAGGCCTATGTTGCTGTGCGGGACTATGTTTTCTCCAATAGCCCTCAATTAAAAAAAATATTTAGCTCCCTGGTTTGCAATTCATTACATTTTTTTCTGCCAGGCCTGGGATTTGAACTCAAGGTCTGGGTAAATATGCAGCACTGGGACGGAAGGGAATCTGAACATGCTTGAAGACAAAAGTCAGACCTGTTCCCTAAGCCTGAATTCAAGCCTCAGGGCTGGAAAACATACTCCTTAAATCCATTTTAAAGATAGGATTTATACTTCCATACAGCTAGTCAGACCATATTTTGTTGGGTGTGGTTATTCATATTATTTCTTGTTTTATTCATTTATTTACCATTTATTTCATTGACTCTGATGACCCCTCTACCATTTATTACATTGTTTACATCCTATCACAGCATCCAGATTTGTAAATATGTTCTCCATCATGCCTGACACCCAGGACTGTCACAGGAAAGGAAAACATGTGTCACATTTGGCTTCTTACTGCAACATTAAAATTTTGGCAGTGCTGGGATGTGAACTCAGGGTTTAGCAAGCCCAATTCATGAATGGATGAATGTGAGCATGGCAGCCTCTAGCCAATGAAGCTGTCAAGTGGTTCCCAGGTGCTGAAATCCAGCTCCAGGTTTGGACAAAACAGTGATACATGGATAGGCAGAGGGTGGTATACAAAAATCATATATTAGTACGGAGTGCCAGAGCCATCTATCTCTGATCGAATGACACCAAAGACATTCCTACCAACTCTTAGGCATTTATTATACCGCCATTGAAGGAAAATTAGTCTTTTCATGCATAATAACCTATGAATTAAGATCAATCAGCGTCCTAGAATTATTGCCAAAACATGAACTACTCTTTTATTGAACGAAACATGAACTACTCTTTCAATTGGTATTCCTATGCATAGGCATGAGTCTCTTGTGATCTCCTGCCATTGGTAGGTGTCAGCACTGGGATTTGGACCCGGGGCCTATGTTCACAGGTTGGCCTTTGGATTCCCTGATAGCATGCCAGCCTTCAGATATGGCAGGTCAGGTCCACTTTGCAGCCATGTTATGCAGACCCAGTTTGGCCACTGTGCAAAGAAAAAAATGGAAAAATCTCAGCCCTCTGCAGCTTGCCACTTATTGTGCGATGCTAGTTTTTTTTTTTTCTTCCTGAAAGTCCTCTGGGCCTAGGATCCCTAGATTGGCTATGGGTCCGAGAGTGCCCCACCCTTAGGTGATTGAAGCTGAGGCAGAGTTGTCATGACCTGAGTTCAAGGCTCATGTTGGCAAAATACAGAATAAATAAAAACATTAATTAATTATTTAACTAAATTAAAAAAGAAATAAAGCTCCCTTGTTTTGAATTTCTACCAGTTTTCTTTCCTAGCCTGGGATTTGAACTTGGTAAATATGTACCAATGTGAGGGAAAGTGCAGATTTGCCATTGCTTGAGTTCAAACCCCATGCAAATCCAAAAATAAAAATTAAGTCACTGAACTCGGCAGGGGTAGTAGTTGTGGAGATGGGAGGGAAGGAATGGTAGGGGAAAAACAAAGGAGGAGGCAACAATGCTCAATAGGAAATGTACTCATTGCCATGCTCATTTAACTGTAACCCCTTTGTACAACATTTTTACAATAAAAAATGAAAAAGTAATGCTCAGACAAGCATTTTCGGGTTAAGAGAAAGGTGTCTGATAGATGTACAAAATTCTACACTGCTTTTCTTTTTTTTAATGTTCATTATGTAACAATAAACAAAGCAACTTCCATTAAAAAAATTGAGTCACTGTCTTGGAACTGGGGTCAGTATTTCCATCATTGCTGGGATTTGATCTCACCATCCAGGTAACTCTTTTGCATCATGGGTGAAGGCAAAGCTCACTGTCCTTGACGAAAAGAAATTCAGGCTAGAGTTGCCAGCTTCTGAATGAAGGCCCTGCAATGGAAAAAATATTTCTATATATGTTTAATATATGATATATATTTACATATGTCTGTTTATTACATATTACAATTTTTATTATTGATTTTGTATTTATTTTAATTTTTTACTTTTCATTTACTTATTGTTTATTGTTTTTAGTATTCTACACATAATATTTAGAACATGTTGTACACCTATTATAAATTTATACACAATAATTTAGGACATTGACTCGTTTTTCATTGATATTTTATTAAGTGTTAAAACATGATACATAGTTAAATGGAAGCATTTTTCACAGTCTTCACATGTTTAGTGTCTCTCCCAAGTATGAACTTTGTCTTCTTTATCTTAGAACCTTCCTATAGAAATTTCTTTAGATAATTATTACTCAGAAGCCTTTTCATGGGGATAGGCAAGTTGAGGGATAAAATTGTAAGGGGGCGGCTAGAAATGTGGCTTAGTGGTAGAGAGCTGGCTCAGCATGCATGGATGGTAAGGTTTGAATCCTCAGTGCCACATACTCAAAAAAGCCAGAAGCTGTGGAGTGGCTCAAGTGGTACAGCGCTAGGCTTGAGAAAAAGGATCTCAGAGACAGTACCCAGACACTTAGCTCAAGCCCCAGGTCTGGCCAAAACAGCAGGCCAGATGCTTGTGGCTCACAACCGAACCTTAGGTTCTCAGGAGGCTGAGATCTGAAGATCACAGTTCAAAGACAGTCTAGGCAAGGAAAAAATGTTAGAGTCTTATCTCCAATGAACCACAAAAAGACCACATGTGGTGCTGTGGGTCAAGTGGTAGAGTGTTCTCCTTGAGCTGAAGGGCTCAGCGACAGTGCCCAGGCTTGAGTTTGAGACACAAAACTGGAACAAAAGTGAGGGTTAAGCAAATTACTTTACCTATTTGTTAATTAGGAGAACATTCTCTGGAAAAATGAATGTTCATGTACACCAAAATTGGACTCAGAGCTCAAGGTTCAAGTGTAGCCCATCCATATGCATAGCCTCTCAGACTAGCATTATAAACTTGTATCTGAAAGGTCCAATGTTAAAAGGCGTAATATGTTGCCCAAGCACTTTGTGATAACCAGTTGATTTGTAATGCGAATGTTATTACAGAAGAGCACCAGTAGCTCATGCCCATCACCCTAGCTCAGGATGCTGAAGTCTGAGGATCACAGGATGAAGCCAGCCAGGGCTGGAATGTCTATGAAACTCTGACTTCTATTGCTGACAGGTCAGATGTTCAAGAGCTTCCTGTGTTTCCCTTGGTAATGAGAAGTTATTTGCACTCTAAATGTTCTTAGAGTTCTTGAGTTATAAAAGCAGGAAAGAAACATCATTGACCAATCCTGGGTTCACATGAAGTTCTCAGCTTCTAAGCCCTAGCCCTGTTAGCAGGAAGAACTCCAGTGTAACAATATTTGAAGGCAGAAAACAGTTTCAAAAGCCAGACTAGGCGAAGAGACCTAGGCCTACAGAATTAGGAGGCAGAATTTACACACTCAACAGGTAAGTTAGCTGCAAAACCACTTCATTCATGTAAGACACGGCCACCAATGAGGGGTAACCTGAAACATTTGTCAGTGTTGGACAAGGATCAGGCTTTTCTCAGCCTCTTCAAACAATGACTAATTTACCTTCCTCCCCCAGGTGAAGGGAACACTAGGCTATCTATAGGTTAACAATAGAGAGCCTTGCTCTTTGGTCTTAGGGAGTGGGGTGTTTTTTATTGTGAAAATACTGTACTGAGGGGATACAATTACAAGAGCAAGATAGTGAGTACATTTCTTATCAAGCATTGTAGCCTCCTCCTTTGTTTACCCTTCCCATCCCTTCCCTCCCTCCCTCTGGCCCTTCACCCAATCCTCGCCACCCAAGTTGTAAAGTTCTTTTTCGACATGACAACTTGTACTTCTCATTGTTGCAACAGGTCCTTCTGTATCGTTACTTAAACGACTTGTTTTTCCCCTTCCCATCCACAAATTATAGCGACATCAAATACAGTGAAAGAAGGGTTATACTGTGGGGGAGGGACATACAAAGCAACAAAGAAATAATCTTATAATTGCGTTAGAAACAAATGCATGAAAAAAAAACATTTAAAATACATAACTTAGTGTTCAGTTTCCTAAGATCAACTTATCTGACCTTTTCTGCTTGACTCATACATATAGTAGATATTGCAAATAAGGGGAATCATGGGACCTATGTTTCTTTGGGTTTGGCTTACTTCACTTAATATAATTTTTTTCCAATCCTTTCCATTACCTAACAAATGGGGCAATATCATTCTTTCTGATGGAGGCATAGAATTCCATTTTGTGTATATTACACATTTTCTTGATCCATTCATCTATTGAGGGGCATCTGGATTGGTTCCAGATCTTAGCTATGGTAAATAATGCTGCAATATGCTGACATAAAAGGGATACAAATAGGGAAAGAAGAAATAAAACTCTCCCTCTTTGCAGATGACATGATCTTGTATTTAAAAATCCCATAGACTCTACTCCCAAATTACTCAAGCTGATTCAAAACTTTGCAAAGTAGCAGGGTATAAAATTAACCCCCCAAAATCAATGGATTTTCTGTATGCCAACAATGAGAAAAGTAGGGCTGAAATAAGGAAAGCAACTCGATTTGTAATAGCCCCACAAAAAATAAAATACCTAGGAATTCACTTAACCAAAGAAGTGAAGGACCTCTATGATGAAAACTTTAAAAGCTTGAAAAAGGAAATTAAAACAGAACTTAGAAAAAGGGAAAAACTCCCATGATCCTGGATTAGAAGATTAATATCGTGACAATGCCAATACTTCCCAAGGCTATCTACAAATTCAATGCGATACCTATCAAAATTCCAACCTCATTCTTCAAGGAAATAGAAGAGGCAATCCTAAAATTCATATGGAACAATAAAAGACCCCGAATAGCAAAAACGCTCTTCAACGGAAAGAACACTGCTGGAGGAATATCAATACCAAATTTCAAACTCTACTATAAAGCCATAGTAATAAAAACAGCTTGGTACTAGCACAAGAAGGTTCCTCAGGACCAATGGAATAGAATTGAAAACCCAGAAATGAACCTACAGACCTATAGCTGTCTAATCTTTGATAAGAGAGCTAAAAAAATAGAATGGAAGAAAGACAGCCTCTTCAGTAAATGGTGCTGGCAAAATTGGTTAACTACTTGTAGAAAACTAAAGCTAGATGCTTATATATCCATCTGCACCAGTATCAAATCCAAATGGATCAAAGACCTCGGATTTAAAGCAGACACTCTGAAAACATTACAGGATGGAATAGAAGAAACCCTAGGTCTCCTTGGCGCAGGCTGAAATTTTCCTAATAGAGACCCAGAAACACAACAAATCAAAGAAAGGTTGAACTAATGGGATTGCATGAAGTTGCAGAGCTTCTGCATGGCAAAAGACATAGCTAGCAAGATCAATAGAAAGCCTAAGGATTGGGAGAAGATCTTCACTTGCCATACAACGGACAAGGGTCTCATATCTAAAATGTACTTGAAACTAAAAAAATTAAATCCCCCAACAACAAATCCTCAAAGAAACAACTGCCCAATAAATAAGTGGGCTAATGACTTAAAGAGAAACTTCTCTGAAGAAGAAAAAAGGATGGCCAACAGACACATGAAGAAATGCTCAATCTTCCTAGCCATTAAAGAAATGCAAATCAAAACAACATTGAGATATCACCTCACTCTAGTTAGAACAGCAAAAATCAATGACTGTAACAACAACAGATGCTGGAGGGGATGTGGACAGAAGCGAACCTTACTTCAGTGTTGGTGGGAATGTAAACTTGTTCAAACAGTTTGTAAGGTAGTATGGAGGTTCCTCAAAAGACTCCACATTGAGCTCCCCTATGACCCAGCAGTCCCGCTTTTGGGCATTTATCCAAATGTTTACAAACAAGACCACACTAAAGCTACCAGCACAACTATGTTTATTTCAGCATTATTTACCATAGATAAGATTTGGAGTGGGTTTTTGATTCTCCATCTGTCATTTTTGAAGGCCCTTCTTCTACCTTTGCCAGTCCATTCTCCTTCCTTCATTCTCCACATCATTAAAGCAAGTCCCCAGTCCAAGAAGAGGCAGACCCCTTTCTCTTCTGGATCCAAGCGCCTGAGTTAGAACCTGGCCCTGGCCTCTTAACTCTGGGGCCCTCGCTGCCTGAGAAGTGGGAAAGATACAGTCTTCCTGTTCTGTGGTTCTGTGAAGACCATGTTGGTGTCCTGGCACACTGCAGAAGACCTCATGACTGGGAAGTGTTCCCTTCTTTCCTTCTTACATCCAAGTCCAATTCTGGCTTTTTTTGAATGTGCTACTGAGGAATCAAACCCAGGGCTTCTTGCATGCTATACAAGCACTCTCTCACTAATCCACATTCCCAGACCCCTCATCTTTTTCTTATTGGTAGTTTTTACATAATTATGCTACCATTTTATTTCCCCAATTTTAATTTTCTGAATACTGGTTAATTCTAAGAAACCTGATTTTCTCTTCACCTGCCTGGTTTGTGACTGTTCCTGCATTGGCCTCATAATAAAATGTAAATAAAGGCTGCTGAGGGTGACCTGCTTTAGGCAGATGGCTGCAAAGATTGTTGTGTATGTCTGTTTGTTGCCACTCCTGGACCTGAACTCTGGATCTGCGCACACTCCATGAGCTGCTTTACTTAAGGCTAGCATTCCAACACTGGAGTCATATGGCTATACTTCTGGCTTTGTTGGCCCTGAAGTTGGACAGGGCTCTCAAAGACTTTTCTGCCTAGGGTGACTTTGACCATGATCCTCCTATCACAACCTTGTAAGTATCAATGAGGACTTCTGAGAGCCACTGGTGCCTGCCTAATCATTGGTCTTGTTGTTATTCTTGAACACACCAGTGAGTTCCCTATCCTCGGGTAGGAGCTGGAGCCCACAGTTCGAATCCTGGTCCTGCCACCTCCAAATGGCAGGAGATCCTAAGAAAGTCATTCCTATCCATATGAATACCAATGGAATGTGATGTATGTCATGATTGAATGGGAAGTTCTTAAATGATTCTAGGATAAAATTGTAAACAATTAGATTATAATACACTGATCAATTTTAATTATTATTGTATGAAACATTTAAACAATCACATTCATTAAATGGAGGCACAATGAAATACCTCAGAATTGGGTGTCACATAGTATAGAGGTGCCATTTTTTTCTGCCAGGACTTTCTTTAGTTAATTGTTATATCCCATTTTCTGAGTGTAATTTGGTATATGAAACTAGGATATATTATAAATCAATTATTCAAACAGTTTTTATCAGAAATGTTTATAGCGAAATTTAGAGATAAATCCAAATTATATATATTTTGAAGACAGTGCTTGGTTATTCCTCTTCTCGTATTCCCCATTCCGTTCATGAGAATTAAACACATTGTAAGGTAATGCTTAGAATGTTTTGGTGAAATAGGTTGACTTTAAACCAGTGAGTTACTCTATGCTGCATTTTGTTTACTTAATATCCAGAAAAGCTAAATTCTTACTTTATCGTTTTCCTTAGGCTTTATACTCAGATTTAATCTCTGATGGGTGATAAATAAAGATATAAATATTTTTTAACAGTGGCTAAATTTAGGCTGAGGAATCTAGGTACAATGTAACTCATGAAGATAGGCCTCATCAGTCATGAGACCCTGGTATCAAAATGTTAACCAATGCTTACTGGTGTCTTGCTTATGAGATTTTGTGTAGTATAAACAGTGGTTATGAGAATGTTTTGGAATCAAAATCATTTCATGGGTTAGGAACAGAAGAGATACATTATACACAGAACAAAATTTAAGGAGACATTCAAAGGTACTTACCAAGATATACATCATGTAACACAATATTTTGAAAATGCAAACTAAAGGAAATAATTTATGAAAAACATCTACATTTACAATAAATACAGAATAACTCTGACTGATTTTTCTCTTATCCCAGTTGCAATACGGATTACATTATGACTTTTCTTGTGATATGTTTAGTTAAGTCTTGATATTTAGTTGGAGAAGTTATGTTCTTTCATATATTCATTTGTCAGATCAAAGAGGAAATGAATTCCATGCCAGAGTCAACATCCATAATAATGTTACAGATGTATCCTGCTACTTTGCCAAAGTTTCAAATCAGCTTGAGTAACTGGGGTCTTTTTTTGGATCTAAATATATAGGTATGCAATTTTCTCAGTACTAGAAAGATTTTCACCACCATTTGTTAAGCTATTATTTTCCAGAAACTACTTCTGTCTTTTCATGAGATTTTTAATTTCATTTATATCATGTGTTGATGTTCTCCTTTAGATTACCCACATTTAATCTTCTACAAAGTGTAATTTGGAATAGTTTAAAGTATATACACTCTTGTACACTGCTCAGATTCTATTAGTTGCATAGTTTTCTTGTTAAATCAGTAGGAATTATTTCTCAATATGGATAATATTGGACTTATTCATTGCTTTTCTGAATTTTTTAGTATGCCTTGATTTTGTTATTTTATTCTTTTAAATATGTGCAGATCTCACTCTGCATACAGTCACATTCATTTTAAACAATTTGATCCATTCAAGGGATTTGCTACATTACGTTCATCTAGATGAATTTAATTACAAATTAACACAACCATATTTCTGAGACACAGTTTTCCTTATGGCTCTACTCCAAGTTAACATGTATTTGAGGTTTTTGTGCTTAAAAAACTGGGCAAAACATGTTTTTGTTCCTGGGGAAGTTCTACTTTGTTGGTTGTTTTTCCAGTTGTGGTGACTTCAACATATGTGTGTGTTTTATTTCAATAGTTTTGTGTCAATATTTTGTTTCATATAACAGAAATTACAAAAATAGTCAGTGATTGAGAACTTTTCCAAATAGATTCTAAGAGAGACACTTGAAATTTTGTTACAACTGGGAATGGGCACGTCTTCACAGTGGAGGGGATAGCAGAATAACAGACATTGTTTGACATGATTTTAATTCTTCCTCCTCTTGTCTCACTATTTCCAATGTTGTTACTTCAAAGACTTTAGTGGAAAGAAAATATTTTTCTCTGTATAAAATCAGAATTTTTGATTCAGTTGGGACACATTACATATTTATATTTCATTTTAACTCGGAAATCTTCTTTCCTTCATTTAAAATCACAGTTCTGAATTTATTATGCTAAAGTAGCATCTACTAATTTATATGAAATGGTCCAAACTATTTTCACTTCACACTATATGTAATATAGAGTGTAATAATAATGATGAGTAATATTGTATGTAATAATTGTCTTTGGGAAAAGTCAATTACAGTGGATTTGTGAGATACTGAGTTATAGTAAGAGTTATATTTGATTCTATTAAAAAAAATTCCAAGTTACACCTAAAAATTACTCACAGTTATAAATTAATGCTGAAAAATAACATTGTTTATTAGAAAAAGCCAGAAGGTTCAATAAGCTTGCTTTTTTAAGCTTGTCTTGAATCTGGCCTTTGGTGGCTCATGCTGACCTCCTAGCTACCCAAAATTCTGAGATCTGAGCATAATGGTTCAAAGCCAGCCTGGGCAGAAAAATCTTTGAGCCTCTTAGCGCCAATATATCTCTTGCAAACTAGAAATGGCACTGTGTCTCAAGTGGTACAGTGTTATTCTTGAGCTGAAGAGCACAGGGAGAGTGCCCAGGCCCAATATTCATGCCCCACGACATGCAAAAAGAATTGGCATGGATTTTTACTTTATTATTTCATCATTTTTTAATGTGAAAATATGTACGGAGGGTTTACAATTACATGAACAAAGTAATGAGTACATTTCTTATCAAGCATTGTTGCCTCCTCCCTTGTTTCCCCGTCCCATCCCTGCCCATGTCACTTTCTGCCCCCCGTCCCCCTGTGCCAAAGTTGTAAAGTTTGGTTTTCGACATAACGTCTTGTATATGTCATTGTTGCAATGGGTTCACATGAATCCCAATTTGTTTTTTCCTTCCCCTCCCCAAATTATATCAACATCAAATTCACTGAAAATAGAGGTTATTTTGTGGGGAAGGGACATAAAAAGCAGCAAAGAAATCATCTTGTAAATATGGTAGAAACAACAGCAAGAAAGAAAAACCATTTGATTCCTTATCTTGGTGTTCATTTCACCTAACATCAACTTGTCTGATAGTTTATGTTTATCTCCGACATATACCAGCTATTGCAAATAAGGGAAACCATGGAAGCTAGGTTTTTTTGGCATGGATTACTTTACTTAATATAATTTTTTCCAAGTCTTTCCATTTCCTAACAAATGGAGCAATGCCATTTTTTCTGATGGAGGAATAGAATTCAATTATGTATATATAACAGATTTTTTTATTGTAAGAGTACCATACAGAGGAGTTACAATTACATGGACAAGATAACAAGTACATTTCTTATCAAGCATTGTTGCCACATTTTATCGATTCATTCATCTACCGAGGGGCATCTGGTTTGGTTCCATATCTTAGGTATGGTAAATAATACTGCAATAAACATAGTGGTGCTGGTAGCTATAGTGTGGGTTTGTTTTTGATCATTTGGGTAAATGCCCAAAAGTGGGATTGCTGTGTCATAGCAGAACTCTATATGGAGTCTTTGAGGAACCTCCATACTACTTTCCAGATGGTTGAAAAAGATTACAGTCCCACCGACATCCTGTCCCGCTTGTCTTGTTATTACAGTTCTGCATTATAGCCATTCTAACTTGGGTAAGGTGTTCTCTCAATGTAGTTTAGATTTGCATTTCTTTTACAGCTAGGAAGGTTGAGCATTTCTTCATGTATCTATTGGCTATCCTTCTTTCCTCTTCAGAGAAGTTTCTCTTTAGTCTTTAGCCACTTATTTATTGTGCAGTTGCTTCTTTGAGGATTTGTTGTTGGAGGATTTAATTTTTTGAGTTCCAGGTATATTTTAGATATGAGCCCTTGTCCGTTTTATGGCTAGTGAAGATCTTCTCCCAATCCGTAGGCTTTCTATTGACCTTCCTAGCTATGTGCTTTGCCATGCAGAAGCTCTGCAATTTCATGCAATTCCATTCGTCCAAACTTCCTTTGATCTGTTGTGTTTCTGGGTCTCTATTAAGAAAATTGCAGCCTTTGCCGAGGACAAACAAGTTATCTCCTAGTTTGTCCTGCAAAGTTTTCAGGGTGTCTGCTTTGACTCTGAGGTCTTTCATTCATTTGGAGTTGATTCTTTTTTAATTTTAATTTATTTTATTGTGAAAATACTGTACAGAGTGGTTACAATTACATGGGCAAGATAATGAGTACATTTCTTATCAAGCATTGTAGCCTCCTCCTTTGTTTCCCCTTCAGGGTCATATATATGGATCTAGCTTTAGTTTTCTACAAGTGATTAACCAATTTTGTCAGCACCATTTACAGAAGAAGCTTTCTTCCATTCTATTTCTTAGCTCCTTTATCAAAGATTAGGCGGCTATAGGTCTGTGAGTTCATTTCTGGGTTTTCGATTCTATTCCATTGGTCCTGAGGTCTGTTCTTCTGCCAGTACCAAGCTGTTTTGATTACTATGGCTTTGTAGTAGAGTTTGAAATTTGGTATTAATATTCCTCTAGCACTGTTCCTTCGGTTGAACATTTTTGCTCTTCAGAGTCTTTTATTGTTCCATATGAATTTTTGGAATTCCTCTTCTATTTTCTTGATGAATGAGTTTGTAATATTGATAAGCATCACATTGAATTTGTAGATAGCCTAAGGAAGTATTACCATTTTCACGATTTGATTCTTCAAATCCAGGAGCCTGGGAGGTATTTCCACTTTGTAAGTTCCGTTTTTATTTCCTTTTTCAGGTTTTTAAAGTTTGCATCATAAAGATCCCTTACATCTTTGATTAAGTTAATACCTAGGTATTTTATTTTTTATGGGCTATTATGAATGGAGTTGCTTTCCTGATTTCAGCCATGCTTTCTCATTGTTGGCATACAAAAAATCTATTTATTTTTGAGTGTTACTTTTTCCCTTGTTACTTTGCCAACGTTTTGAATCAACATGAATAATTTCGGAGTGGAGTCGGTGGGATTATTTAAATACAACATCATGTCATCTGCATATAGGGAAAGTTTAACATCATCTTTCCCTATTTGCATCCCTTTTATGTTTGCATCTTGTCTTTTGCTGTAGCTAGGCATTTTAATACTAAATTGAAAAGAAGTAGAGAGAGGAGAGTGGACATCCTTGTCTTGTTCCTGAGTTAAGAAGAAATGGCTTTAATTTTTCACCATTAAGTACAATGCTGGCTGTAGGTTTGTCATATATAGCCTTTATTGTATTGAGGAATGTATAGTTTTTACAGAGCTTTTATCACAAAGGGTGTTGATTTCTAATTTTGTTTCCTTGGATACTGTTTCTTAGCTCTTACTGTGGTCCTGTTGGTTTTCTATGTGGAGGATACTTTTGTCTTTTGTAGGGCTGGTTTGTTGGAGATACATTGTTTCAATGTTTCTTTGCTATGGAAAGTTTTTATTCGACCTTCAGTTATGAAGGATAGTTTAGTTGGGTACAGTATTCTTGGTTGATAGTTGTTTGTCTTTAGCACATGGCATACACCATTCCAGGCTCTTCTTGCTTTAATCAGCTCTGCTGAGAAATGGATGATTCTAATTGGTTTCTGTTTATAGGTGATTGTTCTTTTCTCCTTGAGATCGTTAAGGCTCCATTCCTGGGTCTGAATTGATCCTGTGCAGATTATAATGTGACAGTGTGATATCTTGTTCTGGTTTGGTCTATTTGGGTTTCTACAAGCTTCTTACATCTGAATAGGCCTATCTTTTTGTATATTTGGGAAGTTCTCTGCTAGGTTTCTGTTAAATATATTTTCTGGACCATTAACTTCTTTTTCTAGGTGCTCCTCTACACCCATTATCATCAGATTAGGCCTTCTGATAGTGTATTCCAAATGTTGAATAGATCTATCATATTTTTTGGATTTGTCTTGCATAGTTTTATGTTTTTCCTCTATAATATATAGGCTGTCTTCAATCCCCGAGATTCGATCTTCTTCATGGTCTAACCTACTGTCAAGACTTTCTACTTTGTTTTTTATTTCTTTTTCTTCTAATTGGTCGGCTTTGATGGCTTCAAAACCTTTGTTGGAGCTTTGTTTTAGATCTTGTATGAAATTCTTTACTTCCTTAATTTTGTGTTCAGTTTCTCAAATCACTTAGTTGATTGGTTATGGTTTCCCTGGACACCCATTCTTTCTGTAGGGCTCTATTCAGCATTCCTTTTGGGGTCTCCCTGACTTCTTTCAGTGGTCTGTTTATGGATTCCATGAATGCCTCTATTTATCTGTGTCTAGTCTCATCCTGCTCTCATAATTCCTGTATTACTCTTTGATTAGTTTCGTCATGTTCACACAATTCCAGTAATTCTCTATGGCTGTGCTCCGCCTGCTCATGCATTTCCTGTATTTATCTTTGACTCTTCTCAACCTGCTTATGCAATTCCTGCATTAATCTTTAAGTAGCTTCCTAATAATGCTTACAAGATTCCTGTAGTAATCTTTGGTTTGCCTCCTCTCGCTCCCTATCATGCTCACACTGAGTCCTTTGCAAGTCCAATCATTTCATTCACCAGGTTTACTAGTAGTGTATGTACAGGTTTTTATGGAGCTTCTCTGGACTATTCATTAACAATTCTGTCACCTGATTAACATGAGTGGGAGTTGGGCTATCTGGACTTGCCATTTTTATTGTGCTTTTTGGCTTTTTCTGCCCATTTGGTATGAAAGCAACACAAATTTTGTGCTAGAACACTATTTTAAGGCAAGCATCAGCCAGAGTCCTGTAGCTGCACAATCAAAATGGCTGCAAATACAATCTAATTCAACAGATATAATCTATTCAACATCAAACAACTATGTATTACTGTGCTAAAAACAACAAAAAAGGATTTGGCAAACCAGAAATTATTAGCTTTAGGGAGAAGTGTGGGAACAAATAGGACTAGAGGGATGTGGAGGGGTAAAAGGGGAGTAAATTTAACCAATTCTTAATCTCAGAGAGGGAAATGGATTGGACAGAATGACAGGAGAGAAATTAAGAAAAAGAGAATTTGAGAAACAAAAACTAAATTTAAGAAGTGAAACACTTAAAAATTATGTACGCTTAAAGAAATGATATGAAAAGAAGAAAAGGATAGAATGAGAAGAGGGGAGGGATAGAAAGAAACATGAAAGCAAAAAATTAAAAAATATTAAAATTAGTTACGTAATAATTATGTAGGTATAAAAAGATGATACTGCTTTTAAAGAAGTTAAGCCTAAGAGCTTGTGAATTGAGTAATAAATTTCTGGATTAAGTATGTACACAATAGTGAATAAGGTCTAATAATTGACGACAGTTATATATCATGGGATGAGCAGAACAGCAATTAAGTCATGCAAAATAAAGAGAAAAAAATGAAAACAATAAAAAAAAGACCAAAAGCTCAAACACACACACACACACACACACACACACACACACCCCAAAAATAAAAATTATGAGAAAAAAAGATTAACAGAAAACACTTTTAAAAAATAAAAATTTAAGAAAAGTTTCAAAAAAGAAAGTCACTCCTCTGTGGGCGGAGTTTTTTCTGTCTGGGCTGGAAGAATTTCTCCTGGGTGGAACTGACATCATAACTGACATCATAACTGTCTTCATAAACCTATTGTGTGATCATGGAATTTCCCTTGCCAGGTAAGTATGGGAAGGGATGGGAAGGGGAAACAAAGGAGGAGGCTAAAATGCTTGATAAGAAATGTACTCATTATCTTGCCCCTGTAATTGTAACCCCTCTGTACAGTATTTTCACAATTTAAAAAAACCTATTGTGACCTATTGTAACATGGTAAACCTATTGTGACCTCATCACCATTATAGCATCACCAACTAAGTATAACATCAAAATATTATTATCACTCAATATTGTGACATCATATTGCCATTGTGATATCACTGTTCCATTGGGTTTTTCAAACCTATTATGACCTCATAACATTTTACAAAACTCGAGGCCTTTGAGCCTATTAACTTGTGAACTTGCACACTTATGATGCATAAAACACAAGACAATCCAATGAGGCACATTGAAGATAACTTTATTTACACTAGAAATGGGCCTACATTTACTTTGCCATGGGCTGTACACACAGTGACAGCCCAACCCCAACCACCAAACCTCAGACGTCCAATAGGCATAGTTAATTGGTTTGCAAAACACCAACCTCCCAAATTATCATCTCTACGCTCCAAACTTCAATAGGTAAGGTTTTTTCCTTTTCCCTTATTAAGTCCTTCTTTATAGACTTTTCCTTCATTTCCTTTTTTCCCTTCCATCACTTCCTTCTTCTCTTTAGGCTTCTCCACTACACTTCTCTGGACGGGTGGCCAATTGGCTTCCTTCCCCTCCTGTTCTCCCTCAAATTCCACTTCTCCCAGGTCTTTCCCCTCCTGCTGTCTCACCACTTCCTTCCTTGGAGGTCATTCCTTGATTTTCTCCAATTCCATTGCTCTGAACATGCAGCCTATATATAGTTTGAACGCCTCCATCACTCCAGTGGGTTTCCTACCTAACAGTTTTCAACCATCACTTCACAAACTGCCTGTTCCCCAATCAATTCTTCACAGCTCATCATGTGAGGATGACATCCTACCCCCTCCAGTAGCATGCCCTGCTCACTTGTGTGGCATGCCCCATGCACTCCAGTGAGCCAGGTCATGGGGCAACATTGATTAGTTGTCCCTGCTCATTATTAGGACCATGCTGCTTCATATATGCCCCAATATTTTTCATGTCCAATCAAATCCTTGATTCCTTCTCACCAAATCCTAAAAATTCACTTCACTCCACCAAATGAACAGGCTTAAAAGGTAAATTTAATAGAAAACAAGTAAATTATAGAAATATACTAGTTAGCACTAATTAACACTTAGTAAGTCTTATCCTTAATAGTTCATCTTGCAGCCTTCTCTGTATAGTGGTCCACTACCTATTCCACTTGTGACTGATGGATCCAATGCTGTTTTCGTGCTAATTCAATAGGCGACAGTGAAGTTAGCACCACCAAGTAAGGTCCTTGCCACTTTGGTTCCAATTCAGGAACATGATGAATTTTTACCCACACCAGCTGTCTAGGCAAGAAAGAGTGGGTGGAGTTTCTTATTTTCTTTTTTCTACTCAATTTCTTAGTTTATTTCACTTACCTGGGGTGAGTTTTTGAATTTATTTCGGAAGTGAGACTTGCTATAGAATAAACTAAACTACTCTCCTCAACAAAATTTTCCTTCAAACTGGATTTAATTTCTTATTTTATATTTGAAATTTTTATTTTCATCCTAATGTTTATTTTTTAAACACTTTTTATTATTATTATCTTTAAGTAGTTGAACAAAGAAGTTCCCATTCTACAAAACACTACCCGAATACGAGGTGTCTGACAACATTGTCATCCATCCCTCGTAACCTTTCCCTCTCGCACCGTTTTTGTAAAAATTGAGATAGGTGATTACATATATTTCACAGTATTTTGGAATTGTGATACTTAGTTAAAGTCACAAACACATTTTAACCTTGACAAAGCACATTACTGTTATCATGGTCTAATGTTTGTTAATTCTATGAGCTTTGATAATCCAAATTATTTTTCCCACCTCAGGTGATATTTACATTTTTTTTCCTTTTGCTTAATGTAGGCTATTCCCTCTTGCCCTCTTTCCCTCTCATAAACCTCTTCCCATCACTGTGTTTGGGTTGCTTAGTTATTTTTCTTCTATGTTCACTGCAGCTGATGTGCCCCTTTGTTGTATGTTGTTCCATTTTCCACTTATTGTGTTCCTCCTCCTGGTTTTCCTGCATTGCGTGCATATTTCTACCATCTACATAGTCAAGAACATGGAGTCATTAATGGTGATACAACAAAATGAGTGGCTGTCCGTTGTTTCTTGAGTCCTGTTTACTTTGTCATACCTTCTTGCATTTTGACTTTAGCATCTATGTATCACGTAACCCTATGCCGTTTGTCTCATTGTTCTTGGCTTACCTCACTCAAATAATTTGGTCTAGTTCCATCCATTTCCCTGCAAATACCTTCATTTTGTCCTTTCTAATGGCTACATGGTATTCCATTGTATATAGGTTCCACATTTTTTGGATCCACTTATCAGTTGTGGCTTATCTGGGTTGTTTCCAAATCTTGGCTATTGTGAACAGTACTGCAATAATCATAGAGGTGTGTATGTCTATGTACACTGGTTCTTGTTGTTCAGAGTAGATGCCTAGGAGTGGTATGGCCAGTTCATAGGACAGGTCGATATTTAGCTTTCGTAAGTACCTCCAGATTGCTTTCCAAAGTGGTCGTATTAGTGTACATTCCCACTAGCAATGTAGTAATGTTTCTTTCTTTGTATCCCTTCCAGCATTTGTCATTGGCTTAATTTAGGATGTGGGCCATTCTGATTGGGGTAAGGTGGTATCTCAGAGTTGTTTTTATTTGCATTTCCCTTACAGCCAGGGATGATGAACATTTCCTCATGTATTTCTTTTTTTTTTTTTTTTTTGGGTCCGGTCGTGGGGCCTGAACTCTGGGCCTGGGCGCTGTCCCTCAGCTCTTCAGCTCAAGGCTAGCGCTCTACCACTTGAGCCACAGTGCCACTTCCGGCTTTTTTCTTTTTGCTTATGTGGTGCTGAGGAATCGAACCCAGGGCCTCGAGCATGCAAGGCAAGCGCTCTACCACTGAGCCACCTTCCCAGCCCCTCCTCATGTATTTCTTTGTCGTTTCTATCTCTTCTTCTAATAAGTCTCTCTTTAGCTTCCTTGACCATATCAAGATAGGTTTGTTAGGTTTGTGAAGGGTTAGTTTCTTGACTTCACCATATATAATATAATGGATATTATAATATAATGGTATTAGACGCTTGTCTGTTATATTGCTGGTAAATATTTTTTCCCATTTCTTCCCATTTCCTGGTAATCTCTATGATTCTTTTTTTAGGCTTTTATAGTTTTCATGAAACAGACCCTCTATATCTTTAGTTAGGTTAATTCCTAGACACTTTTTATTTTGAGGTTATTGTGAATGGGGTTGTTTCTTTGATTTCCCTTTCTATTTGTACATTGTTACTATACAGAAAGTCGATTGACTTTTGTGGGTTAATTTTGTATCCTGTTCATTTGCCAAATTGGTTTATAAGTTCTAAGAGTTTGGGGATGGAGCTTTAGGGATCGGTTATTTATAAAATAATGCCATCTGCAAAAAGAGATAGCTTATCTTCTTCCTGTCCTATGTGGATCCCTTTAATGTCTTTCTCTTGCCTTATTGCTCTGTCTAAGAAATCCAGAACTATATTGAAGAAACTTGGATAAAGTGGGCATCCTTGCTTTGTTCCTGTTTTTAGGGGAATTGGTTGTAGTTTTTTCCTATTAAATATAATATTGTCCTTTGATGTACCATGTAAGCCTTTTATTATGTTATGAAATATTCCTTCTATTCCTGTTTTTTCCATAGCGTTTAACATAAATCAGTGCTGAATTTTCTCAAAAGCCTTTTCTTCATGAATGGAAATAATCATGTGGTTCTTGACCTTGGATCTGTTGATGTGATCGATTAGATTTATTGACTTACTTATGTTAAACCATACTTGCATCTCTGGAATGAAACCCACTTGGTCATAATGTATAATTTTTTGAACTGTTTCTGGATTCTGTTGGCTGCAATTTTATTGAGGAGCTTTGTATCTGTCTTAATCAAACAGATTGGTGTGTAGTTCTTTTTGTTGGGTCTTTGCTTGGTTTGGAGATGAATGTGATATTGGCTTCATAGAATGAGTTTGGGATTACTCCCTCTGTTTCTATTTCTCTGAAGTGCTTGAGGTCTTATAGAATTCTGTAGTGAATCCATCATGTCCTGGGCTTTTCCTGTTGGAAGAGTTCTGGTTACTTCTACTATGTCATTGTAGGTAATTAACATGTTTAATTGATTTCTTTCTTCTTGGTTCTGTTTGGGCAATTTGTATTTCTTATTTTTCAGGCAGAAAAAAATTTTATTTACTGAACTGTTGCCTACACCATGTATGGTGGAGAATCATGACTTAAAGGAAGAAGTTGGCCAGGTGGGGAAAAGTGTGGCCACACTGGATCTCGACGTGACCTTAGGGTCTGGGACCCTCCTAACGTCAGATAGGAGGCTTGTGACCAGAGGTGGCCCAGGATGTGATCTAGCAAGAGGAGAAGGTGACTGCTTCCAGGTCTGCTAGTTACCTATGTAACAGATATTGGGCGGAAACTTAGCCAAGAAGTGTGGAGGTGTCCCTATTCAAACCTTACATTCCAGCCTTTTGATAATTATAAAAAAAGGTGAAGATTCTCTCTGGCTATTTCCTGTTTGCAAGGGGTATCAACAGTAGGGGTAAAAGGTTGAAACGAGATCCCCTCTGAGAGAAGGCAGAAGGCAACAGCTGTTACTTGGGCAATGAGTCCTTTGATGAAGTCTGGAGGAGGCAAGTCTCTTGGATGAAGTATGGAGAAGTCACACGAGGCATTGAGGGACTGAAAAAAATACTAGAGAGCAACTAAATGGCAAGAGGAAGACTCGGGGCTGAAAATGTTGGTAGAAATATCCCTAGCTACTTCTGATATCTGGCGACAAGGTAGAGAAGAAGTCAAGTGACAAAGGCAAGAATATAAATTCCTGTCCAATTGAAAGGTAGATAGGTATGGACAGTCTTCTTACTTCTATTGACCTCCTTGCTCTGGTTACTTTTGAAAGGGCAGGCACAAAGTGGCTGATGTGGTATCATCACCTCTTACTCTTTTCCATGTTCCTTTGTTCTGCAGACTGGCTGATTCTAAGTGTCATTGGTGGGATGGTTTTTCCCAGTTGGTATTAAAGGAGGTTTGAACTCAATTCCTGGACACTATCCCTGAACACTTCTGCTCAAGGCTAGCACTCTAACACTTTGAGTTATAGAAACACGTGCAGTGTTTTCTGGTTGGAGATAAGAGGCTCAGTCCAAGCTTCCAGCCTGGCTTTTTGCAGGTTAGTTGGGTGATGGAGTCTTAGGGATTTTTCAGCCAGAGCTGGATTTGAATTGCAACTTTTGTCACGAAAATCCTTTGTTATTTTCAATTAAAGCAACAAGGAGATCAAATAGAATAAGTAGATCTTACCTGGTCCTTATCAAGAATTGACCAAATATTCTGCAATGTCAAAACTTGTTAGATGGGAGAATCTTTGCACAGATATGCCCAATATTTTAGAATCACATAGTCAGTACTAGCCTAAACAATACAAAACAAAAAAGGCAAAACTCAAATCCTAAAATTTTATACAACAATGTTCAGACATCTTTGCTAACAAAGCACATCAGATGGTTGGGCCTCAGTTACCAGAGTCTATGAAAAGAGCAATTTGTTAGCAAGGCACATTTGAATAGATGGTTGGAGGAGAAGAAAGCTTGGTGGAAGGGTAAGGATTGGAGGGGGCCAAATCCTTCACCCACCATTTGGCCAAGATGGCAAACTCAAGATGGCAAATTTCTAAAAAAAATGCAAATAAATCCTGAACAAAAAATCAAGCCTAGTTTGGCTAGCCTTTTAGAGGGAAAGTAGAATGGGTCCCCTGGACCCAGCCCATGTCCCACGCTTCATGACACAATACACATAGTTGTAGAAAAGAAATGGAGAGATATAGAAAGTTGGACATGATTAGCAGAGAGCAAAAAGATACTGAAAGTGAACAGACTTTTGACCATTTACCATTGCAGAGGCAAAAATTGTCTAAATTTTTGAACAGCATAAAAAATCAGGTGCTCTGGCTATCCAGGGAGCACAGGAGGCATTTCAGAGGGGTTTCATGGCTCGGGCATGACTTGCAGCACCCCATTAAATGTGTAGGAGAGTCAGTCTGGTGACTGAAGGAGAGCTGACCAGGCACAAGCAATGTCCCTACTTCCCCTAGAGCAGTCTAGAGAGAAATGGGCAAGATCCCGTAACCAAGCAACCTCGGGTTCGGAGTTGACCAGCCTTTCTGATAAAGGCTATAGGAACTCGTTAGCATGGTGCCACATCTGAGCAGAGATTGAGCAACAGAGAGCCGTAGAGAGTAGTTTCACTCACCAGAGAAGAGAAGTGGTGTAGATGTGCATGTGAAGGCCAGCAATGGTATCGGTGAAAAGTCTCGCGTGGTGTCTGAAGACAGTTTAGTTCACAGAAAAGGAGTGGTTAGGCAATTCTAACATTTCCAACTCAATAACCCCATCTGAGTTACAGCATCATATGTAAGGAACATTATATAGGTAGGTTTCATTAGGTAGCCTATGAAGAGAATACTACACATTATTAAGGCAGGAAAAGAAGTTTATTTACCGAACTACTGCCCCAACCTTACATGGTGGAGAAGCAGGTCCAAAAAGGAGAAGGGAGATAGCAATTTGTATTTCCGTAGAAATTCATCCATCTTTGCTAGGTTTTCCTTCCTTTGTAAGTAGAGTCTGGAATTATTTCCTTATGATTGTTTGGATGTCTTGGATGTTTGTTGTAATTTTTCCTGTGGTATCTCTGATAATATTGATTTTGGTCACCTCTCTTATTTTGCTAGTTTCTCTTGCCAGTGGTCCATCAGTCTTACTGATTTTTTTCTTATAAACAGTTTTTTGTTGTATTAATTTATTTATAATTTTCTCAGTCTCTATCTCATTAATTTCAGCTCTTATATCGTTTATCTTTTTCTGTCTAGCAACTTTAGGTTCAATTTTTTTTCTTGTTTCTCTAGCAGTTTTAGTTGTATCATAAGATTGTTTATTTGGTCTCTGTTTTCTTGATATGTGCACTGAGAGTAATACATTTGCCCCTCAGAACTGCTTTCGCTCGGTCCCATAGGTTTCTTTGTGATGTTTCTTCATTTTCACTGAATTGTAGGAACTTTTTATTTCTTCTTTAACTTCTTCTGTGACCCATGTATTGTTCAACTTAGTTCACTTTAATTTCCATGTGTTTAAGTTTTTTCTACTTTATGCCTTGTTATTGAGAACCAGTTTGATTCCACTATGGTCAGATATAATACAGGGTATTATGTCAATCCCCTTGTATTTGCTTAAGTTCCTTGTATGAAATAAGAAATGATCTATTGTAGAAAAAGTGAAGGGGTTGGCAAGAGTTAGACCCTGCTGGTGTAAACGCCTGTAATTGTAGCTACTCAGGAGGCTCAGATCTGTGTATTCAGGTTCAAAGCCAGACCAAATAGGAAAGTTCATGTGGCTTTTCTGGGGTTGTTCAGCACCACACACTACGTCATGACTGGGGTTGTTCACCACCTTTGCCACCATGGGCTGGGCTGGGCTGCTTATGCAAGCCAGTATGGAGAGGCCCTCCACCCCACCAAGAGTGAGGTTTTAAACATTTCTATTGCCTCAGGCTTGGCTGGGCTGCTTATGTGGGCCAGTATGGAGAGGCACAAACCGCCATGGGTCTGGAATTTTTCACTGCAGCTTTCCCCGTCCCAGTTATCACTGCCGCCCCAGGCTGGTCTGGGTTTTTCCTGTGGGCTAGTTCCAAGAGGCATTGTGCCCAGAGTCTGGGTGGTTTGCCACTACTGCCAGCTGCTGCTGCTGCTCCAGGTTAGGCTAGGCTGTTTACAACAGCAGGACAGAGGTGCCACACTACGAGTCTAGGGTTGTTCGCCACTGCTGACAGCTGCTGCTGCTCCTGACTGTGTTGGGGTGGTTGCACCAGCCAGGCAGAGGCGCCATGCCACGGAGGGTGAGGGGAATTTTTATGCCGGCTCTTCTGAGATTTCGATTTGTAGTCTCTGGGTTGGCACTGGACCTGGGGAGTCTTCTGTGAGCCTTGGGATGTTTTTGGGTGTGTGGTCCTCAGAGAGTCCAGAGCCAGGCCACTTAAGCAACCTGGCACAAAGCTCCACCACTGAAGCTGCTCAGCTGTGAGCCCCATCACCAACAAGAGTTGGGGGAAGGGTCTTCCCACTTTACTGTCTGTGTAGGTTTTTCCCTTTTTTTTCACTTCCTGTATCTCTCTGAGTAAACGCCTCTTTTTTGTGGGTCACTTGCAGAAATGGAGCATTGAAATGCAAACACTGTATTTCATTGGAGAGAGCTGTGGTGCTTCCCTGCTGTTCCATCGCCATCTTGGCCCCTCCCCTTTAGGTGGAGTTTTTCTTTGGTGGCCGGTGGGCATTGGTTACCAAAGGATAGGTCCCATAAAAGAATATGTTGTAAAGCCTGCAGATTGTAGCTAGACATTTCTGTTAATATAGCCTTCCCAAATTTAGGAAGCAAAGGGGGTGGTCTATCCTAAAGTATTTCAAAGGGTTTAAATCCTTTAACATAAGGGCTACATCTTGGTTGAAGGAGAGCAAAGTGGAGGAGGCTCACCTAGCCATGGATAGTCTCTGTATTTAATTTAGTTAGTTTCCTTTGAGGGCATATTCATTCTTTCTAATGCCTTGAACTCTGAGTTCTATAAATGGATTGTAACTTCCAATTTATTCCTAGAGTGTTAGTTAATAATTGAGAACTTGTGCCATGAATGCAGGGCCATCTTTGGACCCCAAAGCTAAGGGCAAGGCAAATCAAGGAATTATTGCATGCCTCAGCTCAGCCTGAAAAAGTGTCCACTATTACTAATAGATAACAATACCCATACTTTCCAGGCTTTACCTCTGTGAAGTACACTTTCCCAAATTCACCATCTGAGTTTCCTCACATATGAATTATTTCCATAGGTTCCAGCTTTTCAGCATTTACCTATTGGAAATTACCTACACACCTTACAAAATATTGTCAGGCTAAGGCCCCACTGGTTTTCAGAACATTTTTAGGTAGTGGCCTCGTGAAATTTATCAGGGTGCAAATATCTAAACGTAAACTGACAGAAAGCTTAAGCCTGTATGCATTTTTCACAAGTTCACTGTCAACATATGCACACTTATTACAACTGTTTTTGCTTGTTCCTTTAATTTTAACCACTAGTAGCTCTAGAGACCCCACTGGTTTTAAAGAATGATCTCCCACGCTACCTGATCAGCTCAAATGTTTCCCTGTATCTTAGAGACTAGTTTCTTTAACTCCTATACATTACTCTGAACCTTGGAGACTTCTTCGATTTTATTCTCCTCCTTTTCTCTCAAACTTGCTTTCAAGATCACACTCTCCTATTCAATGTGCTCCTTAACCTGTAACTGTTTTGGCAGGGTCACAGGAGAGTTCCTTTGACTGGACAATTGCTGCTCCTTCTCACAACTTTGCTTGCTCTTCAGCTCCTCCCTTAAGTTCACAAAGGTGCTATTGCGAGGTATTTTTTTCCCACCTCCACCTGTTCCTTTGGGACACGATGTTTCTGCATTACATTTATGGTGAAGATCTCAGCACTGTTTTGGGGCTTTTACTCTAGTAGTTTCTCTTTCTAGTTTTCCACTTCAGTGTATTTTTGTGACAGATCTTTCAACTGTTTGTTTAGCTCTTCTGTTTTTCTTCCTAAAGCTCTTTCCCTTTACCCAGCATTCCCTATCAGAGCATGTGGTCCTTTAACACTTTCTGAAGAGTAACAATCTCTTTCTTGAGCCTGATATTTTCCTGTTTACCTTTCTTGGCCTCATCTTCTATGACACAGCACTTCCCCATCTTCTCTGCTAACTACTCGTTCCTTCTTTCTCTAATGCTTTGAATTTCTGGTGACACTCTTCAAATCTTATAATCGACATGTACTTCAGCCTAATACATTCTTATATCAGATCCAGCTCCTTTTTCATGGCCATGATTTCTTTTTTTTTCTTCTTTTGTCGGTGGGGCTTGAACTCTGGGCCTGAGTGCTGTCCCTCAGCTCTTCAGCTCAAGGCGAGTGCTCTACCACTTGAGCTACAGCGCCACTTCCGGTTTTCTGGTGGTTTATTGGAGATAGGAGTCTCACGGTCGCTCCTGTCCGGGCTGGCTTTGAACCGCGATCCTCAGATCTCAGCCTCCTGAGTAGCTAAGATTACAGGCGTGAGCCACCAGCGCCCAGCCATGGCCATGATTTCTTAATGCAGCATCAGAATCTCTTCTTGGCCTCATTTGTGGTTAGCAAGGATGGCAGCATTGGTGTCCTGTGCTTCTGTCAGCCTCTGATCTGTGATCCCCTAATTTGTCTCATGCTCACCAAGGCTACTGTACTTGAATTTCATTTGATTCTGAGTGTTTTCTAGGTTCCTTTTGAGGATTTTCTTCTCATTTTTGACTCTCACAAGTTTCTAATTTATATCTTCAAATCTTTTCTTCACATCAAATAATTCTCTCTCTTTTCTCCAGTTTGCTCTTCTATGTGCTTTTAATCTCTTGGTGGGTCTTTGACTGGCACATATTGGTGATTCAGTCTTTTATAAGCCTGTTTTTTGAGATAGAAGTGTGTGAATATTTTCTTTGTCACATTTCTTCTTAAGTTCAGAAGGCTGCTTTTTAAATTAAACATAATTGGAATTCAGAGCCCCATGCTCCTTTGCATATTTCTCAGAGATATGAACACATTTTCCAGATGGTTAATGTGATTACTTAACCTGTCATTTTCTATCTTTCTCCTCCTTGAACATTCCTTTTCCCAATGTCCATTTTGCTTGCAATAATCACACTGATCTAGTTCTAGAGGTTCCCTACTGTCAGTTGCAACTGAATTGTACTGTCTTTGCCAATGAGTTCTTCATCCCTATTCTGGTGCTCCTACCAAAACTCAAACCCCCTTATTAAGCCCTTTTTCCAGGGTATCTCTGTTATCAAATACCCACTGGGCAACCACTTCCAACTTAAAATACACCTTTCCCTCAAAACCTTCTAACTTTTGAAGGTTTCTTCTAATATCTGGGGCTGACTGGGTAACAAAGGCCATATTTAGGGATTTTTGATTCTCCAGGGCTTCAAGATCTATAGGCTTATAGGTCCTATAGGCTTCTGGGAAATGTTCCAGAAAAGCCTTAAGGTACTCACTGGGGAACTGTATCATCTCACTCACTTTAGATTGATGACTTGGCTTTCTAGCCACTGTGGTATTCCTGCTAACCGAACCTGGCAATAATTGGTAAGCATTTCCATACCTCGATCACTGTTAGTCTCAGCTTGGGTAAATCTGAGTAAAGACTTGCTCCAATTGGTCTGGTTCAATAGTAGGCTTAATGTCTGGTCCAAGGACTACTTTCAAGTCACCAAGCAGGATTCACTCCCTTTTCTACCAGGTGAAAAGCGCCTGTAAAATTTGCTGACACTTATCCCAGATGTGCTTGTTTGTGAAAATTGCTATCGCTAATGAGGTAATAAGCCCCTGGGTTTTTTCTGAAAAAGATGGATTTTTCTGTTTCCAGTTATACAGGTCACTAGTGGTAAAGGGAACATATATTAGAAAGGGGGCCTGCTCACCATCTCCTCCATATTCATGTCTCAAGGGTAAGAAGGCTAACATACCACATTGTACAACCTCAGGCTGGTACAAGTAACCACTTTTGTTATGGGAGGACATAACATTAGAGGTGCTGATGGCAAAGAATAGGAAAGAGAGTACATCAGTGCATCTTCCTCTGAGGGACTCTATAAGCCTGGGGGAGAATTTTTTGGATATGACAATTTTAGGCCTTGTTTTCCCATCCTGAGAAAAGGACTAAACAGAAGTGCATACAGGACACTGATAGAACTATCAGCATACACACAGAGACCAATAGCCACAGACACTTAACCCACATGTCCCACACCTTTCAATGTTGAACTCTACATAATGTCCCAGATGACAGACAGAACATCCCAGATTGCCTCTTGAGGAGGTCACAGATGACCTCTGGAGGACGTCACATATGTCCTCCTTAGGAGGCATTAGATGACCTCTCATGGAGGATCCAAATGGCTTCCCAAGAAGTGTCAGATGACCTCCAAAGGAGGTCCCAGATGTCCTCTCAATGAGTCTGAGATTACCTCTTAATATCTCAGATGGCCCCTCAAGGAGGCCACATATGAACTCCAGAGGAGGTTCTAGATAACCCTGTTGAGAAAGCCACAGATGACCTCCAGAGAAGGTCATATATGGTTTCTCAAGGAAGTCCCAGATGATGTCCAAGACGGTCATATTTTTCTCATCAAGATAACCCAAGATGACCTCCTAAAAAAGCTCCAGATGACCTCATAAGTGGTCCTAGATTGCCTCTTAAAGATGCCCCAATGACTACTTTTGAAGAGTTCTCAGGTGGCCTCCTGAATAAGCCCCAGATGACCTCTGGAGAAAGTCCAAGATGGTCCCTGAAGGCCCCTGATGATCTCCAGGGTAGGTCTCAGGTGGCTTCCCAAGGAAGTCGCAGATGTACTCATGATGAGGTTCCAGATAACTTCCAAAGGAAGCCCTACAGGACCTCTCAAGGAGGTTCCAGCTGGCTTCCCAAAGAAGCCCTACATGACCTATCAAGGAGTTCCCAGATGGCTTCCCAAGGAAGCCACAGATGACCTCCAGATGGATTCCCCAAAACAGGCTGGCAAGCTTGCCCAGACATACCCCTAGAGGTACCTAAATTACTTTTGTTCATGTTGGTCCTCCGGAGACAACCATTTGAGGTAGATTCTCAACCCTGAAGGCTGACACTCTCACCTATGGGGATTTTTCCCTGGGGCCAAGGCCTGATGCCATCCAAATGGATTATATCGATGGGGGTCTCCAAATATTAGAACCTCTATTGTTCAGGAGAATCCATCGAGACACAAAAGGCAAGCATTTTATCCCCCTTCCTTTAGTCTATTCTTCACTGCAGACCTATACTTCCTTCAATGTCTTTCCCTTTTTCCCTTCTACCAGTTCTTTCTTCTCTTCAGGCCTCTCCACTCTCCACAGGCCTGAACTGCTTTGCCTGGGTCAGTTGCCATCCTTTACTTCCTGCTCTCCCTCAACTTCCTCTCCTCTCAGGTCTTTCCCTTTCTGTTATCACACAACTTCCCTCCTTCCAAGACTTTTCCCTTTTTCTCTTCTCTTCCATTGCTCTGAATAAGCAGCCTATATAAAGTCTGTAACCCTTCTCCACACCAACTGCTTAACAGTTTTCAACTGTCATATCCCAAACTTCCCACAGCCCAATCACTTCTTTTTTTTTGTTTTGTTTTGTTTTTTTGGGTCCAGTCGTAGGGCCTAAACTCTGGGCCTGAGTGCTATCCCTCAGCTCTTCAGCTCAAGGCTAGTGCTCTACCACTTGAGCCACAGTGCCACTTCGGCTTTTTTCTTTTTGCTTATGTGGTGCTGAGGAATCAAACCCAGGGCCTCGGGTATGCAAGGCAAGCACTCTACCACTGAGCCAACTTCCCAGCCCTAGCCCAAACACTTCTTAACAGCTTAACACTTGGTGATTACTGTCCCAAGCCCTCCTACAGAATGCTCCATGTTCTTTGGTGGCATACTTTGTCCTCTCCAGCTGGCCAAGAGATGGTGCCACGCTGATTATCAGACCCTATAGATTATCACGACCGTGCTGATAATTACAGTATAATCCTTGTGAACTAATAGCAATTGAAATTGGAAATTTGATTGTGATATTACAAACTCATTGTGACATCACAAACCCATTTTGACATCATCACCACCACGACATCACAAACTCATTGTGATATGATTGTCATTGTGACATCATGATTCCGTGACATCTCAAATCTATTATGACCTCTTAGCTCCTTTGGAAAATAACATTCCCTTTTCAACATCACAGTCCCTTTGTGTACCCAAATCCTTGTTGTTAACTAATGACAATTGAGATCAGACATGCCATTATAACATCAAAAAGTGTTTGTGGCATCCTCAAGAGTGTGACAGCACTTTTTCCTTATGAGAGCATCAGCTCATTGTGACATCACCAAACTCAATGACATAATCGAATTATGACAATTCTCATTCTGACATCATAGACAAATTGTGAATGCTTATTCCGTGATTTCATTGTATTCAAAATATGGCATGGGAATTGCTATCAGAAACGAATTTTTGTGCCTACATAACAATTTTGATCTGGGTGCTTATGGCTCATGCCTGTAATCCTAGCTACTCAGGAGGCTGAGATCTGAGGATCACGGTTCAAAGCCAGCCTGGGCAAGAAAGTCCGAGAAACTCTTATCTCCAATAAACCACTCAAAAAACGGAAGTGGCCTTGTAGCTCAAGTGGTAGAGCGCTAGAGTTGAGCTGAAGAGCTGAGGGACAATGCCCAAGCCCAGAGTTCAAGCCCCACAACCCACAAAAATAATTGATATCATAATCACTTTGTGCCATCACAGTGCCATTCTGATATCATTAACACAATGTGACATCACAAACCTCTCCTCTCCTCATAACTTTTGTGACATGCTTACATTGTGATATCTTAGACCTTTTTGCCCTCACAATTTGTTTTCAACCTCATATTTCATGTATGACATGAGATAACAGTAATCCATTGTGTCATCATGACCATTGTGACATCACACTGACAGATGCCATGATCATCATGTCACATTGTGACATCACAAAAGGTTTTGATCTCACAATTATTTGGTGATGCCATACAGGTAAGGGGTCACAGTAGGTCTATGATGTCACAATTGGTTGGTGATATTAAAATGGCATAAAGGATCTCATTTGTCATGAAATCACAGAGAATATGACTTCACAAATGGACCGTGGTTTCTCCAAAGGCATGTGTTGTCAAAAATGTGATGAAATCCTAGGAGGATTGTGATGTCACAGTGTGACACAATGTTCATGATGTCTGTCAGTATGATGTCACAATGGTCATGATGTCACAGTGGATTTCTGATATCACATATCATAACTGAAATATGTTTGAAAACAGATTATGAGCTCATAAATGGCCTAACACATCACAATTACAGCACATCACAAGACGTGTGAAGACAGAGAAGGCTTGTGATGTCACAGTGTGTTAGTATATCACCATGGCACTGTGATGTCACAATGGGTTGGGCATGTCAAAATGACATGATTGTTCTCAATGGTCTTTAACTTACAATGAGTATATGAGTTACAAAGGGACTGTGGTTTCTCTAAAAGTATGTGTTGTCACAAATATATTGAAATCCTAAAAGGTTTGTGATGTCAGAATTTGACACAATGGTTATGACATCTAACAGTGTGATGTCACCATTGTCATGATGTCACTCAGAATTTGTGATATCAAATGTCATATATGAAATCTAATGAGGTCGACAACAGATCATGAGGATGAAAAGGCCTAAGGTATCAGAATTGCACCATGTCACAAAAGTTATGATGAAAGGATAGGTTTGTAATGTCATGGTGGGTTAGTGATATCACAATGGCAATGTGATGTACAAATGGATTGTAATGTCACAATGGTTATGAATCACGGTTTGTTTATGATATCAAAGTACAGGCCAAATATGAAATAGAATGGAATCACAATTAAAGGTATTCATGTCTATGATGTCACGATGACCATGTGAAGCTCTAATTCTTTCATATCATTTTAGTTTTGTGATTTCACAATTATCAGATGGTGTCACAATGACAATGTGATGTCACAATTGTGATGATCTCAAAAATGTTTCTGATGTTAAAATGTCATGTCTGATTCTCAATTGTCAATAATTCACAGTGGAGATTTGGGTACACAAAAAGATTGTAATGTCACAAATCTATTTTTTCAAAGGTTATAAAAGGTCATAATAGATTTGGAATGTCACAAAGTGGTCCTGGTGTCAAAACAGCAATGTCACAATGGGTTTGTGATGTCACAATGGTGATGAGGTCACAATGGGTTAGTTATGTCATGAGTTTGTAATATCACAATTATTTTTCCATTTTCAATTGCTCCTAGTTCACCATGAGGACACTGTAATAACCATCAGTGCCCCTATAATCCACTGGAACAGATAGTCATCATGACCTCCTGGTCTGGACCAACAGAGAGGGGGGTTCATGCCACTGGAGGAGGGCGGACACGCTGCTGAAAGAGATAAAATGTCAAGCCCCACATGGTGAGCTGCCAAGAAGTAATTGGGCATGGACATTAGGGAAGTGATGATTGAAAACTGTTATTCTTGAAACATATTGCAGTGGAGGAAGGGTACAGCCTATATATACACTGCATGTTCAGAGCAACAGAAGGGGAGAGAAAAAGGGGAAAGGCCTGGAAGGAAATAAGTGATGAGACTGAAAGTGGGTAAAGACCTGGGAGGAGAGGAAACTGAGGGAGAGAAGGAGATGAAGGATGGCAACTGGCCACCTGGTCAGGGCAGGACAAGCCTTTCAAGAGTAGAGCAGCCTGAAGAGAAGAAGGGAATGGTGGAAGGAAAAAATGAAAAGACCTGAAAGTTAGGACAGGTCTTTAGAGAAAGAGGATGAAGTGAAAGGAAAAAGCATTGTACTTTGAAATGTGGAGCTTTGGAGATCATTATTTTGGAGATTGGTTGTTTGCAGAACAGTTAACAAATGGCTGGGCTGCTCTTTGAAGTTCTGAGGGTCCATGGTTGAGGCTGCATTTAGCTCTGGGCATCCAGCCCAGGTCAAGGTAGTCGCCTGTTACAAAATTTAAGACGACAAGACAGTTTTGTGATGTTACATTCCATTAATGATTTCACAATGTCAATATGAGGTCACAAAGGGATTGTAATGTCATAATGGTGATGTGGTCACAATGGGTTTCTAAAATCAACCTATATGCCACATTTGAGATAGAATGAAATCACAGAATAGGCAATCACATTGTCTCTATGACCTCACAATGAAAATGTGATGTCATAATGCTATGATGTCATTGTCATTTTGGGTTGTCACAATGGGTTGATGTTATCCTAAAAACAATGTGACTGGAGATGATGTCCCAAAGCATTTTTAATGGTACAATGTCATGTCTGATGTCAGTCGTCCTTTGTTCACAATGAGGATATGGTTACCCAAAGGGACTGTGATGTCACAAACACCATGTGCTTTTTCAAAGGTGCTAAGAGGTCACAACAGGTTTGGGATGTCACAAGGTGATTGTGATATCACTGTGGCAATGTGTTGTCACAATGGGTTTGTGATGTCACAGTAGTGACAAGGTCACACTCGGATAATGATATCAAAATTAATTTGTAATATCACCATTACATGTCCAATTTCATTCTACTAGATCACAATGAAGATACGAGTTCACATAAGGAGCTAGAAGTCAGAAAGGCCATGAATTTTGTAAAATATTATGAGGACATAATAGGTTGGTGAAAATGCAATGGGACAGAGATTTCCCATTGGCAATGTAATGTTACCATTACATGAGATAGTATTGTTTTGAAGTCACAAATAGTTGGTGATACCATACAGGTGATGAGGTCACATAGGTTTGTGATTTCACAATGGGATGATGATACTACAATCTCATGCCAGATCTCTAATTGACAATTATGTAAGTTCTCAGGGAAAATGATGTATCCAAAAGCATATGTTGGCACAAGTGTAATGAGTCTTAACAGGTTCGTGATGTCACAATGTGTCTCAGTAGTCATGACATCTGGCAGTGTGATGTCACAGTGGTCATGATGTCCCAGTGCATTTCTGATATCACGTTATACCTGAAGTGTTATGATTTAAACAGAGAGGCCAAAGAGATCACACTGGCAGCATGTCAAAAAATTATGAGGATAGGACAGTTTTGTGATGTCACAGTGGGTTAATGATATCATAATGGCAATAGGTGTCATCAAAGTATTGTGATGTCATAATGGTTATGTGGTCACAATGTATTTCTGATATCAACCCACCTGCCACATTTGAAATAGAAAAAAAATCAACGAATAGGCATTCCAATGTATCTGTGACATCACAATGACAATGTGATGTCATAATACTATGATGTCATTTTTGTTTTATGATGTCACTGTGGGCTGATGTCATAATGACAATGTGATGTTACACTGGTAATGATATCACAAAGGTTTTGCGATGTTAAAATGGCATGTCTGATCTCAATTGTCTTTAGCTCAAAATGAGGATTTGGGTACACACAGGGCCTCTGATGTCACAAAGGCCATGCTTTCTTTCAAAGCTTCAGAAGTCATAATAGGTTTGGGATGTCACAATGTGATCATGGTGGCACAATGGCAATGTGATATCACAATGGATTTGTGATGTCATCACAGTGATGAAGTCACAACGAGTTAGTGATGTCTCATCAAGTTTGTAATATAACAATGATGTATACAATTTCAATTTCTTCTAATTAACTATGAGGATACTGTAATAACCAGTGGGGACAGCATTATCATGGGAGCCAATAATCATTGTAAATTCTTGGCCTGACCAACCAGAGAGAGTTGGGAATGCCGCCAAAGGTGGAGGTGTCAAGCCTCACATAGTGAGCTGTCAAGAAGTGATTGAGCATTGGGCAGTTTGGGAAGTGATGGTTGAAAACTGTTAGGCAGGATACCCTTTGGAGTGAGGAGGTGTACAACGTATATATAGGTTGTATTTTCAGAGCATTGGAAGGGGAGATAAAAATGGGAGCTACCCGGATGGAAGAAAATGGTGAGACAGCAGGAAGGGAAAAACCTGAGAAGAGAGGAAGTTGAGGGAGAGCAGAAAGTTGGCATGTGGTCACTGCGGCAGAGTAGGGCAGGCCTGTGGAGAATGGAGAGGCCTAAATAGAAGAAGGAAAGGGTGGAAGGGAAAAAGGGAAAGACCAGGAAGGAAGGACAGGCCTATAGTGAAGGAGGGAGGAATTGAAAAGTAAAAAGCCTTGCCCATGGATGTTTGGAGCTTTGGAGATCATAATTTTTTGGTTGTTTCTTTGCAGACCGTTAGGGCTGCCCATTAGAGGTCTGAGGTTTGGTGGTCAAGGCTGCTCTTGGACCTGGGTATCCAGTCCAGGATAAGGTAATCACAGTCCCCTTTCTAGTGTAAATTGGTTTATTATATTAAATGTGACTCGATTGTTTGTCTTCTTGGCGTTGAGGTCTATGAACACGAGTTCACAGACAAAGCTTGAAGTCTCAAAGGCCATGGATTTTCTAAGATGTGATGTGGCCATAAGAGGTTTGTAAAAACACAATTGGACAGTAATATCACAATGGCAATACCACAATATCATCTCAAAATAATGCTTTGATACCACAATTAGTTGTTGATGCCATTCTCGTGATGAGGTCACAATAAGTTTGTGATGTCACAATGGGTTCATGATGTCAGTGTGACATGGCAGATCTCAATTATCATTAATTGGCAATGAATATATGAGTTCAAAAAGGGACTGTAATGTTTCCAAAGGTATGTGTTGTCACAAATGTGATGCCATTCAAACAGTTTTGTGATGTCACAATGTGACATAATGATCATGATATCTGGCAGAACAATGTCACAGGGGATTTATGATATCACATGTCATGCCAGAAATATGAGATTGAAAACAGATTATGGGCTCACAAAGGACCTAACATATGACAATGGCAGCATGTCACACAATTTATAAGGACAGGACTGGTTTGTGATGGCACAGCAGTTTAATGATACAACGATGGCAATGTGATGTCACAAAGGATTATGATATCACAATGTTTATATGGTCAAAATGAGTTTCTGAAATAGAATGAATTTACAGAATAGGCCATAACACTCTTACATCTATGATGTAACAATGTCACTGTGATTTATAATGCTATGATGCCATTGTCGTTTGGTGATATCACAAATGAGCTGATGGTGTCATAATGACAATATGATGTCACTGCTGATTTATGGTGTTAAAATGGTTATGGGGTCACATTATGTTTCTGATATCAACACACAGGTCAAAATTGAAATAGAATGAAATAGCCGGGCATGGGTGACTCATGCCTGTAATCCTAGACACTCAGGGGCCTGAGATCTGAGGATAGCAGCTCAAATCCAGCTCAGGCAGGAAAGTCCATGAGATTTATCTCCAATACAACCACTAGAAAACCAGAAGTGGCACTGTGGCTCAAGTGATAGAGAGCTCATCTAGAGCTGAAGAGCATGGACAACACCCAAGCCCAGAGTTCAAGCCCCATGACAGACAAAAAATTAAGATTAAAAACAGGCATTCACAATCTGTCTATAACATCACAATGACAACGTGATCTCATAATGTTATCTTGTCATTGTAGTTTTGTGATGTCAAAAGTAGTTGATGCTGTCATAATGACAATGTTATGTCACACTGGTGATGTCACAAATGACATGTTTGATATCAATTGCCAGTTCATAATAAGGGTATAGTTACACAAAGGGGCTGTGGTGTCACAAAGACCAGGTGTTTTTTCAAAGGTGCTGAGGTCCTAATAGGTTTGGGATGTTGCAATGTTATAATGATGTCAAATGGCAATGAAAGCTCACAATGGGTTTGTGATGTCACATTGGTGATGAAATCAAATAGTTTTGTGAAGTCACATCTCATAATCACATGACCAATTTTAGTTGCTACTATATCACGATGATGGTATGAGTTCACAGGAGAAGACAAGTAAAAAAGGCCATGAATTTTCTAAAATGCTATGAAGATATACTAGGTTTTTGAAAACACAATAGAACAGTGATATAACAATGGCAATGTGATGTTGCAAAATGATGACTTAATAATGTTTTGATATCACAATTGGTGATGCCACATTAGTGACGAGTTTACAAGAGATGTATGATGTTACAATGGGTTGGTGATATCAAAATGTGACATGTGATCTCAATCGTCATTAACTCACAATGAGTATATGAGCTCAAAAACGGACTGTGATGTCTCTAAAGGCATGCTTGTCACAAAAGTGAAGTCCTAACAGGTGTGTGTTGTCAGAATGCGACAAAATACTCATAATATCTATCAGTGTGATGTCACCATGATGTAGATGTCACACTGGATTTGGGTATCACATTTCATACCTGAATTGAGTATGAGAGGATTATCATTTCACAGTGGTTTAGTGATATCACTATGGAAATGTGGAGTCAAAAGGGATTGTGCTACCACAATGGCTAGTAGATCACAATATGTTATTACTATAGTAGGTTTGTGCTGTCACAATTGGCTGGAAATGTCACAATGGCATGCCGAATCTCAATTGTAATTAATTCACAATGAAGATATGAGTTCACAAAGGGACTGTGTTGTCTTCAAAGACCTGTGTTGGCACAGATGTGATGAAGTCCTAACAGATTTGTGAGTTCACAATGTGACACCATGGTCTTAATATTTATCAATGTGATATCACAATGGTCATGATGTCAGAGTCAATTTCTGATATGATATGTCATACCTGAATTATTATGAGTTTGAAAACAGATTCTAAGCTTACTAAAAGCCTATAATATACTAATGACAGCATATCACACAAGTTATGACTAAAAACTCATGCTCTTTGGAGCTTGATTCTTTCTTTGAAATTGTTTCCTCATTGTGAGCTAGTAGAAATTGAAATTGGACATGTCATTGTAATATTACAAACTCATAGTGACAATAGTGACATCACAAACTCATTGTGAACTCATCACTACTGTGACATCACAAACCATTGTGACATCACATTGCTGTTGTGCCTTCACAATCACATTGTGACATCACAATGCTACTGTTAACTCAGCACCATTTAAAAGACACATGACCTCTGTGGCATCAAAGACCTTTTGTTTACCCATATCTTCATAGCAAACTAATGAAAATTGTGATCACACATAGCATTTTATCATCACAAATACTTTGAGCAAAAATTATGACTGTGAAGTCACATTGTCATCATGACACCATTATCTCATTGTGACATCACCAAATCCCAATGACACCATTCCATTTTTTCTTTTTTTTTCTTCTGTGCATTTTTTATTGTAAGTATAGTGTACAGAGGGATTACAGTTACATGAGCAAGGTAATGTGAATGCCTATTCTTGGATTTCATTCTATTTCAAATGTGCCATGTGGGTTAATATCAGGAAAACATTGTGAGCTCATAACCTTTGTCACATCAAAATCTCTTTGTCACAGCACATTGCCTTTGTTACATCACTAACCCACTGTGACATCAAACCTCTCCTGTCCTCATAACTTTTGTGACATGGCATTGTGATATCTTAGGCCTTTTGTGAGTTGAAAATCTGCGTTCGACCTCATATTTCAGATATGACATGAGATATCTAAAATCCAGTGTAACATCATGATATCACACCGCTGGACATCATAACCATTGTGTCATTTTGTGACATCTCAGACCTGTTCGTTCTTCAGCTTTTTGACTACATATACTTTGGTGACATCAGAATCCCTTCCCAAACTCATATACTCGTGCTGAATTAATGACAATTGAGATCCCACATGCCATTGTGACATCATCAACCCCTTGGGACATCTCAAATCTATTGCAACCTCCTCATCAGTATGGCATCACCAATTGTGACATCAAAACATTATTATAACATGATGTTGAGACATCACATTGTCATTGTGAAATCACTGTTCCATTGGGTTTTCACATAGTATGGCCTCATACTGTGAAGCTTCTTCTATCACCTGGTATCCCCATATTGAATTATGAGTAATTGAAATTAGATGTATCATTCTGAAATTACAAACTGTGACATCACAAAACTATAGTGACCTCATCACCACTGTGACATTAAAAACCCCATGGGACATCTCATTTCCATTGTGACATTACGGATCACATTGTGCCATCCCAAACCTATTATGACCTCTTACCACATTTGAAAACACACATGGCCTCTGTGACATCACAGAACTTTTTTGTATTCATATCCTCATGGGGAACTAATGACAACTGACATCAGACATACTATTGAAATATTAAAAAATCCTTTGTGACATCATCATAATTGTGACATCATGTTGCCACTACACCATCAGCTCATTTTGACATTTAAAACTACAATGCCATCATAGCATTGTAACACCACATTGTCCTATTATGTTATTTGATTCTACTACTAATGTGGCATGACAGTTTTTATCTGAAACCCATTGTGAGTTTGTGACCATTGTGATATCACTATGCCTTATTAGCATCACATTGCCATTGTGATGTCACATTGCCAAATTGATGTTACAAAGGGATTTTGATGTGACAATGGTTATGATATCAAAATGAGTCTCTGATATCATCCCACATGCCACATTTCAAATACAATGAAATCACAGATTAGGCATTCATAATGTGTCTATGTTATCACAATGACATAATGGCAAATGCTATAATGTCATTGTAATTTTGTGATGTCACCATAAGTGAAAAATGTCATGACAACAATGTGATGTCACACTGGTTATGTGGTCACACAGGGTTTATAATGTTACAATGGTTATGAGGTCACAATGTGTTTCTGATAGCAAGTCATATGCCATTTTTGAAATAGAATGAAATCACAGGATATACAATCACAATGTGTCTGTGACAGCTTTCTGTTTTGGAGGGGAGGGGTCCGGTCATGGGGCCTGAACTCTGGGCCTGGGCACTGTCCCTCAGCTCTTCAGCTCAAAGCTAGCACTCTACCACTTGAGCCACAGCGCCACTTCTGGCTTTTTTCTTTTTGCTTATGTGGTGCTGAGGAATCGAACCCAGGGCCTCATGCATGCAAGGCAAGTGCTCTAACACTGAGCTACCTTCCCAACCCCTATGACAGGAAAATGGCAATGCGATGTCATAATGCTATGATGTCACTGTAATTTGGTGATGTCACAATGAGCTGATGGTATCATAATGAGAGTCTGATGTCACACTGGTGATGATGTCACAAAGGATTTATGATGTCACAATTTCATGTCAGATCTTAATTGCCATTAGTTTATAGTGCGGATAAGAGAATGAAGTCATGACATACACAAATGAACTGTGATGACACAAAGGCCATGATTTTTTGTCAAATGTGCTAACGTTCCTAACAGGTTTTGGTTGTAAACTGTTAATTGAAGAGCTAAAGTAACTCATTTTAAGATCAAGCTCCCTGAGCTGTGCTGACCTCAGAGTAACCAACAAAGAGTGCTGTGCTGCCAAAGAAAAAAATAGCTCTCAGGAAAACCACAGGTTGCCACCAAACCTGCCCACCCGTAAGGAACAGAACAGTTGCAAATGTGTTCCATCAGAAAAAGGGAAGTGCAGTCAACGTGGACTTAAACCCCCTGAACTTGTGAACTTGCTTGTGTGCAAAACCCCTAAACTTGCTTGTGTGGAAACCCCCTGAACTTGTAAAGTTGTTTGATAGTATAAAAGCTGTGCTAATTTTGTGCTCGGGACCTCTTAGCGTCACCGGTTACCGAGTTTGCGGAGGACTAAGCTCGAGCTTGCAATAAACGACTCTTTGCTGTTTGCATTGCTGGTGGTCTCTTGTGGTCTAAGAGGAGGTATCCGAAAATCGGGTACTTCATTAATGATATAAAAATGGGTTAGTGATGTCAAAACAAGTTTGTAAAATCACATCTTATTTCAAATTTCAAATGCTACAAGTTCACAATGATACAAGTTCACAGAAAGAGTTTGATGTCCCAAAGGCCTGAATTTTCTAAGATGTGATGAGGTCATAATAGGCTTGTGAAAGCATGATGTTACAGTAATATCACAATTGCAATATGATGTCAAATTATAATGTCATAAGAGTGTTGTTATGTCACAATTAGCTGCTGATGCCATAATATTGATGAGTTCAAAATAGTTTTGTGATGTCGCAGTAGACTGGTGATGTGACAATGTCATTCCAGACCTTAATTGTCATTAACTCCCAATGAGTGTATGAGTTTAGAATGGGATTGTGAGGATTCCAAAGGTATTTGTTGGCACAAATGTGATGAAGTCAGAACAGATTTGTGATGTGACAACAGAACAGATTTGTGATGTGACAATGTGACAGTGTGATGTCTAGCAGTGTGATGTCACAATAGTCATGATGTCACAGTATATTTCTAATATTTCATGTCATACCTGAAATAATGAAGTAGAAAAGAGGTTGAGCTCTCAATGGACCTAACATTACACAGTGGCAACCTGTAATAAAACTTATGAGGACAGGACATGTTTGAGTTGTCACAGTTATTTAGAGATATCACAATGGCAATGCTATGTCACAAATGGATTGTGATGTCACAATGGTTATGAAGTCAAAATATGTTTTTGATATGTAACCACATGCAACATTTGAAATATAATGAAATCACATAATAGGCATTCATAATGTATATATGATGTCACAATGACAATGTCATGTAATAGTGGTAAGATGTCATTACAGATTTGTGATGTCACAATGAGCTGATATTGTCATAATGACAATGTGCTTTCACACCGATGATTATATTATAAATGCTCTGTGATATTACAATGGCATATCTGATCTCAATTGACATTTCACATCGAAGATATGGATACACAAAGGGAATGTGATGTCACAAAGGCCATGTGTTTTATTTCAAAAGTGCTAAAGATGTCATAATGGGTTTGGGAGGTCTCAAGGTGATTGTAATATCACAACAGCAATGTGACATCACAATGGCTTTGTGATGTCACATTGGAAGTGAGGTCACAATGGACAAGACAGGTTTATGATGTCACAACAGGTTAATGATATCACAATGGCACTGTGAGGTCACAAAGGGAATTTTCATATCACAGTGGCTTTGAGGTCGCAATGGATTTCTGATATCCACCAATATTGCTCCCGTGAATTAGAATGAAATCACAGAATAGGCATTCACAATATGTCTATAATGCCACTATGACATATGATGTCATAATACTATGATATTTAAGTTTAGTGATGTCAAAATGGCATGTCTAATCTTATTAGTCATTAGATTACCATGAGGATTCCAAAGGTTGCTATGTGGTGAGTCTTTAAAAAGCCACATTGTGCTGAGTCCATTACACAGGGTTCTTTGTGCTATTTTCTCAAGTGTGCTGTGTGCTGTCATCCCAAAGTGTTCTATGTTCTGAGTCCTTGAGAGTTAGGTATTCCCGACAATAACACACACACACACACAAACACACACACACACGCGCACACACACACACACACACACACACACACACACACACACACAGGGAGGGTCATCGTGCACCTGCTTGGTGTGTGGGGTGGATGGAAAAGATTCTCCCCCAGTGCTTGGACTGAGGGGAGATTCGATCACCCTGGGCAGCTGCTAGTTTTGGGGTAAGCCCTGAGATGAGGTGAGGCTGCTTCTGCCATGGCCTGGTAGCCTTATGGCAGACTCAGGGCAGCACAAGGCTAAGAGGTGGGGGACATGGCAGAGGGGGGAGGGGCATGACCAAGTGGAGGACAGGGAATGGGAGAGGAGGCACATAGCTGCTGCAGCCAGGGGCTGACATGGTTGCGCAGTGGAGGCAGGGCAGACATCGAGAGAAGTGGTAGCAGAGAGAGAGAGCAGAGAGATGAGCAGCCACATTCACCAGGGGAGGCTGCTTCAATGGCTGGCCTCTGCTGCTGTAGGAGCACAGGTCTGGCCCAGGAGCACAGAGCACAAAGCCAGCATAGCAGGCACATCCCTCCCACAGGCCCAGGGAGGCTCAGAGGCCAAGTAGGCCCTGAGTCCAAGGTCCCTGTTCCAGGAGCTCAGCTGGGGCTGTGGCACGTTTAGCCCTGCCACCCGCTTGCCCCTGTCCTGGCCCCTCTCCTGCCCTCTCCGCGACATCACGTTTCAAACATGTCACTGCTGGCTTGGACCAGCAGTGCCTCTCGGAGTCATTCAGCGATGGTGTGCCCCAGGCCAGATGGTGGCCCTGACCACTTCCTGTCCACGCCCCCCCTGTCCTCTACTCTGGGCCCGAGCATCTGCCATGATGCTGCCATTGCTGCCCTCTGCACCTAGAACAGCAGCCTACAGCTTCTCCCAGAAGCACACATTAGTGGACATCACGTGGGCCCACACCTCGTGACCTCTCCCAACTCCCCTTCCCCCAACCCACAGCCACGACTCTTGCCTCCCTTCTCGCATCCCAACCTTGCCTCACTAACACCAGGTGCCAGCCCTGGCTCTGCCATAAATGCGCCCCAGGAGTGGGAGATGGGGGAGTGGGTGTGGACCCAGGGATCCCACTCCCATCCCTAGTGTCAGTGTCCCAGGAAATGGGGAGATACAAGGTTGGGTGTGAAGGGGACATCCCTGAGCCCCTGGCCTGGAGCAGTGGGAACCACACAGCCCCACATGTTCACCCTTCCTCTCCAAGATGGGAACCTGGTGGCTTTATTCTGAGTTGGGGAGCAACTCCACACCTGCCTTCTTGGGTCTTTTCCTTTTTTCTGAGGGTGGGGGGTTTTGGATGCAGAAATAGGGCCCCCTTGCTGTGTGAGTCCTTGTCCTCTGTTCTCAGTCACCCTCTCACCTAAGGAGGGTCTCAGGAAAGCTCACTAGGGAGGTGAGGGCACTGGGGTTCAGATGGAAGGTGAATATCTGGGAGTAACACACTCCCTCTGACACATATACACACGGCCTGTCCACCCCCACCCCAGCTGTCAACAGTACTCACAGGGTGATCATATTTCCCAGCTCTGCCAGCATCTGCTGGTGCTCCCGGTACATCTGGTCTCCTTGTCCTCCCCAAGAATCCACCCATTCACCCAGAAGCATCTAGGCTGGAAGTAGGGAGTCTGTCCATGTATGTAGCCTTTAGAACCCCATCCATTTCCTTAAAACCACCACCACCCCGGGTCAGACACCCCATGGCTACGCCATGACCCCCTGCTTGTTTTCAGTCCTGGCTCTGATAAGCCACCTGTCTGGGGATTTTTTCACCCAGTGTCCTGTCTTAGGGTTTTGGTGAATGGGGAGTTAAGGCTGGTTGTTCCAACGTGGAAGTGTCTTGCCCTGGAGAAGGGGAAAGGGGTGGTGGTGCTGTGTCATTACAGTGGTGCTCCCCTTGGGTGGTAGATCTTGGTTCTGACAAGGGAATGGGGAATGGGAACCTGTGTGCTCCAGCTTGTACATTGTCCCAGATGACGAACCAACAAACTTAGGAGAGGCACTACTCTGATTCTGTGTGTGTGTGTGTGTGTGTGTATGAGAGAGAGAGAGAGAGAGAGAGAGAGAGAGAGAGAGAGAGAGAGAGAGAGAGAGAGAGAGAGAGAGAGAGAGAGAGAGAGAGAGAGAGAATCTTTCTCCTTGTACAGCCTGACTGTGCTCAGGTAAGTGATCAGTTGGCAAATTGCAGGTGCTGCATGGAAGAGTCTTCTGTCACCATTCTGGATGTGTGTGTGTGTGTGTGTGTGTGTGTGTGTGTGTGTGTGTGTGTGTGAGTGTGTGTGTGTGTTGAGAGAGCACAAAGATGAGAGCAATATATTTAATTCACCATGTCTAAAAACAGCAAAAGCATTTTATTTCTCTGTGTGTTTGTATATTTGTTGTTTTTTCATCAATACCAAGTATGAGCCCAGTCACAACTTTTGTTTTCTCCTTCACAGTTTCATGGCTCCTTTATGGAAGATTTCAGTAGCTCATGGCTGTCATCCTAGGTACTCAGGACCTGAGATCTGAGGCTCACGCTTCAAAGCCAGCCTGGGCAGGAAAGACCTTGAGACTCATCTCCAAAAAACCACCAGAAAACCGGAAGTGGTGCTGTGGCTCAAGTAGTAGAGTGCTCACCTTGAGCTGAAGAGCTCAGGGACAGCACCCAGGCCCAGAGTTCAAGCCCCACATCTGAAAAGTAAAACATTTTTGCCTGCAGAGATATGGAGGTGTGTGTGGGTGCTGTGTTTGAGAGACCAGGTGCTGGCCTCACGGTACAGACATTTCTAAGAACTCCCCAAGTTTGCCCCTGTTTGAAGCCACAGTAGGATGGCTGGTACCTTACCAAGAATTCAAAAGATGAGGCCTGTGTCAGGCAGGGAGTGGGTGAATGGGTGCTGGGGTGGGGTTGTTGTGTCTGCATATTCTCCATTAAAGGATGGATTTGGATGCTGGGTGTCAAAGTCTGAAGTCAAGGGTTGCAAGAAGTTTGTGGCCTAACGAATTGGTTTTCCTCTGGGTATTTGAAGGTGGCTGAAGCCGGCTGCTGCTGTTGGCTCACAACTGTCATCCTAGCTACTCAGAAGGTTGAGATGTGAAGACCATGGTTCCAAGACAGCTTGGGCAGAAAAGTCTGTGATACTTGATATCCAATGAACCACCAGAAAACAGGAAGTGGCTCTGTGGCTCAAGTGGGAGAGTGCTCATCTTCAGCTGAAGAGCTGAAGGACAGTGCTCTGGCCCAGAGTTCAAATCCCATGACCAACAATAAACAAAGAGGTAGCCTTAGTTTTCCAAAAAGCAGTGTGTACGGTAGGAAATTCCGTGCTGGGTTATGAGATATTCCAGATATGTGAGAGGCTCAATGTTGTGTCTACAGTTGGTCTGAGTATAATGCCATCTTCTCATGAATCCGATGTGATCCTAATGGAGAGAGTTCATGGTTCTCAGGAACTGCTGACGCCTTGGAATGTCCGTGTGTGTGTGTGTGTGTGTGTGTGTGTGTGTGTGTGTGTGTGTGTGTGTGTGTGTGTGTGTGTGTGTATGTGTGTGAAACTTTTCCTCCTCTTTCTCTGTCCCCTTCCTGGGTGCCTGTCTGTGTCTTTCTGACCTCAGATGGTGTCCCTCCTCCACACCGACCTTGCCTTTAGTCCCCTATCAGGGTATACAATGAGTCCTAAATTGCCAGAGGCCTGTATTCCAGATTTTGTCTGGGGCACAATTCTGACTGTCCAAATATTTGGCTGACTCCAGAATTCTGAGACAGCAGTGCCAGCTGGCAGAGGATCTCCCCTGCCTCTGAGGGAAGGCCTCAGTCATGTGATGTCCTGTCCTTTACCTCAGCTGCGCCTCTGACTGCACATCCCTCTCCACAGGCTTGCAGTGGAGTGGGAAATGGGGGGTTGCTGGTGGCTCTGGGCATCTCGAGCTTGACAGCTGACTGAAGGCCACCCAAGCAAGGAGGATCCAGGACTACATGGTAGTTGAGGCCAATGTGGCTTGGAAATATTGATCAGTGTCTAGGAAATGTAAGAGTACTTTACCATAAGAATGTCTATCTTCCGGCCCCAGTTGGGCCTCTCAGGTCCTTCTAGACAATTCTGGATGCCCAGAATACAGAGGCACAGACTTTAGATTCCAGGGCCAGGGAACTGGGGGATAAGAGACTGGTATGGCGAATACCTCAATGTTCTGGGGCATTAGTCTTGACCTGTCTATGCCCCCCCTTTTGTACATTCACTTCTTAACCCAGTGTTGGCCACACACCAGCCACTTGTGGGAGTACTGTGGAAGTGGCAAGAGGTGAAGTGAGATTAAGGATGACCAAAATCTGGATTTATGTCCTGTGGGAGTGGTATAGGGTGTCTTTAAAAAAATATTAGATCTGGAACTCAGGGCCTAGGCACTTTCCCTGAGCTTCCTTTGCTCAAAGCTAACTTTCTACCATTTGAACCACAGCTCACCTTTTATCTTTTTTACTAGTTTAGTGGAGATAAGAGTTTCATGGCTTTCTTGTCTGGGCTGGCTTCAAGCTGCCATTCCTAAGATCTCAGCCTCTTGAGTAGCTAGGTTTGCTGGTATGAGCCACTGGCACCTGCTAAGGATGTTAGTGTGTGTGTGTGTGTGTGTGTGTGTGTGTGTGTGTGTGTGTGTGTGTGTACTGGGACTTGAACTCAGAACGTAGACATAGATGCTATCCTTTAGCTTGTTTGCACAAAGTTGGTGCTGTACCACTTGAACTACAGTAGTTCTGCTTCCCATTCTTTGATGATTCATTGGAGATAAAAGTCTGCCCAGGCTAGCTTTGAATCTTGATTGATTCTCAGGTCTCAGCCTTGAGTAGCTAGGATGACAGGAATGAGCCAACTGTGCCCAGCTAATAATGGCCTTTCTCCACAGTAGCTCCTGAAAGGTTTTCTTTATTTTTTCTGTGCGAGTACCGGGGCTTGAACTCATGGTCTGTGAGCCACAGCTCTATTTCTGGCTTTTGGTAGCTCATTGGCAAGAAGAGTCTCATTAACTTTCCTCCCCTAAGCTGGCTCTGACCCACGATCTCTGATCTCAGTCTCCTGAGTAGCTAGGATTTACAGGGGTTGAGCCACTGGTGGCATTGGGTTAGAAGATTTTCATAAGCAAGAGTACTTCCCTGCGTTTTCCCTGACTCCTCAATGCAAATGAAGCCTGAGGGTCAGGAGCTGTGAAAAATAGGCTTCCAGCAACAGGAAATGGCTGGGGTCCATGGTAAAAAGCCAAGCTAATCTTCCCCTTGAGCCCCATACTGGGACCCCACGCTCTGCCCTACCTGTGACTCAAGCACAAACCTTGACCCAGCCTTGAAGGTTCTGCCAGACTTTTCTGAAGGCACCGAACCTTCATTCCACTCATACCACCTGCTCTACACCACACCTCAGGACGTTTGCCCATGCTGTACCTTATGCCTGAGGCTCTCTGTCCTTTATCCATATCTCGGTACTCCTGTGGAATTTTGGCACTGGTTATATCACCTCCTGGAGCAAGTCTTTCCTTCCTTTCTCCCTCTTTTTTTATATTGAGTTGCTACAGATGGAACTTGTGCAGGATGACTGGCAAATGCTCTATATTGGTGTGTGTGTGTGTGTGTGTGTGTGTGTGTGTGTGTGTGTGTGTGTGTGTGTGTGTGTGTGTGTGTGTGTGTGTGTGTGCCAGTTCTGGGGTTTGAATTCAAGGCCTGGACGGTATCCCTTTTTATGCTGAACACTAGCATTCTACTACTTGAACCACAGCTCTGCCCTTTTGGATGTTTAATTGGAGAAAAGAGTCTCATATAGACTTTCCTGCCTGCACTGGCTTACAATTATGATCCACAGGTATCAGCCTCCTGAGTAGCTAGATTACAGGGATGAGCCACCAGTACCTGCCCTCTACCTCTTACCTATAACCTCGGCCCTCCTGAGTCCCAGAAGAGTATGTCTCACCAAGATCACTTTTTTTTTCCAGTGTTGGGGCTTGAACTCAGAGTGTGGGTATGTTCTTGAGCTGCTTTTGCTCAAGCCTACATTCTATTACTTAAGTCACAGTGCCACTTTTGGCTTTTTCTGTTTATGTGGTACTGAGGAATCGAACCCAGGTTGTCATGCTTGCTAGGTAAGCACTCTACCACTAAGCCACATTCGCAGCTAAGGCTTACTTCTAACAGGAGCTATGAGGGTGGGATTTATTTGCGTACCCTTTTCAACAAAGAAATCACTGGCCATTTCATATCTTTGCCAGGATTTGGGACCAGCCTGAGACTTGGCAATGAGAAATGATGAATGAGTGATAGCCACGAGGCCCCAAAGATCTAGGCTTACATGCTACAGAGGATAGGGAATATGGAGCCAGAACCTTTCACAAGTCCTACATCCTAAGAACTGTGGTCTCTGTTGAGGCAGTGGCTGACTGCTAGATATCCCAATGCGACATCTCAGTTAGAACATAGAACATAATGCACACATTGCATACACCAACCCAGGGAAGCCTTCGGGGCTTCATTTACTAAATGACAGAGAAGGATGTTTTGTTTAAGCTGCCAGCTCAGACTTAGTACTCTGTGAGGGCTTGTCCAAGCTTGCCCAGGTTGGGGGCTGGGTATGGGCCACATTATGAATGCTCACCATCCATACATCATCCATCCATACACAGAAACATGGAGTTACTGCCTTTGTTTTTTCTTTGACAGGTCCGACATTGAAATATGAGCCCTATCCCTGATCTCCTTTTGCTCAAGGGTAGCGCTCTGCCCTTGAGCCACAGCCCTAACCCATGGGGATATTTTCCTGTGATCTCTTAGAAATAAGATTGTCGCATACTTTCCTGCCCTGGCTGAATTCAAATTGGCATTCTCTACATCTCAGCCTCCTGAGGAGCTAGGATTACAGACAGGAGCCACTGACACTTGGCTTTCTTTTGTTCTTCTTGATCTTTTTTAAATCGTGACAATTTGAAATTTTCCAGTGTCATTCCAATGGTTTGCATTTAATGTACACTACCCAGGCCTGGAGTTGGAATGCCAGGACTGTCAATCACAAATGGAAGGATATCCTAACAAACTCATTCCTATTTATGTGAATACTGATGGAATGTTATAAAAGTAATCATTAAATTTTCAGTTAATTCATGATTGTATTTTAGAATGCCACACAAAAATTATAGGATTTATATCTTCCATTCTAGCACCATGGTATGATTCCCTAATGGAAGGATATTAACTAATTTTTAATTAATGTTTTTATAAGTATTCAGCCATGATACTTCATTAAATGGAGACATAACTTAATAACTAATAATTGGTAACTATATATATATATATATAATTTAATGATATCCTCACCTTATCTAAGTATATATATATATATATGTATATAAATACACAGCAATCTATCTATCTATCTATCTATCTCTCTCTCTCTCTCTCTCTCTCTCTATCTATCTATATCTATATCTATCTCTCTCTCTGTATATATATATATATATATATATATATATATATATATATATATATTTATATATTGGGCACTACTGTGGCTTCATCACAGGTCCTCAGAACTTCCTGGCAGCTCAATTTGCCAGAGGCTGGAGTGCTAAGACTGTGACCCCATTTACGGATTGGGCATTCTAGGCTATGAGTTGAAATCTCAGCATGGTCAAAAATTATTAATGTAGTAAGAGACCACTTTTGACACATTTTTTTCCTGGAAAAAACTCCGGGGTCTCAGTATGATGTATAATTCATATCAAATATATCCTGTGTGACAGGATGTAATAAATTAAATATTATGTATGTAATAACACTAAATAAATAAGGGTAATAAACATCATACTCACTAAACCCATGTATGTAAATTGATATCACATATGAATAATTTTTTCCGGTGCTGGGGATTTAATTCAGGCCCTGGGAACTGGTCTGAATTTCTTGTCTTCAAGGACAGTAAGCTTCCTCTTCACCCACAGTGCCACAGAGTTACCCAGACCCTGAGTTCAAATCACAGGCCTGCCAGAAAAGTGGTGCAAATTCCAAGCCAGGGCCTTTTGGTTTTTGGCCAAGCATGGGGCTTGAAGTCAGGTCTTGGCATCTGTACCACAGCTGACCCTGGGATACTAGGACCCAAGTTCAAATCTCAGAGTTGACAAAAAATAAAAATAAAAAGGAGAAGGATAAAACAGAGATGTTCAAGAAGGTGGTTTTACATTTTTTTCTCTTTGCATTGTGACCATCCTTGGTCTAAATGACGAGGCCCAGAAAATGTACATGACCTTGCATGCTGATATTTGGCTGACTATTAGGGAAACCATAGCCGAAACCTCAACTTAGGCCTGGAGGTTGAATCTGGGACTGCCACTAATGATTGGCAGTATATTCTAAGAAATGCATTCCAATATACTTACATACAAATGGAATGTTATAAATGTAACAATTAAATTAGTAGTTAGTGTATGAGTATACTATAAAATTATACACAACAATTATACTACATTGACTAATTTTCAATTAATACTTTATTATGTATTCAACAAGGAAACTTAAAAATGAAGGGAATAATTTAATTGTCAGTAATTGGTAGTAATATAATATATGTGATTTCATAATATACAGTCATCTTTCTCTTGTTTTATACATACATATGTATATATATGTATATATGCCAATCTACACATTTATCTGTTTATACACTTTTCTCTCCTGGGGCTCACTGGTATAGTGATGGCTAGTACATACAAAGGCCTGGATTTGATTCCTTACTTCCACATGCACATAAAAATCCGGAATTTGTGCTGTCACTGAAGCACTCGAGCACTAGCTTTGAGCATAAATGCTTAGGGACTGTGTCTAGACCCTTACTCAAGACCCAGGATGGACACCAAAAGATTGAATATTGTGACTGCAACTCTATAAGGATAGGACTTAAAATACCTCATCACAGAGCAAGCCAGGAGTCTGGTGCAGACAGCTGCCATCTAACCTGACGTAGCCAGAGGTATACCACTGCAGCCCACCTCCACAGAACCAGATGCTGCTGGCTTGCTCACCTCTGTCATCAAAGGTACTCAGGGGCTGAGATCTGACACTGGTGGGTTTAAACCCCAGCCCTGGCAGAATGGCTGTGAAACTCTGAACTGTGGCTCAAAGTGGTGGAGCTCTAAACTTGAGCAAAAGATCTTAAGACAGTACCCCCAACATTTTAGTGCAATCCCGTGGCTGACTCTCCCCCCCCAAAAAAAGAAAACCACCTCTGAATCATTAGATATGAACTTTTGCAGTTTGTGATGTGTTTCTGAAAGAATGGTGATACTGATTAAAGCACCCTAATACTAATGACAGCTTGTGGGATACAGCTATTTGATGAGTCCTTCCTGGGGTGCTGGGTCCCTCCTGGAGTTCTGTGTGCTGATTCCTGCACAGGATGCTGTGTGCTGTGTCCTTTACAGGGTGAAGTGTTCTGAGTGCTGCATTGGGTGCTGGGTGCTGAGCCTTTCATAGGAGGCTGTGTGCTGAGGCCTGTAAAGAGTGTTATGTGGAGCCGGGAGTTTGTGGCTCAAGCCAGTAATCCTAGCTACTCAGGGTCTGAGATCTGAGGATCGTGGTTCAAAGCCAGCCCAGGGAGGAAAGGCCATGAAACACTTATCACAACAAACCACCATAAAACCAGAAATGGCACTGTAGCTCAAGTGGTAGAGCACTAGCCTTGAGCTGAAGACCTGAGGGACAGAGCTCAGGTCCAGATTTCAAGCCCATGACCGACAAAAATAAAAAAGAGTGTTGTGTGTTTTGTCCTTCAAAGAGTGAATTCTTTCATCTTTTCCTTGTAAGAGCTCCACAACTGAGATGATTATGCAGACAAGGGTATTGAGGCTCTGATATATCTGCATGGCAGGGACAAAATTATGTATTAGTGCAGACTAGTGGGTTGTCTATGGCAGACAATTGTTTTGTTTTGTTTTTTCTCAATCATGAACCTTGAACTCAGGGCCTAGGCACTGACCATTACCTCTTGGGCGCATGGCTACCACTCCACCATGTGGAGCCAAGGACCCCCTTGCAGCACAGTGCCACAGCCTAGGGTTCTATAGTTGAGGTCTATCATCCTGCCTTCTCAGGATGCTGAGATCTGAGTATCTGGGTTCCAAACTATCCCAGACACAAAAGGTCCCATGAGCCTATTATCTCCAATTCATCACTAAGAAACGTGAAGTGGAAGCTGGGTGCTTGTGGCTCATGCCTGTCATCTTAGCTACTCATGAGGATGAGATCTGAGGATCATGGTTCAAAGCTAGCCTGGACAGGAAAGTCCTTGAGACACTTAGCTTCAATTAACCACCAGAAAACGGGAAGTGGCTCTGTGGCTCAAGTGGTATAGCACAAGATTTGAGCTCAATTGCTCAGGGACAGCAACCAGGCCAAGATTTCAACTCCTACAACCGACAACAAAAAAGACAGAAACAAACTAACAAACCCGATGTACAGGGCAGGGAATGTGCCTTAGGGGTACAGTGCTTTGCATCTGTGAAACCCTGGGCTTCATTTATCAGGACCACATCACTAGGAAAAAACCTGAAGTGGCTCTGTGGTTCAAGTAGGAGATGGCAATCCTTGTACAAGAGGCACTAGGTACAGTGATCATGTCTTGAGTACAAGCTCCAGGACTAGTGAATGCTCTCTCTCTCTCTCTCTCTCTCTCTCTCTCTCTCTCTCTCAAACACACATACACACACACATACACACACACACACTCACACACAGAGAAAGCAATAGTGAAGCTGTGACACAAAATGGTAAAGCACTAGACTTCTCTGAGCTCATGGTCAGCACCCAGGCCCTGTGTTCAACCACCATATCTAGCCACCCAGGGCCCAACTGGGAGAGGTCAAAGGTTTCAAAACCTGATGAGCTTCACCAGAATTAGATGACAGCAATTTTTGTGATATCTGACATGTGCTTGGATTTCCAAAGCTTCTGGAAACCTAGCAGAGGCATCATAGGCCCATCATCAGCCTCAATGAAACATTTCTTTAAGTTCAGTGCACTAGTTATCTGCAAGAAGGACTCCTGAATTATATTGAGCACTGTATCTGAACACCAGAATATAGTCTCACAAAGGCAGTATAAGTGCGCAGAACTTGGCCTGCCATGGGATGTGGCACAAATGAATGCTTCCTGTCATATCAGAGCATTGGGAAGAGAGATAGCTTGGGGTACAAAGCAACCTTTTTCTCCTGGCCTTCAGAGCCTACCCATACTCCTCCTCACTAATTGGCCCAGATGGAGTGGCCTGTTACACAGCTGTACAGGAGAGAGGCCTTTTGTCTGCCTGTCCAGACAATGAGAGAGACTTCTGGACTGGGATGCAGAGAAACCCTTAGGCTACACTGGGAGCAGTGAGGGGAGCCCCGGAATATGCAATGTCATGAAAACTGCCTCTGTGTTATGAACTCATTGAATTGAATACAAATTTCATAGGTTGATGCCATTCATCATATCTACCCTGGAGCTTCTCCTATAAGAATACATCCAAACAAAATGAAAATAGCACCGAAAAATACCACAAACCGTGGACAGTCAGCAGTTTCTGTTTTCCTTCCTTGCAAGGTGACCATCCTGGGTCTGAATGACATGGCTGAAACCTGTAGGTCACCTGGCATTGCTGAAGGCTGGCGGGCAGTCAGTGAAGACATAGGCCAACCTGACACTAGGTCCTGAGTTCGAATCCTGGTCATGCCACGTAAAAAGGGCTGGAGAGCCTAAGAAAATATTGCCTGTCCATAGGAACACCAGAGGAATGTAATCAATGTCATGGTTGGATGAGTAGTCCATCAATGTGTCTAGCATAAAATTAGACCCAATAATCACAGGGCACAGATTGATTTTAATTCAGATTATTATGCATTAAAAGAACTTTTGATTAAATGGAGTCCTCCCTAAATACATTAGAATTGGTACGAACGTAGTATAAGTCATTGAATATTAGATACCTCTGGCAGTACCTGAATAAATTTATATTTATTTAGATACCACCATCGTCATAGAAAGTTACAGCTATTTTGGCCAAACCTGGGGCTTGATCCCAAGTCCTGAGATCCACTTGGCAGCTCAATGGGCTAGAGGCAGCGGTGGTGACACACACCCTTTCATGAATTGGGCCTCTCAGGCCTTCAGATCAGGCCCCATCATTGCGAAAAATTTCTTTCTGGTGTAAGATTTCAAGTGTGACACCTGTTTCCCTTTTCTGTGCAAGTTCATAATAGGTCTCCAAAGCTACATACTATGGAATAGATGGGAAAAACTGTGATAAATGTTATTGGTGCACTCACAGTCCATAAAATAAATGCTAAATAAGTAAATCAAAAATAAAATATAATGAATCACTCCAACAAGCACGATAAAGTCTGAATATATAGAAGAAATTATAAATCATATATTTAACATGTTTATAAATGTCATGAGGTACTTGAATTCAGGCATAGGGAAGAGTTTAATTCATGCATGATTCTCCTAGGAAATGATAGGCAAGACGTATGGCACAATGATTATTTTAAATTAAGAGTTCATGAAGTCTGACAATAAGAATCACATTCAAGAATTGGAAGCATTGGGAAAGATCCAAGAATCAGTACTCACATGGTACATAGAATTCCAAAACAGCTGACCACATCTCCTACTCTATCCAAATAGGTATTTATTAGCATACTAGCTTCAGCTTATGAATGGATGAATATTGTATGTAAATAGAGTCTTATGGTTAAAAGAGGTGGGCTTCTTATTTTGTCCACAGTTGGGGCTTCAAATCAGGCCCTGGACCAGGCCTGATATTCTAGTCTTCAAGGATGGTGAGCCTTCCCTCCCTCCACAGTGCAACAGTTACCCAGACCTGAGTTCAAATCCCAGTACTGACAAAAGAGTCATCCTGATGTAGGAAGCCAGTCGTTGCACCTGTTTTCCTCTCCTGTGAAAGTCCTGGGTCTCAGCTAGGATGGAGAATGAATGCATAAGCAACCCTATAACCATGGGAACAGGTTGTCATCCTGTCAGCACAGTTATACCTATAACCATACTCAGTAAAACACACAATATCTCCATGAATTAGACACAAATTAAGGAGAAGTGCACCTAATGCAAGAGGCTGTCCGCACATGTATGTCAATATAGATCCTATGTTTCAAGGATGAATCTCTTCCTATCCTGGCCCTCCCTGGGTTTCGATGTCAGGTCCTGGGAATGGCCTAGCTCCTCAGTTGCTCACAGGCCTGTATCCTCACCTAGACCCTTTCCCCAATTGGACCTGCTAGACTGTGTTCAAATCCCAATACTGTGAAAAGATGAATCCTGATGTGAGAAGCCCATCGATCCACCTGTTTTCCTGCCCTGTGAAAGTCCTATGTATCGGGGAGGATGAAGAAAGCTATATAGGCAACGCTATAGCGATGGAAATAGGTTGTCATCCAGGTCAGCACAGTTATTTCTGTCATCATACTCAATAAAACACAAAATGCATCCAAGACTAAGACACACAATAAAAGGAATAACTACACTGAACAAAAGACACATTCCACACATGTATGTAAATAGAGATCCTATGTGTAAAATAGGTGGGTATATTATTTTTGCCCATGCTAGGGCTTTAATTCAGGCCCTGCAACATAGACTGATATTGCAGTCTTCAAGGATGGTAACCTTCCTTTTCTCCCACAATGCTATAGATTTACCATGAACTGAGTTAACTCTACATCAGCTTCAATCACCTCAGGGTGGCAGGCTGCCATGTGTCCATAGCCGATCCTGGGATCCTAGGCCCTGAAGTCTTGCCGGAAAAAAACAAAACAAAACAACAAAGAGAGAGAGGGAGAGAGGGAGAGAGGAGAGAGAGAGAGAGAGAGAGAGAGAGAGAGAGAGAGAGAGAGAGAGAGAGAGAGAGAGAGAGAGAGAGAGAGAGAGAGAGAGAGAGAGAGAGAGAGAGAGAGAGAAAGCCATGGGATGGATATTTTATATTTTGTTCCTTTTCATGGTGACCATCCTGGGTCTCAATGACACACCTACAAAAGGGTACTTCACTTTGCATTGGGGAAGGCTAGTGAGCTATGCCATAGGCCCATGCAGCCATTTAGGCCCTGAATTCTTGTCCTGGTCCTGACACCTACTAGTGGGGTGATTTCCCAAGAGACTCTTCCTATGCATGGGAATACCAATGGAATGTGAGCAAACTCATGATTGAATGAAAAGTTTCTGCGTGCATTAGTCTAGTCTAAAATTAGACGCAATGATCCTAGGACACTGATTGATCTTAATGAATATCTTACTAAGCATGAAAAGAATCCTATTCCTTCAATGGTGGTGTAATAACTACCTAAGAGTTGGTAGGAACATAGTTGATGTCATTGAATCCTAGGTAGATGTCTGTGGCACTCCATACAAATATATATTTCTTGATATACTATCACCTGCCTATCAATGTATGGCTATTTTGTCCACCCCTGCGGCTTGATCTCAGGGTCTGGGAACTTCCTGGCAGCTTCCTGGGATAGAGTTTTCCTTGTTGACACACTGATTCATGAATTGGGTTTGCTAGGCTCTGAGTTCATATCCCAGCCCTGCCAACAATTGGATCATGTAGTAAGAAGCAGAGTGTGACACCTGTTTTCCATTTCTCTGAATGTCCCGGGTGTCAGTCATGATGGAGAACATGTCTACAAATCTAGATACTATGTGATAGGATGTCATCTATATAATAAATGGAATGTGTGTTATCACAGTCAATAAAATAAATGGTAAATAAATGAATAAAACAGAAATACAATAAATAGCCACAACAAACAAGATATGGACTGAACATCTATAGGTAATTACAAATGCTATCTTTACAATGTACATAAATAGTATGTTTCCCAGGACTGGGGCTTGAATTCAGGCCTAGGGCCCAGGCCTGACTTTCTTGTCTTCAAGCATGGTGAGCTTCCCCTTGGTCCACAGTGCTGCAGAGTTACCCAGACCCTGAGTTCAAATCCAAAGCCTGGCAGATAAAACGGCACCAATTGCAAGCCAGGGAGATATATATATATATATATATATATATATATATATATATATATATATATATATTTGCCAAGCAAGATCTTGAACTCAGGTCAGTGCATCTCTGCCTCAGCTTCCATCACCCTTGGCTGGGGGTGCAGCCACTGGAACCACAGCCAATCCTGGAATCCTAGACTTCCAGGCCTTGGGGGGATGCCCAGAAAAGAAGAGGTGGGATGGTGCTTTTACATTTTGCACCATGACCATCTGTGTCTGAATGACACGGCTCCAAATGGTACTTCACCTTGCATTGCTGAAGCCTGGTGGGCTATTGGATAAGCCATAGTCCCGCAGGGCGAATCCCAGTCATGTCACTTCCGGCTGTCGGGAGATCCTAGGAGACTTGTTCCCATGCATAGGAATAATGATGGAATGTTATAAATGTCACGGTTGACTGAGTTGCTCGTGAATGATTCGCCTATAAAATTTGACATCATGACTTCAGTAGGCTGATTATTTTTATTTAATATGAAGCATTAAAAGCATATTATTTCCTACAGGGATGCAATAATTTCAGGACACTGATTTACTTAATAGTTTATTAAGGATGAAAACAATGACATTAATTACATGGAGGCATAATAAATACCCAAGAATTAGTAGGAGTGTAATCTATATAACTGAATAATGGATAGACCTCTCTGGCACTATATATATATATATATATATATATATATATATATATATATATATATATATATATATATATATATATATATATATATTAATGTACTACTATCTGCATGTCAACCTGTTCTTATTTTGTCAACGTCTGGGGCTCAATCTCAGGTCCTGGAAACTGCCTGTCAGCTCAATTTGCCCCAGGATGGTGTGTTGACACTCACCCATTCATGAATTGGGCCTTGTAGGCTATGAGTCCAGATGCCAGCACTACCAAAAAAATGAATTGTGGCATAAGAAGCTGATGGTGACACAAGTTTTTCTTTTCTGTGAAAGTCCTGGTTGTCAGGTATGAAGTGGAATACATATACAAACATATGTCCTATGTAATCAATGTAATTACTGTTCTACGTATCATAATAGTCAAAAAAATGAACAGTCAATACATGAATAAAACAAAAAAATAAAATGAGTAACTACAATGAACACAATATGGAGTCAACATATGAATATAAATCATATATTTAAAATGTACACAAATAGGATCTTTTCTAGTGGTGGGGATTGATTTCAGGCCTAAGGAACGGACTTGAATTGTTTTTACTTCAAGGAGGCAAGCTTCCCCTTCCCTCCCAGAGCAACAGTGTTACCCAGACCATGCAGTCAAATCCCAGTCCTGGCAGAAAAAATGGCACCTTTATAGTATGTGAGGCCCAAGTCTTAGGTATTTCATTCTGTCTCCATTTAATGAATGTGATTGTTTAAATGCTTCCTAAAGTGTTAGTTAAAATCTATCAGTGTCCCATAATATTATTGTGTATAATTTTATCCTAGAATCATTCAAGAACTTCCCATTCAATCATGAAATACATCACATTCCATTGGTAATCATATGAATAGGAATGAGTTTCTTAGGATCTCCTTCCATTTGGAGGTGGCAGGACCAGGATTCAAACTGTGGGCTCCAACTCCCACGACTTAGACCTTAGGGTAGTGAACTCACCGATCTGTTCGAGTACATCAGCAAGACCAATGATTAGGCAGGCACCAGTGGCTCTCAACAGTCCTCCTTGATACTTACAAGGCTGTGACTGTGATAGGAGGATCATGGTCAAAGTCAACCTAGGCAGGAAAGTCCTTGAGACCCCTGTCCAACTTCAGTGCCAACAAAGCCAGAAGTAGAGCTCTGTGGCTCCAGTGGGTAGTCTTGAGCAAAAGCAGCTCACAGATTGTGCCTAGATCATGAGTTCAAGGTCTGGGACTGGCAACAAACAGACATACACAACAATCTGTGCAGCCATCTGCCTAAAGCAGGTCACCCTCTTTTCCCCAACTGGATTGGATTGAGTTTCCTGGGAAAGGGGCTGATGTCATCTTGACTCCGCCCATTCTGCCTGCATCACAGTATTCGAGACACACCCCCATTCTTTCATGGTTCTTTCTGACCAATGGTATACAAGAATGGTGGCCATGCCCATGTTCTATTCTGCCCTGTAGCACCGGGATTACCTCTGTGGTTGACACCACTACCAGTAGTTGAGGAAGGTAGAGGTGGATGAGTGGTGAGCAAGAGACTTGAGGCCTGGTAAGAGAGGCCTTGCTCAGCCGCACCATGTGTCAGCCCGTGCCCTGGCTCCCTCCTCCCCTTCCCAGCTATGCAGCATTTCAAACCTGGTGTTGCTGGCTCAGACCTGTGGTGCCTCTTGGATTCCTCAGGCAATGGTGCAATGGTGTGCCACTGGCCGGCTTGTGGCCCTGACCTAGTCCTGGCCCCCCTGTCATCTGCTCCAGGCCTGAGTGTCTGCCATGCCTCTGTCATCACTGCTGGCCTCACCCGGAGCAGCTGCCAACAGATTCTCCCAGCAGCACATGTGAGTGGCCATCCACACAGGACCACACCCCACATGCCCATATCTCCCTGTCCTCATCCGTCCTGACCAGGACCTGCACCTCTCCCATTCCCCACAGTCTGGCCCAGGCCCTGCCACAAATGCCCCAGGGATGGGCGTGGGTGTTGACCTGAGGATTCCACCCCTATGCCTAGCCTCAGGGTCCCAGGAAATAGGGAGGTGCAGGGTTGGGTGAGGAGTGGGCGCTACAGAGCCATTCGCCTGGAGCAGTGGGAGCCACACAGTGGCGCATCTGCACCCTTCCTCTCCCTGGTGGGAACCTGGTGGCTTTAGTTCAGAGGTGGGGAGCAGCATGTCCACACTTACCTTCTGGGTACATTTCCTTTTTTCTGGGGTTGAGGGTGTAGGATGCAGAAGATAGACCCCTTTGCTGTGTGAGCCCTTGTCTTCTATGTTCCGTCACCCTTTGATTTGAAGAGGTTCCCAGAACAGCCCAGTAGGGAGGTGAGTGTGTTGGGGGTCAGAACAGAAGGTGAATATCTGGGAGGAACACCCCACCCACACACATGCACCCCGGCTGTCCCCCCGCACCAGCTGTCAACAGTCCTCACAGGGTGATCACATTTCCCAGCTCTGCCAAATTCTGCTGGTGCTCCTGGTCCATCTGGTCTCCAACAAACTCAGGAGAGGCACTGCTCTGAGTCTGTGTGTGTGTGTGTGTGTGTGAGAGAGAGAGAGAGATAGAGACAGAGAGACAGACAGAGACAGAGACAGAGACAGAGAGAGACAGAGAGATAGAGGAAGAGAGAGAGACAGAAAGAGAGACACACAGAGACAGATAATCTTTCCCCTTATATAGACTGACTGTACTCAGGTGAGTGATCATTTGACAAATTGCAGGTGCTGCATTAACAAGTCTTCTGACAACGGTCTGGCTGTGTGTGTGTGTGTGTGTGTGTGTGTGTGTGTGTGTGTGTGTGTGTGTGTGTGTGTGTGAGTGTGTAGATGTGGGTTGTAACAAGGAGACAGGCTATGGTAACTTCTACCTGCTATCTTTTGGGGGGTGCATGGGCTTCACAGCTGAGCTCTGGGGACCTGGAAGGGAGGGACGCTTGAAGGGGATTCAGCACTGTTAAAAGAACAAGAGATCTGTGTGCCCTGCAGCTGTGAACTCCCTTGGGCTTGGTTAGTGGCAGTGTGGCTCACATTGGGTGGCTTCCCAGGGGGACAGAGAGCTTGGCCAACACTTAGTAAGGATATGAGCCCTGCTAGTATGGAGCACAACAACATAGGTCAGACTCCAGGTCTTCTCATCATGACGTCTGATGGGCGAGGCAAACCATATTTTAAATCTTGAGCTGTTATCTTCAGATCTAAGGTTCCTGAGTAGCTAGGATTATAGACATGAGGTTGTGGTACTGGGCCTCTGATTCTTTTTGGTATATTATCTTTTGACCTCAAGGCCTTAGGCTTGCCAGTCAGGTCTTCTACCATGCGAGCCAAGCTTTTCTGTCTTGGACATTTCTGAGATTGAGGCTTAATATATGCTCAGGCTGGGCTGAATTTCGCTCTTCCTATCTGTGACAGGCATGCACCACCAGGCCCAGTCCTCTGTAGTTTGGATGGTAGACACGTAGTATCACACTCAGTAATTTATTTAGATGGATTTTTCCAAACTTAGTCCACGGCAGCCAATTCTTGACCACAGGTGAAGTTCTGGGTTGGGCCTCGAGTATCGGTCTCCTCATGGGACAGTTGTGAGGAAACAAGGGATTAAAACAGAGGGATCTCTGGAGCAGGGCCAGGCACAGAGGGAGCGGCAGTCAGATACGGTTCTCAGCAATTCTGTGAGAATATGACAGGAAGATACCCGGAAGGAGCTCAGATGGTGTGTGTTATTAATGGTGCGACAGGTATAGGATTATGAAACAAAACATGGCTCTCTTTCATTATTAGCCTATCCTCATGAGGAAGGGGTTCCTTCACTTTGTTCAGTTTTGCAGCTGGGGAAATTGAGGAACAGAGAAGCTGGGTAACCTACTCATAACTCCTCTGCCATGCTCCCTAGGACAAGGGGTGCTATTCAGTCCAATTCTTGTGGTGGGAAGTCCAATGCTTATCTATCGTAGGGCTTGAACTCTGGACCTGGGCACTGTCCCCGAGCTCCTCAGCTCAAGGCTAGTGCTCTACCACTTGGGTCACAGCACCACTTATGATTTTCTGGTGGTTCTTTGGAAATAGAAGTCCCATAGATGTTCCTGCCCAGGCTGACTATGAACCATGATCGTCAGATTTAGCCTCCTGTGTAGTTAGGATTATGGACCTGAGCCACCGGCACCTGGTGTAAGTGTAATTCTGACCATCTTTCTTTCAATCTCTCTCTTTCTGGAACTGATTGAATGGGTGCTGGAGAGGTAGCCCAGCATACCCATGGGGCTGGAACCAAGGGGGCCCTCTCATTCTGGAGGTAAGCTGTGGTTCAGGAGCTGTCTCAGAGGAGGTAAGCCCCTATGTGCCCTGGCTAGACTGCAACAGTTATTCATTGTCCATCTAGCATTATTGGATTCAGTATTGTGTTCAACGTCCTTTCCTAGCAAAAATTTCTGGCCAAAATTATGATACATTGTTACAGAATGAAAATGTAAAGCCATCTTAAGAAAGTCTTTTAGGGCTCTGGGAATATGGCTTCATGGTACGGTGATTGCCTAGCATGCACGAAACCCTGTGTTCAATTCCTAAGTACAAATAAACAGAAAAAGAAACACTGGAAGTGGTGTTGTGCCTCAAGCAGTAGAGGGTTAACTTGAGCAAAAAAAAAAAAAAAAGCTGAGGAATAATTCTTTAGCCCTGAGTTTAAGCCCCAGGACTGGCAAAACAACAACAACAACAACAACAAAAATATTTAGTTAGTAAATGCAAAATAAAGAACCCATACTTGGAATATATAATTGCTCCATCAATACTGATACCTGAGGAGAGTACCTACTTAATGTACTTAACCTATATTTGGATACTGTGTTGAAAAAAAAAAAGTTTTGTTCATTAGGTCACAGCAATTAATGCCAGGAATATGCTTAGATGTCAGGTGAAGAGTAATTCTGGAAATTCAAAGATTCCAGGCTTTTGAGTGGTCACTGCTAATCACAATGAGAAGGGTAGTCTAAGTGAGATTTATAAACCTTTTGGCCAGTCCTGGCACCAAAAAGACAGAGGCTAATTAACAGTTGTGACAGAAGAGAAGGAATAACTCCAGATGAAAGGAATAAGTGATAGTCAATAAGGTATAGCAGAAACCATTCTAAGGAACCATTTTTGGTTATTGAAGAACAAGTTATCAACTAGGCTTATTCCTCTTTGCCTTTAACATTCTAAATCTCTTAGGATAGTTCTTAGTTCTTAATCTCTGTGTGATAAATATATCACATTCTAGGGTGTTCTTTCATACTTGATCTCTATTGTTTCTAAAAACTTGTCTTTCTTTATTTCTCTATGAACATTTCCTAATATTAAATATACCTACACAGAGGGAAGAGATGGTAATCTAATTGTCCCATAGCTCATGAGGGAGGCATCAATGTAACAAAATGGAAAAGTAGGACATATTTATTGCTACCTCAATGATTCTGAAAAGCTGCAATGTCACATCATTTGATCTGATTTCCATTCTTTGTATACTTAGTGTCATTTAGTGACTAAATGCAAATATGAGCCAGGTGCTGGTGGATTATGCCTGTAATCCTGGCTATTCAGGAGGTTGAGACCAGAGGATTGTGGTTCAAAGCCATCCTGGTCAGGAAAGTCCATGAAACCCTTATCTTCAATTAACCACAAGAAACCTGGAAATGATGCTGTAGCTAAAGTATAGCACTCAACTTGAGCTGAAGAGCTGAGGGACAGTGACCAGGATCAGAGTTCAAACCCCAAGACCAAGAAAAAAGTGCAAATATGACTTTAAGTTTCCCCAAAAGGAATGATGAAGTCAATAGTAATCTTGCCAAGCAGAGAAAATAATTCTAAAATGATTCAGTGCACCTATATTTACTGAGTTATTTAAGTTATGGATCCTTTGCTGAACATATTTTCTTCTTTTACAAATTGTCAAATATTAGCCTAATAATAAGCTTCATCTAGTATTTCTTGGTTCAAAAGATAAGTCCATAAAGTTGATGTCACTTAACTTTCTTACTGTCTTAGTTCAAAGCCAAACCAGACAGGAGAGTGTGTCAAATTCTTATTTGTCATTAAAAACCAAAAAAAGCCAGAAGTGCAGTATTGGCTCAAACAGTAGAGGACTAGCTTTGGGGGCAGGTGGGCAGGGACACTGTACAGGGACAGGGTCCAGCCTCTGAGTTCAAGCCCCAGAACCAGCACAAACTAAACAAACAAAACAAACACCAGGTATTTCTTTGGGAGCCTCCTTAAAGGAGTACTGGTCTGAGAAGAGGCTGCTTTTGCTGATCATACTCACTGGGTACTGCTTTTTTGGAATCCTTATTGCTATGGAAAACTCTGGACCAGACTAAAGGAATTGATAACTCAGTCCTGCAACAAGAAAATCATCTCAGGAGTGAAACATCCATGCATCAGACACTTTAAAACATCCATGTCTTTGTTTCTTTGCAGCAGAACAATTTTAAAACAAATATTTCCTTTTGTTCTATGCTGGCCTTCAAATAGCATATTGTTTCCTTTTGTAATACTCTCAATCAGAAGTTTACCGACAAGTTTTATATGAGTAAAGAACACACTCCAAAAGTCTTTAGCCCCCTTATTAATTGGGCAGTTGTTTCTTTGTAGATTTGTTGTTGGGGAATTTAATTTTTTAAGTTCCAGGTATATTTTAGATATGAGCCACTTGTCCATTGTATGGCTAGTGAAGATCTTCTCCCAACCAGTGGGCTTTCTATTGATGTTGCTAGCTATGTCCTTCGTCATGCAGACGCTCTGCAATGTCATGCAATCCCATTTGTCCAAACGTTGACTGATTTATTTTGTTTCTGGGTCTCCATTAAGAAAATTTCGGCTTGTGCCAAGGAGACCTATGGTTTCGCCTATTCCATCCTGTAATGTTTTCAGAGTGTCTGCTTTGACTCCGAGAGCTTTAAGGCATTTGGAGTTGATTCTGGTGAACAGTAATATATAAAGATCTAGCTATAGTTTTCTACAAGTAGTTAACCAATTTTGCCAGCACCATTTACTGAGGAGGCTGTCTTTCTTTCATTCTATTTTTTTAGCTCCCTTACCAATAATTAGATGGTTATAGGTCTTTAGGTTCATTTCTAGGTTGTCAATTCTATTTCCTTGGCCCTGGAGTCTGTTCTTGTGCTAGGTCCAAGCTGTTTTTTTATTGTGAAAATACTGTACAGAGGGGTTAAATTACATGTGCAAGATAATGAGTACATTTCTTATCAAGCATTGTAGCCTCCTATTTGTTTCCCCTTCCCATCCTCCCCAGGTACCCCCAGGGAACCCTCCTTATCCACCTGCCCCCGCACACCAAAGTTGTAAAGTTTGTTTTTCGACATATGGTCTTGTATATCTCATTGTTGCAATGGGTCCACCTGTATCCCTGATTTAACGATTGGTTTTTTCCCTTCCCCTTCTCAAATTACACAAACATCATATACAGTGAAAGCAGGGGTTATATCATGGGGGAGGGACATACAAAGGAACCAATAAATAATCTTCTAAATATTTTAGAAACAATCTCATGAAAGAAAAGAAAAACATTTGAATACATATCTTAGGGTTCATTTCCCTAACATCCACTTATCTGACCTTTTCTGCTTAACTCAGATATATACTAGTTGTTGCAAATAAGGAAAGCCATGGGACCTATGTATCTTGAGGCCTGCCTTACTTCACTTAATATAATTTTTCCAAGTCTTTCCATTTCCTAACAAATGGGGCACTGTCATTCCTTCTGATAGAGGCACAAAATTCCATTGTGTACATATACGACATTTTCTTGATCATTCATCTACTGTGGGGCATGTGGGTTGGTTCCATATCTTAGCTGTGGTAAATAATGTTGCAATAAACATAGTTATGCTAGTAGCTTTAGCGTGGTCTTGGTTGTGATCATTTGGGAAAATGCCCAAAAGTGGAATTGCTGGGATGTAGTGGAGCTCTATGTGGAGTCTTTGGAGGAACCTCCATAGTGCTTTCCAAAGTGGTTGAACAAGCTTACGCACCCACCAACAATGTCCACATCCCCTCCAACATCTGTTGTTATTAGAGTTCTTGATTATAGCCATTCTAACTTGGATGAGGTGGTATCTCAATGAGGTTTTGATTTGCATTTCTTTTATGTCAAGAGAGGTTGGGAATTTCTTCATGTGTCTATTGGCCATCCTTCTTTCCTCTTCAGAGGAGTTTCTCTTTAAGTTTTTAGCCTACTTATTAATTGGGCAGTTGTTTCTTTAAAGATTTGTTGTTGGGGGATTTAATTTTTTTATTTCCAGTTATATTTTAGATATGAGACCCTGTCCGTTATATGACTAGTGAAGATCTCCCAATCCGTGGGCTTTCTTTTGATTTTGCTATCTATGTCCTTTGCCATGCAGAAGCTCTGCAATTTCACGCAATACCATTTGTACAACCTTTTTTTGATTTTTTTGTGTTTCTGGGTCTCTATTAACAAAATGTCATCCTGTGCCAAGATTACCTAGGGTTTCTTCTATTCTGTCCTGTAATGTCTTCAGGGTGTATGCTTTGTCTCCGAGGTCTTTGATCCTTTTGTACTTGATTCTGGTGCAGGGTGATATATTAGGATCTAGATTTAGTTTTCTACAAGTAGTTAACCAGTTTTGCCAGAACCATTTACTGAAGAGGCTGTCTTTCTTCCATTCTATTTTTTTAGCTCTCTTATCGAAGATTAGATGGCTATATGTCTGTAGGTTCATTTCTGGCTTTTCAATTCTATTCCATTGGTCCTGAGGTCTGTTCTTGTGCCGGTACCAAGCTGTTTTGATTATTGTGGCTTTGTAGTTGAGCTTGAAATTCGGTATTGATATGCCTCCAGCACTGTTCTTTCTGTTAAGGGTCGTTTTTGCTATTCCAGGTTTTTTATGTTCCATATGAATTTTTGGATTGCCTCTTCTATTTCCTTCAAGAAGGAGGTAGGAATATTGATAGGTATCACATAGAATTTGTAGATGGCCTTGGGAAATATTGCCATTTTCTCGATGTTGATATTTCCCATCCAGGAGCATGGGAATTTTTGCCATTTCTAAGTTGTGTTTTAATTTCCTTTTTCAGGGTTTTAAAGTTTTCATCATAAAGACCCTTCACTTCTTTGGTTAAGTTAACCTTGGTATTTTATTTTTTGTGTTTGGGGCAATTAAAAATAGAGTTGCTTTCCTAATTTCAGCCACACTATTCTCATTGTTGACATACAGAAAAGCCATTGATTTTTGAGGGTTAATTTTATACCCTGCTACTTTGCCAAAAGTTTTGGATCACCTTGAGTAATTTGGGAGTGGAGTCTGTGGTATTCTTTAAATACAAGATCTTGTCATCTGAAAAGAGGGAGAGTTTTACTTCTTTTTTCCCTATTTCAATCCCCTTTATGTTTGCATTTTGTCTTATTCCTGTAGCTAGGCATTCTAATAATAGATTGAAGAGCAGTGGGGAGAGTGGACATCCTTGTCTTGTTCCTAATTTTAGAGGAAATGGCTGTATTTTTTCACCATTGAGTATAATACTGGCTGTAGATTTCTCAAATACAGCCTTTATTGTATTGAGGAAGGTTCCATAGATTCCTAATTTTTCCAGAACATTAATCATAAAGGGGTGTTAGATCTTGTCAAATTTTTTTCTGCATCTATTGATTTAACCATGTGGTTCTTATCCTTGCTCGTGTTGATGTGATGAATTATGTTAATTGATTTGCATATATTGAACCAGATTTGCATCCCTGAAATGAACCCTATTTGATGTTGGTGTATAATTTTTTGGTTGAATTGTTGAGGTCGATTGGACAAAATTTTGTTGAGAAATTTTGCGTCAATGTTCATCAAAGAAATGGGTCTATAGTTCTCTTTCTTTGATGAGTCCATGCCTGGTTTTCGGATGAGGGTTATGCTGGCTTCATAGAATGTGCTCAGTAGTGAACTTTCTCTTTCAATTTCATTGAAGAGTTGAAGCAATATTGGTGTGAGTTTTGATTTGAAGGCCTTGTAGAATTCTGCTGTAAAACCATCTGGTCCTTTTCTTAAATGGGAGGAGGCTTATTGCTCTTTCTATTTCAATGCTTGATATGGGCCTGTTACTATGGTTTAACTCATCTTGGTTTAGTTTCCCCACATTGATATTTGCTATAAAATGGTCTATTTCTGCCAAGTTCTCAAACTTATGAGCATGAACGTTTGAGAAATATTCCCATATAATGTTCTGAATCTTGGTTGTTTTTGTGGTAATATTTCCATTCTTATCTCTGAGTTTATTTATTTGGGTGTGTTCTCATCTTTTTCTGATAAGATTTGCTAAGGGTCTGTTTATTTTTTTAATTTTTTCCATGAAACAACTCTTTGTTTTGTTGTTCTTTCTATGTTCTTTTTGGATTCTATTTAATTTAAATTCTGATTTAATTTTAATTATTTCTTTCCATCTACTAGATTGGAGTTTATCTTGCTGCTCTCTTTCAAGGAGGCTCAGATGTCTCGTTAAATTGTTGGTTTCAGATCTCTCCAATTTGTTGATGTAGGAACTCAGACCTATACCTTGCCTCTGAGTACTGCCTTTGCTATGTCGCAGAGGAGCTGGTAATTTCTGTGTACATTTTGGTTGAATATAATGAATACTTGAATTTCATGTCTTATAACTTCCATGACGAACTGGTGGTCCAACAGTGTTGTTCAGCCTCCATGTGTTACAGGACTTTCTTTGGTGGATTTTGGTTTTGAGGTCTAATTTTCTTCCTCTATGGTCTGAGAGAATGCAAGGTATAAAATTTCAGTGTTTCTGAATTTGGACAAGTTTGCTTTGTGATCTAAAATGTGGTCTATTTTGGGAAATGTTCTATGTGCTGCTGAGAAAAACGTGTATTCTGATGCTGCCGGTTGAAATATTTGGTAGATGTCTGTTAAATCTAGTTGATCTATGCAGTTTTTTAGGTCTGTGGTTTCTCTGTTGAGTTTTTGCAGAGTTGATCTATTTTGTGGGGAGAGTGGTGTGTTACAGGCCTCAACAATTAATGTCTTTGGATCTATGTGGGTTTTGAGGAAAGTAGTTTTTCTTGGATAAATTTGGGTGCTCCATTGTTTGGAAAATAGATTTTTAGAATTGTAATATCCTCCTGAAGGAGGGATCCCTTAATTAGTATATAGGGAGCTTCCTTATCTCTTCTCATTGATTTTAATTTGAAGTCTTTTTTATCTGATATGAGGATTGCAACACCTGCCTTTTTTATGGTGGCAGTTTGCTTGGTAGATTTTGTTCCAGATTTTCACATTCAAAATATGTTTGTTTTTATGGGCAAGGTGTGACTCCTGACGGCAGCGGATAGAAGGATCTTGCTTTTTAATCCAACTAGGCAGTCTATGTTGCTTAATTGGAGAGTTAATTACGTTAATGTTGAGAGATAGGACTGAGAGGTATTTGGGGTTCCTGCCATTTTCTCCACCTTCTTGGGATTGTGGCAATTGGGTTCTTCCTATGGTTCTTGGATTCTCAGTTTGGGTGCAGTTTCTTGGCCTTTATTGTGGTCTTGTTGGTTTTCTATGTGTAGGATACCTTTAAGTAACTTTTGTAGGCCTGGCTTGGGAGAGATATATTGTTTCAATTTTTCTTTGCTATGGAAGGTTTTTATTTGACCTTCAGTTATGAAGTAGAGTTTAGCTGGGTACAGGATTCTTGGTTGATAGTTCTTTCTCTTTACGGCATGGCATACACCATCCCAAGCTCTTCTTGCTTTAGTTGTCTCTGCTGAGAAATCTGAGGTGATTCTAATTGGTTTCCCTTTAATTGTGATTGGTCTTTTCTCCTTGACAGCTTTAAGGATCTTTTCCTTGGTCTGAATTGATCCTTTGCAGATTATATTGTGTTGGTGAGATGTCCTGTTCTGGTCTGGTCTAGTTGGAGTTCCAAAAACTTGTATCTGAATAGGCCTACCTTTTTGCATGTTTGGGAAGTTCTCTGCTAGTATTCTGTTAATCAAATTTCCTAGACCATTAACTTCTCTCTCTCGGTGTTCCTCTATACCCATTATCCTCAGATTAGGCCTTCTGATGATGCCTTCCAAATGTTGAATAGATCTGCCATATTTCTTGGATTTGTCTTGGATGGTTTTATGTTCTTTCTCTATAATACCTGGGCTGTGTTCAAACCCTGAGATTTGATCTTCTGCATGGCCTAACATATTGTCAAGGCTTTCTACTTTGTTTTTCATTTCTTTTCCTTCTAATTGGTCGGTTTTGATGGCTTCAAATTCTGTGTTGGAGCTTTTTTTAGATCTTCTATGAACTTCTTTACTTCCTTAATTTGGTGTTTAGTGTATATTCTCAAATCACTTAGTTGATTGGTTATGCTTTACTTGGACTGCCATTCCTTCTGTTGGGTTCCATTCAGCATTCCTTTTGTGGTCTCCCTGACTTCTTTCACCTCTCTGTTTATGGATTCCATGAATGCCTCTATCGATCTTAGTCTATTCTCATCCCTATCTCTCAGTTCCTATATTTCTCTTTGATTAGCTTCCTCACGTTCACGCAATTTTTGTAGTTCTCTTTGAGTGTTCTCAGCCTGCTCATGCCATTCCTGACTTTCTCTTCATCTGTTCTCAGCCAGCTCACACAATTCCTATCTTTTTGACTGATCTCAACCTTCTCACGCAATTCCTGTCTATCTCTTTGATCTCAACCTGCTCAGTCAATTCCTATTTTTCTCTTTAAGTGTTCTCAATCTGCTCACGAAATTCCTGTATCAATCTTTGAGTAGCTTCCTCACGTTCATGACTTTCATGTATTGATCTTTTTTTGCCTTCTCTCTATCCTTGTCATGCTCACACTGAGACCTTTGCATGTCTTCACTCTATTCATTTACCCTGTTTACCTGAAGTGTTTGTAGATCTTTTAGGGAACTCACCTCTGGATTATTTATTATCTGTTCTGTCCCCTGATTGTCATGAGTGGGAGTTGACATCACCAGACTTGCCATTTTTCTTGTGTTTTTCCGGTTTGTTCTGCCCATTTGGCATGAGAGTAACAGAAGTTTTGTGCTAGAACACTATTGTAAGGTAAGCATCAACCAAAATCTGTAGTTGCACAGTCAAAAGTCTGCAGATACAATCTAGGTCAAGAGATAAAATATATTCAACACCAAACAAGTATGTCTTAATTGCCTAAGAACAGCAAAGAAGAATTTTGCAACCAGAAATGATTAGGCTTAGCGAGAATGTGGGGGGAAAAAGATTAGAGGGATGTGAGAAGGTGAGGGAGAGTGGACTTAACCAAGTCCTGATCTCAAAGATGGAAATGGATTGGACAGAATGATAGCAGAGAGAGAAAAAAAGAAAAAGAAAAGAAAGAATAAAGAAAAAAAGAAGAAAAAGAAAAAAGAGACAAGAAAAAATGGAAAATCCAAAATTTAAAATTAAAAATGAAACCCTTAAAAACTGCAAGTTTGAAGAAATAGTATTCACAGAAGAATGGGGATGGGATAAGAGAAGGGGAGGGATAGAAAGGAGACATGAAAAACTAGAAAAATAAAAATGTTTTAAAATATTATATGGGTATAAAGAGGTAATACTGCTATTAAGTATTTTAAGTCTAAGATTATGAATTGAGTAATAAATTTCTGGATTAATTGTGTACAGGTTGGGGGATAAGATCTAATTATTGATGACATGTATATCTGAGCAGAACAGCAATTAAGTCACGCAGAAAAGAATGAAAGAGAAGTGAAAAGAAAGAAAAGAAAGGAAGAAAGAAAATGGATCAAAAGATCAGTAGAGATAAAAACACACACACATATACACCTAAAATAAAAATTATATGAGGATAAAAGAAAAAAATAATAGAAAACAAAATTTTAAAACAATTAAAAATTAAAAATTAAAAAAATTAAAAATAAGGTACAAAAAATTTCTTTTATTTTTGGGGGCAGGGGATGGGAAGATTCTGTATCTCCCTTGTGTTAGTAACCAGTCTCTAGGTGGAGTCTCTGGTCTGCCTGTGGTATTTAGTTTTTATGTGGCTTGATTGGTAACTTAGGTGAGTTTGGGCAAGCAGAAAAATGTTCTGCTTTACCCAGGATTTTGTGATCCTCCTCCCAGGCTAGTTCAGTGGGAGGGAGATCTGTTTTGAGTATTGCAAAAGAGGGAGATGGCTGTTTATTCTAGTTTGGAGATGCTGTGCTGAGGCTAAGTTTTGGGTAGAGTTGAGGCCTTTCAGCAAACAGTAGCTTTTCCTGAGGGGCTAGCTTGAGACACTCACAGAGCCTAGCCTGGAGCCATTCTCAGGGTTTATGTTTACAGAATTTCAATTGATTGTCTAGGCTGCTGTAGGGAGGGGCAGCCTCTGGCTCTGTTTACCCAGTGAAGAAAGCCACTCCTGAGGGTGAATTTTCCTCTGCCTGGGGTGGGTGACTTTTTCCTGGGTGGAGTTGAGCCTGGCAAGTCTGGGAAGGTTCCGGTGACCTGCTAAATGACTCTTTTATTTTCTCCCAAAGCCTGAGTTGGCGCTAGCAGCTCAGCCAGGCCTTTGCCAGTATCAAAGAGGGAGATCTCTGGTAGTGGGGTGGGGAATGGGTGGCCTTCCCTCCTGTGCCCTCTGAGAAGGAGTGAGGATGTCAGGCTTCTACTCATATTGCCAGATTGTTGGTTCCTGGGTCGTTTCTGGTCTGCGATCTGCAGGGTGAAGATATCTGCTCCTTCTCATTTCTTGCTGGTGTTGAGTAGAATCCGCTTGCCTACTGCATCTGGCACCTCTGTCCCAGACTCTCTGTGTTGCAGGTATGGCGGCTATGACCTCTGCCACAGCAGCCACCACTGTCGCGTCTGCTGGTGAGTGCTCAGATCTTTCGCCTTGCCTGGATTTTCCCTATTTAGCCAAACTCTCTGTACTGTGATGGCACATTTGGTGTAATTCTCTGGCCTAGGACTGTTCACTGGAACACTAAAATTTCTTTCTATGTGAGAGCTTGTTTAGCCTCCAGCTTCAACACGTCATCTTAGCGCTTCACATTGTTACATATGTTTTAACATTGATGCATCCAATGACAAAGACACATTGCTTAAGTCACCCTTTTGACGACTGAAAAGAAACCATGCTGCAATCTCATTCTATGGAAAATTTGTGCTTTTCAATTCTTTTAGATTAAAAATTGATGTGGGAGAATGAACATTCTGCATACAATTTTGTATTTTCCTAATTATTTTAATATACTTTCCAATATTATATAAGGTTAAAACATTACTACTTATTTAGTTTTAGGATTTCTAAAATGGCCAGGGTAAAAGTTCTATTCATTCACAATTTTAAGACAATAGAGTGTCCATTATGACCAAGTGAGAAATTTTACACTTTTTATTTGTCGTCCTTAAAGGTTGTGCTGGGGAATCAAGTCCAGTGCTTCATGTGTCTTAGTCTACTGCATGCCTCTGAGCCTGATGTGACCTGTGGTTTTATTTTAACTCAATTGGAATAAAGAAAAATTTCACTAGGAAGGTAATTACTTGGTTACTTTCTCCAATGTCTCTCGCATACATAAAGTAATATAATTGTACACTGACAGAAAATGGTGTTCCTCTTAGCAGTAACTGTTTATTTTTTGTATCCCCACTCTTCACTAAGTCTTGCCTGTTTCCTATTCTCCCGTCCCATAAAACTTGACTGTATCCACTGGAAACCCTCTTCCAGTCAGCCTCCTTCTAAAAAAGTCCAAATTTAACTAACATACCACCGGGTAGTCCCGCTATAAATGTTCAAATCCTGACTGCCACCAGACTCCTTCCTGAAAGCCCTCCTTTGCTACAGGGAAAACCTTCTTCGGCTCCACCCCTTCCTGGAATCCCTGCTCTGCACCACCGGAAACCAGGCCACATCCATATCTCTCCCTCTATGGCCTGTTTTGATGCACCAAGAACCCCCCCTAAATCGGGCTCCTCCCTTGAATCCTCACTTCATCCCCCAGATACCCCGCCCATAACTACTCTAGTCCCTCATAGTCCCATTGCTCCCATATTCTAGTACCTCCAAGCTCCTACTTCCCTTTCATACGCCACCCCCAACCAGACTGTTCCCTCAAGCCCCTCCTGGTTTCATCGGAAACTCCACCCATAACTAGCCTACTTTTAAGTGGGCTAACCTCTCAAACTCAGCCCTGAACCTACCTCTTCCCAGAAAGCCCATCATGCTACACAAAAATCCTCCACCTTCGTTTACATGCCCTTGAAGCCCCACCTAGTGTGGCCAGAAGCTTCTTACACAGCCCATCTCCTGCCTGTAAAGCCAGCCCTGCTCCACCACAAGCCCCTCCACCTCCCAAATCTACTCTCTCAATGCCCTACATTGCTCCCCAGATAAACCCACCCTCCTATTGTATCCTCCCTCAGATCCACACCCTACTCCACCAGATACCCTGCCTATAATACCCTACAACTTTGTAGACCTTCCACTCTTTCTGAAAGCTCCTCCTCCAATTAGCCCCATGGCTCTAAGACCTGACCTGCTCCAGAAAACCCCCACCACACTATCCCATCTCTCAACACCCACATTGCTCTACTGGAAACCACTGCACCAGTTAGCCTCACTCTGGAAGCCTCACCAGGTTCAACTGTAAATCCCTGTCCCTCCAAAGTCCCTTTTTGAAGGTTGCCTTGCCCTACTGGAAACCCTGTCCAAACTCCTTGTCCTGCCTTGCAATACTGAAATCTTTACCCAACATTACTCTTCTTTTCGAAGTGGTGACTGGCTACACCAGAAACCCATTCTAACTAATCTAGTCCACTGGATCCTATCAGTGCTCTCACAAAGCCCTGGTCCTGAAAAACTCCTCCATACATCGCGACTACATCTTGATCTGCCAGAAATCCCACCTCCACCCTAACACACTTCCAAAAGGCCTGCCATTCTCCACCAGAAACCTGCCCCTTATTAGCCCACTTCTTCCTAGCACATCCTTGCACTCTCAAGGCCAGACCCTGAAAAGTCTCTCCCTCATAGCTCCGCATTCCTGCACCAGAAACCCCACCTTCTGTCAGCCTCTTGCCTCGATTTCTCGCCCTGCCTTGTGGGAAATCCCACCCTACATATCCCACAAGGGTTCACTGTGCTCCACCAGAACCCATCCTCTAAGTAATCTCTTCTTTGTAGTCTTGTTCTTCTTCTCAAAACTCTGCCCCAAACAGCCTCCTCTCCAGTGACCCCACCTTCTTCCACTGAAAACCCATCCACCTGCCAGTCTCCATCCTAACGTCCCACGTACTCCACAGGAAACACAGCCCCTAATAAGTCTAGTCCTTCCAGTACCCTCCCTGCTGTCTCAAAGCCCTACACAGACTGGCCTTCACCCTCAAAGCCCTTCCCTGCTCCACCACAGAGGATGTGCCACAACCAAGTCCTCCGTTGTACCAGACAGGGCTCCACCAGAAACCCCACACCACCTCATCCATGAAGGTCCCACCTAGTAAATTTTAGTACAAATATGATTTTATACTAGTAATAGAATTCATACTAATCAATATGATAAGAAAGCAACATTAAATAAAGACAACAAAAATTAGATAGCTATTAGATGCCTTAGTCTACTTTGGGGTTCTGTTACCAGGCAGATACACATTGTGCGAAAATATGTGAAGATGATTCCTCTAACTGGAAAGTATTGTTTGAAGTATCAGTAAGGTTTCATGGGTGATCATTTTATTTCTACAAAATTCGTGAACATTAGTGCTCATTAACTTCAAAAATATTAGTTATTATAAATCCTCTGGTTTTGTTGAGGAAAGAGTATTAGTGTGTAAAATGATGACTTTCAAATCATCTCTCTAATGAATAATTTCGGAGTTGCTTACCTTACTATGTACCAGAGTTTTTAGTAACCAAAATTGTCTATCAGAATCAACTTTGATTTTCTTCCTTCCACCAAAGTGCCCTTTGGAAAAGATTGAAGTGTCATTATACAGGTAAAATGTCAGAGATAACAACATGTTTGAGATTATAACAAAATTATGATGAAGATCCCAGTCAATGTGCTTTAAATTTTCTAACAAAAGGAACTTACGCATATTTAACTGCAGACTTTGTGAAGACTAGAAGACAAAAATACAAGAAATGTTCTGTTATACCATGGTTCTGAAAACAAAACAAAACCAAGGAAATACAACATTATGAGACAGAAGGGAATGAGGAATATGTACCAGTGATATAGAATGTAAAACATACACTGAATCAGGTAAAAATATTTTTGGTCATGATGCCTGGTCATTCAATATATTTCATTGTAAATATTGTTCTTTGTTAACCTGTGACTTAATATAGGTCTCAGCAGGTATCTGCCCAAGTAATTGTGTAATTAGTCAATTTCATCATTGCAAGATCGTCAGGATGGTAAACTCCCACACACCTTAACATAACTGCAACAGCACTAGACATACACTCCTAATGGTCCAACAGATTAAGCCAGACCTGTAGTTTACCAAAGCTTTGTTTGTGGTATATAGATTTTTCAGGCTTGATGAAAAATGTCTCTGCCTAGAATTATATGATGACATTTAAAGCTAAAATAATTTAGGGTCATTATTAACATCTAACACATGCTGAGTTTTTTATTTATACCTCTCCTTTCCCTTTCTTTTTTGCTCCCTTCTTTCTTTTCTTTCTCTTTCTTTCTTTCTTTCTTTCTTTCTTTCTTTATTTTTTGGGGGGGGAGTCCGGTCGTGGGGCCTGAACTCTGGGCCTGGGTGCTGTCCCTCAGCTCTTCAACTAAAGGCTAGTGCTCTACCACTTGAGCCATAGTGCCACTTCCGGCTTTTTTTCTTTTTGTTTATGTGTGCTGAGTAATCAAACCCAGGGCCTCATGCATGCAACGCAAACACTCTAGCACTGAGCCACCTTCCCAGCCCCTTTTTATTTCTATTTTCTTCCTTTTTTGCTTTCTTTCTTTCTCTCTTTCTTTCTTCCTTCCTTCAATTCTTTCTTTCTCTGTCTCTTTCTTTCTCTTCCTTTCTTTCTCTCTCTCTCTCTCTCTCTTTCTTTCTTTCTTTCTTTCTTTCTTTCTTTCTTTCTTTCTTTCTTTCTTTCTTTCTTTCTTTCTTTCTTTCTTTCTTTCCTCTTTTAGGAAATGTATGAATTTAGATATTTTGTTTGTGGAACAAGTATCCTACCATTAGAACATCCTTTTTCAATTTAGTTACTTTGCTCATAGGTTATCAATTTTGCTGAGTGCTGAACAGAGGCTAAGTTCCTCACTTCTGTCTGCCAAGTAGCTGGGATCACAAATGCATTCCAACATGCCAAGCTTTAGGATCATATAAGACTCTTATTACTTTCCTTGCACATTGGTTCTGAACTGTGATCTTCTCAAATTTTACCTCTTCAATTAGTGATGTGCGTTCCAGTAGCCTGCGGTCAGTATAGAGTGTCTAAATGAATTATTGAAGGCAATTTCACATTAATCTCTTTTTCTTTGCCAGTCCAGGGACTGTTATAGTTTTATTTCTATACATTTTTTGTGTATATGTGCACATTAGCTTAAAAATGTTACATTTTGCCCCTTTGTTTCTTTTTTCTTCTTCTTGGTCATGGGGCTTGAATTCTGGGTCTGGGCATTTTCCCAGGGATCTTCAGATTAAGGCTAGCACTTTACCACTTGTGCTACAGTGACACTTCTGGTTTTCTGGTGGTTAACTGAAGGTAAGTTAACTGAAGGTAAGATTGTCAAAGATTTCCTCCAGGACTAGCTGTGAACCACCATCCTCAGACCTCAACTCCTGAGTAGCTAGGATTAGAGGCATGAGCCACTGGCACACAGCTAAATTGTGACTTAAGTTCTATCATTTAGTTGAGGGAGTAGCATGAGTGTGTAAAAAGTTAACTTTCAAGTCATCTCTCTAAATAATTTCAGAGTTTCATTTTCATAATATTTATTGCAGGGATTAATGACAGAAGCTCCCAAAGTAACAGAATGATCCTTCATATTCTCTTTCCCATAGGTACTATTAGAAGAGAATGAGTGAGATCTAAGTCTAAGGCAATATGTACTTGAAATTATAAAAAAATATTTTGATGATACATAAAGATCCAAATAACAAAATGTGCTTTTCATTTCCTAAAGAAAGGAATGTCATACAAATATATTTATTGGCAGGCTTTTTCATCTGAAAAACAAAGAAAAAACAATATCTTAAAAAAGTTGAAAAGGATCAGCAACCATGTAAGTGTGATATAACATTGGAGACTTTAACACATGAATTGGTTCAGGTAAATAATTCTTTGGGAAAGGTACCTGTTCACTAAATTTATTCATTGTAAATTTTTATTGTTATATATTATGTTACTTAATATATATATATATGTGTGTGTGTGTGTGTGTGTGTGTGTGTGTGTGTGTGTCTGTGTGTGTGTGTGTGTGTGTGTGTGTGTGTGTGTGTGTGTGTGTATCTGTCTGGTGAACTGTATGGTTAGGTAATTTCATCATGCCAAGTTCATCAAAAGGATGCACTTCCATAAGCCTTAACAAACTTGCAACACCACTACACATGCATACTTATGTGTTCATCATTTTAAGCTAGACCTGTGTTTTACCAAAGCTTTATATATAGTATGTTATTTTTTCATTTAGGCTTGACACAAAATGTGTTTACCCCTAGAAATAGATTATGGCATTTATAATGACAATAAGTTAGTGTAAATCTTTACATTGAACACATGCTCAGTATGAGTTGTTCTTTCTTTCCTTTTCTTATTTTATCTTTAGGAAGTTGATTTGAGTTTTGATGTGTTTGCCAGACAGGTATTCCACCACTGGAGTCACTCCACCAATCCTTTCTTGTTTAAGTTACTTTAATCATAGAGTAACAATTTTTGCACCCACCCCCCAAAACAGGAATCATTATTGCATTCCAATATCCCTACCTAGTAGGTTGATATGGGAGATACTTTCCTTCCTAGACTGAATCAGAACTGTGATCCTCTCAAATTCTCCCACTTTAGTTAATGGTGTGAACTCCAGTTCTGCCTACCTCTAGAAGATATGACAGAAATAAATGATTACAGGTAATTCGAGTTAATCATTGTTTAATATAAGTGATTTGATATTAAAATGTAGGGTAAGTTTGAAAGTAAGAAAATAAAAGAATAATGAAGAAAGAAAGAAAGAAAGAAAGAAAGAAAGAAAGAAAGAAAGAAAGAAAGAAAGAAAGAAAGAGAAAGAAAGAAAGAAAGAATGAAAGAAGGAAAGAAAGAAAGAAAGAAAGAAAGAAAGAAAGAAAGAAAGAAAGAAAGAAAGGAAGGAAGGAAGGAAGGAAGGAAGGAAGGAAGGAAGGAAGAGAAAGAAAATGATTAAAAATTAATTTTTTGGAGTCAGGAATCACATGGCAGAGGTACTTCCTGTATTTTGTATTAGGTCTGCCCAAGGCCATGCAGACCCTTTGCAGACACCTTCCCACTTCTTGACTAAGTTTTCACCCTTTAAGTGTTATCTATGTATTTGGACACCTGGAGGCAGCCACCATCCCCTCCTGCTAAGTCACAACCTGGTCAGCCTCTGGTCACACTTTCCATCTAACCAGAGGTGAGTCCCAGGCCTTAAAGTCACATCTAGATCCAGTGTGGCCAGAAATTTCCCCCACTTGGCCACACCTCATCCGGTACTTCACCTGGATACGTCCTCGCCAGAGGTTAAGTAGCCCTATTTTTCGTACATGCCTTTCTACCATGTATGGCATGGGCAGCAGTTCAGTAAATAAACTAGTTCACCTGACTGAATACAGTGTGTTGTTCTCTTCATTGACTACCCATGAAACTCACCTAATTAATATGCTTTACTCTTAAGAGTTTCAAGCTATGAATCCATGGATACTTTTGTGACACATGTCAATTCAGTATCTAAAAAACATATGTACTGACTCATCATTTAACAATATAATTCTGCCTCGAATCTTTTTTGGGGGGAGGTCCAGTCATGGGGCCTGAACTCTGGGCCTAGGCACTTGAGCTCTTCCGCTCAAGGTGAGTGCTTTACCACTTGAGCCACAGAGCCACTCCCGGTTTATTTCATTTTGCTTATGTGGTGCTGAGGATTCGAACCCAGGGCCTCATGCATGCAAGGAAAGCACTCTACCACTGAGGCACCTACCTAGCCCCTGCCTGGAATATTTAATAGCAGTTTAATTAACCATAAAGTCTATTTTGTTTGCTTTTTTTGTTTTGTTTTGTTGTTTAAAGTAATAAAAGAGTTGGTGGGACAATCTGAAAGGATCTCTGGCTTCATATTTTCACATCACTCTGGCTACAATCTGTGTGCTACCAGCTCAGATGCTGGGACTTTGAAATTTTGGAAAGAAAAAACATCATAAGGACCCATGGCTTCGGGATTTCTCAGATTCGTTTTATAAATGTAATTGTTACTAAGGTATACAGTGAGGTTACCATTTCACAAGAAATTCAGACATTTAGATGTTTATTTATATTTTTGTCAGTTGTGGGCTTGAATTCAGGGCCTGGGAACTGTCCTTGAGACTCTGTGCCACTTCTGGCTTTTGAGCTGTTAAATGGAGATAAGAGTCTTAAGGGGACTTTTTTTCCTGGGCTGGCTTTGAACTGCAATCCTCAGATCTCAGCCTCATGAGTATCTGGGATTACAGGCTTGACCAACTGGCACCTGCCTTGAAATTGTCTTTTTGGGTGTGTGTAAAAATACCATAGAGTGGGGTTACAATTATATGGGCAAGGTAATGAGCACATTTCTTACCAAGAATTGTTGCCCACTCCTTTGTTTCCCCTTCCCATCCCTTCTTATCTCCCTGCCACACACCTTCCCTAACCCCCATTCCCCACTCCCCACCCCCCACCCCTGGGCAAAGTTGTAAAGTTCGTTTTCCGACATAAAGTCTTGTATATCTCATTGTTGCAGTGGGTCCACCTGTATCCCTAATTTAAAAAATTGTTTTTTCCCTTCCCCTCCACAAATTATACCAACATCAAATGCAGTGAAAGCAGGGGTTATACCGTGGGGGAGGGACATATAATGCAACAAATAAATCATATTACAGATACGTTAGTAACAATCTCATGAAAGAAAAATAAAACATTTGAATCCTTATCTTCTGGTTCATTTCAACTAATATCAACTTATTTGATTTTTCTGCTTCTCTCAGACATATAATAGTTATTGCAAATAAGGGAAAACATAGGACCTGTTTCTTTGCGCCTTGACTACTTCACTCAATATAATTTTTTCCAAGGCTTTCCATTTCCTAATAAATGGGGCGAAGTCATTTTTTCTGATGGAGGCAGAGATTTGCATTTTGTATATAGACCACATTTTCTTGATCCATTCATCTACTGAGGGGTATCTGGGTTGGTTCAATATCTTAGCTATGGTAAATAATGCTGCAATAAACATAGTTGTGCTGGTAACTTTAGTATGGTCTTGTTTGTGATCATTTGGGTAAATACCCCAAAGTGGGATTCCTGTGTGATAGGGGAAATGTATGTGGAGTCATTTGAGGAACCTCCATACTACTTTCCAACGTTTTTCTTGGGGACGGGTACGCTGGTGGGGCCTGAACTCTGGGCCTGGACGCTGTCCCTCAGTTCTTCAGCTCAAGGATAGCACTCTACCACTTGAGCCGCAGCATCACTTCCCGCTTTTTTCTTTTTGCTTATGTGGTGCTGAGGAATCGAACCCAAGTCTCAGGCATGAAAGGCAAGTGCTCTACCACTGAGCCAACTTCCTATCCCCTCCAAAGATTTTAAACAAGTGTACACTTCCACCAACAAGCAGTAAGGTTCCCTTTTTGCCACATCCTCTCCAACATCTATTGTTCTTATAGTTCTTGATTATAGCCATTCTAAATGGGGTGAGGTGGTATCTCAATGTTGTTTTGATTTGCATTTCTTTTATGGCTAGGGAGGTTGAGCATTTCTTCATGTGTCTATTGGTCATCCTTCTTTCCTCTTCAGAGAAGTTTCTCTTTAAGTCTTAGGCTACTTATTACTTGGGCAGTTGTTTCTTTAGGGATTTGTTTTGGGGGGATTTAATTTTTTGGGTTCCAGGTATATTTTAGATATGAGACACTTGTCCATTGTATGGCTAGTGAAGATCTTCTCCCAGTACGTGGGCTTTCTATTGAACTTGCTAGCTATGTCCTTTGCCATGCAGAAGCTCTGCAATTCCATGCAATCCTATTTGTCCAACCTTTCTTTGATTTGTTGTGTTTCTGTGTCTCTTTTACGAAAATATTGGCCTATGCTAAGGTGACCTAGGGTTTCTCTTATTCACGGACTGCACTCACAAATTATTAATGCTGATTCAAAACTTTCGCAAAGTGGCAGGGTATAAAATGAACCCTCAAAAATCAATGGCTTTTCTATTTGCCAATAATGAGAAAAGCGTGGCTGAAATCAGGAAAGCAACTCCATTTGTAATAGCCCCACAAAAAATAAAATACCTAGGAATTAACCAAAGAAGTGAAGGACTTCTATGAAGAAAATTTTGAAAACGTGAAAAAGGAAATCAAAACAGAACTTAGAAAGTTGAAAAACCTCCAATTTTCTAAGATTTGAAGGATCAATATCGTGAAAATGGCAATACTTCCCAAAGCTATCTACAAATTCAATGTGATACCCATCAATATTCCAATCTCATTCTTCAAGGAAAGAGAAGAGGCAATCCAAAAATTCATATGGAGCAATAAAAGACCCCAAATAGCAAACATGATCCTTAATAGAAAGAACTGTGCTGAAGGAATACCAATACCAAATTTCAAACTCTACTAAAAAGCCATAGTAATCAAAATTGCTTGATACTGGCACAAGAACTGACCCCAGGACCAATGGAATAGAATTGAAATCCCACAAATGAACCTACAGGCATATAGCCACCTAATCTTCGATATGGGAGCTAAAATAAACAGAATGGAAGACAGCCTTTTCAGTTAATTGTGCTGGCAAAATCGGTTAATCACTTGTAGAAAATTAAGCTAGATCCTTATATATCCCCCGGCACCACAATCAACTACAAATAGATCAAAGACCTCGAAGTCAAAACAGACACTCAAATAGTCATTTTTAATATATATGTATATATATATATATATATATATTGCTGCTCTGAAGAACATTATCATATTCACCATGACAATACCACCATATATTCACCATGGCAATTTTACTACAGTGTAGAATTTTCCATTTCATAACCTGCAATCTTTTATCATTTCACATTCTCCTTATAAGTATGAATATTTTCCTGTTTCTTATAATGTTTTGAAATTATTAAGAGGGAATTTAAAAATTTGTATGGTCTACTGAAATTATCTCATTTTGTTTGGTTTTGTGATGCTAAGTCATTAAGACCAAGTTTTCCTCAAATTTATGCTAGCAGACTATATCACTAAATTATATTCTAATTAATTCTTATTATTCTATTTTGAAATAAGGTTTTAATGTTGCTGTTTTATGATATAGAGTGTTGTGAAGGTGGACTAAAATTTGCAACTCCACTGTCTCCAGTAACAATGCTTTATCACCAGGTTCTGTAGGCTCATATTTATAACTAGCTAATCAGGAGGTTGAGACCTGAGATTTAGTTCAGATAGCCTGAGCAGAAATATTATGAGTCTCTCCTCTCCAGTTCACTACAGGAAAGCTGGCAGTGGAACTGTGGCACAACTGTTAGAGCACTACAGTTAATGGCTCATATCTGAGGATCACGATTCAAAGCCAGCCCAGGCATGAAAGCCCATTAGACTCTTATCTCCAATAAACCACTAGAAAACAGGAAGTGATGCTGTGGCAGTAGAACACTCACCTTGAGCTGAAGGGCTGAGGGATAGCAACCAAGCCCAGAGTTTAAGCCCCATGACAAACAAACCCAGGGCTGATGAGAACCCCTGGCAGAGTATTGGAATAATTGCTATCTTTCTGAGACTGTTTCACTGGGTTCTTATCAAAGGAACTTGGCTTGAGACAAAGAAGTGCACTCCCCGGCTAATTCCTTAGTACTGGGTTGCCAGAACATTTCATTTACCTCATAAGTTAATGGAGGCTTAGCAATTTGCTTGCTGAGAGACTAGGTTTAAAGGAATGAGACAGTGGCACCCAATGTCCACCCTCACCTAGGAAATTACTATCTTGGAGGCTTTTGAAGGAATATAGACAGAAGAAAGGATGCAACTTGAACTTGAATTTGGGGCCTGAGTGTTGTCTGATATGTAGCACTCTACCAATTGAGCCCAAGGTCTAGTTCTGGCATTTGGCTAGTTAATTGAAGATAAGTTTCTTCAGAATTTTACAAACTAGAGAGGGTTCAAACTGTGATCCTCAGATATCACCCTCCTAATTAGTAGGATTAAAGGCATGAGCCATTGTGTATTTATTGGGACAGATGCACAGAATTTCTATGAAATTGTATAGACATAACTCTACTTTTTGTCTGTCATGTTTACTTTACCATGTGTGACATAACCAGTCCCATTTGTGTCTTGTTAGTTCATAAAAGGAGAAGCATAGAGTTAACTTCAGAAAAGGAGAAGCATAGAGTTAACTTCCTAGTCTCCTCCCATTGGTAAAGATCCTTCTACCATAACTGGGAGGAAGATGAACAAATAAAAAAGTAAGTGGATGTTGGCACAAAGAGAAGATTTTGTCCTTGAACACTTGGTATTTTCAGGTTTCTGAATCAAAGTCAACTTTCTTCTTTTCACACCAGTTGTGATTTTCACCAGGGAGCTGAGGCTTGGCACTTCAGTGAATAGCAGATTACACAGTTATGGATGTGCTTGTGGTTTTGGATTCTCATGGATGACAGGGAGGGCTGTGTATAGCAAATGTGATCCAGTGGGGAAACAACTTTTTCTTCCTATTACAGGGAGAATTTGAGATTTGGGATTATATTTGAGACATTTCTAGAAGTGGGTTGTGAGGAGCATGCTGCTTGCAAGAGTCTCTTCCCACTTCCCAACATGCAAGTTCTGCCAGAAAGAGGTTATAGTACAAGACTCAGAATGGAGAGTGTGGGCTCTCATTTTCTTTGTCACCAATCTGCACACAGCATGTTTTGTTCCATCCTCCTTATGTGGATTGAATTCTACTCTGATCATTTCTATGAGCCCAAGAACCATAACACCCAAAAGAACTTACACAGAATGTCAAGCTCAACATGACCTCTTCAGACCTGTTCTTCTACTTATCTATTCTTCTGGACTAGCTTGAGGAACCCATGACCCATGAGACCAAGAAAAAGAGGAAAAAGTCCTTGTTTAGATGCCTCATGAGTAGGGATGGAACCTGTGTCTCTAGGGATGGGCCTGATTGGCCAAGAGCCCTTAGTACTCCCCACCTTGGTAAAAATGTCCTTTTATGGATATTCTAGGCCAGGAAATATCTGTTCTCCTTTTGAAAGAACTTGGAAGTAGCCACTCATTAGAAACACCCTACCTTCTCATCAGTTTTCAGTCTGAACTCAAATCCTACAGCTTTCTGCATTCGGTTCTAATGGAAGTTTAGTCACACCTTAACTTCTACAGTCTACTAAGACTCCTGTACCTTTTTCCATTCTCAGGTTTGCATCACCATAGAGCAGCTCCTATAGAACGCCAGATAAAGAACCCATCAGTGATGTCGTCTATGGTGACTGATGGAGATCAGAATCCATCACTGATCTCCAGAAAGCATGTGAACATAGAGGTTTTTTTCTTTTTTCAATTTGTAGAAAGGCCCAAGTAGATTTTGAGTCCTGTGGACATCCCACTGGTTCTGAACCCCAGCATGTGATGCACATACCACCCCAACATGTGATGCACATACCACCAAGGAAGAGGACGATCGAGAATGTCTCCCACTGATGTTCACAATCCAGGTAGATCAGCTCCAAACCGATAATAATAATAATAATAATAAATCATGTCAAAATGTTCAGGGTAAATGTGTGCTAATGGAAAATGACCCCAGTCTATATTCAAAAAAACCAATAAGTGAGGTCCAAAATCTAGATTCAACTGAGGAAAGGGAATCTTTCGTCACAGAATTCCCAGACCTATCTGTCCTCTTACAGTGGATCCAATTTCCAATTGAGAAATTAGAATCTTTCCCTACCTGGACTCAGGAAGAAAATCCTCTTTAGTGAGGAAGTAGATTCCTTTGAGGACTCTGAGGCAGAATTTCTGCCTGAAGGCAATTTAGAGGCCAATCTAGATTTCGAGATTTCTTCTCCCCTTTCTGAGAAAATCTTCTTTTTCTTTTTGTCCTGATTGTTGTAAGAGGTTCATTGTATTTATTCTTCTAACTTTATTAAAATGTCAATGTTTTTGACATATTCTAGAATTCTTGAATCCTAAATGTTTCCTTTTAAACCTACAATCTGAAGCATCTTGAATACGTGTTCTGTGAGATTGGAAAAATAGAGTGACAAGGGGCTGTACAAGAGATCCTACTGGACATAATGGGAGATGTTAAATGCACAGGGAATGACAATGAAGCAAGGCCATGCCTGTATGGGGTGATAAGGTGGCTACAAAAGGTTAGGACATAGCAGATCAGATGTCCTAGAAACCTATTCTGTCAATTGGGACAAATGCCACAATAATTATAGTGGTATGTGGGACATGCTTTCAACAGTGAGTTCCAATCTGTATACATCTTCATTGTGCTTTGGGCAAATATGGAAGAAAAATTTGATTCCAATAATATAAAAAGTCTACTTAGGGCTGAAAATATTTGAAAAAATATATAGGAGATATGTATACTGGAAAGTAAAAACGCTCATCAATAAAAGAAAGAATGCTTACAGATGTGAACAAACACAAAATCAGGAAGAAAAAACACAATTAAATCAGTTATATGTAAATACATGTTATATTGTTTATGTTATATAGAGTATATTATATGATATATAAGATTTAATATGATTTTCAAAATAAAAAGGCACTTAAATTTTTAGTCTTGAGTATTTTTTTGTATAAAACAGTGTAATTATTATTGGGGAAAGAAGTGATATAATTTGATTATAATTATATGAATATATATTTGTGTTTCTAGATACAACACTGATTATAAATAGATGAATAATTATATACATATATTTGTATATATCTATGAAGTGAATATAATGAAAGTGAATACTATGAAACTGACTGCAGTATGTATAAAAAAGTTGAGTCCATGAAACTCAGGCCTGTAATCCTAGCGATGTGGGAAGCTGGGTTCTGAGTTCTAGTATTTCTTACCCCAAGCCTTAGATTTTCAGAGGATGCCTGGGCTATTAGTTCTAGGGTTACATTGTTGTTCTCCTACTACCTCACCTCCCTTAGTCCTCCCTCCCCATGGTGTAAAGTTCATTTTCAACAAAGGGTCTTTGAGTATCATTGTTACAATGGGTCATCCTGTGTTGAACCTAAATTTTCTATTTCTCTAACCCTAATTCTAATTTTGTCTGGGATCCTAACCCTAATCATCATCATAATAATAGTTCAATTCAGAAGTTAACAAAATATTCAAGTTTTTTTCCATCCTTTTATTCTACTGTACATCTTGACTTAAGTTGCAGTTTAGCTTAAATCTATTTTTTACAAATTAGATTATATGTACATATATAAAGATGTAATTTTATGTGAAAAACAGAAGATCTTTGGGAAAAAGGGTAATGAAAAGGAAACAGAGGGAGTATAATCAAATGCTTTAAATATATTATGAATTGCCACTTCTGACAATTAATAAATTTTAACAAAATAAATAAAAATTAATAAAGAATACACTGTATTCTAGTGTTCTTTAAGAGAACCATGACATGTCTTGTGAATAAAATACCTGTGTTAGATAAACTTTGTTCGTGAATATTTTATATTTAAGTTATTTAACTTAATGAATAAAAATATATTAAATAAGATTCCATGATAAAAAAAAAACATAAAATTATTACTTAGTAATTGTTTGAGTAAAAGTTATAGTCGTGAGATTTAGGAAACTAAATTTCTATTTCCCTACAAAGCAATGATTTAAGTTTACTAATTTAATATTTCTAGTAAGTTAGGGAACATAATTGGCATGAAAAACAACTAACTGTACATCTTGTTCCTTAAATGAATGATATTTTAAATATTGTCTCTTTTTCAAATGAATAATTAGGTTTACTTTTCAAAATAAATGCAATTTTATCTCCTTTCAGAACAAGTAAATACCCTGCAATTAAATGAATTAATATATACAGATATTTAAAAGCTAAATTTTCTATGTTTGATACATAGCTCTACATATTCAGAATGCTACGATTTTTTTATTCAGAAATATCTAACCTCTGGGATTTTTGATTCATCAATATAAATTATCTCGTGAGGTTCTTGAGAAGGCTCCAGTAACCAGAGTGGTCAAAACATTTCCTGAATTCTAAATATTAAATCTAGACATTTTTATGCGTTGATTACATCATTTATTGTCTCTTCAGAGCAACTAAGCTAAAATAAATACTATTGTTTAAACATTTTGCTCACATTGTAAATAATATCAACACAGGTCACAAAGAGACTAATTATTTCAGACTCATTATATTTTGTAAACTTAGTGTGAAGAATGTAGAGAGCAGAAGGTTCTTATACTCAATAAATATTTTTGGTTAAATTAAGTTAAATCTTATATCTGGATTTCTAATTTGGAGGTTAATCACATGGTAACAGGAAAATAATGATTTTTTAAAATAATTACTTTGGGGCCATTTTTCTTCTTAAAATTATGAAGCAAAAATATCTCTAAGAAATATATCTGTGAAGAAAATGTTTCAACCGTTAGTAAAGTGCTTTATACTTTAATATAAATTTTATCTCAAAATAGAAAATCTGACTACTGCAGGACAGAGTAGGAGAGACACTTGAACTAATAGGCACAGGAAGGAACTTCCTGAACAGAGTCCCAGAGTCACAAAACGTTGGAGAGTGACTCGACAAATGGGACGACCTTAAAATAAAAATCTTCTGCACAGCTAAATCTATTGCAACTAAGCTAGAAAGACAACCAACTAATTGGGAAAAAATATTTACCAGCAATATATCAGACAAGGGGTTAACATCCTGTATATACAGGGAACTCAAGAAACTAATCCCTCCCAAACCTAACAAACCAATTACTAAATGGGCAAGGGAACTAAAGAGGGACTTCTCAAATGAAGAAATAAAAATGGCAAAGAAACACATGAGGAAATGTTCATTATCCCTATTGGTGAAGGAAATGCAAATAAAGACTACTCTGAGATACCATCTTACCCCAGTCAGAATGTCCCACATCCACAAATCAGCCAACGACAAATGGTGGAGGGGATGTGGATAAAGAGGAACCCTATTACACTGCTGGTGGGAATGTATACTTATATAACCACTTTGGAAAGCAGTCTGGAGGGTCCTTAGAAAGCTAAAGATTGACCTTCCTTACGACCCAGTCATACCACTTCTAGGCATCTACCCTGAACAACAAGAACCAATATACAAGGACATGTGCACCTCCATGTTTATTGCAGCACTGTACACATAGCTAGGATATGGAAACAACCCAGATGCCCCACCACAGATGAATGAATCCAAAAATTGTGGTATATATACACAACGGAATATTATGCAGCCATTAGAAATGACAAAATAATGGCATTCGCAGGGAAATGGAAGGAGCTAGAAGGAATCATGTTGAGTGAGGTAAGCCAAGAATGAAGAGACAAATGGTACATGGTCTCCCTGATAAATGGATGCTAAATCCAAAATGTGAGGTGATACGACAAAACTAACAGGACTTAAGAAACAAAGAACTCCCACTCATCTGGTTGAACCACTACTAAATATCCCCATGCTGCTTATCACATATATGGTATATAACATGTGAACACCGTTATATGTTAGACTGTGATAGACAATTTGCTCCAGGAAAGTTAGAATGAACTAGTGACTTTAAATGAGCATCATTATTCCACAATACTGTGAATTTCCGGAAATTATGTAATCACTTAATCACAATCAAAAAAAAAAAAAAAGAACCTCGGGGAAGGGAGAGAGGAAGGGGATGGTAGGGGGAAAACAATGGAGGGGGTAACAATGTTCAAGAGGAAGTGTACTCATTACCTCACTCATGTAACTGTAACCCTCTGTATAATATCTTTACAATAAATAAATAAAAATAGAAATTCTGCAACTAATCTTATGTATGTTTTCATGCACAAAATGCTGTGACTTCTAATCTTGTTATGTGATTTTAATTTTATATTTTTTAGTTGTGACATGATCCCTACTTACATTTATTACAAACTTCTGTAATTATACAAATCATGCCCTTACACACTAACTTATGTAAAATAATATTCAAACAAAATTATCTTTTTTCCTGTCTCCAACAGGGAAGGATGATGTGCTGAAGTACAATAAATGAAAGCCCTCTAACAAAGAGTGTTTATGGAATGGAAATTGGCAACATGAGGATGGTTACATGAGCACTTTCTACTTCGCTGAACAGGAATTTTTGTTTCTACATTACTTTCTTACTTTTTAATAACACAGGGAAAGCCATAAAATTTGAAGTTCATATGAAGGAATTGCATTCCTAAAAGATGTGGCAACCTTTCTCAAAAGCTCGATCGTATCACTAGTTCATTGTGCTTGTTGGCTGATCTATTTCTCTATCATATGTTTCATATTATTAAGCATATTAGTAATTCATCAATGAGTACATTACAGGAGACTCCAGAAAATAATAGCTATTGCGGTGTAATAATCAGAAGACAGAAAAAAGATTATATTAATCTCCAATTCCTCCCTTTGACCTTCAATATGCCAATTAATTTTCAAAAAAATCATGTACAATGTTTGTTTATTTTTCCCTTTTTAATTAGATATTAAGCAAGTGTTCTTACAGTAAAAAGAGATGGCAGTGGTATGAGAGATCTGGTAAGAGCACCTTCTCTCTAACAAGCAATGCTCTATGGACTGTAAATATGGAAGCCACATTAAAATTCTCTACACACTTCTCTCTCTCTCTCTCTCTCTCTCTCTCTCTCTCTCTCTCTCTCTCTCTCTCTCTCTTTCTCTCTATCTCTTACACACATACACACACACACACACACACACACACACACACACACACACACACACACACATACACAGCTGCCACCCAGACACATCAGAGATCAGTTGCATTCACCTGTAATGATTGTTGACTGATGTTTGCTCCATTGCTTTATTTCAGCTTAAGATCTTGCCTGGACCTTTATCTTTCCCCGACATCAAGTCCTTAGTTCTTAGTTTACTGTGGGTCTGAGTATTCATAATATGTTCTGGCTGCTTCAGGCCAATTAACAATACCCTAAATACTGTATCCTCAAACTTGATATTCAAGTCAAACTCCATGAATTTATACTACTGTTCCAAAATACTAAAATTTATTGGATTTAGGAACCAAGAAAACGCCCACCTTGATACTTTAGTAGCAATTGATATCAAGAAAGTAGAAGAATAAAATGTAGAATACTGGATGTGTGTTATAGATACAAAATCATCATCTATAGGCTCATTTATTGGAAAATTGACATCCTATATTGAAAGCACAATTTACATATTCAGTTTTCCACTTACTTTGCTTACCTATCACTTCTGATCACAAATCCTTTCATGAATTTTTATAGTATTTGAATAAATCACACGATATGCATGTACTTATCATCTGAAGGAAAGACAGTCTGCTGTTACATCTTTCATTCTATATGAAAAACCCTTAGTTTTTGTTTCCCTGTTTGCTGAATAAATCTATTCCTGGAAACAGGATATTCACATCATTTCCATTTTTAAAATTTGAAATATAATATTAACTTTGTTGTGACTAGTCATTTTCTAAAAATGAGTGATATTCATGAACACCAATATTTTGGTGCCTTTAAGTAAATTGAGACTTTATGTGGTATGGTAGTGCTTGTGTCTAATTGACTTAAGCATTAGATTATTCATGTATAGACATGTGAATTGTGCTTTTAATGCAAATTCCCAAGGATTTACATTAAAGTCATAAGGGAGGTTTTGTTTTCATGTTACATATGTTATATTTATTTCAATAAAAGTACTAGAAATACATGTTTGCTGGAGCAATATAAAAGATGAGAACATTTCTAAAGAGAATAGATTTATTGATTAAAACATAGAAAAGAGTAAAAATCAGGTTTCTTGCTTGATACTGCATAAATTTTATATGAATATAGCTCAAGATGAGACTCAGATATAAATTCATATTAATATTACGGAGATTTCTAACACAATATAAGCAATATAGGTATTTTAAGGAATTGGTCATTCAAAGCCCTGGATACCTAATGGATGACGAATGGCATTGAAAATAGCAGAGGAAAACAATTCAACATGCAGATATTATGATTTTATAATACTAATATGAAAGACATGGAGCTTTTGCCTTTCTGAAGAAGAAAGTTTAGCCAGTAATTTCAATGTAAGGCATCTGCAATGAGTCTAAAGTCTTTTCCTCCAAGATATCCAAGAGTTCTATACTCATCGTCTGAACAGTAAGTAATTATTTTAATAAGCTTTGTTTAATATTAATTTACTTGTAGAAAATAGGTTAAAATGTCTGCTCTCTTTCTTTCAATGTACTAATATACATTTGTTGTACCTGGACTCCAGACCCCCTGAAGACCACCAGAGACCACGACCAATGCAAATAACAATAGTCGTTTATTTGCAAATTTGATGTTGGTCCTCCACACACTCAGTAAGCAGTGACGCTAAGAGGTCCCGAGCATAGAATCAGCACAGTTTTTATACTATTGAATAAACAACTTTAAGGAAGCTTTACATTAGAAATTCCATGATTGATTAACATTTTAAGCAAACTAAGCTATACGTATGTGATTGGCTAATATCATTATTGACATGTTATTGACGGGAATTGTCTGGCCACTGGGTCCCCGTGTCCTGCATAGCCACCCAGTGTTTGGTCAATGCATCTCGAGAAAATTTCTGTGGCTTTCCCGAGGAGTATTTATATCTCAATTGTCCGGGAATTGTTTTTCTTTTTGTGTCATTTCTTGGTCAAACTCATGGTTATTTTAATAATTCATACCTCACAAGATGGTTGCTAGCTTGTATTGGAGTTACTTAGGCCTTCTTTGTGCCTCTTTAAGCTTTAGGCTCTTCATTCCCTCCTTTCTAATGGTCACCTTAAGGGCAAATCATGGTCCTTACAGGCCTGCACTATGTCTTTTGTCAGGAATCAGTTGATATTGTGTTCTCAATACCATCATCTGCATGGTGTTACACGTTCCTTAACATCACTAGTCGATTTACAATGCAAGGCCCTACTGTGAACACAAGTACCAGAATGATAATGGGGCCCAACAGAGTGGATATTAAGGTGGTTATCCAAGGGGAATAATTAACCATGATTCAAACCATCCTTCTTGTTATTCTCTTTCTCTTTTTCGTTTTGCTGGTGCCTCTCTTACTTTAGCTAAAGATTCTTTTACAACTCCGGAATGATTAAGGTAGAAGCAGCATTCTTCCCCGAGGGCAGGACATAGACCTCCTTGTTGTAAGAAAATTAAGTCCAGCCCCTATCTGTTTTGCAACACTACCTCGGCTAAGGAGTCCTGTGATTTTTGAAGGTAGCCTATACAGCTTTCCAGGTTTTTGTTATCCTCATCTATAGCAGCACGAAGGCTAGTGTAAGATGTTCTCTGCGTAATTAGGGATGCCACCCCAGTTCCTAGTCCAGCTAAGCCTACTAGGGCCCCGTTGTTACTGCTGTTATTATTTCTCTTTTAGGTTTTCTGGGCCAATAGCTTGCTGCAGACATCTTTATCATCATATCTACATGAAAATGGTAGAGAAGTCGATATTTTGTACCATGACACAAACACTGTTAGTCCTAAAATACTTCTAAGTGGACACAGAAAGTTAGGCCAGTTGAACATACCCACCAAGCATCTTGGGGAGGTAATAGATAACCTTCCACTGGAATCAATTCTTGGGTCTGATTACATAAGTGAGTAAAGTTAGTTGGTACTCGTCCCACACATAACCCTTGTCCTATAGAGTAAGTTTTGCTTCCTTTTGTCCCACGTACATGATTTAGATGTTTTTAGCATTTGTTACATTCTGTACCACTGCAATACCCACATAAAATGGAGGTCTCATATCATAACACATCCAAGAAGAACTTATAATATCAGGATGGATCTGATTGATCACAATGTAAGTTTGAACCAACAGCTGCCATAGGGAATCCTCTGGCAAGGGGATTATCTCCCTAAAGGGGTCTCCCTTTTTCGGAGGAGATGGGGTCACTACAACCCAGGGCTCTTTCTTGTTGTCTACTTTGAGTTTTACAGCAGAGACGGGTTTTAAAACTGTGTTGGTCCCATCGCTGAAGGGGAATAATTGGCTGTGGCAAATGCTTGTATGTTTATGAGAATGCCATCATGTGTCTCTCCCCATGTACAATCTTTGTCCCCAATTCTTTCCTGATTCCCATCCTAGGGCTTGTTTGCCCTTGTCTGTGAACCAAAATTACAATCTGGCATCAGAATCCTGGAAGACCCTAATTTGTTTTGTACAGGCAGTCCATTAAACTGGATGGCTGCACGTTCTGATTTGGTAAACTTAACAAGGTCTCCTCCCATTCCTTTCCATTTTCCTGAAGTACTTGTTTTCCAGTCCCAGCTCTTACAGTAAAAGTCCTCTTGTCCTCCAAAATTACTAGTCCTTCTTTTCCCTGGGCATATATACCAGTGTCTCCATCTACATTTCATAAGCCTAGGTCCTTCCCATACTCCATCAGCAAACTGACACAAGTTAAATGTGAGCTTGTCTGGGAACCACAGGGATGATCCCTCTTTCATGGCCAAAGGGACACATTTACCCATTACCTGATTACTAACAATCCAAGTCCAATTTATGGGTGGGGGGATTGCCTGCACTTACTACTATGCTAATACAATTTCCAAGTAAGTTATACATCAATAACAATTCGTGACTGTCTTTTTACAACTGAATTTGAGCTTTAAAGGATTGTCTTTGGAGCATGAGACTTGCCAATCTGGGTCCTCAACGAGATCCGCTATGGAATCTTCAGGCTTCACATGTGAATGGTGTATCCAGGTAGCAATGCCATCGACTTTGAGGGCTGTCGGTGTAGTGAAGATGACCACATAAGGTCCTTTCTACCTCGGCTCCAAGTTTTCCTGTCAGTGTCTTTTCACCAAGACCCAGTCACCGGGGTGAAAGTGATATGGGATTGGTGGAGGGCCGACTTGTATATCGCCCTCAGTCTGGGCCAGACATCAAGGTGGGCCCTCTGTAGGGCCCTGAGGGAGAACAAAAGTTCAGAGTCATCATGTTTTCTAAGCAACTGTTGTGACAAGTTAGGAATTGTGGAAGGGGCACTCCAAATACAATTCCATAAGGGGAAAGACCAATTTTAAAAGGGGAGTTGCATACCCTGTATAAGGCAAAGGGAAGGAGAGTTACTCAGTCACCGCCAGTATCCATGGTCAATTTGGTCAGGGACTCTTTTAGAGTTCTATGCAACATTTCCATCTTTCCTGAACTTTGGGGTCTATAAGCGCAATGCAATTTCCAATCTGTCCCAAGAGCACTTGCAATTCTCTGACTTACCTTGGACATGAAAGCTGGTCCATTATCTTATCCTATCATAATAAGGATGCCAAACCCGGGAAAGATCTCTTCTAGTAACTTCTTAGCCACTACCTGTGCAGTTTCACACTTTGTAGTAAATGATTCTACCCATCTATGAAAACTAGCAGATATTTATATCCATACTTGCCAAGTTGGAAGTCCACCTCCCAGTAAGTTCCTGGTCTATCTCCTCTGATTTGACTGCCTGTTTCTGTTTAGTTCTTCCTTGCATTTGTCAGTTGACATGCCTTACAGTCCCTGACAATCTGTTCTATTTTAGCAGAGTTATTTTTGATCCAAAGTCCAGTATTTCTCACCAGTTCTTGCATCTTCTTTGCACTCATATGGGTGCTTCAATGCAACTTAAGCAGTACTTTACTCCCTAACTGCTCTAGTAAGATAATGTTGCTCCTAAAATCTCTCCACCAACCATTTAGGAATTGTGCCATGGGCAGTTGATCAATCCATTTCAAGTCCTCTGTGGTGTATATTGGAGTATCCTAAAGAGTTCTCATAATAGGGTCTGGGTTTTAATCATCATTATAGAGTGGCTTTGTAATGCCACCACCTGGGCTATTCTGTAGGCCAGGGTACTGCCTTTACTCACAGCATCTTTAGGTTTTTGATGTCTAGGGCAATGAACAATGGCTAACTTAGGCAGCCAAAGAACAGTAATTAAAGCCAAGATTCCATCTTTATTTTTGATGGTTTTTACTTCAGATGTCAGTAATCATCTTTCTTTGTAAATAGCTCTGTGTACATGAGCCGTTGCAAATGCATATGGACTGTCAGTGTACACAGTTAGCATTTTGTCCTTTCCCAGTGTTAGAGCTTGGGTCAGGGCTATTAACTTGGTTCTCTGGGTTGATATGGCTTCTGGTAGAGGTTCATCCCAGACCACATCAGTCTCAGTCACTACTGCCACTCCCACATAACTCTCCCTGATGAATAAAGATGCTTTCATCTGTAAACCACACGAGTTCAGCATCCAGCAATGGCTGGACCCTTAAGTCCTCTTGGATGTTATGGACTTGTGCCAGGATTTCTGAGCAGTTATGTAGTGGCATGTTTAGATCCTGATCTGGTAGAAGCATTTCCCGGTGGAGAACCGAGGGAGCCTGGAAATTGATTCTGAGAGGGTTGAGTAGCATTCCTTGGTAATGGGTTAGTTGGGTATTGCTGAGCCACCAATCTGGTGGTTGCTTTAACACACCCTCAATAGTGTGAGGGGGTGGTCACATACAGTTCTTGTCCCATGGTTAGTTTTTCTGTGTATTTTACCAACAGAACAGTAGCCGCTATCATTCTCAGACATGGTGGTCATCCTACTGTTACTGAGTCTAATTTCTTTAACAAGTAGGCTACTGGTTTTCTCCACGGGCCCAAATATTGTGTTAGGACTCCTTTTGCTATTCCATTATGTTCATCCACATATAAGTAAAAAGGCTTACTGGCATCAGGGAGTCCCAACACTGGGGCTTATAATAAGGCAGTTTTTATCTGTTCAAGGGCTCATTCAGCTTCCTCTGTCCATTGAAACAGTTGCTTCTCCTCGTAAAGAGGTTTAGCCAGCTCTGCAAACCCTTGGATCCACAGATGGCAAAAGGTGGCAGAACCCAAAAACTCCCTTACTTGGTGCTGTGACCGTCGTGTTGGAATTTTGAAGGACAGTTTCTTTTCTGTCTTTGGTGAGACATCGCTGCCCCCATTTCAATAAATAGCCCAGGTAAGTTACCTCTGATTTGCAGGTTTATGCTTTCTTGGCCCATGCTCATTAACCAAGGTTTCCCAATATCTGGGATAAATCTTCTGTTCCATGGATGCATTCTCTTTCAGTTTCACCGGCAGTTAATAAGTCACCCACATATTGCAACAAAGTCAGACCAGGGTGGATTCCCCTAAACTCACCCAAGTCCTCATGCAGAGCTTCGTCAAAGAGTGTTGGTGAGTTTTTGAATCCTTGAATGAGTCTTGTCCAGATCCATTGACACCTCCTTTGACATCTGTCCACTCAAATGCAAAGGGATCTTGACTTTTGGGCACCAAGGGTAGGCTGAAAAAGGCATCTTTAAATCTAATACAATGTATCACTGCCTATATTGAGGCAGGGTGCTCAGGAGAGTGTAGGTGTTGGGTATGGTAGGGTGATTGTCCATTACCCTTTTATATACTTCCCTGAAGTCCTGTACTGGCTTATATTCATTAGATTTGGGCTTGCAGACTGGTAGCAGGGGAGTGTTCCACTCTGACTGGCAGGGTCACAATACACCCAGGTCTAGCAGACACCTAATGTGGGGTGTAATTCCCCCTGTGCCTCCATGGACATAGCGTATTGTCAAACTGGGTCCACCCCTGATTTTACTTTGATGAAGAGAGGTGGTCTATGTTTCGCTAGTCCCACTCCGCCAGTCTCTGCCCAAGCTTCTGGATACCATTCCAGCCAATAGGTGATTTCTTGGTCAGGAGTCTAGGATGGTTGAAGCAACCAGTCCTCATCTTCCAGGCCCTGAGTCAATACGTGTATTGGTCTTCCTTGAGCATCCTCCACCTGGGGACCTTCTGGATATAAGTGAATCTGTTCCCTGACCTCGGTTAACAAGTCTCTTCCCAATAAGGGATAAGGGCTTTATGGAATAACAAAGAATGAGTGGGACACTCATCCCATCCCCAGGTCCACTGTTCTTTCGGTGGTCCATGAGTATTGTTTAATTAACATTACTTCTTGCACCCAAGAGGTTTTTGTTGTTGTTTCGAGTTTTTTAACTGTATTTTTTGTCTTTTTTTTGGTACTGGGGATCGAACCCAGGACGTTGTACTTGCTAGGCAAGCACTTTGCCACTGAGCTACATACTAGCCCAATACCCAAGAGATTTTATTTGAGGCTTTTCCTTGGGGCTTTATTTAAGCAGAGTATTGGGTCCATTTATCCACTAGAAATTTTACTGGAGTCCCATCCACTCTCAGTGCTACCCTGAGTTCAGGGAGGGGAATTGAACCCTGACATCCCTATTCATTATTAGCAGTACTGTTAGCCATTAGTGTCGAGGTTCCATGGGGCTGCCACTGCTTTGTTCAGTTTCCCTTTCTTAGCACATTCTTTGACCTAATGCAATATTTCTTTGCAGTAAGTCCACTAATGTCTGTGTAGACCTTGACTATTTGGGCATTGTAGGGTTTCCTTCCCTGTAAGGCCATGTATATTTTAGCTAAATTGGTATGTTTGCAGGCTACTGCCTTGAGATCCGCCATTAGAGTCTGGTGATAGACCCTTATTCTCCCCCTACGTTCTGCCGTGTTGTAGTCCAAACCATCATTTGGAGGCCTGGTTAATGGAAAAGATGCATTGGTGAAATCAGGGTTAGCAGTAGGCTACCCGTCATGCCCCAGAACCAGTTTCCTAGCCTCAGTTTGAATCCTTTCTCTTTCTTCTGTGTGGAACAAGACCCGAAGTAACTGCTGGCAATCATCCCTGGTCAGCTGACACATGAACATTACATTATCTAGGAGATAAATCAAATCCTTGGGATTATCTGAAAATTTTGCATTTTGTGTTTTCCAATTATATAAGTCACTCGTGGAAAGGGCTACTGAAGTCGGCGGTCCCTGTTTTTGTCCGGAGGCCCAATTTCTCTGAACAGCAGCATTATGGTGGTAGCAGGGAGTCTCAGGCTGGCAGCTCCCTGAATGCTATCAGGAGTTCTTCCTGCTGACCCTTCCAAGTTGCTGCTGGCTCCTTGCTCCTCATCTCTTGCTGCCTCCCCTTCCTCCATGAGGGGTGGAGGAGGCAGCAGTGAAGGGTATGGGAGATCAGAGTCCAATAAGAGAAGATCTTCACTCCCTTCCTGTAAAATGGCATATAAGGAGGCTGAGTGGGTAGTTGACACAACCTTTTCTAATGCTAAAATCTTGTTTTTATCGACAGAAAGGGGTGGAAAGGGCAACAGACACTTTGGAGGTTCCTGCACCAAATTCTGCCAAACTAAAATATAGAGAATCTGATTGGGGTGCCCTGCACTTCCTGGGAGAAAAGCCCTACATTTAACCTCCCAAATGGTGTTTAGATTAAAAGTTCTTTGGGGGCGGGCATCCATCCTTAAAAGTAGGCCACTCTGACTTGCACAAAGTAAGTAATTTTTCTTTTTTAACTTCAACACCTAAATTGTTAGCTCTTTCCTTAACATCTTTAAAAGTATCTGTCAGAAAGTTAAGATGTGTACTTTGGTTATGATTCATTTCAGCGTATATCAATCCACACAAAAGACAAGGAAAAAGGAGGAAGGCAATTACAAATGTCACAAAATTTCGGGGATTTAGGATAAAACCACAACTCAGAGTGTCCCAAGGAGAAAAGTGTGGATTCGCTGGCCTGTTTAGGATCCCAAAGAGGTAGACGGAGACACTTGGTGATGTTTCAGCAGTGTAATTGGGTAAAAGACTACCCGACTCTAGCTTTGCTTCAAGTGGGCCAACTTTCTAAGCCAAATTTCATCCTTCAAGGCAGAAGACTAGAGAGTCTGAAAGAGAAAGTAATGATTGTTGGACAAGAAACTGAACAAAGAATAACAATTTTACATGGAGGCAAACAGGGTTTCCAGGCATCTGTGTCAGGATGAATATGAAAGAGGAAATGTTCCACGAAAGCCACAATACAGACAGACACACAGATTTTAAGAGAAGACACATTAACAGCATGCAGGTGACAGACTGGGTGGTAGACTGTCAGACAGAAATTGCCAGACTAAAGACAGGAAACATCACAAATGTCGGCACTAGTGGACAGTCTGCCCTGTAAACTACCAAGCAGACAGTTCAGAACTACAGATGGGTCCAAGTGTCCGCACTAGTGAATAGTTTACCTTCCCCGGGCATCTGGGGGACATCTCCCACTGGTCCCGTTGGCTACCTTATAGCACGTCCGCCAGGATTTCTTGCCAACTCCAAGACCCAACCTGAAAACTACACAAATATCACAGTTACAAAACTTACTGGCTGTTCTTTACTATTCCCTGATCAGTTGTCTGGGTGAGCTTATGAGGGAGATCCCAGATGAGCCCCTATTTGTTGTACCTGAACTCGAGACCCCTCGAAGACCACCAGAGACCACGACCAATGCAAATAACAAGGGAGTCATTTATTTGCAAGCTCGAGGTTGATCTTCCACCCACTCAGTAACCGGTGATGCTAAGAAGCCCCGAGCATAGAATAAACACAGTTTTTTTTAATATAGTATTGAACAAACAACTTTAAGGAAGTTTTACATGAGAAATTACATGATTGGTTAACATTTTAAGCAAACTACGCTATACATATGTGATTGGCTAATATTATTATGGATGTGTTATTGATGGGAATTGTCTGGCCACTGGGTCACTGTGTCCTGTATGGCCACCCAGTCTTTGGTCAATGCATCTGGAGAAAATTCCTGTGGCTTTCCCAAGGATCATTTATGTCTCAGTTGTCCAGGAATTGTTTTTCTTTTTGTGTCATTTCTTGGTCAAACCCATGGTTATTTTAATAATTCATACCTCACAAGATGGTTGCTAGCCTGTAATGGAGTTACTTAGGCCTTCATTGTACCTCTTTAAGCCTTAGGCTCTTCATATTTCGTATTATTACTGTCTCTTCATACAAGCATGAAATCACTATTTCAAAGTAACACAAATATAAAAACAAAAATAATCTGATACAACCATCACAAATCATAAATTATGTGAAAAAATCCACAATATAAATAAATAAACCTGAGGAAGAGGAAAACCAATGAAAGAATAACAACAGAAAATTGCCCTAGCTCTCTCTAATGAAACAGATATTGAGAGTCCTAGAAGATACTCCAAATCTAGTGGTTCACACCAAGTCAGCTATAATTATATATAGATATAAAATTCAGAAGCGATTTTATATTGTCTTCACAAGAAAACAGAAATATATGAGAAGTTACCCAGACAGGCAGGTGACTGCTGTGACTCTGTTGGTCAACATATTCAAAAGCACAACTGCAGTGTGGAAACAAAGGGCAACATGGGAAATAAATCATGAACAGAGACAGTCACATCTAAACACAGACTCAATTCACCTTATCACTTGACAGTCCAAACTGTCATTGTAACCACAAGTATTAACATGACAACATCTCACCACAACTAATCTCTTCTCCTACACTTAATGGTCTAGACAAAAACCTAAATCCAGAAAAAGAAATCACAACAGAAGATCAAATCAACACCTGGCAAAAGAAGGATTATTTATAAAAGATATAGAGTCAGAATAAATACAGATTTCTTAGCTGATATGGTAAAAAGGAGAGCCTGGCATGATATATGACAAACATTAAAGGCAAACAACTACCAACTGTGAATACAGTACCAAGCCAAACTATCCTTTATATTAATAGTATATATAAAAATATTTAAAGGCAAAGAAAACTTGAAACAATGTATCTCCACCAAATCAGCAGGATAGAAGTTAATCAAATATATCCTACATAGAGAAGATCAAGAAGAACAGGAAATGGTTACATAGAATGCTCCCTACCAGAGAACAAGGTAAACATATTAAGAGTACATGAGGCACAGCTCCTAACAACAGGTGCATAACACAGCAGGACTTATCAAATATTTCAAAGTCTTAACTCTGAGTATCATTGGACTTAAATTTCCAAATAGAAGACATAGATTAGACACGATCTACTACCATCTAGTATCTACAGGAGACATATTTTATTGACAAAAACAAACACATACTCAAACTGAAAGGCTGGAAGGAAAAATTTCAAGCAAATGGACACAATAAACAGGCCACAGTAGAATTACTAACATAAGATAAAATAGAATTCAAATTAAAATTAGGAGGAAGAGACATTATATATTGATAAAAGCAACTCTCCATTAGGAGGATATAAAAAGTCTAAACATCAATGCCCTGAATCCTGGAGCACCCCCAATTCATCAACCAAATACTACTTAACCTAAAAACACATCTCAACACATCATTGTTATCCTTGGATAGGTCACCCAGGAAAAACTCAACCAAGAAACTGCAGGCCTAAATAACTACCTTGACTGCGTAGCCCTAACAGACATCTACAGAATACACATTCAACATCAATAGAAACATTCTTCTCAGCAGCTCTTGGAAGAGTCTTCAAAATAGAACATATCCTATGTTACATAGAAATTCTATTCAAAATGAAAGAAAAATAAATTGACTTGCCAAATCATGTCAGACCACAACAGAATAAACTTAGAATTAAACAGCTAAAGCAAAAATAAAATTCTCAAATACATGAAGACTGAACAACACATTACTGAATGACCAGTGGGGCACTGAATACATTATAATGAAAATCTGAAAGTTTCTGAAAATTAACAAATTGAACACAAAAAATACCAACTCCTCTGGGACATAGTAAATGCAATACATATAGGAAAATGTATACCTCTGAGTGCCTACATCAAGCAATTGGGGAAACCTCAAGTCTGTATTTTAATTATATACCTCAAACTTCTTGAAAACAGGAACAAGTCCAAACCCAAAGCAGTAGACAGCAACAAAAAAAAAAAAAAAAAAAAAAAGAACTAAATCAGAGACGCACACAGGTTGTGGCTCACGCCTGTAATCCTAGCTACTCAGGAGGCTGAGATCTGAGGCTCGAGGGTCAAATCCAGCCCTGGCAGGAAAGTCCTTGAGACTTTCCAATAAACCAATATAAACCTGGAAGTGGCACTGTGGCTCAAACGGTAACACTCTCGCCTTGAGGTGAAGAGCACAGGGACAGTGCCCAAGACCAGTGTTCAAGCCCTACGAACTACCAAAAAAAATTAAATCAGAAATACCTAAATAAAGACAAAATAAAACATAAAAAGATCAACAAAACAGAGTTGGTTCTTTCAATAAATTAACAGAATTGACAGACCCTTACCAAATCCGCCTGAGAATTTATATAGATAGAAAGATAAATAAAAAGCCCACAGATTGGGAGAAGATCTTTTCTTGCTCTGGAACAGACAGTGGCCTCATATCTCAAATATATTTAGATCCCCAAAAGCTATCTCCCCAAAACAACAAATAATCAAAACCCAACAACCCTATTTATAAGTGGGTTAAGATTTAAAGAGAGACCTCTCTGAAGAAGAAATATGAATGGCCAATAGACACATGAAGAAATATGCAACATTTCTGGCCATAGAAATGCAAATCAAAGCAACATTGAGATTCCACCTCACCCCAGTTAGATGACCATTATGAAGAAAATTAATAATAACAGATGCTGGGCTGGTGGGGATATGGCCAAAAAGGTACATTACTACACAATTGGTGGAAATGTAAGCTTGCTCAAATATTCCATAAAGAAGTGTACATGTTTCTCAGAAGAGCTCCCCTATTACCCAGCAATCCCACTCCTGGGTATTTACCAAATGACCACAAAGCCACACTAACGCTACTATCAAATCTATGTCTAATGTAGCATTATTTACCATAGCTAAGATATGAAACCAAAACAGATGCCCCTCAGTAGATGAATCGGTCAAAAAAATGTCATATACATTCACAAGAAAATTCTATGCTTCCGTTAGAAAGAATGACATTGCCCCATTTCTAAGGAAAAGGAAAGATTTGGAAAACATAATAAGTCAAAAAAGCCAGACCCCAAAAATCATAAGCTACATGTTTTCACTCATTTGGAAAAACTAGAATATATCTAGGATATTCTTAGAAAAGAGCACAATAGCTCAATACTTATATGCATATCACCATAGAAAATGATGCTTATTGAAATGAGCTCCAAGAAATGGATACAAGATAATTGTATGGTGAACTGATTTTAGTTATTTCTATTTACTTTTTCCCCTTGGTTTATTCCCTGTAGTCACTGTTTTTGATTTCCGTACCCTTTGTCTTATACCTAAATTAATTTGATTTGGGGACCGAAGAGAAATCACAGAAATGGTGGGACAAAGATTAACCAAAGCAACAGTGATAAACACTAGACACTATGTTAGAAATGAACTTTATAACTTTGTGGGAATGGGATATCAAGGTTGGAGGTAATGTACTCATTACTTATTTTAATGTAACACACCCCCCCCCGTCTAACACCTTCATAATAAAAAAACACCCTGAAAATACAATAAGAGAACTCACCCAAATAGAGATATTAGAGAAAAAGTTAGACATCCCAACATAAATAAGCAAAATTGAGAATGCTATAAGAAAGTACTTTGAAAACTGTATGGCAGTCACCTGGAAAATTCTAGAGAAATTTATGCTTTCCTATACTCGAACTGAACCAGGAAGTGATAAGAAGTAATGAAAATGAAATGTCAATAAACAATTTCTCATACCAGAAAAATCTAGGACTCAATGGATTTACCATGAAATTAAGGCTTGCAAAGGTCTTGCAATACACAGATCCAACTCTTCAATGGAATAGAAAGGGAAATGAAATTATCAAACACATTCTATGAAGCTAGAATTAGACTGTTCCCCAAATCAGATAGGGACGTATCAAAGAAAGAGAACTATGAACTGAACTCTTGATATGCATTAATACAGAACTTCGCAATAAAATTCTCACCAACCAATTTCAGCAACTAACAAAAAATCGTATACTATAATCAAACAGTATTCATTCTAGGATCCAATTGGATCCAATATACTTGTCAATAAACATAACATAAACCATCAGCAGAAGCAGGGACAAGAGCCACATTATCATATATACATAGATGTAAAAATAGCTTTTAACAAACTCCAATACCCCTTTATGATTAAAGGTCTGAGAAGCTAGGAATGCATGGAACATTCCTCAATATAATACAGAGTACGTATATGACAAAGAGATAATAAACATTTACCAAATGGTGGAAGCATGTAGACATTAAAATCAGGAATGATAAAAGGATGTCCCCTCTCTCTACTAATGTTCAATATAGTAGTGGAGTTCCTAGCAAGAGCAATAGACAAGAGAAAACATAATGGGGATCCAAATAGGGAAGAAGGAAAAGTATCCCTTTTTACAGATGAAATGATCCTGTATTTAAAGGACCCTAGAACTTCCTCCCTCAAATTAGTAAAGGTGATGCAAACCTTCAGCAACGTAGCAGGGTATAAAACCCACAAGAATCAGTAGTTGTTCTGTGTTACCAATAGTGGGAAGATCCAGGCTGGAATCCAAAAAACAACCTCATATATATTAGCTCAAAATCAAATCAAAACTAAAAAGAACAAAACAACAACGAAACTAGGAATTAATTAATTTAAATAAAAATGTGAAGGACCTCTACTATAAAAACGTTAAAACACTAAAATGGGAAATTGAAGGAGATTCAAGTAAATGGAAAGTCTTTCAATGCTCTTGGTTGGAAGAATTAACATTGTGAAAACTGCAATATTACCCCCAAACTATTTACAATGCAATACCCAGCAAAATCCCAACAATATTCTTCAAGGCAGTAGGGAAAGCAATCAAAATTTAATATGAAATTACAAAATTACAGATGAAACAGAGGGCTTAGAAATGAACTCATGGGCCTATGGTCATTTTACACACACACACACACATACACACACACACACACACACACACACACACACACACGCACACACACACACACACACACACAATGGAATTCTATTTACCCATCAGAAGGAATGACTTTTCACTAGTCTTAAGGAAAATGAAAGGCGTAGGGAAATTATATTAAGAGAAAGGAATGCACACTCAGAGCAATATAGGTTTCATGGATTCATTCATTTATGGTAGCTAGAAGGTGCCTAGACATCTACAATAACAAGACAGATTCTACCTCATCCCAGTTAGGAGGACCATTATCAAGAAAATTGACAATAGCAAATGCTGAGGTGGATGTAGCCAAATGGGAACTCTATTACACTGTTGGTAGGAAATTGAACTTGTTCAAACACTCTGGAATGCAGTATGAACTTTCCTCAAAAGACTAAACAAATATCTCCCTATTAACCAGTAATTCCACTCAGGGTCAGTATTCCAAAAAATAACAAAGAAGTTCACATTAAAACTACCAGCATAACCATGTTCAAGGCCCAGGCCCAGAGTTCAAGATTGGAAAAAAGTTACATTGCTGGTATTTGTTTTCCCAAATATGAATCTTTTGACATAAGATTCCAAATCATTCTATTTGCAACAGCTACAATAGGACTTAAATGTAGTCGGTGATAAAATGGCTTCTTTATTCAATGTTAGGAAAAGCTGTAAGCAGTCCAAGAAAAGGGAGATTATTTTGTTGTTGTTGTTGGTTGAGGGGCTTGATGTCTCGGCTTGGGCACTGGCCCTGAGCTCTTCAACTCAAGGTAGGGGCTCTAACTCTTGATCCACAGGGCCTGTTCTGGTTTTCTGGTGGTTAATTGGAGATAGGAGGCTCAAGGGATTTCCTGCCCAGGCTGGCTTTGAACGGCAGTCATCAGATCTCAGCTTCCTGAGTAGCTAGGATTACAACTATGAGCCTCTGGTAGCAGGCTAAAAATGGGGGATTTTTATAAAAGAAAATCCACCTCTTCACCTGTGTCTAAATATCAGATATCACTATTAGAACACAGCACCCTCAACTCATTTCATCACACATTTGTAAATTTTCTCTTTTCCTTCATGTGGGAACACTGCAGTCAATATCAATTCAGCTGTGGGACAGGATCAATTGTATGTTTATTGCTAGAATGTAAATCAAGAACTGTTACATCAAAACAAATAAAACCGTCATTTGGAATAATTGTTTTCTCTTTTTATTACAAATCTGTTTTTGATTACTTCCTAATGTGATATTGGACCTCCTAACAGAGTGATGACATTTTCTTTCTCTTCAGCAGTTGGCCTTCTCCCACATGTGGTCAAATATTTAAGAATTCAAAGATTTCCATTGATAATTAATTAAGCTGATCTCTAAGAAATTGTGTATTTCTGGAATTGGTCTTATGTTTTGTTCTTACATGCACAAGTGTTCTATGATTTATTTGTTCTATAAGGAATTCTATTATTCAATCTTTGTGTTATCAATTTTAGTCTCTCTGATCAGTCTTTCTGACCCTTTCTCAGGAACCTCATTTCATTCTGCCTCATAAAAAAATATATTAGTGATTAGCTAAATGACTCTCAGCTTCTGTTTTATGCCTGACTTCAAGTAGGCTGTGATAGCAGCCCTGGCTGGCTGTACTCACTGGAGTTTACTGTTTGTTTGTGTGTTTTTTAGAGATCTAGGTTTACTATTCAAGGTAGTAGATTCTCTGGGCCCGAGTGATCCCCTGGCCTAGAGTCAATGGCTTTTTTCCTAAAGATACAAAAAGAACTGACTAAATTCCTGTTTTAGTTGTCTCAAAATGAGGCAATGTGGATCCTTGCAAAGCCATCAATGAGCCTCTGTAACCACTTACAGAAATGGTCTATCAAGATGGCTTTTCAAGTTTGACTGAAAAATGTTCATTTCCAAGTGACCACCATAAAACAGATCACATCACTGGGAACAGACTTTTCTATGGAAGGTTGGCCTTCCTTCCTTGTCTTAAGATAGCTCCAAACATAATGTTCTGCATTTTGGCCAACCTGGAGCACATTTTCCCAAGAATATTCTGTAGTGTAAAAGAAGACCAATTATCAAAATAAAGGCGAAAATACTTGTCTACTACAGACTGATTTATCAGGCTTTTATCTCTTGTTATTTTCATTACTTCAAACACATGGATAATTTATATTGCAATTAGACAATTGGCAAAGGATTAATGGAATAAACATTTAGTTTACTTTCTTATATCCAATATAATACAATTATCCCCTTATGAAATAATAAATCCAACAGTAGAAACAATGGCAGGAATATAAATTGAACCTCAAGATGTGTAAATATACACCATCTTCTACTCAGAAATTCAGTCTCTCTATAAATATTTATTTGGTACAAAATATAAAAATTTAATTAATGAATATGACTTTTAAGAATCATCTGAAATGCTACTCGTGTATCTAATTGCATATAACTGTGTCAATGTCACCTAGAAAGGAATTTAACATGCATGAAGAAATCAAATTTCCACAATTTAAACTAGATGAGAAGAGTCATACCCTCATGTACTGTGTGGTGTGAATTTTACCACAGTGCTGAACCCTTCCACCTGATACCAAGAGTCATGTGCAATAATTTATTATTTGATGTCAAGCTGAGTGATAAGTGTAGAATACACTTTGAATTATTCCATTAATTCACATAAATGAAACAGTAATGATATATATATTTTAATTCTAATGCTTCTCAATTTTACAATTCATAAAATGTATTATTAAAATTAGTTTCAATTTCTTCTTTTCTAAATTTTAAATTATATATTAAATTTAAATTTAATTTATATATTAAATTTAAATTATATATTAACCATTTAATATTAAGAAATCAGGAATAAGTAACCTGTTATTAAAATGATCTAATATTAAAATGATCTACTATTAAACTGTGATTTGAATTATAGTTCTAACAAATTGTGATGTAAAAAACTTTTTTTTGGGGGGGGGTTCCTGTCGTGGGGCCTGAACTCTGGGAATGGGCGCTGTCCCTCAGCTCTTCAGCTCAAGGCTAGTGCTCTACCACTTGAGCTGCAGCGCCACTTCTGGCTTTTTACTTTTTGCTTATGTGGTGCTGAGGAATCAAACCCAGGGCCTCATTCATGCAAGGCAAGCGCTCTTCACTGAGCCACCTTCCCAGCCCTGATGTAAAAACTTTTAATAGAATTGTGGGTAATAATTTTTAAACTTACCATCTTGTTTTTTTTTCTAATTGTGTCATTTCTTATTCTTGGTCCAAGTCATCTCTTCACCTTAGTTGTTTAGTTTTCTATTTTATCTCTATTGGTTTGCTGATTGTGCATTTTGTTTTCCGTTTTTAGTGACTGACATGAGGCTGAAAATCTGTATGCTAGTTTATTACTTCCTATGTTAAAGTCAAACTACTGCTCCCAACAGCTGTTCTACTCTTCTTTGTATACTACTGTATTTCCCCCACTCCCATCTCCTGTATTGCTGCTCTAAAGTATTTTATTTCCTTTTGTATTCAAATTTTATTGTCATGGTAATGTACAGAGGGGTTACAGTGAAATAAGTAAGGTAATGAATTCATTTCTTTTATAACTTTTTACCTTTCCCCCATTTTTCTCCCTCGTCCCTCCCAACATCCCCCCCAAGATTATTTCTAACATATTTTCTTGTGATTTTTACTTTTGCATTATTCCCCTTTGTCCTTTGTCTCACCATTTTGTTTTTTTCTCTTACCCTTCCCTAGTTCCCTAGTTGTGATAACCTGGGTATCAAAATCAAATACAGTGACTACAGGGAATAAACCATATGTGGGGAAAACTCAAAAGGATGAAAAGTACATAGTACATTAAGAACAACAACAACAAAGAACATGTCTTGGAGTTCATTTCACTTTGAATCACCTTTTATGGTCATATGTACATAGCTATTGAGGTATTCTGCTCATCTAATAAGTTTATCCTTGATGTGCACAATAATGCTCCCCTATTACCAGTAAACCCACTTCTGGGCATTTAACCATGTGACCACAAACAAGGTTACACTGAAGCTACCAGCACAATTATGTTTTTTACAGTATTATTTACCATAGCTAAGGTATGGAATTAAGCCAGATGTCCCTCAGTAGATGAATAGATATAGAAAATGTGACACACACACACAGACATACACACATACACATACAAGGAATACTATGCTTCCATCAGAAACAATGATACTACCTCATCCATAAGGAAATGAAAGTTCTTGAAAAAACATCATACTAAGTGAAGTAAGCCAGACTTAAAGGAACATAGGTCCACAGGTTTTCCTTATTTGTAATAATTAGGTTACATCAAGGAAAATCTCATGTATTTTAATTTGAAATTTTGTTCTATGTTGAACATACATTATTACTATATTGTTTGTTATTTTTTCTTTTTCTGAGGAGGGCTAACATTTATTTAACCATTAAAATGGTTTCTAGCCACTGTATAAGGTTTAATATAATGTATATTCTTAATAATTTTTATTGTGAAAATACCATATTGAGGAGTTACAATTACATGGCAAGGTAATGAGTACATTTCATATCAAACGTTGTTGCCTCCACCTTTGTTTCCCCTAACCATCAATTCCTATCCCTCCCCCCAACTCTCGTGCAAAAGTTGTAAATTTCGATTTTGAACATCTCATTGTTGCAATGAGTCCACCTATTTAAACAATTTGTTTTTTTGCTTCACTTCCACAAATTATACCTACATCAAATACAGTGAAAACAGGTGTTATACCGTTGGGGAGGGACACACAAAGCAACAAAGAAATAACTTATAAATATGTTAGAAACGATAGCAAGAAAGAAAAAAAAGAGTCCTTATCTTGAGGTTCATTTCACCTAACATCAACTTATCTGACCGTTATTTCTTGTCTCAGACATATACTAGTTATTGTACATAAGGGAAGCCATGGGACGTATGTTTCTTTGCACCTGGCTTACATCACTTAATATAATTTTTTCCAAGTCTTTCCATTTCCGGACAAATGGGGCAAAAGGCAGATATACTTAAAGAATTATGTTCAGCTTATTCATTACTGAAGGAAGAACAACTAAAAGAGCAATCCCTATTAGGAAGAAGAACTCCTATTTACTCTTCATTCTTCTGTAAGGCCAGTGTTGCCCCCTGTATCCTCATGTTGTACATTACAACTTTATACTTGATCATCCAGTATATCTACTATCTTCTACATCGTGACCTAAATGCCCCAGGAATTCCACTTCTCTTTACTTTTTAAAAAAATTCTCTCTACTATAAATGTTCTCCCAATCTGTGGGCTTTCTATTGATCTTGCTAGCTATATCCTTTGCCATGCAGAAGCTTTGCAATTTCATGCAAGCCCATTTGTCCAACCTTTCTTTGATTTGTTGTGTTTCTGGGTCTCTATTAAGAAAATCTGGCCTATTCCAAGGAGACCCAGGGTTTCTCGTATTCCATCTTGTAATATTTTTAGGGTGTCTGCTTTGACTCAGAGGTCTTTGAAGTATTTAGAGTTGATTCTGATATAGAGTGATATCTAAGAATCTAGCTTTAGTTTTCTACAAGTAGTTAACCAATTTTGCCAGCACCATTTTCTGAAGAGGCTGTCTTTCTTCCATTCTATGTTTTTTAGCTCCTTTATTGATGACTAGACATACAACGGAGAAGTGTCTCATATCTAAAATATACCTGGAACTCAAAAAATTAAATCCCTCAAAAACAAATCTTCAAAGAAACAACTGCCAAATAAGTAAGTGGGCTAAAGACAAAGAGAAACTTCTCTGAAGAGGAAAGAAGCATGGCCAATAGACACAGCAAGAAATGCTCAACCTCCCTAGCCATAAAAGAAATCCAAATCAAAACAACAATGAGATACCAACTCACCCCAGTTAAAATGGCTACAATGAAGAACTGTAATAACAACAGATGCTGGAAGGGATGTGGACAGAAGGGAACCTTACTGCATTGGGAGTGTAAACTTGTTCAACCACTTTGGAAAGCAGTATGGAGGTTCCTCCAAAGACTCAACAAAGAGCTCCCCTTTTTTGGGTATCTACCCAAATGATCACAAACAAGACCACACTAAAGCTACCAGCACGACTGTGTTTATTGCAGCATTATTTACCATAGCTAAGATATGGAACCATCCCAGATGACCCTCAAGTGATGAATGGATCAAGTAAATGTGGTATATATACAAAATAGAATTCTATGCCTCCATCAGAAAGAATGACATTGCCCCATTTGTTAGGAAGTGGAAAGACTTGGAAAAAATTATTTTAAGTGAAGTAAGCCAGGGCCAAAGAAACATAGGTCCCATGGTTTCCTTTATTTGCAATAACTAGTATATGTCTGAGTCCAGCAGAAAAGGTCAGATAAGTTGATGTTAGGGAAATGAACCCTAAGATGTGTGTTCAAATGTTTTATTTCTTTCATGCAATTGTATCTAAAGTATTTATAAGATTTTTTTGTTGCTTTGTATATCCCTTCCCCATGGTATAACCCCTGATTTCATGGTATTTGATGTTGGTATAATTTGTGGAGGGTAAGGAAAAAAAACAAATCGTTTAATTAGGGTTACAGGTGGACCCATTGCAACAATGAGATGTACAAGTCGTTATGTTGAAAATGAACTTTACAACTTTGGGGGAGGAGGAGAATTGGATGGGGGGAAGATGGGAAGGAATGGGAATGGGAAACAAAGGTGGAGGCTACAATGCTTGATCAGAAGGAAGGGTTAAAGTAACTCCATTTTTGAGGCAGTGATCATTTGTTCCTTGTATATCTCAGCTAGCAGAGCAACACGTGGTGTTAATCCAATACCTGGTTGTTTGCCTTTATAAGCCCTGCAAATCAGGGCTCTCCTCCTAGGCTCCACTGTGTGGGAGTGTAGGATGAGGCCTGAGCTGCAGCTCGTCTAAATAAAACCTTGCTTTTTCATTTCGGAACGTCTGACTCTAGTTGGTCTTCTTTGTGGGGGTCCTGCAAAATGATCACTACATGTTAGTGAGGGCTCGTCCAGGATACCTCAAGAGACCCACGAGACCTCAGACTCCGAAGGTAAAACAGTGCTTTCAAATTTGTCTTGTTCTGTCGTTCCTCTCTTTGTTTTACTTTCATTTTGGTTTGTGAGGATGGCCACTCCAATTCGTATTGTGTAAAGGGTTCTCATAACGGATGCGCTTTCATGACAACCCTGGAGGAACTGGGAGACAACCCAGATTCTCTTGTGAGGGGGATGGTCCTTGGAACCCTGCCTTGAGAATTGTGGTGCATGGGGTGGTTTGATGTTGGGCCAGAACTGACCAAGAGGGCCTCCTAACCGAGGCCCAACTCACTCACTGTGGGTCTGCTACTTCTGCTTCCCTATTACAGGGGTCAGCGGACCAATTCAGGAGATGTCCACTTTGTAACCTTTTTTTTTTTTTTTAACTGTCAGGCCTGTGTGTGTTTTGTTTGTACTGTTTATTGTTTTTTGGACTGTATGATTAATGGGACTGGAAATCATGGGCCACACTCCATCTAACCCCCTAGACATACAAAAAGGAAAAACTAAGAAAGAGGAAAAGATATTGAACCCCCCGGTTTTTCAGGGAGATAACGTGGAAAAAATATTTCCTACCCCATACTCAGCTTCCCAGGTTCCTTTTGCAGAGCCTGAGAATGATCAAGAGGAGGAGGTAGCTATAGAACTAGCAGCCGAACACTAGGCACCTGCCCTTAAAGTTTCTGAGGGGCCAGTCACTAGAGAAAGCCATGGGATCAGCCCCTCTCCCCCATCTAATGCAGCTGTTTTTCCCTTAAGCACAGTAGGTCCTGTGGATGCGAATGGTCAACAGCAATTCTAATATTGGCCATTTTCTACCAGTGATCTATACAATTGGCATACCCAAAATGCCCTCTTATCTGAGAAAACCCAGGATTTAACTCGTTTGCTTGAAACCATTCTCTTTACTCATCAGCCCACTTGAGATGATTGTAGTCAGCTTTTACATGTCCTTTTTACCACAGAAGAGAGAGACCATATCTGAGAGGCAGCCTGGAAACATATCCCTGGCCACACAGGAGCACCCATGATAGATCCTGCCATGATCGCTACCTATTTTCCTGAGATCTGACCAATATGGGACTACAATATGGTTGAAGGTAGGGAGCGACTCCTCATCTATCACCAGGCTCTGTTGGTAAGTCTGAAGTTGGCAGCTCACCGACCTACTAATACAGCCAGAGTCTATGATGTTAGATAGGGAGGAAGTGAATGTCCGGCAGCGTATCTTGAGCAGCTCATGGAAGCTTTTAGTCAATATACCCCGTATGATCTTGAGACTCAGGAGTCAGCTCAGATGATTATGTTTTCCTATATAAATCAATCTGCACCAGACATAAAGCAAAAGTTGCAGGCTCTAGAAAGACTTGGTGAAATGTCTATTAGGGATCTAATAGCCGTGGTTGAAAAGGTTTACAGTAAGAGAGAGACAGAGGAGCAAAGAAAGAAAAGGAAGGGCAAAGAACGTGAAATTGAGCATGAAAAGAGAGACCAGGCCAAGGAAAAGAAGCCAGACTTGTTGGACTTGTCACTATCACATGCCGTGCATACCTGGTTCACAGATGGCAGCAGTTTCATTCGAGATGGAAAAAGGTACGCGGGCACAGCAGTCACCATGGACACTGAGATAGTGTAGGCTGAAGCACTCCCCCAGGGAACATCTGCACAAAGAGCAGAACTAGGGGCACTAACAAAAGCCCTATGGATGGGAAAGAGGAAGGGATTAAACATTTACACTGACAATCTGTACGCTTTTGCTACCATGCATGTCCAGGGAGCCATTTACCAAGAGAGGGGGCTGCTGACAACTGAGGGAAAGGCTACTAAAAACAAACAAGAAATTTTAAGCCTTGTCCAGGCCTTATGGAAACCAGCAAATATTACCATTATGCACTGCCTTGACAATCAAAAGAGAACTGATTCAACAACCAAAGGAAATAATTTGTACGATCAGGCAGCTAAGGAGGTGGCCCTCCATCCCGGAGGGGAAGTACTTACTCTAGTAGATGCAGGGCCTCGAGCTTTGCCTCCTGAGCTTCAGTACTCCCAAGAAGACTTGGAGTGGATAAAGAAAATTCCCATGGCCTATAAGCCCCCAGGCAGAGAAGAAAATAAAGACTGGTGGAAAACTGGTGAGGGGAAACTTACCTTGTCACAAAGATTGGGCAAGGGGATTCTTAAGAGAATCCATCAGGCCTCTCACATGGGAACCCGAAGAATGCAGGACTTGCTCCAACACTCAGAAGTAAAAATTAAGCAAGGAAATCAACTCATTGAGAACATTGTTAAAAATTGTAAAGCCTGTCAGCTCACCAATGACCCTAATCAACCGGTTACAAAAGGAGCTTGCCTCTGTGGAGATAGGCCAGATATGTATTGGGAATTAGACTTCACAGAAATTTAAAGTGGAAAAGTTGGATATAAATATTTGCTAGTTTTTGTAGACAATTTTCAGGATCTGTTGAAGCCTATCCAACAAAGCATGAGACCATGAACTTCGTGGCTAAGAATATCCTGGAAGAAATCCTACCCATCTATGGCTTCCCATCCACCATCAGGTCGGAAAATGGACCGGCCTTGGTCTCAAAATTAAGTCAGGGAATAGCTGTAGCACTGGGGATGGATTGGAAATTGCACCGAGCTTATAGACTCCAGAGTTCAGGGCAGGTAGAAATAATGAATCAGACTCTAAAAGAGACCTTAATTAATTGGCTTTGGAGACTGGCACAGACTGGGTATCACTCCTTCTTTTTGACCTGTTTAGAGTAAGAAATTCACCCTATCACCTTGGCTGTACTCCTTTTGAAATAATGTATGGACATCCTCCACCTATTATCCCTAGCCTTCAGAATGGATTGCTTGCTCATTTGAGTGACACTGAATTTCTATGTAAACTTGACTATCTATAGCTTGTCCACAAAAGTGGGTGGCCCCAGCTTAGAGCATCCTATGATTCTGTTTCTATTCCTACCCCCAATTTAAACCAGGACACTGTGTGTTTGTTCGATGGTACAACTTGAGATTTTTGGAACCACGGTAGAAGGGACCTTACATGGTACCTCTGGCTACACCCACTGCCCTTAAGGTGGAGAACATTCCTGCTTGGATCCACTGCACCCATGAAAGACCAGCTGACCCCATTGCCCTGGATGACCATGGGGAAACATGGGAAGTCTCTAAGCATCCTACCCAACCACTCCATATATAACTCAAGAAAAGAAAAATGGACTGATTTTTATTGGTATTGTTTCAATCATCATTTGCAGAACTCCTGGGAGCCGCTCAGTACAACAAGGGGAACTTTGTGCTGCCCTAGGGGAAGAGTGTTGTTTTCACGTTGACCATTCAGGAATAGCAAAAGACAACATGGCCATGGTCATAGAGGGATAGTCAAGATCGAGAGCTGTTGGAGTATAGTATTTGGCCTGAGCCACAATATTGTGTTTCAGGACCATAAGTCAAGGGTGGAGGAACGGTTAAAGCAACTCCATTTTTGAGGCAGTGACCATTTGTTGCTTGTTTATCTCAGCTAGCAGAGCAAGACGTGGTGGTAATCCAAACACCTGGTTGTTTGCCTTTATAAGCCCTGCAAATCTTTATTTAGCTCAGGGCTCTCCTCCTAGGCTCCACTGTTTGGGAGTGTAGGACGAGGCCCAAGCTGCAGCCCGTCTAAATAAAAGCTTGCTTTTGCATTTCAGAACGTCTGACTCTTGTTGGTCTTCTTGATGGGGGTCCAGCAACGTGGGCACTACAATAAATGTACTTATTATGTTGCCCATGTAATTGTAACCCCTCTGTACAGTATTTTCACAATAAAAAAATAAAATTCTTGGGAACTAAAAAAAATCATTTCTCTCTAAATCTTTGAGGTTGGTGTGTGTGTGTGTGTGTGTGTGTGTGTGTGTGTGTGTGTGTGTGTGTGTGTGTGTGTGTGTGGTTTTACAAAGATCAGAAGACATTTTTCTTCATTTAGAATACATCTTTCAGGTTATTGTAAATTGTGGCTACTGGGAGAAGACTCTTGCTATATTAAAGATGAAAAAAAATATATTGTGCATGCAACACAGTGCTTACTTAGTCTGTGGTTGAACCCTTAACTTCGATTTATATCTTGGCCATTGTTGTGAATAATGTAAATAGCAATGAAATACAGATATATTTATCAGTTACCCAAAGAGAAATAAAAACATAATCGGTGGGTCAGATGATATTTAGACTTTACATTTCTCTAGAAAACTTCATACTACTTTCTACAACGAGAATATTAACCTGTACTTTGACTGAGTGTAGAAAATTACTTCTTTTTGCTTATGTGGTGCTGAGGAATTAAACCCAGGGCCTCAGGCATACAAGGCAAGCGCTCTACCACTGAGCCACCTTCCCAGCCCTAGAAAATTTCTTTTATCCACATTCTCACCGACATTATTACCTTTGTTTTTTTTTAAGGGCAGGTTTTTACTATGTGCAGTACCCCAGACTGGCCTTAGAATAAAATCCTATTACTCCAACCTGCTAAATGCTTGGAATTACAAGCCTTTACCACCACACCAGGTTCCTTTGATTTTTTGGATAAGTGTTATAATAGTTATGAACTAGTATCATAGTAATTTTGAATTGCATTTCTCTAATGACTTCTGTTCCAAAAGCATTAAGCCAACATAGAAGTTGTATTAAACACGAATTTGAAAATCCACTGGCTACTTTCATGGCTATTTGGAAAACAGGTCTATTCCGAACTTTTGTCCAATTTTAATCATTTCTTTTTTTTTAATGTGAAAATATTGTAGAGAGGGATTACAATTACATGTGAAATATAAGTACATTCCTTTTCAAGCATTGTAGCCTCCTCCTTTGTTTCCCATTCCCATCCCTTTCCATTCTCCCCACGCCCCCCCCCCAGCCAATCTTCCTCCCCCTCTTCTCCCATCATAAAAGTTTAAAGTTAGTTTTTCAACATAAGAACTTGTACCTCTCATTGTTTCTAATGGTCCACCTGTATTCCTATTTAAACGATTTGTATCTTCCTTCCCCTCCACAAATCATACCAAAACCAAATACAATGAAAGCAGGGGTTATATCGTGGGGGAGGGACATAGAAAGCAACAAAAAAAATCTTATATATACTTTAGGAACAATCGCATGAAACAAAAAAAACTTTTGAATACATATCTTAGGGTTCATTTCCTTAACATCAACTTATCTGAACTTTTCTGGTTGACTCAGACATATACTAGTTATTGCAAATAAGGGAAACCATGGGACCTATGTTTCTTTGGCCCTGGCTTACTTCACTTAAAATAATTTTTTCCAAGTCTTTCCACTTCCTAACAAATGGGGCAATGTCATTCTTTCTGATGGAGGCATAGAATTCCATTGTGTATATTCACCATATTTTCTTGATCCATTCATCACTTGAGGGTCATCTGGGTGGGTTCCATATCTTTGCTAAGGTAAATAATGCTTCAATAAACATAGTCGTGCTGGTAGCCCAAAATGCCCAAAAGTGGGATTACTGGGTCATAGGGGAGCTCTATGTGGAGCCTTTGGACGAATCTCCATATTGTTTTCAGAAGTGGTTGAACAAATTTACACTCCCACCAACAATGCAGTAAGCTTCCCTTCGTTCCACATCCCCTCCAGCATCTGTTGCTATTAGAGTTCTTGATTATCGCCATTCTAACTGGGGTGAGGTGGTATCTCAATGTTGTTTTGATTTGCATTTCTTTTATGGCTAGGGAGGTTGAGCATTTCTTCATGTATCTATTGGCCATCCTTCTTTCCTCTTCAGAGAAGTTTCTCCTTTTCCTTAGCCCACTTACTTATTGGTCCGTTGTTTCTTTGAAGATTTATTCTTGGGGGATTTAATTTTTTTGAATTGCAGGTATATTTTAGATACGAGACCCTTCTCTGTTGTATGGCTAGTGAAGATCTTCTCGCATTCAGTGGGCTTTCGATTGATGTTGCTAGCTATTTCCTTTGCCATGCACAAGCCCTACAATTTCATGCAACCCCATTTGTCCAACTTTTCTTTGATTTGTTGTGATTCTGGGTCTCTATTAAGAAAATTTAGGCCTCTGCCATGGAGACCTAGGATTTCTCCTATTCCATTCTGTAAATTTTCAGAATGTCTGCTTTGACTCCAAGGTCTTTGATCCATTTGGAGTTGATTCTGTTGCAGAGTGATATCTAAGGATCTACCCTTAGTTCTCTTCAAGTAGTTAACCAATTTTGCCAGCACAATTTACAGAAAAGGCTGTCTTTCGTCCATTCTATATTTTAGCTCCCTTATCGAAAATTAGATGGCTATAGGTCTGTAGGTTCATTTCTGGGTTTTCAATTCTATTCCATTGGTCCTGAGGTCTGTTCTTATGCCAGTTCCAAGCTGTTTTGATTATTATGGCTTCATAGTAGTGTTTGAAATTTGGTATTGACATTCCTCTCGCCCTGTGATTTCTGTTAGGGATCATTTTCACTATTTGGCGTCTTTTATTCTTTCATATGAAATTTTCGATTGCAGCTTCTATTTTCTTGAAGAAGGAGGTTGGAATATTGATAAATATCGCATTGAATTTGTAGATTGTCTTGGGAAGTATTGCCATTTTCACGATGTTCATCTTTCTAATCCAAGATCATGGGAGTTTTTGCCACTTTCTAAGTTCTGTTTTGATTTCCTTTTTCAGGTTTTTAAATTTTTCATCATAGAGGTCCTTCATTTTTGAATTCCTAGTTATTTTTTGGAGCCCTATGAATGGAGTTGCTTTCCTAATTTCAGCCACACTTTTCTCATTGTTGGTAAACAGAAAAGCCGTTGAATTTTGAGGGTTAATTTTATGCCGTGATACTTTGCCAAAGTTTTGAATCAACTTGAGAAATTTGGGAGTGGAGGCTGTGAGATTCTTTAAGTACAATAACAAATCATCTGCAAAGAGGGAGATTTTTACTTTTTCATTATCTATTTGTATCCCCTTTATGTTTATATCTTGTCTTATGGCTGTAGCTAGGCATTCTAATACTAGATGGAATAGAAGTGGAGAAAGTGAACATCCTTGTCTCATTTCTGAGTTAAGAGGGAATGGCTTCAGTTTTTCATCATTAAGTATAATGCTGGCTGTAGGTTTGTCATATACAGCCTTTATTGTATTGAGGAATGTTCCATGGATTCCTAATTTTTTCAGAACCTTCATAATAAAGGGGTTTTGGATCTTGTTAAATGCTTTTTCTGCATCTATTGAGATAACCATGCAGTTCTTATCCTTGCTTCAGTTGATGTTATGAATTATATTAATTGATTTGTGTATATTGAGCCAGCTTTGTATTCCTGAAATGAATTCTGTTTGATCATGGTGCATGAATTTTTGGATAAATTGTTGAAATCGATTGGCCAAAATTTTGTTGAAAAGTTTTGCATCTATGTTCATCAAAGAAATGGGTCTATAGTACTCTTTCTTTGATGAATCCCTGCCTGGTTTGGGGATGAGGGTTATGATGGCTTCATAGAATTAGCTCGGTATTGAACTTTCTCTTCAAATTTCATTGAAGAGCTGAAGTATTATTTGTGTGAACTCTGCTTTTAAGGACTTGTAGAATTCCACTGTTAAACCATCTGGTCTTGGACTTTTCTTAGATGGGAGGTCTCTTATTGCTCTTTCTATTTCAATGCTTGAAATGGGCCTGTTCAGATGGTTTAACTCATCTTCGTTTAGTTTCAACATGTCAATATTTGGTAGGAAAAGTTCTGTCTCTGCCAAGTTCTCAAACATATTAGCATGAAGTTTTGAGGATTATTCCCTTATAATGTTCTGAATTTGGTTGTTACTGTGGTGATGTTACCATTCTCATTTCTGAGTTTATTTATTTGGATGTATTCTCTTCTTTTTTCTTATAAGTTTTGCTAAGGGTCTGTATATTTTTTTTCGAATAACCCACTCTTTGTTTTGTTGATTCTTTACATGTTTTTTTGGATTCTAATTCATTTATTTCTGATTTAATATTAATCATTTCTTTCCATCTAATGGATTGGGGTTTATCTTGCTGCTCTTTTTCAAGGAGGCTCAGATGTCTCATTAAATTGTTGGTTTCAGATCTCTCCAATTTGTTGATATAGCATCTCAGAGCTATAAACTTGCCTCTGAGTACTGCCTTTACTGTGTCCCAGAGGAGCTGGTAATATGTGTGTTCTTTTTTGTTGAATAACATGAACATTTGAATTTCCTTTCTAATTTCGTCCAACACTGACTCATGAGTCAGCAGTGTGTTGTTCAGCCTCCATGAACTATAGGACTTTCTTTGGTGGCTTTTGGTTTTGAGTTCTAATTTTATTCCATTGTGGTCAGAGAGAATGCAAGGTATAACTTCAATGTTTCTGAATTTGGACAAGTTTGCTTTGTGACGTAAAAAGTGGTCTATTTTGGAAAATGTTCCATGTGCTGATGAGAAGAACGTGTATTCTGATGCTGCTGAGTCAAACATTCGGTAGTTGTCTGTGAAATCTTGTTGATCTATTCAGTTGTTTAGATCTGCGGTTTCTCAAGTTGAATTTTTGCCAAGTTCATCTATCTAGTGGAGAGTGGTGTATCAAGTTCCCAACAATCAATGTCATTGTATCTATGTGGGATTTGAGGGAAAGTAGTTTTTCTTGGATAAATTTGGGTGCTCCGTTGTTTGGAAAATAGATATTTAGAATTGTAATATCCTCCTGAAGGAGGGTTCCCTTAATTAGTATATAGAGAGCTTCCTTATCTCTTCTCATTGATTTTAATTTGAAGTCTATTTTATCTGATATGAGGCTTGCAACACCTGCCTGTTTATGGGGGCCGTTTGCTTGGTAGATTTGTTCCAGCTTTTCACATTCAAAATGTGTTTGTTTTTATGGGCAAGATGTACTCCTGAAGGCAGCAGATAGAAGGATCTTGCTTTTTAATCCAACTAGGCAGTCTATGTTGCTTAATTGGAGAGTTCATTCCGTTAATGTTAAGAGATAGGACTGAGAGGTATTTGGGAGTTCCTGCCATTTTATCCACCTTCTTGGGATTGTGGCAACTGGGTTCTTCCTATGGTTCTTGGATTCTCAGTTTGGGTGCAGTTTCTTGGCCTTTATTGTGGTCTTGTTGGTTTGCTATGTGTAGGATATCTTCAAGAATCTTTTGAAGTCCTGGTTTGGAAGAGATATATTGTTTAAATTTTTCTTTGGTATGGAAGGTTTATATTTGACCTTCAGTTATGAATGAGAGTTTAGCTGTGTACAGTATTCTTGGTTTCTAGTTGTTTGTCTTTAGGGCATGGCATACCTTATCCCGGGCTCTTCTTGCTTTAGTTGTCTCTGCTGAGAAATCTGAGGTGATTCTAATTAGTTTCCCGTTATCGGTGATTGATCTTTCCTCCTTGACAGCTTTAAGGATCTTTTCCTTGGTCTGAATTGACCCTGTGTGGATTATAATGTGATGGTGGGATGTCCTGTTCTGGTCTGGTCTAGGTGGAGTTCCAAAAGCTTCTTGTATCTGAATAGGCCTATCGTTTTGCATGTTTGGGAAGTTCTCTGCTAGGATCCTGTTAAACAAATTTGCTAGACCATTAACTTCTCTCTCTAATTGCTCCACTACACCCATTATCCTCAGCTGAGGCCTTCTGATAGTGTCTTCTAAATGTTGAATAGATCTGTCATATTTCTTGGATTTGTCTTGATGTTTGTATGTTCTTTCTCCACAATATCTAGGCTGTCTTCAATCTCCGAGAATCGATCTTCTACATGGTGTAACCTACTGTCAAGACTTTCTACTATGGTTTTTATTTCTTTTCATTCTAATTGGTCGGTTTTTATCACTTCAAATTCTTTGTTGGAGCTTTGTTTTAGATCTTCTATGAACTTCTTTGCTTCCTTAATTTGGTGTTCAGTGTTTATTCTCAAATCACTTAGTTGATTGGTTATGGTTTCCTTGGACTCCCATTACTTCTGTTGGGTTCCATTCAGCATTCCCTTTGTGGTCTCCCTGACTTCTTTCAGCTCTCTGTGGATTCCATAAATGCCTCTAACGATCTTTGTCAGTCTCATCTCGCTCTCTGAATTCCTGTATTACTCTTTGATTAGCTTCCTCACGTTTATGCAATTCCTGACTTTCTGTTTGTCTATTCTCAGCCAGCTCACACAATTCATGTCTATCTCTTTGACTGGACTCAGCCTGCTCATGCCATCCTTGTATTTCTCTTTGAGTGTTTTCAATCTGCTCATGCAATTCCTGTGTCAATCTTTGAGTAAGTTCCTCAAGCTCATGCCTCCTCTCTCTCCCTATCATGCTCACACTGAGTCCTTTGCAGGTTTTCAGTTTTTTCATTTACCATGTTTACCAGTAGTTTTTGTATAGCTTTTGGGGAGCTCTCCCCTGGATAATTCATTATCTGTTCTGTCCCCTGATTATCATGAGTGGGAGTTTAGATACCCAAACTTGCCATTTTTCTTGTGTTTCTGCTTGTTCTGCCCATTTGGGATGAAAGTAACACCAGTTTTGTGCTAGAACACTAACTTAAGGCAAGCATCATCCAAAGTCTGTAGTTTCACAGTCAAAAGTCCGCAGATACAATCTAGTTCAACAGATATATTTATTCAATATCAAACAACTATGTACTAATGGGCTATTATCAACAAAGAATAATTTGGCATACCAGAAATTATAAGATTTAGGGAGAGATGTGGGTAAAAATAGGAATAGAGGGATGTGAAAAGGTAAAAGGAGAGTTAAATTAACTTAGTCTTAATCTCAAAAAGGAAAATAGTTTGGATAGAATGATAGTAGAGGGAGAAAAAAAGAAGAAAAAATAAGAAAAAGAAAAAAGAGACAAGAAAGAATAGAAAAACAAATATTAAAAATTATTAATTGAAAAATTAAAATTTATGCAAATGTAACAACGTAATATTCACAGAAGAACAGGGATAGGATGAGAGAAGGGGAGGGATAGAATGGAGATGCGAAAAAATAAAAAAAAATCCTGAAAATATTATATAGGTATAAAGAGGTAGTACTGCTATTAAGAAACTTAAGTCAAAGAGGTTTTGAATTGAATAATAAATTTATGGATTGTGTACACAATGGGGGATAAGGTCTAATAATCGACTATTCGTATACCTGAGGATGAGCAGAACAGCAATTAAGTCAAGCAAAAAAGAACGAAAGAGGAAATAAAGTGAAAAGAATGAACAAGTACAAAAGGATCAAAAGTTCAGTAGAGCTAAAACACACACACACACACACACACACACACACACACACACACACACACACGCAGAGATATTCCCCCAAATTAAAAATTATAAGAGGAAGAAAATAGAGTAGAGGTTAAGAGCAAACAATTTTTTAAAATTAAAAATAAAAACAAAAAATTTAAACAAATTTTAAAAGGTACAAAAAATGAGTTCTTTGATTTTTTGGAGGGGGTGGGAAGATCATGTATCTCCCTTGTGTCTGTAACCAATCTCTTGTTGTAGTCTCTGGTCTGCTTGTGGTGTTTGATTTTCCTGTGGGTTGATTAGTTTCTTAAGTCAGTTTGTTTGAGCAGGCAGAAAAATGTTCTGCTTTACCCAGAATTTTGTGATCCTCCTCCTAGGCTAGTTCAATGGGAGGGAGATCTGCTTTGATTATCACACAAGAGTGAGATGGCTGTTTCCTCTAGTTTGGAGATGCTTTGATGAGGCTTGGTTCTGGGTAGAGTGGAGGCCTTTCAGCATGCAGTAGAGTTTCCCTGAGGGGCTAGTTTCTGAGACACTTACAGAGCCTAGCCTGGAGACATTCTCAGGGTTTATGTTTACTGAATTTCAGTTGATTTTCAAGACTGCTGTAGGGAGGGGCAGCCTCTGGCTCTGTTTAGCCAGTGAAGAAATCAACACTTGAGGAGGGCAGAGCTATCTCTGCCTGGGCTGGATGACTTTTCCCTGGGTGGAGCTGAGCCTGGCAGGTGAGGTCGGGTTCCTGTGACCTGCTAAATGACTCTTGTTTTCTTCCCAGGCCTGAGTTGGAGCTAGCTGCTTAGCCAGGCCTTTATCAGTATCAAAGATGGAGATCTCCAGTAGTGTGGAGGGGAGGGGTTGCCTTTCCTCCTCTGTTCCCTTAGAAGGAGTGAGGATGTCAGGCTTCTACTCTAGCCAGAGTCTTGGTTCCTGGGTCGTCTCTGGTCTTCGATCTGCAGGATGATGTCTGTTCCTTGTCAGTTCTTGCTGGTGTTGTGTAGAATCCCCTAGCCCTCTGATCTGGGGCCTTCGTCCCTGACTCTCTGTTTCAGGTTTGGTGGCTACGGCTGCCACAGCCACCGCCACAACCGCAGCTGAGCCTGCTGGCAAGTGCACTGATCTGTCCCCTTGCCTGGATTTTCCCTCTCTGGCCAAACTCTCTTTACTGTGATGGCACCCTTGGTGTGATTGTCTTGCTTAGGACTGTTCACTGGAACACTTAAACTGCTTTCTATGAGAGAGCCTGTGTAGCCTCCAGCTTCTCCCTTACCATCTTCCCAGAACTCTTTTGAATTTTATTCATTTCTTGTTAATCTCATCTTTAATCTCTTTATACAAAATCAATAATTAATTCAAGGGAGGAGAAAGGAAAAAAATTAAGCAATTCCTTACATTTTTCAATTTTCAATAAGATGATATTGCTTATATCATTTTCTGTTTACGCTTTAGACTATATAACTCAATTTAGTTAGACCTTTCATAAGGCTATGTGTATTTTATTTATTTTATGTTGATTGTTCTTTCCAAAGCCTGCGTGTCTAATTTCCCTTGGTTTCTTTCAGTCTCAAGTAGTTCAGATTTCAAATTGAAGAATAAATTGAAGGAAGCAAACAAAAAATACAGTTCCTCTCATCTGATAATGCCTCTATAAGAATGAAGAAAGAGTTCATCCTGCTAAGAACCTATGATAGGATATCAAAAAGAGAATTCATTGTTCTAGGTATTCCCTATCTTTGCAATGCAACTTAAATGATATAAAACACAATATAATGCTCAGGTACTTTTACGTTTTATCAGTTTTGCACATTATCATATGGACATTACCTCAGTCTACAACATTCCTTCATTATTCTGTCCTTGATACTTTTACACTACCAAGACATAATATAACCAGTTTGATTTAAAGCATGAGACGTTGTACACCTGGCTTCCTTGGAAGCAAAGCATGGTCAATAGATCATATTCCTTCTGGTTGCTGTAATGTTTTCTCTAATATTATTGCATTCTATTTAGTATTAAAAAATTATGGCTAAACTCAAAGCTCATTCATAGAAGTTTATGTTAAGTATTTTGCAAGTTTTATTTCTCTCAATTCTTTTTTTTTTTAATTGTATTTTATTTTATTTGAGAACATACTGTACAGAGGGGCTACAATTACATGGGCAGGATAATGCATACATTTCTTACCAAGCATTGCAGCCTCCTCCTTTGTTTACCCTTCACTTCACTTCCCCGCCTCCCCCCTCCCCCCACCCAATTTTACCCCCCTCCCCCTACCCAATTATACCCCCCTCCCCCCCCACACACCGACATTGTAAAGCTGGTTTTGACATGACATTTTGTACTTCTCATTGTTGCAACAGGTCCACCTGAATCCTTAAACGACTTGTTTGTCCCCATCTCCTCCACATGTTATACTGACATCAAATATAGTGAAAGCGGGGGTTACACTGTGGGGGAGGGACATACAAAGCAACAAAGAGATAATCTTATAAATGCGTTAGAAACACATGCATGAAAGAAAAAAACATTAAAATACATATCTAAGGGTTCATTTTCCTAACATCACATTATCTGACCTTTTCCGCTTGACTCATACCTATACTAGATATTGCAAATAAGGGAAACCATGGGACCTATGCTTCTTTGGGCCTGGCTTACTTCACTTAATATAATTTTTTCCAAACCTTTCCATTTCCTAACAAATGGGGAAATGTCATTCTTTCTGATGGAGGCATAGAATTCCATTGTGTATATATACCACATTTTCTTGATCCATTCATCTACTGAGGGGCATCTGGGTTGGTTCCATGTCTTAGCTATGGTAAATAATGCTGCAATAAACATAGTTGTGCTGGTAGCTTTAGTGTGGTCTTGTTTGTAAACATTTGGGTAAATGCCCAAAAGTGGGATTGCTCGATCATAGGGGAGATCTATGTGAAGTCTTTTGAGGAACCTCCATACTGCTTTCCAAAGTGGTTGAACAAGTTTACATTCCCACCAACAATGAAGTAAGGTTCCTTTCTGTCCACATCCCCTCCAGCATCTGTTGTTGTTAGAGTTCTTGATTTTTGCTGTTCTAACTGGAGTGAGGTGATATCTCAATGTTGTTTTGATTTGCATTTCTTTTATGTCTAGGGATGTTGAACATTTCTTCATGTGTCTATTGGCCATCCTTCTTTCTTCTTCAGAGAAGCTTCTCTTTAAGTCTTTCGCCCACTTATTTATTGGGCAGTTGTTTCTTTGAGGATTTGTTGTTGGGTGGTTTAATTTTTTGAGTTCCAAGTATATTTTAGATATGAGACCCTTGTCCATTGTATGGCTAGTAAAGATCTTCTCCCAATCGGTGGGCTTTCTATTGATCTTGCCAGCTATGTCATTTGCCCTGCAGAAGCTCTGCAATCTTATGCAATCCCATTTGTCCAACCTTTCTTTGATTTGTTGTGCTTCCGGGTCTCTATTCAGAAAATTTCGACCTGAGCCAAGGAGACCTAGGGTTTCTCCTATTCCATCCTGTAATGTTTTCTATTTCTCTCAATTCTTAAGATAACATTTGCTATAATGCTAATGTTATCTATCGTTTTAGTGTTGGGAAAAATTGTAATTAAAGGCATGAAGTGCATGGCCCAAAGACACACAGTGAGGGAGGAAATGAGTCACAGTCTCCAAAAGCCTTTTAGCAATACAAAAATTGTAGGTAAAATCTCTCCATTCTCTTACACTCTCAATTCAATATTCATTTTGTCCTATAAATAATAGCATACCAAATATTGCCCATGGCGATTGTTTTCTGTTACATTTTGTCTCCAACACAGACTGTGTTGGTGACAATGGGTTATCATCCACAGAGCTGAGCTTATAAATTGAGGTCCAAAGAGAGTCCAATTTTTTTGTCCCACAGCTCCAGTATCCTCTTTTTAAAAAGTACTAAAACTTTTAAATACCAACACTTACTATCTTTTAAGAATCCAAAAATGAAGTAAATTCACATATAATCACTTCAAAATGCTTTAAAAGTAGGAGATGATAAAACAGGCCCCCATCAAGTAAACTTTCTTCTACTTATAAAATTATTCTGAAAGCCTTGTCCTGGCTGTCACACCTGTAATTCTATCTACTCGGGCTATCTACTCAGGAGCCTGAGATCTATGGATAACTGTTGGAAGTCACTCAGGGCAGAATAAATTCAAGAGATTATTTTTCAGAAATTATAATGAATTAGCAAAGAGCCAGGAATGGAAATGTAGCTCATATATTATCTCATCAATCTAGAGAGGAAAGGACTAGCAAGACCTTGAAGCCCTGATTTCAAACTCTGAGCATGCCAATACACAAGCATGTGCATGTGTGCATGTGTGCATGCGTGTGTGTACACCCCCACACACACATTTATTCAAAATACCTTCATATCAGCATATCAGTGTGCTGCATTCATTTCCTTGTTAACGTTATTATCTGGGTAAAATAGAGGAAATAAACTCTTCTATATCAGAACATTTTTATACTTTTTTTTTACTGTGAAAATACTGTACAGAGGGGTTACAATTACATGGGCAAGATAATGAGTACATTTTTTATCAAGCATTGTAGCCTCCTCTTTTGTTTTCCCTTCCCATCTCTCCCCATCCCCCCCCAGCCCTCCCAACCAATCCTCCCTGCCCCCCGCACCAAAGTTGTAAAGTTCATTTTCGACATAACGACTTGTACTTCTCATTGTTGCAATGGGTCCACCTGTAAAAAAACTGTACAGAGGTGTCATATTTGTATGAGCAAATAATGAGTACATTTCCTAACAAGCATTGTTTCCTCTTCCTTACTTTTCCTTCCACCATCCCTTCCCTCCCACCTCCACAAATACAATCCCCTCCCCCTTCCCCTGTCTAAATTGTAAAGTTCATTTTTCAACATAGTGTCTTGTGCATCTCAACCTGTATCCCTATTTAAGAATTTTTTATTTCCCTTTCCCCTCCCCAAATTAGAGAAACGTATACCCAGGATGTAAGTGCACCAACTTCAAATACAGTGAAAACAGTGGTTAGAACGTAAGGGAGGAACATATAAAGGAACAAAAATAATCACATCACACATTATAAGTATCTTAGAAACAATAGCAAGAAACAAAAAAAAACACTTGTCTGGTTCATTTCTTGTAATATCATCTTATCTGATATGCACATAGCTTATGATCTATTCTTACCCCATACATATATTAGCTGTTGAAAATAAGGGAAACCATGGGACCTATGTTTCTTTGGACTTGGCTTACTTCACTTAATAAATTTTTTTCCAAGGCTTTACAATTTTTAACAAATTGGGCGATGTCATTCTTTTTGATGGAGGCATAGAATTTCATTGTGTATATATACCACATTTTCATGATCCATTCATCTTCTGTGGGCCATCCAGGTGGGCTCCATATCTTAGCTATTGTAAATAATGCTGCAGTAAACATAGTTGTTCTGGTAGTTTTAGTATGGTCTTCTTTGTGATGATTTGGGTAAATCCCCAAAAGTGTGATTGCTGGGTCATAGGGGAGATTTATATGGAGTCTTTTGATGAGTCTCCATACTGCTTTCCAAAATGGTTGAACAAGTTAACACTCCCACCAAGAATCAAGAAAGGTTCCTTTGTGGCCACATCCTCTCCAGCATCTTCAGTTGTAAAAATATGGAATGATTCAAGAATTTGCATGTCAACCTTGCCCAGGGGCCATGTTAATCTTCTCCGTATTGTTCCAATTTTAGTGTATGTGCTGCTGAATTGAGCACAGAGCATTTTTTATATATAAAGTGTAATTGATTTTCTTAAACTAGACAATTCAAAGAAAAGTAAGTTTTGAAGAATTCTCGTGAAATTTTAGAACCATGTACCTCTTACATAAGCACACATTTAAGAATAGTCAAGATTGACATGTCAAAAACAAAATAATCCCAGATATTGTTGTTCAAGAGATGTGTAGGATCGGGGGGGGGGGGGTGGGAGGGAATTGTGTGGGGGGCAGAGGAAGGCTAGGAAGGGATGTGAAGGCTAAACAAAGTAGGAGGCTGCAATGCTTGATAAGAAATGAACTCATTATCTTGCCCTTGAAATTGTAACCCCTCTGTACAGTATGTTCACAAAAAAATAAAAATAAAAAAAGAAATGTGTAGGAGGATGAATTCAATTATTCTGTACAAGGCACCTGTCATAATGAACACTGCGACAAGTGTTAAGGTTTGTTAAAAGTTTTAATGTTTTAAATATATTTAATTTTGGAAATTTGCTTATATAGGCCAAAATTAGGACTGTTTGTCAGGTCATACAACTTTTCTATAAATATTTAAGATTTATGGTAGCAGACATATGCTACTAAATAGTACATTTCAGAGTTTATAGAAACATTACTAATGAGATGTTGCAAAGTCTTAGTGTAAAGAAGCAGAGTGAAGAGTTGAGACTCTGTTAACTGCACAGTTTCTCTTAAAACTTTAGGGCTTCCTTACTTTATATATTAGTGAGGAACAAATGATGATATAAGCCATATACAAATGATGAGATGAGTCATAAAAAGCAATCTTAGTGGGTAACTTTAAAGACTACACATAGCCTATAAAACTCTTGTTGAACATCATAATCTTATTCAGTGTTAAATGTACAGGAATGCAAGAATAGTAAAATCAAATATGTAAGTACACTTCAAATACTGAAAACACAGGTAATTCTTTGATATTTTATTTTATTAATCATTAATATTTATTATTGTGTTTCTTTATTTGTAGTATTGTTTCCCTTGTAATATAATAAAACTTTTTGTTATTCATCATCAGGAGGTACTTTGAGAAGATTACTGGGATGGCCAAACCATTTTTTATAGTTGCATGTGAATTTACAAAAAGCAAAATTAAGAACAAAATATTGATTAAAAAATTATCAAGTACAGTCAGAATCAGGAGGGATGATAAATGTCCACACTTAAAATCTTAGCCCTAGGCTGAAGCAGTGATATTACAAAGTTGAGGTCACAAAAGTGAGAGACTGTGTTTTGTTTTGTTTTTTACTTTGATTTTGTTGGCCATGGGGTTGAACTCTGGGGCCTGATTGCTGTACCTCAGCTCAAGTCTAGTGCTACCACTTGAACCACAGAACCACTTCCATCCTTTTCTACTTATGTGATGCTGAGGAATCAAACCCAGGGCCTCATGCATGCAAGGCAGGCACTCTACAACAGCCACCATCCCAGCTCCTGATAGACTGGGTTATAAAAATTCATCTAAACAACATTTGCTTTCTGCTTTGGGTTATATAATGAAATATATGAATATCTTTTCATATTTTTGTATAGTATAACAATACTTCTAAATTTATACTAACCCCAGCCACTTTATTCTTTTCAAAGTAATGAAATATCTCTGAGAGTTTGCTAAGGTGAAAATTGTTTTAGCATTTTTAATTACTTCTGAGTCATTTTTATTTTTTATTAATATCATTTTATATTTTGGGTTGATGGATTATCATACATCAAATACCTTCAAATATACATGTAGATTCTAAAGATAACAGTATGAATATTCTCATACAGCTCTTTTTTACCTGTTATGCCCTTTCAGTATTATGAGATTTCTCTCTCTTTCACGCTCTCTCATTTCCTCTCTTTCTCTTTCATGCTACATGTCTGCTACATAGAATTTCTGCTGGTCTACTATTATCCTTGAGAATCCACTGGCTTTGTGGGAACATGATGGTGACTAACATTTTCCCTTGCATTCTTTAAGAATTATGAGTGACGTGATATTATTCTTTGACATTGTAAATGGCAAAACAACAGGTCTAGGAATTCCTTTTCACGTTGACTACTATTACAAATTTTATCTCATAGGAATCATTTGGATGGATATGATATTTTAACTTGGGCTGGGATGGTGGCTCAGTGGTAGAGTGCTTGCCTTGCTTGCCTGAGGCCCTGGGTTCGATTCCTCAGAAGCACATAAGCAAAAAGAAAAAAAGCCAGAAGTGGTGCTGTGGCTCAAGTGGTAGAGCACTAGCCTTGAGCTGAAGAGCTGAGGGACAGTTCCCAGGCCCAGAGTTCAGGCACCAAGACTAGACCCCCCAAAAAAAAAGATATTTTAACTTGTGACCTAAAAGTTCTTTTTCTTTCACAAACAACCTTTGTCTTTGATTATCAGTTTGTAACTACATGTAATGAAAATAAAGCTCTCCTATGGAAACTAGACCGAAGTTGTTCACAGGGATGAAAAAGAAAGTAATGATGGAAGTGATTACAATAGAGCAAGGTCCTCGGAGCAGTTTATCATGAACACTTTGTGAGAATGACAATGTTCTGGGAACTATACATTAAATCACTGAACAAAGATATATATATATATATATATATATATATACACATATTTGTATATGTATATTTATTTATATATGCATATCTGTGTTTATATGCCCTTATATTGTACACATATATGTTACTATACACACAAATTCACATATACATATACACATGTATACATGCACACAGGGAGAAAGACACATAATTACAGCAAACACAAGTTTCATTACTTGCTGAAAATGCCTTAGTTGGAATGCTTGGAACAAAATATGTTCAAGATGTATTTGTCTCTAAGAGTTCTTTTACCACTCCTCTTATCTCATAAAACTGGTAGGTTTAGACGTATTTGACTTGCAAAATGCAGTACACATGATAGCAAGTTACTCGGAAATGTCAGTATGTAAAGATCATATGGTGTCTCCCTGATCCCCACGGAATACTTGCTCTTATACACACTCTCAACAACCAAAGTAACAGGAGAATATCATGGTAAAGAATAAAATTATAAGCTTTTAAATGGCAACCTTCTTTGAGCTCTTTTCCAACAGCCAGCATCAATTCCTAAGCAGATTAGTGAGTCCTCATAAAACTGGACCTCAGGTCAACAGGTAACCAACCCATGTGAAAAGTCCTATGAGAGAAATGCTGACTGAGGTCTTGCTGATTTTCTGGCCAAGAAAGTAAGAAAAGAAGAGATTATTTTTAATATATTAAAGTTTGAGAATAATTTGTAACCTGTCAATAAATGTGTAGAACACAACTAAACCAACTGACAAAAAAGGTGTCCATTTCATTTATAAGCTCTTGGACTTGGTGAGTGATTTTACTTTTGTCTACACAAGTAGAATCAGCATAAATCAAGCCAGCATTTCTTCATTTAATATACAAAGATAGGATTCAGGTTGACCCATTGTAATAATGAGATAATAATAATGTAATAATGAGACACTTTATCAGAGAGTGGGTGGAGGGATGAGTTGAGGAGGTGTGAAGAGTAGGGATGGTAGGGGAAAAAAAAGGATGGGGTAAAAATGCTCAATAAGAAATGGACTCATGCCAGGTGCCGGTGGCTCATGCCTGTAATCCTAGCTACTCAGGAGGCTGAGGTCTGAGTATTGTGGTTCAAAGCCAGCCAGGGAAGGAAAGTCTGTGAAACTCTTTTTCCAGAAAACCGGAAGTGGCACTGTAGCTCAAGTGGTAGAGTGATAGCCTTGAGCTGAATTGCTGAGGGAGAGTGCTCAGCCCAAGAGTTCATGACCAATAATAAAGAAAAAAATGTACTCATTTACCTTACTTATGTAACTGTAACCCCTCTGTACAGTATCTTTACTATATATATATATATATATATATATATATATATATATATATATATATATATATATATATAAAAGATACAAGGAAAACTTTTGTACTTATAGGAAGTTGTATTTGTCACTCAATATCAGTAAGGTATTGGTTTTAGTACCACAGGCATATTAAAACATCGGATACTCAACTACTCTACATGAACACAGTATATTATTTACATTAGAATCTGCCCACAACCTAGTGCAGTGTAATTGCTATGAAAATTTGTACTACATTCTATGTTTTTAATAAAAAATAAAAGTATATGCACTGTCAACAGATAATTTTTGTCTGCATTTTGTGGATGGAATTGGGAGCCCAAATTTCATCACCAAGACTGGTCTGCAAAATGTAACAAAAAGCTAACACCGCATCATTGAATAGTACTGAACTCCAAGGAGAAGTACTTGGATTGAGACATTATCAGAAAGTGTCAGCATGCAAGTACTTTTTAGAAATACAGCTGCTAGATGTTTCATGGAGAGGTTTCATAACACTTTGTGAAACACAAGCCAGAACCTCACTGAAGAGTAAATGGTTTTCCCTCAACTTTCTGTCATGCTCAGTCATTATCAATCAACATATAGCTAATCTTGAATAATCCTTTAATAAAAAAATGTTGATGGAGTGTTTATATGCAGAAAACCTGGGAAGGCTAAATTTTTCCAATTAGGATAGTCTGTATTCTATGATCCAGCAGAGAGAAAATTAGGTAAGCATCCATTTACTACCTTCTGAATAATTCTGATTCTTCCCATATCAGTTAACTATCCATACCTGTGCCCGAGTGAGAGGATTTTAAATGACTTTAGTGTTTAAAATTTAAATTTAAATGTGGAATGAAATTAGTTCCAGTGCATTGCCTTAAGATATTTAGAAACAAATAAAGGTCTATAAGATTTTTTTTTATTTGAAGTGAAGGGCTATTGGAATTTGGTTCTCTATAGTTGAAGCAATTTGCAAAAAAATTGGCAAAGTAAAATTTACATTTGCAGCAGACTTGACACTTATTAAATTTTGTATATTGAAAAGAGCATAAGCCTCAACAATATGTCAATGCTATCCTGTTATTTATCTCTAAAGCTTTATGCTTCTGGTCTCTTAATATTAAAACCAATTTTTTTTTAATCTTTAGCTAGGGGCTGGGAAGGTGGCTCAGTGGTAGAGCGCTTGCCTTGCATGGCTGAGGCCCTGGGTTCGATTCCTCAGAACCACATAAGCAAAAAGAAAAAAGCCGTAAGTGGCGCTGTGGCTCAAGTGGTAGAGTGCTAGCCTTGAGCTGAAGAGCTGAGGGACAGCGCCCAGGCCCAGAGTTCAAGCCCCACGACCGGACCCAAAAAAAATTTTTTTTTAAATTTAAAAAAATTTAAATCTTTAGCTAGTTGTGCAAAGGGGTTTCAGTCCATCATGTCAGTGTGGAATAGAGTGTATGTACATTTCATTGTACAACACATCTGGATCATTGTTAATCTTTCCACTTTTCTTCCTTCCCTTTCCCCAACCCCACTTATCCCTTCAAGTTTCCTACTTATATTCTCACATATGTACATTGAGTGATCTGACTATATTAGTCCAACATTTCCCCCTCCATTCTTCTGTCCTACTCCCTTTAAGCCCAGCTCCTTATTTAAGACTTATTTCAACTTCATGGTATTTTGTAAAATATCTCTTCCTTTGGCATTTGGCTTTGGGCTTGCCAAATCCTCACTTCCATGTTTGACCTACATAAATGAGGCTATTTCTCCACATTTCCAATCTGTGAATGGCTGAGATAGTTCTCCTTTACTATTCACCTTCTGTCCTAAAGATGGAAGGAAAATAATTTCCATGCTCTCAACATTATGCTATCCATCATGAATGTCCATCACTTATCACTTCAACAGTCTAAATTTAAAGTTATTTTTACTGCATTATATTCACACATTTTAAGTGAATATCGAGGACAATTTACCTAGTATTGGATGTTTAGGGACGATTTTCAATTTCTGATGATAGAAACAGGAGTCAGTTTTATTTGTGCAGAATCCACTATATAGTGAGTGCTGTAGTCTTCTAAATTTTCAATAAATTTCAAGTTACTTTTTATTAATAATTGAAAAAAGTTTTATTTCAATAAGTTAGAATGAACTCCCCCCCCCCCCATTTCCCCTACTAGTTCAGGTTAAGTCTCCTTTGGCTTTATTGTTTGAGGGGATGAGGGTAAACAGATGAGGGTAAACAGAAAGATGATCATTGCTCAGATATCTCCTTCCTCTTCTGTTTCTACTATTCTTTTTTAAATTTTAATTTATTTTTTATTGTGAAAATATTGTACAGAGGAGTTACAATTACATGGGCAAAATAATGAGTATATTTCTTATCAAGCATTGTAGCCTCCTTCTTTGTTTCCCCTTCCCATCCCTTTCCAGCCTCCCTGTTTCTGCTATCCTTGTAGAAAGGAAGACTGGATCAGGGAACAAGAGTAATACTTGGGCAAGGGAGCATTCCTGGCATATCAATTATTGTTTCTCAGAATCACTTAAACTGCTTACTCTTGCCTTGTCTCTAACAGTAACCTAACTGTGGCTTCCTTTGTGCAGGAGTGAGCACACTAACAGGTTTTACATGTAAATTTGTATTTTATGTCTCAGCTTACTACTACCAAAAATAGAAAGCTTTGGTTACATAAATGCAAAGGCGCTGATTGTTCAACAATACCTTAGTGAGGAATAGACAATTCTACTCAGCTCCCCCCTCCTCTTCTATCCTTCCTTCCCCTCCCCTCCCATCACTTACCCTCCCTTCCCTTCTTCTTTCTTTATGTCTCTCTCCTCCATATTCATTTCTATCTTCTCTCTTTTTCTCATCCAGTAGCAAGTGATTTGGTTGATCTGGCAATACATACGTAATTGAACAAATATGTATTCTCCTCTTTTTGAGAATATTTATTATTAAGAAGTGAGTTCTAGCAGAGCACCAGTGGCTTACAGCTCCATACTAGGTGGGTTCAAATTTGACAAGTGTAATTCAAAGCTATTCCAAGTAGATAAACCTAAGAGATTCTTTTCTCCACTTGTGGTAAAAGGAAGAAGTGAAAGTGTGGTTCAGGAGGTATAGAGTAAGCATTGGGAATTAAAGCCCAGATTGTTAGGTTTTTAAAGAGTAGTCGAGTAAGAACCACATAAACACGAGGTATTCAGGAAAGGGGTAAGTTTATTCATCATTCCCGCTGGCACCAGGCCATGTTGGCCCTCCATGATGCTGGGAAAGTCCTGGGAAAGATCTGGAAAAGACCTGAGAAATTGAGGTACTAGAGCTGGGCTAGGCCTTACCTATGGTATGGAGGGAGAAAGGTGTGGCCACATCAAATTCAGATATGACCTCAGCAGATGCAGATGTGATATCTTCCAGGAGTGCCAGTTGCCAAGGTAACACAGGTACTGGGAGGAGACTTTGCTTGGAGGAGGGTGGAATCTGCTCGCTATCCAGAAGCAGACCTTATATTCCAGCCTTTTAATAATCATGAAATAGGGTGCGGATCCTCTCTGGCTACTTCCTGCTGACAAGGTGTGTCAAAACTAGGGGTAAAAGGCTGGAATTTGTTCCCATCCCAGAGAAGGCAGTGAGCTGCACCTGTCCCTTGGTGAGTGTGAGTCCTTTAATAAAGTCTGGCGGAGGCAAGTCTCTTGGATGAAGTCTAGAGAAAGTCTCATGAGGCATTGATGGGCTGTAAAAAATTATTAGAGAGCAAATAAATGGCAAGTGGAAGGACTTGGGGCTTAAAAATGTTGGTAGAAATGTCCCTATCTGGTGACTAGGTAGAGAATAATTCAGGTAACAAAGGCAAGAATGTGAATTCCCATCCAGTTAAAAGGTAGACAATTATGAACATTAGATGGCAAGCTTCTTACTTATATTGACCTCCTGCCTCTGGTTAATTTTGAAAGGGGAGGCACAAAATGGCTGATATGACATCATCTCCTCTTACTCCTCTCCATGGTCCCTTGTTCCCCAGACTGGCTGAGTCTAGGTGGTCGTTTCTGGGATGACTTGTCTCAGTGAGTATGCATGGAGATTTTCACTCAAGGCCTGGGCACTGTGCCTGAGCACTTCTTCTCAAGGCTAGTGCTCTACCATTTTGAGTTACAGTACCACTTCCAGTGTTTGGCTGGTTAGAATCAAGAGTCTTCAGCCATACTTCCAGCCTGGCTCTTTGCAGGTTAGTTGGTTGATGGAGTCTTAGGGATTTTTTCAGCCCCGGTTGGTTTGAATTGCAATCTTTGTCACAAAAACTCTTTATTATTTCCAATTAAATAACATGGCGATCAAATAGAATAAGTAGAGTTTACCTGGTCCTTACCAAGAATTGACCAAGTAATATCTTGCAAAGACAAAACTCGTTAGATGTGAGAATCTTAGCACAGATATGCCCAATATTTTAGAATCACGTAGTCAGTACTAGAATACATAACACAAAACCCAAAAGGCAAAACTCAAAATCTAAATTTTTTTACATTAATATTTAGACATCTTTGCTAACAAAGCACATCAGATACTTGGGCCTCCGTTACCAGGGTCTGAGAAAAGAGCAACTTGTTAGCAAGGTACAATAAAATACATGGATGGAGGAGTAGTAAACTTAGTGGAAAGATATGGGTCAGTTAGGACCAAACCCTGAACGCACCATGTGGCCAAGATGGCAAACTCACGATGGTGAATTTCTGAAAAAATGCAAAGAAAGCCTGAACAAAGAGATGAAGCCTAGATTGGCTAGTCTTTGATAGGGAAACTAGAGGAGGTCCTCAGGACCCAACTCTTATTACACTCTTCAGAGCACAATCCAAAAAGTTGTAGAAAAGAAAGAGAGAGATACACAAAGTTGGACATGATTAGCAGAGAGCAAAGAGATCCTGAAAGTGAACAGACTTCTGACCGTTTACCATTGCAGAGGCAAAAATTGTCTAAATCTGAAAAGAGACTAAAAAATTAGGTGCTCTGGCTATCCAGGGAGTGCAGGAGGCATTTCAGAGGGGTTTCATGGCACTGGAGTTACACACAGCTCCCCATTAAGGGTATAGGAGAGAAAAATAACTAGTGAGTGAAGGTGGGCTTATCGGATGGAAGTGGCCCCACAACTTACCACTGAGCCCTCTAGGGGGGAGTGGCCAAGCAACCAGAGTCAAGTGCCCTCGGCTCCAGACGTGACTGGGCTTTCAGTTAAAGGCCTAGCAGGTTCTTCGGTGTGGAACCACATCTGGAGAGAGACTGAGCGACAGAGAACCCTTATAGAGTAGTTCACTCACCAAAATGTTCAAGCATGGAGGTAGATGCAGAGGCCAGCAAGGAATTGATTCACTTTGTCCACAGCAGACAGACTGGTTCCCAAAAGGCCTTCAGAATTGTGGTATTCCTCAGAGCAAAAAATGGGAAAACAAACAAAAGAAAGAAAAAAAAAAGGAGAGGAATCCCACCTCCTATCCTAACTTTAAGCCTTTCCCAGATTCAAATGGCACATTTATGTTAGGTTTTTAAAAGAGGTTGCTGAGTAAGAACGACACCACACAAGAGGTATTAAGGTAAGGAGTAGGTTTATTCATCAATCCCGCTGGCACCAGGCCATGTTGGTCTTCCACGCGGCTGGGAAAGGCATGGGAAAGACTTGGGAAAGACCTGGGAAAGAGCACGTATGGGCATGGGCTAGGCCTTGTCTAGGGGATGGGTGAAGATAGGTGTGGCCACATCAAATTCAGATGTTACCTCAGCAGATGCAGATGTGACATCTTCCAGGTGTGCCAGTTGCCTAGGTAACACAGTTATTGGGTGGAGATTTACTACAAGGAGGATAGAGTCTGCTCTCCATCCAGGAGCAGACATTACACAGGTAGAGTGCAAGGCCAGGATTTCAAACCCCAGTACCAGCACAATGTAAAAAAAATGAGTCCTTTATCTTTGAAAAGGGATATTTCTCCAAAAATTCATACCCAGGAAAATTTTCAAGCTCAAAGACTGTTTGAAAGGCTCTTTCACATCTTAAACTGATTTCTCTGTTTGATTCACATTATGGAAAATAGGAATCACACTTCACATTAAAAAGTATGCACATTGTTGAACATTTTTAATGTTCAACAAAATGTAAAAAATTGTTTATATTTTTAATGTAAAGGAAGCCTGGGATAGGAATGCACCTCATTGGGTGAATTAGGTTTGACTCACTGACAGACTTTTGCAAGTAAATGAGGATCTCTTTACATGTAAAGAAGTCTATACAGATGGATTTCTAGGAGGGAGAACAAGCTTAGCTGCTGTCCAGGTTTGAATCAAAGTAAGTTTATTCCTATGAAATGACAAAGAGTAGCTCATCTCATAGAATTCTATGCGAACAGCAATTTCAAATGGTTTAAAAAACCTATGTCTATGTCGTGAACAACCAAGTTTTCACAAACAGAAAAGAGTTTCCTGAGCCAAAAATATATGTTACAGCAAAAGAAACTATGTTAAATATAGTTAATGGCTGAGGGACAGGTGTAAAAGAGTTCTGTAATAACAACTAAACTATAAATTTTTCATCAAGTCCCTAACAAGAATCTCCAAGATAGGCCTTGCTAAATCTGTCATAGAGGACTGGGTTTATGCAATTGTCAATTTTGTTTAGGATCCAACATCTTCTATGGTCGCTTTGTTTGCAAATCGCTCACACCACATGCATTGTCTGGAAAAACGTGCTGTCTTGACAGGCACCTAAGGGATTTTTGTGCCACTGTGAATATTTATCGTTTTACTTCTTGTAATTATACCTGTCAATGTGAAGTCCTTTTGTGATAAGAATAATAGCTTCTGGAAGTGGTACCGTGGCGCCCATGCCCAGAGTTCAATGCCCATGACCGACACACACACACACACACACACACACACACACACACACACACACACACACACACACACATTTACCACTTTGACTCATGTTAGGTTCCTGACATTGGATATCAAACAATGATCTAATAATCAAAGTTTCCTCCCCAGACATAAAATACATCCATACTTCCACACAAACAAATACACAAGATCATTCAAAATAATGAGAATAATGAGGCATCTACTCCGTGATTTCATTCATTCATGATGATGCATTTTTCATATCCTAATTAAAAATCTTTTTGAGTCTCTCTGATCAGTAGAAAAAAGTATGTTATCATATAATAGAAACTGTAGGTAAAATTACTTTTCCCTAGTTAATCTTTAATATATCATATCAAAGAATTCTCTTTCCTTCTTGCAGAGTCTGTTTCTGGCATTTTTCCCTAATGTCTAATATTAAATTACCAAGGATATGCCATATTCCTTAATTCATTTTTCCTAAAGGTTATGCTATAGTGTTGGATGTGATTTGTTTACTGATTCTAAATTAACTTTTCTCAACAACTTGTATTATTGTTTATATTGCTCCTAAACCATTTGAAATGCCAAAAAGAACTGGATATTCACCTTAACAATAATTGTGAATGGCAGCAATGTTTGTGGGGAAATGAAGGACTTGAAGTATCTGTAGTGCCTAAAAGATGGCAATGCTATTTAAAGGGCTGATCATTTAGTAATCTTCTAAAATGTGTTCTTCTGATTACATCTAAGAAGATAAAAGTATGCTTTTCACCACATTGTGGCCTGTAAAGCACTGGAATCATTTCCTTTGTACATCATATGCCCTGCTGCTACTGTAGTGAAACCCACAAACAACTGCACAGCTTTGTTAGCTGCTCTAGATTTTGAAATTTTCTTCCAGTAGCCCTCCCTAGTGATTCAAGCCCAGACTCATGAGATAGTCACATAATCCACAATTACAAAGCACCACAATATAAAAGACCACGTTCAAAATGAGGTTCATTTTTTTCTTTATTGTTTCCTTTTTTATTGACTGTCTTTTAAGGAGTGTGGGGCTGTTTATTTCTCATTATTGTGGGTGTGACTTAAATAAATTTACCAGATTTTTGAAATAAAATAGATATAAAAAGGCATATTTAGTCACAAAATAAGAGTAAATATTTCAGTGATTCTTTTCATTCTACTCCTGTTCACAGTTATTTTAAAATAACTTTGAGATGTGACAAGCATATGTGTAAATTGCCACGCACCAAGCACACAGGACTCTGGAATCTTTGGGCTTTGATTTCTATATCAACTTCACCTAGAAAAGAAAATAATCAATTGCTTCATGTCTAAAGTAATCTACTTAAAGCAAGTTTAATTTTATCAATACATCTCATAATCTATGGAATTGATGCATTGCGTAAGTTTTGATTTCTTATTTCCACTACATTAATATTACACTTATTTTAGTTTTTTGCACAAGAAATAATGACATTCTTTTTTTTTGGGGGGGGGCTCCATTCGTAGGGACTGACCTCTGGGCCTGGGCACTGTCCCTCATCTCTTCAGCTCAAGGCTAGCACTCTACAACTTGAGCCACAGCACCACTTCCTGCTTTGTTCTTTTTGCTTATGTGGTGCTGAGGAATCGAACCCAGGACCTCAAACATGCAAGGCAAGCACTCTACCACTGAGCCACCTTCCCAGCCCAATAATGACATTCTTGAAGATAAAACATTCCCGTTTTTCTTTTTTTATTTTCTTTTTTCTTTTTTTTAATTTTATTTCATTTTTTGGTGAGCATACTGTACAGAGGGGTTACAATTACATGGGCAGGATAATGCATACATTTATTATCAATCATTGCAGCTTCCTCCTTTGTTTACCCTTCACATCACTTCCCCACCTCCCCCCTACCTCCCCTACATGCAATTCACCCTGCTCTCCCCTCCCCCACACCCCGCACCAACTTTGTAAAGCTCATTTTCGACATGACAACTTGTACTTCTCATTGTTGCAACAGGTCCACCTGTATCCTCAAACGACTTGTTTTTCCCCATATCCACAAGTTATATTGACATCAAATATAGTAAAAGCAGGGGTTATACTGTGGGGGATGGACATACAAAGCAACAAAGAGATAATCTTATAAATGCGTTAGAAACAAATGCATGAAATAAAAAAAAACATTAAAATACATATCAAAGGGTTCGTTTTCCTAACATCATATTATCTGATCCTTTCCGTTTGATTCATACATACACTAGATATTGCAAATAAGGGAAACCATGGGACCTATGTTTCTTTTGGTCTGGCTTACTTCACTTAATATAATTTTTTTCAAGTTTTTCAATTTCCTAACAAAAGGGGCAGTCTCATTCTTTCTGATGGAGGCATAGAATTCATTTTGTATATATACCACATTTTCTTGATCCATTCATCTACTGAGGGGCATCTGGGTTGGTTCCATATCTTAGCTATAGTAAATAATGCTGCAATAAACATAGTTGTGCTGGTAGCTTTAGTGTGGTATTGTTTATAAACATTTGGGTAAATGCCCAAAAGTGGGATTGCTGGGTCATAGGGGAGCTCTATGTGAAATCTTTTCAGGAACCTCCATACTGCTTTCCAAAGTGGTTGAACAAGTTTACACTCCCACCAATACTGAAGTAAGGTTCTCTTCTGTCCACACCCCCTCCAGCATCTGTTGTTGTTAGAATTCTTGATTATAGCCATTCTAACTGGGGTGAGGTGGTATCTCAATGTTGTTTTGATTTGCATTTCTTTTATGGCTAGGGAGGTTGAGCATTTCTTCATGTTGCTATTGGCCAGCCTTCTTTCTTCTTCAGACAAGTTTCTCTTCAAGTCTTTAGCCCACTTATTTATTGGGCAGTTGTTTCTTTGAGGATTTGTTGTTGGGGGATTTAATTTTTTCAGTTCGAAGTATATTTTAGATATGAGACCCTTGTCTGTTGTATGGCTAGTGAAGATCTTCTCCCAATCTGTGGGGTTTTTATTGATCTTGCTAGCTATGTCCTTTGCTATGCAGAAGCTCTGCAACTTCATGCAATCCCATTTGTCCAACTTTCTTTGATTTGTTGGGTTTCCTGGTCTCTATTCAGAACATTTCAGCCTGCGCCAAGGAGACCTAGGGTTTCTCCTATTCCATCCCGTAATATTTTCAGAGTGTCTGCTTTGACTTCGAGGTCTTTGATCCATTTGGTGTTGATTGTGTTGCAGGGTGATATATAAGGATCTAGCTTTAGTTTTGTACAAGTAGTTAACCAAATTTGCCAGCACCATTTACTGAAGAGGCACTCTTTCTTCCATTCTATTGTTTTAGCTCCATTATCGAAGATTAGATGGCTATAGGTCTGTGGGTTCATTTCTGGACTTTTCATTGTATTCCATTGGTCCTGAGGTCTGTTTTTATGCCAATCCCAAGCTGTTTTGAATACTATCTCTTTATAGTAGAGTTTGAAATTTGGTATTGATATTCCTCCAGCAGCGTTCTTTCCGTTGAGGAGCGTTTTTGCTATTAGGGGTCTTTTATTGTTCCACATGAATTTTTGGATTGCCTCTTCTATTTCCTTGAAGAATGAGGTTGGAATTTTGATAGGTTTCGCGTTGAATTTGTAGATAGCCTAGGGAAGTATTGTCATTTTCATGATGTTAATCTTTCCAATCCAGGAGCATGGGAGGTTTTGCCGTTTTCTAAGTTCTGTTTTGATTTCCTTTTTCAAGATTTTAAAGTTTTCATCATAGAGGTCCTTCACTTCTCTGGTAAAGTTAATTCCTAGGTATTTTATTTTTTGTGGGACTATTACAAAAGGAGTTGCTTTCCTAATTTCAGCCACAATTTTCTCATTGTTGACATACAGAAAACCTATTGATTTGAGGGGGTTAATTTTATATCCTGCTACTTTGCAAAAGTTTTGAATCAGCTTGAGAAATTTGGGAGTGGAGTCTATGAGATTCTTTAAATATAAGATCATGTGATCTGCGAAGAGGGAGAGTTTTATTTCTTCTTTCCCTATTTGGATCCCCTTTATGTCTGTATCTTGTCTTATTGCTGTAGCTAGGCATTCAAATACTAGATTGAAGAGAAGTGGAGAGAGTCGACATCCTTGTCTTGTTCCTAAGTTAAGAAGAAATGGCTTTAGTTTTTCACCATTAAGTATAATGCTAGCTGAGGAATGTTCCATGGATTCCTAAGTTTTCCAAAACCTTAATCATAAATGGGTGTTGGATCTTGTCGAATGCTTTTTCTGCATATATTGAGATAACCATGTGGTTCTTATTCTTGCTCCTGTTGATGTGATGAATAATCTTAATTGATTTGCGTATATTGAACCAGCTTTGAATCCCTGAAATGAATCCTGTTTGATCATGGTGTATGATTTTTTGGATGAATTGTTGTAGTCGATTGACCAAAATTTTGTTTAGAAGTTTTGCATCAGTGTTCATCAAAGAAATGGGTCTATTGTTCTCTTTCTTGATGAGTCCCTGCCTGGTTTTGGGATGAGGGTTATGATGGCTTCGTAGAATATGCTCAGTAGTGAACTTTCTCTTTAAATTTCATTTAAGAGTTGGAGAAGTATTGGTGTGAGCTCTGCTTTGAAGTCCTTGTAAAATTCCTCTGTAATACCATCTGGTCTTGGACTTTTCTTAGCTGGGAGGTCTCTTATTGCTGTTTCTTTTTCAATGCTTGATATAGGCCTGTTAAGGTGGTTTAACTCATCTTGGTTTAGTTTTGGCATGTCAATATTTGCTAGGAAAAGGTCCATTTCTGTCAAGTTCTCAAACTTATTAGCATAAAGTTTTGAGAAGTATTCCCTTATAATGTTCTGAATCTTGGTTGTTTCCGTGGTGATGTTTCCATTCTCATCTGAGTTTATTTATTTGCATTTGTCCTCTTCTTTTTCTGATAAGATTTGCTAAGGGTCTGTCAATTTTGTTAACATTTTCGAAGAACCACCTCTTTGTTTTATGATTCTTTCTATAGTTTTTTTGGATTCTAATTCATTTAATTCTGATTAAATTTTAATTATTTCTTTCCATCTACTGGATTGAGGTTTATCTTGCTGCTCTTTTTCAAGGAGGTTTAGCTGTGTCATTAAATTGTTGGTTTCAAATCTCTCCAATTTGTTGATGTAGGAGCTCAGAGCTATAAACTTGCCTCTGAGTACAACCTTTGCTGTGTCCCAGAGGAGCTGGTAATTTTTGTGTTCATTTTTGTTGAATAGCATGAACATTTGAATTTCCTTTCTAATCTCTTCCATGACCCACTCGTAATTCAGCAGTGTGTTGTTTAGCGTCCATCTGATACCGGACTTTCTTTGGTGGCTTTTGGTGTTGAGTTCTAATTTTATTCCCTTGTGGACAGAGAATGCAAGGTATAACTTCAATGTTTCTGAATTTAGAAAAGTTTGTTTTGTGGCCTAAAATGTGGTCTATTTTAGAAAATGTTCCATGTGTTTTTGAGAAAAACGTGTAATCTAATGCTGCTGGTTTAAATGTTCGGTAGATGTCTGTAAAATCTAGTTGATCTATGCAGCTGTTTAGAGCTGCGGTTTCTCTGTTGAGATTTTGCCAGGTTGATCTATCTAGTGGGGAGAGAGGTGTGTTAAAAGCTCCAACAATTTATGTCTTTGGATCTATATTGGATTTGACGGAAAGTAGTGTTTCTTGGATAAATTTGGGTGCTCCATTGTTTGGCGAATAGATATTTAGAATTGTAATATCCTCCTGAAGGTGAGATCCCTTAATTAGTATATAGCGACCTTCTTTATTTCTTCTCACGAATTTTAATTTGAAGTCTATTTTATCTGATATTAGGATTGCACCTCGTGCCTGTTTATGGGGCCGTTTGTTTGGTAAATTTTGCTATAGGCTTTCACATTGGAAATGTGTTTGTTTTTACAGGCAAGATGTGACTCTTGAAGGTAGCAGATAGAAGTATTTGTTTGTTAAGCCAACTAGAGAGTCTATGTTGCTTAATTGGAGAGTTTAGTCCGTTAATGTTAAGAGATAAGACTGACAGGTATTTGGGAGTTCCTGCCATGTTTTCCCCATTCTTGGGGGTTGCGAAAACTGGGTTCTTCCTATGGTTCTTGGATTCTCAGTTTGGGTGCTGTTTCTTGGCCTTTATTGTGGTATTTTTTGTTTTCTATGTTTAGGACATCTTTAAGAAACTTTTGTAGGGCTGGTTTGGTGGAGATGTATTGTTCCAATTTTTCTTCGTAATGGAAGGTTTTTATTTGGCCTTCAGTTATGAAGGAGGGTTTACCTGGGTACAGTATTCTTGGTTGATAGTTGTTTGTTTTAAGGCATGGCACACATCATTCCAGGCTCTTCTTGCTTTCATTGTCTCTGCTGAGAAATCTGAGGTGATTCTAATTGGTTTCCCTTTATAGGTGATTAATCTTTTCTTCTTGACAGCTTTAAGGATCTTTTCCTTAGTCTGAGTTGATCCAGTGTGGATTATAATGTGACAGTGGGATGTCCTATCCTGGTCTTGTCTATTTGGGGTTCTAAAAGCTTCTTGTATCTGAATAGACCTATCTTTTTGCACGTTTGGGAAGTTCTCTGTTAAGATCCTGTTGAACAAATTTCCTAGACCATTAACTTCTGTTTCTAGGTGCTCCTCTACACCCATTATCCTTATATTAGGCCTTCTGATGGTGTCTTCCAAGTATTGGATAGATCTATCATATTTCTTGGACTTGTCTTGGATGGTTGTATGTTCTTTCTCTATAATATCTAGGCTGTCTTCAATCCCTGAGAATCGATCCTCTGCATGGTCTAACCAGCTGTCACGACTTTCTACTTTGTTTTTTATCTCTTTTCCTTCTAATTGGTCAGCTTTGATGGCTTCAAATTCTTTGTTGAAGCTTTGTTTTAGATCTTGTATGAACTTCTTTGCTTCCTTAATTTGGTGTTCAATGTTTATTCTCAAATCACTTAGTTGATTGGTTATGGTTTCTTTGGACTCCCATTCCTTCTGTTGGGTTCCATTCAGCATTCCCTTTGTGGTCTCCCTGACTTCCTTCAGCTCTTTTTTAATGGATTCCATGAATGCCTTTAGTGATCTTTGTGTATTCTCTTCCTGCTGTCTCAATTCCTGTATTACTTTTTGATTAGCTTCCTCCAGTTCATGGATTCCTGTAGTTCTCTTTGAGTGTAATCAGCCTGCTCACGCCATTACTGCTTTTCTCTTTGAGTATTCTCAAGCTGCTCACGCAAATCCTGTATCAGTTTTTCAGTAGCTTCTTCACGCTTATATTCCTGTGTAAACTTTTGGATTGCCTCCTATCTCTCCCTATCACGCTTATACAGAGTCCTTTGTATGTTTTCCTTCTTTTCATTTATTATATTTACCAGCAGTGTTTGTAGAACTATTTGGGAACTGTCTTCTGGATTATTGATTATCTGTTCTGTCCCCTGATTATCCAGATTGGGAATTGAGATACCCGGATTTGCCATTTTTCTTGTGTTTTTCCGGCTTACTCTACCCATTTGAGATGAATATACCACCAGTTTTGTGCTAGAACACTATCTTAAGGCAAGCATCAATCCAACTCTGAATTTGCAAAGTCTATAGCATACAGATACAATGTAGTTCAACAGATACATCTATTCAACATCAAACAACTATATGTTAATGGGCTACAAACCGCAAAGAAGAATTAGGAAAACCAGAAATTATTAGGGTTAGGGAGAGATGTGGGAAAAAATAGGAATAGAGTGATTTGGGGAGGCACAGAGAGTTAACTAAGTGCTAATCTCAATGCTGGAAATAGGTTGGGTAGGATGAAATTAGAGGGAGAGAAAAAAAGAAGAAAGGGAAAGAGACCAGAAAAAATAGAAAAGTAAAAATTAATAAAATTATGTAGAATCGATAACAATCTATTTAGAGAAGAACGTGAATATATTGAGAGAAGGGAGGGATATGAAGGAGATGTGAAAAACTTAAAAATAAAAATGCTTAAAATATTATATAGGTATAAAGAGGTAGTATTGCTATTAAGGAATTTTAAGTCTCAGAGGTTTTGAATTTAGTAATAAATTTGTGGATTAAGTGTGTAAACAATGGGGGATAGGGTCTAATAGTCAACTGCAGGTTTATCTGAGGATGTGCAGGACAAGAATTAAGTCACATAAAGAAGAACGAAAGACAGGAAAAGGTCAAAGGGATAAGAAAGGAAGAAAAGATCAGACATTCAGTAGAGCTAAACAAAACACAAAAAGATAATTAAAAAAGAAAAAAGAGAAAGAAAACAGAAAAAGAAAGAAAAACGCACACTCACTTATTCGTAAAATAAAATTTATAAGAGGAAAAAAAAGTTACTGGAAAACATTTTTTTTTCAAAAAAGGCAAAAATTAAAGATTAAAAAAAGTTTTAGAAAAGAAAAAAAAAATTTTATATAAGGTACCAAAAAAAGAAGAAGAAGAAGAAGAAGAAGAAGAAGAAGAAGAAGAAGAAGAAGAAGAAGAAGAAGAAGAAGAAGAAGAAGAAGAAGAAGAAGAAAAAAGAAATTCTTTGATTCTTGATAGTGGTGGGGAAAATCCTGTATCTTCCTGGTGTCTATAACCAGCCTCTTGTGGAGTCTCTGGTCTGCTTGTGGTCCTGTGGCTTGGTTGGTTTCTTAAGTCAGTTTTTTCGAACAGGCAGAAAAATGCTCTGCTTTACCCAGGATTTTGCGATCCTCCTCCCAGGTTAGTTCAATGGGAGGCAGATCTGCTTTGAGTATCACCAAGGAGGGGGATGCAGTGATGAGGCTTGGTTCTGGGTAGAGTTGAAGCCTTTCAACAAACAGTAGCTTTTCCCGGAGGCTAGTTTGTGAAAAGCTCACAGAGCCCAGTCTGGAGCCATTCTCAGGATTTCTGTTTAATGAATTTCAATTGATTGTCGAGCCTGCTAGAGGGAGGGGCATCCTCTGGCTCTGATTACCCAGTGAAGAAAGTCACTCCTAGGGCTGGTGCCCGAGCTGGGTGACTTTTCCCTGGGTGGATCTGAGTCTGGCAGGTCACGCTGCTGTTAAGTTCTTGTGACCTGCTAAATGACTCGTTTTATACCAAGGCTTGAGTTGGAGCTAGCAGCTCCCCCGAGCTTTGTCGGTATCCAAGATGGAGTTCTCCGGGACTGGGGAGGGAGGAGGGGTGGCCTTCCTTCCTCTGCTCCCTGAAAAGGAGTGAGGATGTCAGGCTTCTACTCCTGCCGAGTCCTGGTTCCTGGGTCGTCTCTGGTCTGCGAACTGCAGGATGAAGATGTTCGCTCCTTGTCGGTTCTTGCTGGTGTTGAGAAGAATCCGCTTGCAGCTGCATCTGGCTCCTTCTTCCCGGACTCTCTGTGGCTCAGGTATGGTGTCTGCGATCGCCACCGCCACTGCTGCTGCCGCTGCGTAATCTGCTGGCAAGAGCTCAGATGTGTCTCCTTGCCTGGATTTTCCCTCTCTGGCTTAACTCTCTGTCCTGTGATGGCACACTTGGTGTGATTCTCTGGCTTAGGACTGTTCACTGGAATTCTAAAACTGCTTTCTTTGGGAGTGCTTGTTTAAAGTACAGCTTCTCCTCTGCCATCTTCCCGGAACCCTTTTTTTCATTTTGATTACCAAAATGGAACTATTAGAATTTTTGAAAATATAACTTTAAATCAAAACCTTCAAATTTCATAGGACTTGAATTGTGTTACTTACATCTTTAATGTTAGAATAAAAAGCATTATTAAATAGAAAGCAAAATTATGTTATTACTCTTAAATCCCTGAATTGACTTTATGGTAAAAATAATTATATTTATATAATATATATATACTGAAACAAAGTATGTGATATGGAAACAAAAGACTCCTTTTTTGTTTTGTGTTTGTTGTTGTTTAGAGTTTGTGATGATTCTTTAGTCTTTACCTCATGCCTGGTATATTCAACGTATGTCTTCAGGAAGGTGAGGGGTGGGCACAGAGCTTTAGTGAAAAATTGCAGCAGTGGAGTTCATTGAACATTGATGAAAGTGAAGTATTTAATACACGGGTAGGGACAGGAGGGTAGGACTGGGAACAAGTGAGGGAACTGAAGACATTTTATAAAAGGAAATATACTCATTACCTGACTCATGTAATTTTAATCCCTCTATAAATCACCTTAATAATAACAGACTAAATTTATTTAAAGGCAAACAAAATGTTGTTCCTTAGAATCCTAATAGTTTGTTTTGTTCACTGGTTTGGACTGGTTGAGTCTCTCTCTGGAAATAGATACATTGACATTCATTGGGAGAAATTGTGAGCTTATTGGGAGAAGTTGTCAGCTACTAGTAGATAAGCCAATTATGATTGTCTGTATGGTTTTTGAGACACTGATTCATTTATTTCTTTATTCTAATTTGTATTATTTCTGTCTACTGGTTTTTGGTTTGGCTTGTTCCTGTTTTTCAAGTACCTATTGCTGATTCAAATTGTTCTAATTTGTTGATGTATACATTCAAAGATATAAATTTTCCTTGAAGTATTGCCTGTGCTGTTGTATCCCAGAGGAGGTAGCATTTTGTCTGTTTCACTTCCACTGAATTCTATAAACGTTGGAACTTCCCTCCATATCTCATCAGTAACTCACTGATGATTTAGCAATGTGTTATTCAGTCTCTGTGTTTCAGAATTTTCTGTGATGCCTTTTGATGTCGAGATCTCATTTGGTCCCATCATGGGCTGACAGATTACAAGGAGTAATTTCATTTTTATTTTTGAATGTTCACAGATTTTTCCTTGTGATCTGAGATATGATCTAGTTTGGAGAACGTTCTGTGGGCTGCTGAGAGGAATATATATTGTGACAATGCTAGATGAAATATTCTGTAGATATCTGTTAGGTATAGTTTGTCAATACAGTTATTTAGCACTGAAATTTTTTTGCGAAGTTTTTACCTGGCTGGCCTCTCCAGATGTAAGAATGATGTGTTCAAGCAACCAACAATGTGTTTGGATGTATACATGTTTTTAGGGTAAGTAGTATTTGTCTGATAAATTTGGGAGCTCTAGGATTCAGGGCATTGATATTTAGAATTGTTATATCCTCCTAATGGATAGTTTTCTTTACCAATATGTAATGTCTTTCTTTGTCTCTTTTTACCTTCATACCACTTTTAATTTAAAGCCTATTTTATCTAATATTAGTATAGCTACTCTGGCCTGTTTATGAGGTCCATTTTTAATTTTTAAAGATGATGTACCGAAGGGTTACAATTACATAAGTCAGATAATGAGCACATTTATGTTTGAAGTTTCACCTCTTCCTTAATGTTCTCCCAGTTTTTCTCTTTCAACCTCCTTCCCCCATAAGTTGTATAATTCAATTTTAATGTAGTGTCTATTGAGTAGCACTGCTGCATTTGTTCACCCTTTGTCCCACCATTTCTGCTCCCCCTTGCTCTTTGAAAACTTACATATAAGACCAAAGGTGCAGAAAAAAACCAGCATCAGAAGAAAGAAGGAAAAAGCAAACCAATAAAAAATCTTTCATTATCATTTATTGGAGATCATTTTGATGAACATTATTTTATATAATAATATTCATATAACTATTGAGCTTTTGTGATCCTCTCCAAAGGTCATCCTGCTTTGATCTCACTGTATAAATGTTTAAAATCCCATATAATTTATCATATCCAAGTGTAATGTTTTCTCTTTTACCATCCAAGTGTGTTTACTTGTAGAATTAGAGGCACATTCTAATAAAACAAATAAGGGAAATCAGGCAACCTATATTTTTTTGAGTGTGTCTTTCTTCACTTAATATGTTTGTTCTAAGTCTTTCCATTTCCTTATGAATGGCGTAATATTATTCTATCTGGACCAATAGAATTGCATCAAACTGAAGAGTTTCTTCATGGCAAAGGAAAAGTTAGCAGGATATATAGAAAGAGAACAGAATGGAAGAAGAAGTTTACTAGCTAATCATCAGACAAGGGTTTTCATAAGTAACCCATATTTAGAAATGAAAAAGTTAAACCCAACAACAATAAACCCTCAAATAAAAAAGAACCCAATTAATATATGGTTAAATACTTAAAGATAACTTCTAAGAAGAAGTAAGAATAACAAATAAACACATCTCTCTTCATAAAAGAAATGCAAATCCAAACAACACTGAGACTCATCTCAACCCTGTTACAATTTCATTATGAAAAAACGAACAATCACAGATACTGATATGGCTGTGGCCCAAAGGAAACTCTATTTCATTGTTGGTGAGACTGTAATCTTGTTCAATCACTTTGGAAAAAACTATGGAAGTTGCTCACAAAACTGAATAGAGAGCTACCTATTATCCAGCAATTCCACTTACGGGATGCAAGGAGGTACAAATGAATTATCTGAAATGTCAGAGTCCATGGAGAGTGAAAATACTATAATTCTCTTAAAAGACTTTCAAAGCCCAGCAAAATAAATAGCAGTAAATGTGTACTGCAAGAGAGGACAGTGGGGGGCAATGAGAGAGGGGTAGGAAATTGAAGGGGAAAAGGATAGAATACAGACAGCAATCCATTGTATAATTCCCATAGTTGAAATATACAAAGGAAGGGGTAGTGTGAAATGGGGGTGATGATGTTGAAGTGGTAACACAATTCCAGGTGCATTGGACACATAAACTGCTTTGTTAACTGGCAAGTAATTCCGTAACATAATATTGAGATACATAAGGATTGGGCTTGATTGGGAGGGGTGGATGAGAATGTTGAAAGGGGTGATATTGATCAAGATGCACTGTATCCCATATACTGTTTCAGTGAATGGCAACTCCTTTTTACAACTACTCAAAGATAAAACTTTTTGAAACTTAATTTTGATAGTTGAATAGAGTTGAACCTCAATTCAATTTCAATTTAAAAATATTTTTAACCTGGAGACTTGGAGAATAAAATTCAAATAATAAAATATAATAAATATTTTTATCAAAATTTGTGATATTTAACTCCAAACTACTTTGTTTTTTGTTAGCCATTGGGCTTTTATAAGAGAATTCTTCAAAGTAAGTGTCATAAAATCAAAAGAAGTATATTACCCATACTCTAGAAGCTTGAACATTCATAATAAAAATGTTTGTTCCAAGCAATTCCATTTCTCATGGGGGTCCACTTTCTGGTTCATTAAAATTATTTGCTGGACATTCATACGGCAGAGTAATTATATTGGGCTTCCTTAATCAGGACCATTATTGCAGGGTCATCTCTAAAAGGTTGATTCTAATGTCACCAGACAGGGGAATAGAATTTCAACATGTGTATCTGAAAGGAGTTACATCGTCCAATACACTTTGCAACTTTTGCTTTAACTTAGGGTAGTATATCATTTGGATATTATTTCATAGAAGATAATAACTTAAGGACAAGCTTATATCATTTGACTTATGTGGATGATTCTTCTTAAAATGGGAATAATTATAGTGATGGCAAAGTGAAGTATGATAGTTTAATGGCTCTTGAATCACATCATAGGTAACCATGTAAACATTGTACAGCCTTTCTAAGGCCCTTCTGATGTATTTGAACAATCTCTGATGAGTTAATTGCTTTCAGAAATATTCGTTAGAGCCAACAAATAAAGATATCGTTTGATTTTAATTACTTTCTGCTATTAGGACTTTCACAGGCACCAAAATCAGAGGACATTAATTTCTCTGATAAAACACATAATAATTTTTTGTAATTAATATAACATGAAGACTGTAACGTTAATAGCACTGAAATACTAATATTCACATTATATAAGACATTGACAGCCGTTGGTTACATCAATTTTTAGAATATTTATAATTTTTAGAATATTTATAAGCGTAAATTGTTTGCGATGTATAGAAAATGAGAAAAAGATTTGCATGCATATTACTACAGATGCAAACAGATTCACCTGGTTATCCATGATCCTCTATTCGTTGGTTTCATTCATGCATGGAGAACATGCAAAGAAGTGAAAATTGCAAAGTTGAATTTACTAAAGGGTTAATTACATGGAGTTTATGTTGGACTAATAGCAGATTTTAGAAATTAGTTTTGTCTCTTCCTTTAACCCTCCTTTCCTTCCTTTGTTCCTTCATTTCTTCCTTCTTTCCTTTTTTCCTTCCTTCATTCTTTACTTCTTTCCTTTCTCCCTCCTTCCCTCCATCCCTACTCTCTCTTTTTCCTTCTTTCCTTCCTTTCTTTCTTCCTTCCTTTCTTTCTCTCTCTCTCTCTCTCTCCCTCTCTTTCTTTCTTTCTTTCTTTCTTTCTTTCTTTCTTTCTTTCTTTCTTTCTTCCTTTCTTTCTTTCTATCTTCCTTTCTTTCTTTTACTGAGAATATTTCTTATGGCTATAGAAACTATATCAACTGTTGTACTCTGAGGTATTATGAGTAATTATAAATATAACTAGATTAATATTAATTTTAATATCCTGTTATATTTTGACAAATTATACTAAAAACAAATTCACAACCGTTGCAAGATATGTAACAAATATTACTTTTCATGATATAGTTTATTCCTTCAAACTAAAATAAGAATTCAGACATAATATTGTGTATGTGTGTGTTGATCTTGTGATTTTAACTCAAGACCTAAAACTTAGTTTCTTTTTTCCCTCAAATATATTTCTCTATCATTTGAGCCAGAATTCCGTTTTTGGCTTTGTGTGTGTGTGTGTGTGTGTGTGTGTGTGTGTGTGTGAGTGTGTGTGTGTTATGATTTGTGTGTGATATGTGTGTGTGTGTTTCGATGTGTGTGGGCTTTGAACCGCAGATTCCTGAGTAGTGAGGATTACAAGCTTGAGACACCTATACTTAGCACAGATTTAATATGTTTAAAAATAAATTAAATTTCATATTATTTGAATTTTAGAGGCTCCATTTAACAAATTAACGTTTAGATATTTATTTAGTTATTAAACTTGAACGTGCAGTATGAAAAATATTTTTCATTTTTATGAAAAATATATACACTCAAATGTTTAGATGACAGAATCTTTGGAAAAATTGAAATATTCTATTATTCAAAAACGAAAAAGAATCATTAATTAAATTTCTCATGTAAGCTAAAAGCAACAGGCTCTGTCAGGCTGAATGAAGCAATTTTACATTACATTAAATATTATATACTTTGGTCACATAATTTTCTCTTCTTTAAACATAAACTATATTTGACAGAAAAAAGTAGATTCATAAATTTTGGGGTATATAAAAATCTCAGTTATTGGTCAAGTATTTCTAAGGTTTGAATAACAAGTCATTTCAGAGAAACACTGATTTCATGTATTTTATGTCAATAGTGATTTTAGAAATGAACCCATCTCAATATAACTAAAGCACGATATTCCATCAGTTATCCAATTATTCCAACAGACTTTAATAGAACTTATTTTTGAATAGCTACTCTCTATAGAATAACTAAGAAATAAATGATCATGATAGTATTTATTGTTCCTTCAACTATAAAGAAAGAACCTCACTATAGATGACACATACTTGAATAGAAATGCCATAAAATTATGAAAAATTCAAGTCATTATGTGTTAGATGAAATAGTCATTTTTGAAGGTCAAAAGTGAAATCTCTTGAAGCTTCCTTATCTGTTAAATAAAAAGCATTTGCCCTCTAAATATTTCATTCATTTCTCCAGCAATGGTATAACCAAACCACCTTTATGCCAAATAGCTTCTCTGAATAAGTCAAGTAAATATTTAGGAACAGAAGTTATCACAATTGTATAGAAGTATCTACCCACCACGCAATAAATTAAATCTAAAATCAAAAAGGATTTGGATTAATAATTACCTTTCACTATGTTGCCATAAAGAGGTGAACCCTTTCAAGTGGGCATTGTCATAAAGATTTGGTCACTGAGAACTTGTGATCAAAGAGGATGTTAAGATCAAAGTCCTTTCTTCATCTTCCTTCTTTTAATTCTCTTTCTCTTTCTCCTTTTCCTTCTCCATCTCCCTCTTCCCCTGCCCCTCTTTCTCCCTTCCTCCACTCCTATTCAACCTTTTCTTTACTTCCTCGCTTCCATGAATACAAATAATCCATCACATGTTCCTGACATGGGGTACTGTGCCATGAGCAATCTAAAGCAATGAGGATAAGAAACCATAAAATGAAATGTATAAAATCAGAAGTCAAGATTTATCTTTCCTCCTTTTAAGTTAATTTTATAATGTATTTTGTCATATTAATAGGAGACTGAAACAGCATGTTCTCATTTATTGTAAGCGATAAGATTTACTGGAAAAAAATCAGACCAACATCGCCCTAATGATATAATTGATTAAATTAATATTATATTAGAACAAATCTACTTTAAAATATTAGATATAATTGAATAAGAGGCAAAAGATCACCTCTATGATTTCTTATGAAAAGATAGCAGATAACGTTCTGTTAGCAAAAATGGGTCCCATGGAACAATGGGAAACTTAATCTACACCTACATATTGTGATATAGCTAGAAATTAGTTTTCACTATGCTAAGTCTTTGACATTTTAAGTTTGTTTACACAGCTACTGTCATCTCTTAGGAAATGACTTTATTAATACTCAAGGGTTTCCAGCTTATAACCCAGCAACAAATAATGCTTCTAAATGTAAAAAGGCAGGGGGGTCTAGTTCAAAGCCTTGGCTTGGTGCCAGCTTAGTAAGTTATAGCTGCACCATGGAAGAGGGGCAAAACAGTAGTGGTTATAAAAAAAAATCACTGGTCTGAAGCCTCAAAATAAGGACCCCATTCTGTGTGGACCAAACAGTCTCTAACATGAGGTTCTTTTTAAATTAACAAGCACGATTTTAGATTTTTGCAGAGTGAGATGATGCATAGTTACAGACGAAGTCTGATATGTCAGGTAATCCAGTCTGCTCTTTCACAAGTTACCCAATAGCCAGGTTTCAACACATATGACTAAAATGAGATTGTCCAAATTATACTGTGACTTTTACCTCTCATGAATCAAAATTCTGTCTAATAATTTCTGTCTTCTAGATGTTTTCACAATATTTCTCATGACCTTTTCTACTATTTTGTCTTCATTATTGATGCTCATACTACTTTTTTGTTGTTGTCTTTTGTGTATATGCCATTTTTAGTGCTTGAACTCAATGTTTAATGGTCTTCCTTGTATTTTTTGCTCATGGCTGATGACACGCTATTCCTTGAGCCACATCCTCACCTTCTGCCTCCTGCTGGATTATTGGAGATAAGTTTTCACATTTTTATCTGTTTGGACTGATATTGAGCTAAAATATTCAGGTGTTAGCTTCCTGAGTTTCTATGATTCTACACATGAACAACTAACACCAAGCTTTGCTATACTATTATTTTAATTATGTTTTGGAAGAAAGTGAAGTCTATTTGTATTAAGTGTGCAATTTTCAAATACAAGTTTGAATCTACTTGATATAATGTAACTGTTATCAATTTTAACAGTTAAATCAATGAATGCTACACATTCCCAAAGAAATACAATAGAAAAAATGCATAATTATTTTCTTTAAACAAGTAAAGAAACTATGAATTTATTTCCCTTTACAATTCATGTTTTATATAACTTTAATTAGCAAACTTCCATGACTAAAAGTAAATATATTAATTTTATACTACAAGAAGCAAAGTGATTATACTTAAGAATAGATATTTCATCACAGCCATGAAATAAGTTTTTGAGCATTCTCCCCATAAAGAAATGTTACATACAGAAATTAATGGATATGATGTGGCTTGATCATTAAACAACATATAAATGAATGGGAGTATCACTCCATACTTCATAAATGTGTGAAAAATAATTATGTTGCTAGGCACCAATGGCTCATACTTGTAACCCTATTTACTAAGGAGGCTGAGAGGTGAGAATCATGGTTCAAAGCCAGCCTAGGCACGAAAGACCATGAGACTCTTATCTCCAATGACCCACCAGAAAACTGGCTGTGGCTCAAGTGTAGATCACTAGTCTTGAGCTGAAGACCTGACTGACATCGTCCAGGTGACGATTTCAAGCTCCATGACTGACAAAAATTAAAAATAAACAGTTTCAAATAAATGAATATTTTGGTATAAATGTTAAAATATGTATTATAAAAACCTTTAAATCCTCAGTAGATATACTAGTTTATATAAACGTAGAGAAGTGAACTCTAGTTTCAAATGTCATTGAACCAATTGTGTAAATCACACATTTCTCACTCAATTCATATTTGTATGTTTATATACTTATAGGCCATAAGTATAATTAACTGATATGTGATAGGTAGTGTTCTTTTAGGAATCTCCCTTGGCTTTCTAACATTAACCCTTCTACCCTAAAATAAATAGTCTCTCCAACCTTGTAAGAGGTTTCATCTCATTGAAGCAGAAAAATATAAACCATAATCTTTTTTTGGAACAACTGTAACATTTTACATGCATTTCACTTAGTTTAAGAACCAAAACATTCAAGTCATCTTAACTGTACAAGTAAAAACAAAATGTCTTCTGAGCTTTTCAGTCTCTTAAGAGAGGAAAACCTTTAATTATACATTTATTTTTTTTCTGCCTAACATCCTATTCCTTAGGAAGATCATTTGTGTAACCTTGTGTTCCTGATTAGAAGAAAGGAACAAAGGCAATAATGAAAATAGCCAAGGAAAATATTTGAAACAATTATAGAACAATCGCCGACACTCCTGTATTCACTGGTTTCAATGAGAATATACGTTAAAGTATCACGTTTTTGTTGTCATTTAAAGAGCAATAATTAAACTCCAATTAACAGTGAAGAAGGGAACAGAAAACTGAAGACAGCTTGACTTTGAACAATCCAACATAAGTAAAATGGAGTTATCTTTTTTTCTATGTAGTTGTCAAAATAATAGAGAGCAACACCCAAAGGCAAGAAAACACCTAAGCCAAAGCAGTAAACGTTTGTCTATAAAATTATGGTGAGGGACTGATTCCTTCAAAGTCAGGCTTGCAAAGAGGAAAAGTGTATTTGCTTTAGTGTGAACGATAAAAAATATAAAAATTCTTTATTGAAATTTTACATATCTAGACTAGGACGTCTTGTGTTGGAGAAGAGGAAAGGTATGAAAAAGTTCAAGATTGTTTGACTATTCCCCAAGATCATTCTACTTTATCAGATATAGCAATGCAAGTAGCCTTGGTTACTCTTAGTATCATGCTTGTTTACATTTAGAAGCATTATTTGTTGCTGGGTTATAAGCTGTAAACTCTTGAGTATTAATAAAGTCATCTCCTCAGTGATGAAAGTAGCTAAAATGTCAAAGACTTAGCATAGTGCAAACTATTTTCTAGCTATATCACAATCTGTAGGTGTAGATTTTTTTCCCATTGTTCCATAGGACCCATTTTTGTTAACTTCTTTTTCACCATCTGCTGATCCTATAACATCCTATACCATCCTGGGATTGCTTATCTTTACTGGATTCTCTAATTTATGTTGGAAAGTTAGGAAGGAGAGAAGATTGAGTTACTGTTTCAGTTTTACCTTATTTTTTTATTACCTTAGAAACTGTAAATCAAAATAACATAAATTATCTTTATAATAACAGGAGCCAGATTTCATTTCTATATTCTTACCCTAGCCTTCTACATAACTTTGGTACTTAGTGATCCCCAAATATGAAAATGAAGATAGGGAGCTTCTTGTTTAAATATTATTTAGGAATTCAAGACTACATTAATGCAAGGCCCTTAGTAGTATGTACATCATAAATGTGTATAAAGCTGGTGGCAAGTTTTTCTTATTGTCAGAAACTAGGATACGTGGTATCCTTGTAGTTGCATCAGGAAAAGGCTGTATTTGATTTAGCTTACTATACCAACTCTGCTGTAAAATATTTTTACAAGATAATTGTCTTGAATGATCTGTACTTATCATTTACATTTCTAAAGGACAGAAATAAAAATAAGTCTCACTAGATTAAAATAGAGCCTCCTACAGAGCTAAAATATTTTTCAGGTGATTCTAGTGGAGAAAGCATTTACTTCCTGTTCCGCTTTCCAGAAACTTCAGTATGTTTGTTCTTGTCTTTTCCTTAATCTTCTAATTTAGCATCTTTACATCTTTCTGTTGATTCTTACCTAATGATGTCCCTTTCGAACTACAGCTGGGACTTTTGAGTATACTTTGCCAATCTGATAATTATTCAAATTTGTGTTCCTTGGGTAATGAAAGGTGATTATTTTACAAACTTATATATGAAATGTAAATCTACATTTGATTGATTCGATATTTCGGGACTATAGATACTTTGGGAAGGTATATAACTGCCTACCACAATGAGTGTATAAGCATTCTTTCTACAGGTTATAACCTGTTACTCTTTCGTTAATTTTGAACAAAATATTTCTTCAATAAAATATAACTAGAAAAAATTTGGCTGCTGAAAGCATTTAATCCTGATTAAAAATTGTCATTTACTAGAAATCTTAAATATCAGACAGCAGCTCCTGAAGCAGTTCTGGCACTGTCACTTTTTGTATATTCTGCTTACAATCTTCTCTTTTCAAGAGCATTTGATTGTTATTATTTTGGAATTATGGTTAATAGTTATTTGACTGCTATTTTTAAAGAATGTACCACAAATACTCGTTCTCATCTTTTAACTTGTTTATGTGTAATCTATTTCTGAAAGAAACATAGCTATTTGAATTACATGAACAGCTTATTGAAGTGTGGAGAGGAAAAGAAGAAAAAAGAAAAAAGATGCCCCTGTGTGTATGTCATGTTGAAAATTTACCTAAAAGCTATTTTCTTAACATCATATGTTTTTTTCATTTTTTTTTGATTCTGATAAAATTTAGCCTCTCAACTCACACAATGTTAATGCAATCTTATTTCATGCCTACAAAAAGCAAACAACAAATTAGTATATATTTTATTTTTTTTAATTGGTAAAATTATTATTTATTAAAACACAATATTTTTTTAGAAATTAGCCAAGGAAAATTGTTTATTAGATGTTTAGAGTCATGTTCAGACTCTATTGTTGAAGCCAGATAGGGAAAAATCATGCTTTTCTTCTTCCTTGAGCCACTCTTATTTATTTCATATATTTCTGACAGAATAAAATTCTGGCTTTGAAGCCTTTTGCTTGATATCCACAATGTGTCATTCTTTCTTTATTAATAGGAGAATTTGGAGAATAGATGAGAATTCTCACTAGAAAAAGGAGGAGAGGAAAAGAGAAGTGAGAAATCTAGATTATTTCTTTCTCATCTCAATCACAAGTTCTTGATAATGATTGTGGATGTTAGATACAGTGTTCCAGAGTGATTAAACACATTTATAGAAAAAGTTAACCCCTCAAGTGATCACATAGAGAATGCTTATTTATTTAAAAAATGTAATAGCATCAAACAGGAAGTGTTATCTATTTATTTAGTACTTGTTTAGTATTTCTTAAATTCCGATGTGCTGTAGTCATACAAGAATGGTAAGAAATTAACATATTAATACCACATTCTAATATTCGCTTAATTCTTGCTGTGTTTGAGTTTTGCTTCAATTTTACATGCTATATTCTTCCAGTATATAAGTTGAAAAAAGATTCCCTCTGGTAATATGCTATTTTTATCGGTAAGTGTAAAGAAGTTAGCTCTTATACACAGACAATGGGATAGAAATCTTCCCCTAGAAATAGCCTTTGACCACTTCTGGTTCATTTTTGTAAGCCGAAGTAAGTCACATGACCCATCTTGACATTGCAGAGTATAGGTAAATCTCACCTACAGTTAGCTGATGCAGGGCAGACTAATATGCCAAGATATGCAATACTTGAGATAAAGAGGAAAAAGAAGAGAACTATAATACAATCAGTCATACATGCCATCACATGTCTCTGCAGGAAGGAAACTATTATGTACCTTTGTTTCTAAAACAACTGAGATCTTCAAATCATGTCTTTTATGCTTCCATGTTACTGGAATTAGAGAACATCTTAATACTGAGACAGCATAAAATCTCAAAGAAAGCTGGACTAATCATTTCAATACTACATTTTGTTCTGCTAGGACATGAAACCATTTTATAGACAATACTTTATACTGGTAACTTTTTTTTTCCAGAACTGTATTTTGTTAATATATGTGATTATCCACCAGAATAAATGTCTTCATTTGTATGCATTTTGTGCAGACAGCATATTAAAGTAGATGTGAAGTCGTCAGTAGCACTTTTTAAAAGTGCAAAAAATGTAGACTGGGAGCCAATATACATATTTTTCCAACATCACCTTCTACATCTCCTTCTTCCTTCCTAGGAAATACACTCAATCAATAAAAAGGCTTAGATTTTTGGCTCTTGAACTTGAAAGTGGAAGTAGAATGTTATGGTTGTCGGGGATTACTTTTTATGTTTTTTTATATAATAATGTAACATGCAACATCCCTATGAGACCTGCACGTCTTAACACTGTACTTCTTTAGGGATGTGATAGGAATGTTAACCATACTGGACTTAGTATTGTTTTCCACTTCCTTTTCTACCACCTAGCCTAAATTATAATACATAGTAATAGAATGAAAAACTAATGCCATATTAAGAAAGTCATTTAGTGCTCTGTCAATGTGGCTTCATGGTACAGTGATTGCTTAGAATGCAAGAAATCCTGGGTTCAATTCCTCAGTACCACATAAACAGAAAAGAAAGTGGTGCTGTGCCTCAAGTGGTAGAGTGCAAGCCTTAAGCAAAAAAAAAAAAAAAGGAAAAAAGTAAAAGAAAAAGAAAAATCTCAGGAAGAGTTCCCTGGCCCTGAGTTCAAGCCCCAGGACTGGCAAAAAATTCTTTAGCTAGTAAATGCCAAATAAAGAACCTATATTTGAATATATAATTGCTCCTTCCAATAAGGATGTAACAATAGTTCTTATGTACTTTAACTATATTAGAAGGCTGTGTTGAGAAAAAAAAAACATTTTGTTAGTAAGTCACGGCAATTAATGTCAGGAATGTGCTTAGGTATCAGGTGAAGATTAATCCTGGAAATTCAAAGATTCCAGGCTTTTGACTGGTCACTGCTAATCACAATGAGAAGGGTCGTCTAAGTGAGAATTGGAAATCTTTTTGGTCAGTATGGCACCAAAAAGGCACCAGCTAATTAATAGTTGTCATAGAAGTGAAGGAATAAATCCAGATGGAAGAAATAAATGAGAATTGTTATTTTTTTTTTTAAAAAAAGAGGTAGCCGAGTAAGAACAGCACCATGCACGTGGAATTCAGGTAAGGAGCAGGTTTACTCTTCGTTCCGGCTGGCACCAGGTCATCTTGGTCCTCCACGTGGTGGGGAAAGGCCTGGGAAAGATTGCTGGGAGATCTGGGAAAGAGAGAGCTGGGAAAGAGAAAAGAGCTAGAAAAGAGAGAAAAGAGCTAGAAAAGTGAGCATCTGAGAAAGAGGTGGGAAAGGGAGAGCTAGTAAAGAGAAGAGAGCTGGGAAAGAGAAGAGAAGGAAAGAGCTGAGAAAGAGCTAGAAAAGAGCAGAGACAGGGCGTCTGGGCCTGGGCTAGGCCTTATCTAGGGTATGGGGGCCGAAAGGTGTGGCCACATCAAATTCAGATTGACCTCAGCGGATGCAGATGTGACCTCTTCCAGGTGTCCTAGTTGCCTAGGTAACACAGGTACTGGGTGAAGACTTTGCTGAGAGGAGGGTGGAGTTTGCTAACCATCCAGGAGCAGACCTTACATTAATAATAACTAAATTATACCAGAAACTCTTCTAGGGAACCATATTTGATTATTGAAGAACTAGTTATGAACCAAGCTTATTCCTCATTACCTTTAGCATTCTATATCACTTAGGCTAGTTTTTAATCTCTGTGTGAAAATTGAATGCCATTCTATGTTGTTCTTTCCTATCTGATCTCCATTGCTTTCTAAAAATCTCAGTCTTTCTATATTTCTCTACTGACAATTATTTATACTAAGTTGCAGACATCAGAAGATGCTAAAGTAAGAGTCCAATAGCTCATGAGTCATTAATGTAACAACATGGAAAAGGAGGATATATTTATTGTTACCTCAAATTTTCTGAAAAGCTGAAATGTCATCATTTGATTCAAATTTCCATTATTTGTCTACAAGTCATTAAGTGCACATAAATACAAATATGAGCCGGGTGCTGGTGGCTCACATCTGTCATCCTAGCTACTCAAGAGTTTGAGACCAGAGGATTGTGGTTCAAAGCTAGCCTGGTCAGGAAAGTACATGAGACACTTATCTTCAATAAGCCATCAGAAACCAGGAAGTGGTGCTGTATCTAAACTGGTAGAGCACTCAATTTGAACTCAAGAGCTGAGGAACAGTGCCCAGGATCAGAGTTCAAGCCCCACGACCAACAAAAAAGTCAAATATACTTTAAGTTTCCCTAAAAGGAACTACGAAGTGAATAGTAATCGTCCCGAGCAGAAAAAATTTTCCAATAAGATTTAGTGCACCTACTTTTGCTGAATTATTTAAGTTATGGCTTCTTTGCTGGATGTATTCTCTTCTTTTAAAAATTGTTCAATATTATTATTATAATAACATACATGTAATAATTCTTCTTTCAAAAGAGAAGTCCATAAAGTTGATGTCACTTAGCTTTCTTACTATCTCAGTTCAAAGCCAACCACGGCAGGAGAATCTGTCAAATTCTTATCTCTAATTAAACACCAAAAAATCCGGAAGTGGACTTTTGGGGGCAGGTGGGCAGGAAAGACAATTGTTCAGGGACAGGGTGCAGCATCTGAGTTCAAGCCCCAGAAGCAGCACAAACTAAAGAAACAAACAAGCAAACAAAAAAAAAACCCCACCTATTTCTTTGGGACCATCCTTAAAGCACTGGTTTGAAAAGAGGCTCCTTTTGCTGATCATAATCACTGGATCCTGTTTTCGGAATCCTTATTGATATAGCAAACTCAGGACCAGAATAAAGGAATGGATATCTGACTTTTACAACAAGAGAAACATCTCAAGACTTAAATATCCATGCATAAGACATTTTAAAACCTCCGTGTCTTTGTTTCTTTGCAGTAGAACATTGTAAAACAATGTTATTTCCATTTTTTTCTATGCTGGCCTTCAAATGGCATGTTGTTTCCTTTTGTAATACTCTCAACTAGAAGTCTACAGAAAGTTTTATGAGTAAAGAGCACACTCGAAAAAGTCAGGGACAGAGTTTCCTTCAAGCCTTGGATTATTTTCTTGTACAGTAAAAAGACAGCACAAATTAACTTGAACTTTGTCATTTCTCTATGTTCAATTTCTCTCCTTGATTGAGTTTCTACTTCCTGTAAAAGTTCCTTCCAATTACTTCCGTAACAATCTACGGTGCTGCTCCAGGCAAAGTGAATGTTTTCTGACTTCATTCAAATAGCACAAAGACATCTTTGGGCATGAGGTAACACGTGTTTCAGAGACAACTTAGCAACGAGAAAATATAGAATTTATATGGCTTATAAAACATTATCGATGTACATATGGCCATATAAGACTATAGTAAGTGAAATGAGCCCAAAAATAGGGACACCAGTTGCTTTTTTTCTTTCTTTCTATTGTTTTTATTGTATCTAACATATATTCTGTGTTTTTTTTTCTCTTCTATTTTCTTTTTCCATGGTATAACCCGTTTCCACTGTTTGATATCGGGAACCTTGCACATACGTTTTTCTAATGTGGGGAGGGGAAGGGAAATAAAATGGTGAAACAAGAATACAGTATGACCTGTTTTAACAATGAGATGAACAAAACACTATGTTGAAAATGAACTTTACAACTTGGGGATAGGAGGGGAGAGTTGGGGTGATGGGGAGAAAAGGCATGGCAGGGGAAAGACAAAAGAAAAGGTAACAATGCTCGTTAGATAATGTAGTCATTAACTTACTTATGGAACTTTAACCCTTCTGTCCACCAATTTCACAATAAAAATCATGAAAAAGGAAAACATTATACTGGAGTACATTAAGTTCAAATTTCCTAAGTGCTCTGTAAATTAAGACCTATTTTAAGTGGGAAGAAGGTTCTCAGAAACATTTTTGTCAGTGTTTGTGTTGTGCATTATTACCCAAGTGTACATAAGTTAACAGAAGGAAAAACAATAGGAATAGGACAAAGAGAAGTTCTGTATTTAAATATAATGGTTCAATACTCTATAGAAGACTCTGCAAATAAGACAACTTTGAAAAAATAAAGTCAAGGCCAGCATGTAGATCTATGGGAGTGACATAGAGAAAGCATTTCTACTAAGTGGAACATGAAGGATGAGACCAGTCTCTTTCTTCTACTACCTCTAAATCATGACAGCTAATCATTCAAATTTGTAAAAAGTAGAATGGAAGAATAATTCTGGTTCCAAGCAATTCATATATAAGACCATGGATTTAACTGGAAAAAAAGGCCATGTCGAGAGAGCAGGAATTATACTAGCAATGAACTAGTGGCAAAGATTACGTTTCTTTTTCTTTTTCTTTTCTTTCTTTGTGTTTTTTTTTTTTTTTTTGATGGTAGTGGGGACTGAACTCCGGGCCTGGGAACTGTCCCTCTATTCTTCAGCTCAAAAATTTTTTCTCTACCTTTGAGCCCCACACCACTTCCAGTTTTCTGGTGGTTAATTAGAGATAAATGCCTCAGAAACTTTCTACTCATGCTGGATTTGAACTTCAATGCTCAGATCTCAGCCTCCTAATTAGCTAGGATTATAGGTGTGAACCACTTGAACCCTGCTTAAGATCACATTTCTAACAGTGTATACTCAGCATATGTAATGTGTATGTTCATCTATCTTTATATGAACTCGAGTAAAAATCTGGGAAACAGCTTAGATTTTACACTCACAAAAATGTTTGTAGTTCAAAAGTTGATACCCCTGGAGAAATAAAACTTAAGAATATAAAGGGATCTGGGAAGTTCAGTTTGCATCTAGCTTGAGCAAAACAGTCTTTGAGACACTATAATTAACCAGCCAAAAGATGCATTAGAATAATGTCTCAAGTGATGGAATACTAGTAATGAGCAAGATTGCTGAAGAAGAGCTTGAGGTTTTTGCATACATATATATATATACAAATACTCACATACACACAGAGGCACTTATATGTTCAAACACACATATGGAACAACTGTCAGATTATGTAGAAAAGATAGAAAATATGTATTGAGTAAAAATAAAATCAAGTGATAATTTTTAATATTAGAAAGTCCTCAAGTGAAATTTCCCCAAAAAGCTTGAGAATATTACATAGGTGGGAACAGAGATAGTAAGAAAGTCAAGTCATCATTAATAAAGGGATCAGATCCAGGGAGGAATGAATCCGAGACCCCTTCAGGTGCATCTGAAAATGTTCATATCTTGTGTTAAATGTTAGAACATCTTTGAAAATAGTTCATAAACAGTCTGAGCCATCACTCTAGTGGAAAATATTATTGGGGAAGTTCAGAATTGCTAGTCTGTATCTAGATTAAATAAATAAAAAACTATGGTAGGACAATGTGATACAAGCCAGTAATTCTAGCACTCAGACTAAGACAGGTGATTAGAAAGTGGAATGACATAGTGATACTTTCAGTGGAATAGGTAGTATAATTTTGTCTCAATAAACAAACCAAGAAAGGAATAAAAAATAAGCCAGAAAGGAATACACAGTTGGAAGTTTGGGCTAATTTTGTCAATATATTTTGAGAAGTCAAGTTTCCTAATGAAATGCAACTCATATATAATCCTCAGTTGTGTTTAAATGTCGTCTTCATTACAGAACATTACTAGATGCAAAAGAGCTCATGATTCCCAACCAAGAATTTGAAAAAGCAACCATCGTTCTGTTAGATTCCAAAGAAATGATGAAAGATTACAAAAGCTTAAGCCTAGAGAAATAGGAAAGTTCATTTAATGTGGGACTTTGTAGACCTGGCTAAATAAGAATTTAGATTTAAAATAAATATTTTTGTTTGTAATTTAATATTCTATAGGTTACTATAAAATTGTTTTTAAGTAGAAGATTTAATTTACAAATTCACAAATGATTCTAGCTTTCTATTTGCCTAAAATATTCTTTCAAGTAAGGCATAATTAGAACTTAGTTAACAGTTAATTCCAACAGTTCATAAGTAACATGATAATGTGAATAATCTAGATAAAGTTGACAACAAATTGATGCTATTAATTTATAAATTTATCAAAAGAGCAACTTTTTGAGACTCTGGTGTAACATGGTATGAAGAGAGTAATTGTGTGACATCTTAACTTCTAGGCCTGTGCACTATCCCTGAGCCTGTTTTTGCTCAAGGCTACTGCTCTACCTCTTGAAACTCAGTGCCACTTGTGTCAGGCTTTTCGTGAGCAGTTATTGGAGGTAAGAATCTAAGGAACCATCCTTCCTGGGTGGGATTTGAACCAGAGTCTTCAGATCTTAATAGTCAGACATTCAGATCTCCTGAATAACTATGATAGATAAAATATATAACTATAAATAATATTTGCAAGTGTTCTGATCTCAAGGATAACACTGGGTGGAAAATGATGAAGAAAAGTTTAGTGTAGTATTCTTTCCACAATACGAAGGGCATCACATTAGCAGAAGTGTAGTATTTTTCCACAATAGTTATATGCTTGTCATGTTGTGAATTTAAGGAATTTTAAGGTGCACATTACAAGTTGGAAATTGTTGAGCTAGGATGCTAGGATGACTTTATGGCATAAAAACTTGGGATCGATGGTTATAGAAATAATGGCTTACTTTGATGAACAAATGTTTACTCTAGAGGAATTAATATAGATAATTCATCGTTTTACCTTCTACCAGACTGTGGTTATTTTTTCTGTTGAATTTAAATATGTAATGCCTCATTGAAAACTGCACTTATTGCAGAATTAAATAAAATGCAAACAGGTACTGTTTTGAATGTCGCTAGTGTGGCATGTTCAGAATTTGAAAATGAGTAGCTAGTAATAATAGGAATGTTGAAGAACACATATATTCTGTCCTCCTAACAATTATTCAGTTTGAAAAGTTAGGAGTTTCCATAGAATTGAACTTTTTCTGTTTTAGTATGAGACAATACTAAAACAATTTTTTTCCAAAATAATGACAAGTATATTCTAAAAATATTGTATTGTTTGATAATATTGAAGTTGATGACCCTCTGATAAAGGGGTAATTAATTCAAATTAGCAGCCAAAAATGTTCATTTCTTAAAAAGGTAATACACATATAATAATATTTACTATACCAATACAGTGAAATTATATTTTATACAGCTCATTTTTAATTTAATTTTATTGTCAAGTTGATATTTAGAAGGGGTTGCAGTAATTATAAGGTAGTGAATACATAGCATGTGTAACTTTTTACCCACTCCCTCATTTTTCTCACAGTTTTCCTTCAGCCCAATACCCCTCATAAGTTGTAATTTAAATTTTCAACATGTTGTTTTGTGAGTATTGCTATTGCATTGGTTTGCCCTTTGTTCTTTGTCTTGCCATTTCCTTGTTCCTCTTCCCTTGCTAAATTAATGTAAATGTATATACAATACACAGAATATTGAAATCAAATATAACAGGGATGAACCAAAGGGAAAACACAAAAGAAAAAAGAAATATCATACTACATTAAAAACAACAACCACAAACAAAAAAGTCTGTTCCCATATCCAGAAGTCCATTTTGCTCATCATCATCTTATATGGTCATACATACATAGTTATTGAGCAATTCTGCTCAACTGCTAGACTATCCTAGAGATTTCCTACTTATTACAAATGAGGAAACCACACAATCTGTCTATTTGTGTCTTGTTTATTTTACTTCGTGGGATTTTTCCAAGACTTCCAGTTCCGTATGAATTTGAAGTATAGAATTACACCGTGCATACATAAAACACATTTTGTCAGTTCGTTCATCTGCTGAGTGGCTTATTGGTTTAAAATATGACTGCTTGTAAATATCACTTAGGGTCATTCAAAAATGAGAGATGCCACTTCCCCAGACATTCTAAAAGCATGATTTCTAGTAACATAGGATTTTATGGTGGTATGAGTTCTGAGTCTCATGTATATCTTGCACTAATTTGGCAAGAAGATATCAAATATCATAGAGGATAAAAATGGTAGTGTCAAAAATGTTTCCCTTGAGAAAGATATAAGAGGCTGCCAGAAGTATAAAGTAGTTCAGATAACTTTGAAGAATTTAGAAATGCAAGCTTAAGTATGTATCTTTAAATAATAATTATGTAAGTGGAAGGGCAAAAGAAGGGGACAAGAAGAAAATAACTGACAGCAGATCATTGTCCCAATATAGAGTAAAAAAGACATAATCTATAACTTTCAAGTTAAAGAGAGACCAGTAGAATACAACCCATTTAATTTAGGTACATGCAAAATAATTACTTGGATTTTTCCTACTTTAATGCACCAAAACAATTGAAGACTTATAAGAAAAGTTATGTGATTGCCATTGCTTCAACCTGAATACTGTGATGAGCCCTTTTTTTTCTCACTTTACATTTGGAAAATATTCCTAGTTGATGATGATGTGGCTTATTAGAGTCAGAGTTACGGGCTTGTTCTTGTACATTTATCCCGGAAGAGGTTAAAGTAGTTCCTCCCCAAGTTATCCAAGTACATTGTCTGAATCTGTACTTTGAACACACCCTCACACCTGAGCACATTATTTGAAAATATACTTCAGCATTTCTTGGCACATTCTACTTTGTGCCCTTGTCTTCTTTGCACATTCCTTTTGAGTTCATAGTTGCTCTATTTCCATTTCATCTGTAAAAACTGCTAGGAAAATTGTTCAACTACTACTTCTTATTTGACATGCCAGTCTCTGTATGAAGGTATATTGTCCATGTTAAGCAATAGGGTAGTGCTTACTCTCTGAGGAGAAAAGTTCCATAATATGACCCTGGGTTCACATTAGAGTGTGTTGAATTTAAAGCATTTTAAGACAAACCGTGATATTAGAATTGAGAGGCTCCTTATGGACATTTTCTGGGAGCTCATTAGTTTTCCCAAGAGAAATATAAATATCCACAAAATCTGGATTAATATTTTTTAATATTACCACTGTGCATGCGTCCATATTAAAAATTTGCACAAATACAGAAACAAAAAAACTAAACCATAACAGGTAGATTGACTATGTGCTTATAACAAATTATGGAATAGACTTTGGAAGTATTACAAATTCCTAACCATTGTGAATTAAGTTCCTCTCTCCCCACCACTACACACAAATATTTAGGAGTGTGAACAGAATTATTTCAAATAACATACTGTAAATGTTACTGCAATATCATGTGTATATCTAAAATTCCCTGGAAAATAATAGATTCTACATTCTATTGAAATATTAGTTATTTTATTCTAGGAAACTTTTGGAACAATAGACTGTATATCTTTGAAATGAAAAAGGTAAAAAAATAGTAGCATAAAAGTTTTAGTGGAAGTCTGTCTTCACAATGTATATATATATATATATATATATATATATATATGTATAATATGAAGAAAGACATACATTTTAGAGATTATTTGTCATCAGAATTATATAGATATATATGAATTTATGTGTAGAACGATGTACATTATAGTGAAACAAAAATCTTAAAACGTAATTAAAATTAAAAAATACATCAAACCAAGTGCCAGTGACTCAAGCCTGTAATTTGAGTTATTCTGGGTAATGAGATCTTATAATTGTGTTCAAAACTAGCCCAGACAGGAAGGTACTTTTTAGGGGGCTGGGAAGGTGGCTTAGTGGTAGAGTGCTTGCCTTGCATGCATGAGGCCCTGGGTTCGATTTCTCAGCACCACATAAGCAAAAAGAAAAAAGCTGGAAGTGGCGCTGTGGCTCTAGTGGTCGAGCTCTAACCTTGAGCTGAAGAGCTAAGAGACAGCGCCCAGGCCAGAGTTCAGGCCCCACGACTGGACACTCGCCACCCCACCCCAGCAAAAAAGTACTTATTAGATTCTTATCTCCATTTAACCACTAAAAACAGGAGTTACCTCTGTGCCTCAAGTTGTAGAATACTGGATTTGAGCATAAAAAGCCTGAGGGATAATGCCCAGGCCTTGCAAATAACAACAATAATATATATCACATTAATTTCAAAAAAAGCACCTTTTAACTGCTGTGAACATTTCTTAGAAACATGAATACATGCTCCTGGAAAATGTTAAGTAAAAATGATTGAATATTTACATTTATGTTAAAGACATGACTATTTAATTTAAGATATTTAGGTAATGATTAGGAATTAAGAATAATGATAATATATTGGGACTGGTCTTTTATTCTATTTTATTATAGTAATAAAATGATATTTGTAATGATTTTATAAAAATACTCTTGTTTGGTACTTGAGCTATAATAAGTAATAAACATTTTAAATTGTTTTCCATAGGAAAAAATCATTTTCTTAATGGTATCAATTCTTTTGATATTTTTTCTTTTCTTTTCTTTTTTTCCTTTTTTTCCTTTTCCTCACTTTTTTTAAATTTTACATTTAATTGTGAACATACTATACAGAGGGGTTACAATGACATTGGCAAGATAATGAGTACATTTCTTATCAAGCATTGCAGCTTCCTCCTTTGTTTACCCTTCACAACCCTTCCCAGGGTATCAATTCTTTTGTAATGTCAAAACAATTAAAAGAATTACTCCAAGGCTGGTTTGCTCTAAGACTATATTTGTTTTCTTGTTCTAGTTTTTATATGTTGGTAGAAATTAAAATTCCAAAAATTCAATGGATATTGGTATTCAGGAACATCTTCATAGGTACTAATATTTAAGTCTCTTAAGTGGAATTGTTTTATTTCATTTGTTATTTTCACAAATAATTTACGATGATTATGTATTTTGTTACTTTTCACTGCTATTGGCTCTTACCTTAAGAATAATTTTTTTCTTACCAAAGTAGAGAATACAATTGGATTGAGGAAGTAACATATGACTTTCATAGAATGCAAATGCATAAATTTGGGCCTTCTGTCATTTGCTAAAAGTTTCTTCCAGAAAAGGTTATCAATTAATTATAAGTGATGCATAATTCCTAGATATTACAGTTATCATATACACTTTTTGATTGAGTTGTCTCTGTATAAACTAAAAAAAACGGACCAAAAAAAACGCCTCAAAATACACAGAAATCACATCTTTGTTTTAAACGCTGTAGTTTACAACGAATTTTTAGCCAACACTGAAAACATCTTTTTAGGTATTCTTCAATTTGTGTGAAGTGTTTTTAACAATAGTTTTCTTTTTTTCCTGCCATGAATTCACATCAATATATAATCTCCTTTTATTGTATACATTTTAGTGCTTTGGAAGTAAATTGTACAATAATAGGTTTTCCAAGCCTAATTTACAGAAACTTGCATTTCCTCAAATAGATATTCTGTAAATTTTAGAACAGACATTAAAATAGATGTAAAATTCACTTACAGGAATTTGTCCAGCATACATCCTCTATAGTGTGTCATTTCAAATTTGTTTTTAGGGATTATTTCCAGGGTCTCACACATATTATTCAAGTGCACTGTCAATGAACTACATTCCCTGTCCAAACAAGTTTTTTACTTCTCTTTAATACATACAAAGAAGTGTAATGGCTGGATCATATACAATTCTCTTTGACCTTTTGAAGACTTGCAATCTTGCTTGCTAAAATGATCACAGTATTATACAAATCATTCTCCTATGTAGAGTTTATCATTTTCTCTACAAATGCATTACTATATTTTGTGTCATCTTTTTATATTAGGGTCATACTAGTGAGTTTTCTTTGTCTTTTTTCTTAGAAACTAAAGAGGAACTTATTTCATATGCTCTTCTTATTGACTATTAATTTATATATGTTCTTCAAAGAAATATCCTATTCAGGTAAAAATTTATATAGAATTAGAAGATATAAAAATACTATAGATTCAGAAATATTGTAGCATTAACATTGTAGCATTAACAAATATGTTCCCTGTATCTGTTGGATATGTTTTCACTTCGGTTATAGTATCCTTTGAATTATGAAAAGCTATCACTTGATATAATCCAGTTTATTGTTGCTTTTCTTTAGCCACTAATGCTTTCCATGTCAAATTATTAGAAACCCTAAGTGATGCAATGTCATGAAATTTTACATTTATGTTTTGTAAGTTTTTACATCTCACATTTAGTTTGATAATCATTTTTATTTTAATTTTTTTATAAGGATGGAGGTAGGACGGGTGCCTGAGGCTCATATCTGTAAAGCAAGCTACTGAGGAGTCTGAGATCTGAGGATCACAGTTTAAAGCCATACCGGGCCGAAAAGTCCATGAGAATCTTATATCCAATAGACCTTTAGAAAACCAGATCTGGTGCTGTGACTCAAGCGGGAGGGCACTTTTCATTGAGCAGAAGAGCACACAGACAGCGCCTAAGCCCAGAGTTTAAGCCCCATGAATGACAAAAATACAAACAAAACAAAAAAGGATTGAGGTAATAGTTTAAGATCATTCTTTAAATCTCGAGAGACAATAGTGTCAATACACCCATTTAAGATTTTATTTTTATTTCATAAAGTCATAGGATAGTTTTCAAAATCTATTGATCATAAAACTAAGAATTTATTTTGACAAATCTGTTACATTCTTCTATGTATCTGTTCTTATAGTAGAACTAGTATGAAGGCTGAAGCTACACCATTTTACAAGATTGTTCTGACTGACCTTTATTGTTTGAATTTACATACGAGTTTATTGATCAGGTGGACCAATATTCTACAGAGATATCTAGATATTTGATAGTCACTCATATTTGTACCTTGGAAAAACACAAGACCCCAGATATTATACATAGAGAAATGTCTTTAGAGAATACTGGAAACAACTAAAATTAATTTAGGAATGAGTTAAGATTTAGATAATGCTGTATCTGAATGATAACAACTTGAGCTGTACAACAGAGGAGAGTGAGAGGGGAAAGAATGATGGACCACATAGGAGCTATATGCCATTTCTATTGTGTTTCAAAAAACAGAAAGACTTCAGAGAAGAGAAGGAGAAAAGTAAAGTGTCCTGAGTCAAGTTTCGTTTTAATCCATCTAATAGTTTGGACCAAAAGTCAGTGAAAAATGGGAAAAAATAAAATAGAAAATAAAGCATTATATATACTTGTTACAATGTAAGGAAATTTAATAGGAATATGATAATAAATTCCCAAAGAAATCAGAGAAAGAATAGCTAAACTCTAAAGGGAGAAAGAATGAAGAGAGACAAGAAGCAAAGTAAAACCTTTATTAATAATAAACACAAGAGTTTGGAAGTGGAAAGACAGTAAAAATATTCTAAATAACAATAAAAATTGCTAGCGTGGATAGAATATGGATCACATTTTATCATATCTAATTTTGAAAAAACATACTAGGAATGAAAGTTTCAAAGTCATGATTTAAAACACTATTTGGATTATAACTAGGTAGTATAGCCCAGTGGTAAAGCATTGGCCTAGCAATGGTGTGATCTCCCAAACATTACAAAGTACACACAAATCAAACACACACACAAAAACCACATAAACACACACATACACACACCACATACCCACATTTGGAATATTGATATTATCATATTCAACGGAGGAAATTATCACAAATAGTAAAAGTATGTTAATATATGATATCTTAATATTGCTTGTACAATTTAAAAGTTTACTAGAAATAAAATAATCACAATATACTTGGATTTTAATTGATTAAGTAAATTGAAAATTAATAGAAGACATGAGAATCTTTGCAAATAAGTTTAAATAATAAACATTTTGAAACATATGTCCTTTTATTTTGACAAAAGAGTGATGTTACTGGTGTTTTAACTCAAGATTTAGAATATGATAACGAGATGCCCTATATAACATTAGCGATGGCTATATCTCCAATCATTCCGTTTTGAATAGTTTTATAATAAGGTCACAGAGTTTCTCAGTATCTCTCGAACTACAAACCCTATTTACAATTCCCACCATAGCTAGAAAATGGATGCCACAAATCACAATGCCGAGATAAAACTTTTTTTTTTAATTCAAGTAAAAATATTTCCAAAATGTGGCCAAGTAATGAAGCCTTTCTTAATAAAGTATGTGCTTCTTGAAAATACAGTAAGGATTTGTTACCTGGACAAATATGTTTATAACTATAAGAAAATAAATTTATTTAAAATCATAGCCATATAAAAATTAAGAAAACAATTTTTAAATAGTCACATGTTAAATATTATAAATGCAAAATACATGTGTCTGAATAATTTACATGTGTAAAATCATGCAAAAATAAATTAACTAATCCTACAACTCTGAAAAAAATGAATTACCCTAAAGAAACAAAAGAAATTATTTAAGCCCAAAATTTGAAATTTAGAAAATAAAATGAAGTGTACTCTTAAGTTGACTTAATTAAGTGTAAACCCTCTGTATATCGATTTTATAATAAAAATGCATTAACAAAGAAAGCAAAAGCACCCATGGATCAATAGCAATAGCAAAAGCATCAGTAGTCCTTCTTTTGAGTGTACTAAAAAATTGATGGAAGAGATAATGTTCCTTCCCTATGAAGTGTACTCATTACTTTACCTTATTTATGTAACTGTAACCCCTGTGTACATTACCATTAAAATAAAATTAAATTGAAATGAAAAATAAACCAAGTGATATACCAATTAAGAATTCTTAGACGCCATTGTTTAAAAACTTTGTAAAAAACTGCCCTAAATACCCAAGGAATATACTTTGATGATACTATTTAAATACTTCAACTTCAACAGAAAAGCCAAATTTTAAAAACTGTTACAAAGTAAAGTAATAAATCAGAATATATTACTATTAATAATAATCATAAGATGAATTTATAGTGGTAGTCAAATATGTAAGAAATGATGCAATTTGCCATTAATTTGCACTTAATAAGTGAGACAGAATTTTTTAGGTCTTTTTAAATTATCATAAGATTAATGAAGGAACTGTTCTGTCACATCATATGATAAGCAGATGTAGCTGATATTAGAGTAAAGAACAGATTGTATTAAGTTTTTGAATGTTCATGTATATACTTATTTTGGTTGTGGGAAATTGTGGGTATTTCAACTTGGGGTATATTTTTCTTGCTAGGCAGGTGTCATATCAGTGGTTAATTTTAGGATAGGGGTTTCCTTTCCACAAAAAAATGCACCTGATCTGTCCTTTTAGCCATCTCATCATCAATGGCATCCGAGATGATCACCAACTTGTCCAGACTGCTACCTTGACTGGCCTGGATCCACAATCCATCCAATCATAGTAACTAGATAGTGAAGGATGGTGGAAATGATACAATGCACCAAGCTATAGATTGAGAAGGAATTCCACTAAACTTTTGGCCTGGGTTCTGATCTCAAACCTCCTAAGTAGTTAAGAGTACAGATAGGAGCCCCTGGTGCCAAGCAGTAACAGTATAAAGCTATTAGACATATATATGACTTAGGTTTGTGATTATCTCAGGAAATGAATAAAAGAGCAGTGACATAGAGGACAGCCAGAATTTTAACTAGGTACTCAGAGGATGAATAAGCTTAACTAGCTACTCGGGAGTCTGAAATCTCATGACCACTGTTCAAAGCCAGTCCAATCATGAAAATACAAGCGATTATCTAAAAAAAGAATTAAAAAAAGAAGTGGCTGAAGTGGTAGACCACTATCCTTGGGCACTGAAAATGAGGAATAATTCCCAGGCACTCTCAAGCCTCAAGAATGATGAATGCATGCATGAGCACATGCATGTGTGCGTTTGCATACTCGCATGCGCATGAACACACACACACACACACACACACACACACACACACACACACACACAAATGAGTATTTCAATGTGAAGTTCTTTAATTTTTTACCTTGCTGTACTTTATTTCCCTGTACTGGCTCACAAATTAACAAAATCAGCTAAGGACATATTTACATAAAATTCATCATGTTTCCCTAAAATCTACACTCTTTTTGGAAGCCTGCTATTATTTGACCCAAAAGTAAATTATTCAGGAAGTCAATTCTTCACACTCAATTCTATAATATTAGATTATTGCTTAGGTTCTTCCTAGCAATATGATTTTGTGAAATCCTGCATCAAGCAATATATTTCTTTCACTAGAAGTGAAGCCTCTGTCAAACAATTAATAATAGGTATTTCTCCTCCTGGCATGCATCTGTAGTTATATTATCTTCATATATTTCATGATCTGTGTACAACAAAGACTACCGTGAAAGTAAAAACACCCTTCTCAGCGTTTAGCATTTTTATACCATTCATAGATATGAAGGTGTTTAAATGTTACTGAAATTGCTTTGGAATAATAATGTTCACCATGACTATCTTGAGAAAAAAGAATTGGTTTCTCAATACTTTAGGTAAGAACATCAGAGAAAGAAACAAAATGAAAAGTGAGGAACAACTCAACATATACATTCAAATGAAACAAAACAAGACAAGAAAACACAAATTAATTCAGTACTCAACAACCTGCAGGAAATGCAAAGATTTTTTAAAAATCAGCTATGACAAGCTTATGAAAATCCTGACTACATGGGAGTGCACTGATGTGAGAACAGTCGCTAAAGCCTAGATTAGACAGAAAAAACTGTACAGAATACCATGCACTTGTTATTCTAAATTCCAGGATGAATAACATAAAGTGGACTGAGGCCAAGATCATACACAAGTAGGAAGCCAGTTTCTATCTGAAAAATTATCAGGATAATTTAGGGCTGGCACATGACAAAGTGGTAAGCACACCCATTTAGGGGGCACAAGACAATGAATTCAAACTGTAATATTAGGGGTATTAAAGAAAAAAACTATGATTTTAAATAATTGGAATAATTATAACACTTGAGTATTTTAGTGGAGAAAAATCCATTAGAGAGATAGAATGAACCCACGTTGCAATGCTACTTTAGTGAAAATGTTTAGTAGTACTTCAGAAAAAACAGAGTTACCTTGCAGATGAACATGGATGTGCATTTGGGTGATGGAAATACTCTACTTACACAGATGTAAATTAAATAGATTTTTTGGGTAGATTGTATTTCTTGAACTAAGAGCCTGGGTGATGTCCCTGAGCTTTTTCTTTCAAAGCTACCACTCTATTACTTTGAGCCACATTTCCTATTCTTATTTTCTGTTGGTTGTTTGGAGATAAGAGGCTCATGGACTTTCCTGCCCAGGATGGCTTTAAACCATGTTTATCAGATCTCAGCCTCTCGAGTAACCAGGATTCAAGGCATGAACCATCGATGTTTTTAATAATTTAGTAAACTGTATAGTTACAGAAGTTATAAATTATCATTGTAACCTGTGTAATATATGTATGTATGTATATATCAATACATATGGGTAGAAATAGTTTAACGTTTTTTTGTATCTACAGTACATATATGAAATCATCCTTCATTATAAAATAAAATGGAAACAAAAGTTAATGAGGAGCAAAACAAAGGGAATTTTTATAAGTTTCTTTTTGTTGAATGAAATATGTATCAGTTTGGAATAAAACCATCTCTAATTTAACAAAATGGATAATTGCTATTAATTCCAATCCATCTATTTGCCCATATTGTGCATCCTCACACATGAGTGTCAAAATCAAACCACAATTTTTTGTCTGTATTTAACTCACCTGTTATAATTTAAGGGATAGATGATGTAATCAAATAAAGATTAAAATAATAGTGAATGAGGCTATGAGTTAGAGCTGAAAAAATTTTAAATATGATAATCGCTAATTAAAATATGTATTTCTTACTTTTACTCTATTGTTATGTCTCTCATTCCCACATTAGGAAAGTACATAGAAGGTTCTCACTAAATTTATGTAAGAATTAAAAATATATTGAAAGAATATGGGCATAGTGTGGTTTTAGCTTATTGAGACATGTATGGGAGAGGGTGTTTTTGAGGACTTGCAATACGTTGTCATGTAGATGAAAGGAAGGTTTGCTTATTCTAGAAAACTGGCTAGAGGATTGCTCTCAGAAAGATAGTGATGAATTCTTCCAAAAGGTTACAATACAATCACTTTCACAACCTTGTTCATTACTGCACTATTCACAACAGCCAAGTTATGGAAACAGCCAAGATGCCTTTTGGCAGAGGGATGGTTGGAGAAATTATGTCATATATACACAATTGGATTGCACCTATCCATTATGAGCACTGTTACATTATTTACAAAGAAAGGGATAGATCTAAAAATATGTTAAGTAAACTGAGAGCCAGACACACAAAGGACCCATGCTCTGTCGCATATCTGGAAGCCAGACTTTTATGCAAGTTAAACAACAGTATTAACCAAAGTTTTCATTTTTCAGAGCAGTATTTAAAAGGTGTAATTTCTTATAAAATTGAACTTTAATCTAACAAAATGAATACCAGGAAACTATCACTTGGAAGATGTGAGGGGAAGTCAAAGGGAAGGAATAAAGAGAGTTATGGAGGAAAAAAGTGAAGACATAATATTCAATGCATATAATATGAAACTAGAAAAAATCAAAGTGGGGTGAGGTTTGGAAGGGTAGGGGAAAGTTATATAAAGATCCATTATACTTAAAAACTCATTTATTGAATGGAAATTCCCGTATACACCTAGTTAAGATAATAAAAATATGATTAAAAACAATGGAGATATTTGATCTTAAACTGTGTTCTCTTAAACCATGAGTCAATTTAATAGTTTCCTCCTCAGAAATTTTCTTTGCAGGTATTTTCCTCATAGTGACAGAAAAGTGATCAATGCAATGAATATCAATACATCACATTGCACATATAAAATCACAGTAAAAATGTTAGAATTCATCACATGATAAAATAACAGGTAGAATTTGCCAAATGCTAATTGATTGTTTTTCCAAGTGCTTTACCTATGGTATGTACTTTAATCCTCACAATAATTGCATAAAGTGGAACTCCTTACATTTTTAATTCTCACATGATGATATTGAAGTTTTCAGAGTTAGAATTACTAGTACAGCATTGCACAAATGGTAAGTATAAGTTTCACACTTAGCTTCTTACTCCACGATCCACTTGTTGGTAGTGCTGGGATCTTAACTCAGGTCCTAGTAGGACCAATTGGCCAATAAGTCAAGGTGAACACACTAACCTGTGAGCAACTAACGAGCTAGGGCATTCCCAGGATCTGACATTGATTGCCAGGGTGGTCCACTATAGTCATGAATTCATAATTTAAACATACGATCTATATGTTGTACATGTTTGTACAGCATCTTGTGTTCGGTGAACTCCTTATTTTGTCTCTATTTCATGGAAGTATTGTGTATTTTACTAAATATGATGACAGGTATAACTTTGATGACATGGACGACAACCTGTTCCTATGTTTATAGGGTTGCTTATGAATTTCTCTTGTTGGTTGAGACTCAGGACTTTCACAGGAGAGGAAAACGTGTGAAACAACTGGCTTCTGACATCAGGATGAAACTTTTGTGAGCACTGGGATTTGAATTCAGGTTTGGATAGCTCTGTTGCACTGAGGGAGAAGGGGAAGCTCACCATCCTTGAAGAATAGAATGTCAGGTCTGGTTTAGGGCCTGATTTGAAGCCCCAGCACTGGACAAAATAGCAAGCCCACCTTTTTTAAACATAGGATCTCTATTTACCTACAGGTGTTGTATGCTTCTTGCATTCAGTGTAGTTACACTTTTTATTAATTTTCTATTTATCTTATTCATGGATGTATTGTGAATTTTATTGAAAATGGTGACAGATATAACTGTGCTTACATGGATGACAACCTATTCCCATGGCTATTGAGTTGCTTATATAGCATTTTCCATCCTCAATGAGACTCAGGACATTCACAGAACAGGAAAACATGAGCAACCCTAGGCTTTTCACATTAGAATGAATCTTTTGGCAGTGCTGGAATTTGAACTCAAGGCCTATCAGGCCCAATTGGTGAATGGGTCATGGTGAGCACACCAGCCTGTGAACCACTAAGGAAGTTGGCCATTCCTGGGACCTGAGATGGAGTCCTGGTGGGGGCCAATATAGTCATAAATTCATAATTAAACAAAGGATCTATATTTCCAAACATGAGTGGGCGACATCTTGCATTTAGTGTAGTCATTCTCTTTATTTTGTGTCTTAGTCATTGATGTATTTTGTATTTACTTTTTTTGGTGGGGGGGGCCGGTCGTGGGTCCTGAACTTTGGGCATGGACGCTGTCCCTCAGCTCTTCAGCTCAAGGATAGCGCTCTACCACTTGAGCCACAGCATCCACTTCCGGCTTTTTTCTTTTTGCTTATGTGGTACTGAGGAATCAAACCCAGGGCCTTGAGCATGCAAGGCAAACACTCTACCACTGAGCCACCTTCCCATCCCTTGTGTATTTTCTTTCTTTTTTTTTTTTTTGGGGTCCGGTCATGGGCCCTGAACTCTGTGCCTGGGCGCTGTCCCTCAGCTCTTCAGCTCAAGGCTAGCACTCTACCACTTGAGCCACAGGGCCACTTCTGGCTTTTGAGTATTTTCTTGTGTATAGGTTGACAGATATAACTGGTGAACTGGATGACAACCTATTCCCATGAATATAGAGTTGCCTATACCTTCTCTATCTTAGCTGAGACCCAGAATTTGCACAGCACATGAAAACGAGTGCAATGACTGGCTTCTCACATCAGGGTGAATTTTGGGCAGTGCTGGGATTAGAACTCGAGGCCTAGGAAGCCCAACTGCCCATTGGGTCCACATGATCACACCAGACTTTGAGCCAGTAAGGAGCTGGGCTCTTCCCAGGAACTGAGATTGAGCCCCAGGGAGGCCAAAATAGTCCTCAATGCATCATTGAAACATGGGATGTATATTCACATCCGTGTGTGGACTGCATCGTATATTAAGTGTAGTTATTGTCTTTATTTTGTATGCTATTCATGGATGTATTGTGTATTTTCTTGAGTATATGACAGGTACAACTTGGCTGACATGTATAATAAGTTATTCCTATGACCACAGGGTGGCCCATGCAATCTCCATCCTAGCTGAAACACAAGGGTTGCACAGGAAAGGAAAACAAGGCAACGATTTGCTTCTGACGTAAAGATGAATCTTTTGGCAGGGCTGGGATCTGAACTCGGGGCCTAGCAGGCCTAATTGGTGAATGGGTCCACACGAGCACACCAGCTTATGAGCCATGAAGAAGCTAGGCATTCCCAGTAGAAAGAAATAATCTTATAAATATGTTAGAAACAATTTCAAGCAAGAAAAAAACATTTCAATACTTATCCTTGGGTTCATTTCACCTATTATATTGATCTGGTTTAATCAATTCTCTGCTTTCACTACCAGATTATTTGAAGAATACATAAGATAATTGCACTGAGAAGTAATTTAGAGAATTAATTCATATCGTTTATTTTTAATTTTTTGAGGTAAGTACTTGGATTCAAATTCAGAGCCTTGCATTTACCAGGCAGGCATCTGACCACGTGAACCATGTCACATACAGAAATTTTTGTTTTGTTGGTGTTTGAGATAGAATCTTGTATTTGTTTATTCCTAGGCTACCTGGATAGTGAACTTCCTAGTTTTATGTTCAACATAGGTAGGATGACAGCCACACATTGGCACACCCAGCTTTTATTGATTGAGCTGGAAGTCTCTTGTATGTTTTCCAGCTTGACCTTGAACTGCAACTATTGACATTTCCATTTTCAGAGTAGTTGGGATTATAGGTATAAAACACCTTATTTGACTTATTATGTATGTTTATGAAAATTCTGAAAGTATGAGAAAATCCTCTAGAGTTACTAACCATATCCAGATTCTAGGTGATACACTAATGATTATTCTGTCAAAAACTTTTTGACATTATTCTGACAAACGTTTTTTAATTTTTTTTTTTGTAAAATGCCATACAGAGGGGTTACAATTACATGGGTAAGGTAATGAGTACATTTCTTATCAAGCATTTTTGCCTCCTCCTGTTTCCACTTCTCATCCCTTCCGATCTCCCCTCTCCAACCCCCCAACACCCCGCCCCTGGCAAAAGTAGTAAAGTTCCTTATTGGACATAATGACTTGTATAGCTCATTGTTGCAGTGGGTACAATGTATCCCTATTTAAAGGTTAGTTTTTGCCCATTCCCTCCACAAATTATACCAATATCAAATAAAATGGAAGCAGAGGTTATAACATGGGGGAGGGACATACAAAGCAACAAAGAAATAATCTTATAAATATGCTAGAAACAATTGCAACAAAGAAAAAAACATTTCAATACTTATCTTGGGGTTCATTTCACCTAACATTAGCTTATCTTACCTTTTCTGCTTGTCTCAAAAATATACTAGTTATTGCAAATAAGGGAAACCATGGGATCTATATTTTTGTGCCTGGCTTACTTCACTTAATTTTTTCCAAGTATTTCCATTTCCTAACAAATGGGACAATGTCATTCTTTCTGATAGAGGCATAGAATTGCATTGTGTATATCTACCACATTTTCTAGATCCATGCATCTAATGAGGGGCATCTGGGTTGGTTCCATATCTTATCTATGGTAAATAATGTTGCAATAAACATAGTTGTGCTGGCAGCTTTAGTATGGTCTTGTTTGTGATCATTTGGGTAAATGCCCAAAAGTGGGATTGCTGGGAAATAGGGGAGCTCTATGTGGAGTGTTTTGAGGAACTACTTTCCAAAGTGGTTGAACAAGTTTACACTCCCACGAACAATGCAGTAAGATTCCCTTCTTTCCCCAACTCCTCCAGTATCAGTTGTTATTAGAGTTCTTTATTATAGCTCTTCTAACTGGGCTGAGGTGGTATCTCAATGTTGGGTTGATTTGCATTTCTTTATAGCTAGAGAGGTTGAGCATTTCTTCATATGTCTATCAGCCAGCCTTCTTTCCTCTTCAGAGAAGTTTCCCTTTAAGTCTTTAGCCCACTTATTTATTGGGCAGTTGTTTCTCTGAGGATTTGTTGTTGGAGGATTTAATTTTTTGAGTTCCAGTTATATTTTAGATATGAGACCCTTCTCCATTGTATGGCTAGTGAAGATCATCTCCCAATCTGTGGGCTTTCTATCGATCTTGGTAGCTATGTTCTTTGCCTTGCAGAAGCTCTGCAATTTCATGCAATCCCATTTGTCCAAATTTTCTTTGAATTGTTGTATTTCTGGGTCTCTATTAAGAAAATTTTGGCCTGTGCCAAGGAGACCTAGTGTTTCTCCTATTGCATCCTGTAACGTTTTCAGAGTGTCTGCTTTGACTCTGAGGTCTTTGATCCATTTGGAGTAGATTCTTGTGCAGGGTGATATATAAGAATCTAGGTTCAGTTTTCTACCACGTGATTAACCAATTTTGCCAGCACCATTTACTAAAGAGTCTATCTTTCTTCCATTCTAATTATTTAGCTTCCTTATCGAAAATTAGATGACTATATATCTGTAGGTTCAATTCTATTCAATTGGTCCTGAGGTCTGTTTGTGTGCCATTAACAAGTTGTTTTGATTACTATGGTGTTGTGTTAGAGTTTGAAATTTGGTATTGGTATTCCTCCAGCACTTTTCTTTCTGTAAAGGATCTTTTATGCTACCCAGGGTCTTTTATTGTTACATATGAATTTTAGGATTGTCTCTTCTATTCCTTGAAGAATCAATTTGGGATATTGATAGGTATTGCATTGAATTTGTAGATAGCCTTGAGAAGTAGTGCCATTTCCATGATGTTGATCCTTCCAATCCAGGAGCATGGGAGTTTTCGCCACTTTCTGTGTTCTGTTTTGATTTCCTTTTTCAGATTTTTAAAGTTTTCATCATAGAGGTCCTTCAATTCTTTGGTTAAGTTAATTCCTAGGTATTTTATTTTTTGTGGAGCTATTATGAATGGAGTTGCTTTCCTGATTTCAGCCACACTTTTCTCATTCTTGGCATACAGAAAAACCATTGATTTTTGAGGGTTAAATTTATACACTGTTCCTTTGCCCAAGTTTTTAATAAGGTTGAATAATTTGGGAGTGGAGTCAGTGGGATTCTTTAAATACAAGATCATTCCATCTGCAAAGAGGGAGAGTTTTACATCATCTTTCCATATTTGGATCCATTTTATGTTTGCATCTTGTCTTTTTGTTGTATCTAAGCATTCTAATACTAGATTAAAGACGAGTGGCGAGAACGGACATCCTTGTCTCGTTCCTGATTTAAGAGAAAATGGCTTTAGTTTTTCACCATTAAATATAATGCTTGTTGTAGGTTTGTCATATACAGCCTTTAGTGTATTGAGGAATGATCCCTGAATTCCTAGTTTTTCCAGAGTCTTCATTATCAATGGGTGTTGAATCTTGCCAAATGACTTTTCTGCTTCTATTGAGATAACCATGTGTTTATTATCCTTGGTCTTGTTGATGTGATAAATTTTATTAATTGATTTGCATATATTGAACCAGCTTTGCATCCCTGAAATCAATCCTGTTTGATCGTGGTGTTTGATTTTTTGCATGAATTGTTGAAGTCCATTGGCCAAAATTTTGTCAGAAATTTTGCATTAATGTTCATGAAAGAAATGGGTCAGCCAGGGCTGGTGGCTCATGCCTGTAATCCTAGCTACTCAGGAGGCTGAGATCTGAGGATCACGGTTCAAAGCCAGCCCGGGCAGGAAAGACTGTGAGACTCCTATCTCCAATAAACCACCAGAAAACCGGAAGTGACACTGTAGCTCAAGTGGTAGAGTGCTCGACTTGAGCTGAAGAGCTGAAGTACACTTCCCAGGCCCAGAGTTCAGGCCCCACAACCGACAAAAAAAAATGGGTCAACAGTTCTCTTTTTTGATGAGTCCCTGACTGGTTTTGGGATAAGGGTTATGATGTCTTCATAGAATGAGTTCTATGTAGTAGTGCACTTTCTCTTTCAATTTCATTGAAGGGCTATTGGTGTCAGCTCTGCTTTAAAGGCCTTGTAGAATTCTGCTGCAAATCTTTCTGGTCCTGGGCTTTTCTTAGATGGGACTTCTCTTATTGCTGTTTCTATCTCAATGTTTGATATGGGCCTGTTAAAATATTTTAACTCATCTTGGTTTAGTTTCAGCATGTCAATATTTGCTAGGAAAAGGTCCATTTCTGTCAAGTTCTCAAACTTATTAGCATAGTTCTGATAAGTATTCCCTTTTAATGTTCTGAATCTTGGTTGTATCTCTGGTGATGTTTCCATTCTCATCTCTGAGTTTATTTATTTGGGTGAGTCTGCTTCTTTTCCTGATAAAATTTGCTAAGGGTCTGTCAATTTTGTTAATTTTGTTGAAGAACCAACTCTTTGTTTTGTTGATTCGTTCTATGGCTTTCTTGGATCGTAATTAGTTTAATTCTGATTTAATTTTAATTATTTCTTTCCATTTCCTGGATTAGGGTTTATCTTGCTGCTCTTTTTCAAGGAGGTTCAGATGTCTCATTAAATTGTTGGTTTTAGATCTCTCCAATTAGTTGATGTAGAATCTCAAAGCTATAAACTCGCCTCTGAGTACTGTCTTTGCTCTGTCCCAGAAGAGCTGGTAATTTGTGTGCTCATTTTTGTTGAATATCACATTTGAATTTCCTTTCTAATCTCTTTCCTGACCCACTGGTGATTCAACAGTGTGTTGTTCAGCCTCCATGTGTTACAGGACTTTCTTTGGTGGTTTTTGGTGTTGAGTTCTAATTTTATTCCCTTGTGGTGTGAGCGAATGCAAGGTATAACTTAAATGTTTCTGAATTTGGACAAGATTGCTTTGTGGTCTATTTTGGAAAATGTTCTATTGCTGCAAAGAAAAACGTGTATTCTGATGCTGCTGGGTGAAATATTCAATAGATGTCTGTTAAATCTAGTTGATATATGCAGCTGTTTAGATCAGCAGTTTTAGACTTGAGCTGAAGAGGTGAGGGACAATGCCCAGTCCCAGAATTCAGGCCCCACAACCGACCAAGAAAAATGCCTCTGCCACATCTCCCTTGCTTGCTTTGAGTCCCCTGATGTTGGCATACTAGGAGGCAGCATAAGATGAAGCTCCAGAAACCTTTTTGGATAGAAAAAGAAACCACTACATGGGAAGTGAGGGGTGTTTTAGAAGGGATTTGGAGCTGAACACAGGCAGGAGGGCTCATGGATTCAGCCTCAGCTGTCTTCTGAATCATTGCTCAGTTACCAGCTGTAATTTTTTGCTCCAAAATCAATGTGGCAAGTCTGTAATTCTTATTAACTCGTTCACATACACAGACCTAGTTAGGCATCCAGAATGACTTAAAATGAAGATTTCCTAAATCAGAGAAATCTGTACCAGAGTAAATGGGCAGAAAGAACTTCATTTAATCAGGTTCAATTCATTTTTACTTGCTTGTAATTTAAATGAGAGAACAATATCAAACTAACCAAGCTTTCACAAAATCAAAATATCCAAGCAACTACATTTTACAGGAAGCAAATATTGACAGCACAAATCAGAATTTCTGAATAGGTGGTGCTTTCAGAAAAAAAAGGAATTAGGATTCAGGACACATGTCAGATACATTTCAAAACAGCATCAAAATTAAATTCATTACCACAAATGGCAAAAGTTACTTACTCTCAGCACGTAAGCCCATTATCATTGTTTTCTGGTCCTTAGTAAAAAAGAAGGAAGAGTTTGATTTCCCTTCTCAATTTCAATCTTCATATTTACATTTTCTTGTAAGGAAGTCTTTTATGTCACACACCTGACAATACAGAATATGTCTTCAAACCAGGGTCTCCTGGGCATCTGGGAGCAAAATAGGAAGAGTGAAACAGGCTACAGGAAGCTTTATTGTTCTTCTGCTTTTTCTTTTTAATTGTGAAAATACCGTACAGACAGGTTAAAATTACCTGAGCAAGGAAATGAGTACATTTCTTATGAAGCATTGTTGCCATGGAAAGAATTGATGGCACAGCTAAGCTAGTTTGGGAGTGCTTGTCCTTTCCAGCACCCTGGTGGGAAGATTGTTAGTTGGGAGGGGAGAAATGTCGTAGAGTTTCAGAAAAAGGCAAAAGAATTGTGCATGGTTGTTCTTCTCAGAAAATAACCTTTAAATAAGATAGGTTTTTCTCTTCACAAAACAATTATACAGTAGTCCCCTCCACTGTAATTTCCCCTTCTGTAGTTAGTTACTTCAGAGCACATAGGCAGCAAAGATGGCACTGAGAGGGAGTTGAGTGGGCAGAGCCCAATTTACCTTATGTTCAGTGCTTAACCGCCCCGTGAAAGCTTAGGTGCATGATAGGGTGTGACCTTGACAGTGATTGATTCCTCTTCCTCCCTTGCCATGCCACCTGCTTTTTTTGGCTTTAAAAAGGGCTGCACTCTGTTAATAAATGAGTTTTCTTCCTGCTTGACTTGGCTCCCCGCTGTGTCTGATTGTCTCCCGGGTTGAGGGAGGCTGGAGAATGGGCAAGCACCACACTTACCTTTCCTCAGACCCCTCTGTCTTTCTTGTTTCCTGGGATAGACAAAGACCCAACAAGTTACCTGTGCTCAACTGTGTTCTGAAAAGGTTAAGGGAAAAACATCTCATAATTTGAAAGAGACCACATTCACATAATACCTTTATTTTGCTTTTTTTGGGGGTTCTTTTGGAGCTAAAATTTCACTGTATATATTTTTGATTATTTTCCTGCCTAGGCTTCTGTTTCCTGGAATTGCAGGTATGCACTTCCACATCCACATCACATTATTTTTTTTACAGTATATGGTTACAATTTTTCTATTTTTATTAGGTACTGTTATAATTGCCTTACTGTACCTAATTTATACCTGAAGCTTTATTGTAACTATATTTGTTTGGGTAAAATCATAAAATAGTCATCTCGGTATTTACAGTGTTGCTTCCAGAACTGTTTGAGTATACTAAAATCAGCATAGGCTCCAGTCCCATATAGAAAATAGCATACAAAGTAAGTTACACTTTAAATCCACATTTTATTTAATGAATAATTATGGCAAAATAAAAGGTTCAAATTTCATTTTGATCTTTACAGTAGTTCCTGTTTAGCCTCTGGAAATATATTTCAAGTGGATACCTGAAATCCATGAAGTACTTTATAGAGTTATCCCTCAGTATCCAGAATTTCCACATCTAGGTGTTCAATCAACCAGAAATTTAAAATATTCAGTAAAAAATTGTTCCCCAAACATTCAATATATCAACTATTTACATACTGTTACATGTATGTTGGTAATAGATATAACCTTGATGTGATTTAAAGTGTAGAACTGTGAACTCTGGTGGGATATGTAGGGTAAGGTTTCCCATAAGGCAGGGAAGAGAATGAAGGCAAGAGGCTGACAGAAGATGGGGATTCTGGTGCAAGAATGCGGAGCTATGAGGGAGAGGTTTTCAGGGTCTGTGAGAGGGCAGAGCGGTGCTAGAAAGAAGTGGGCTAGTAAGGTGAGGGGTTTCTGGTGGAGAATGGTAGGCCTTTGGGAAGTGTGTTAGGGTGGAGGTGGGGTTTCTGGCTGAGCAGGATGTAATAACAATGTATGGAGGAATTTTTCAGTACCAGAGCTTTGTGAGAAAAGGGATAGGATCCAGTGGACTAGACTAGTTAGGACAGGGTTTCTGGTGTAGCCAGTCACCACTTGGAAAAGAGGAGTAAGGGTGGGTGGGGATTTCAGTGTTGCAAGGCAGGACATTAGACTTTGGACAGGGTTTCCAGTGGGGCAAGGCAACCTTCAAAAAGGGAGTATGAAGGGACAGGGATTTACAGTTGAGCCTGTTGAGGCTTCCATGAGGGAAGCGAACAGATGCAGTGGTTTGAAGTGGAACAATGTGGGTGTCGAGAGATGGGATAGTGTGGTGGGGGTTGTCTAGTGGGGGTTTTCTAGAGCAGATCAGGGCTTTGAGCCATGGGGTTCATTGGAAGAGGGACTTTGAAAAGGAGTGGAAGGTCTACAAAGGTGTAGGATAATTATGGGCAGGGTAACTGGTTGAGTAGGATGTGGATCTGTGGGAGGATCCAATAAGGGGAGGATTCATCTCGGGAACAATGCAGCCACCATTGAGTGAGTCGATATGGGAGGTAGAGAAGCCTGTGGTGGAGCAGGGCTGGCCTTCCAGGCAGGAGATGGTCTGTGTGAGAAGCTTCTGGTCAACCAAGGCGGGCTACAAGGGCAGTTATAGAGAGGTGGTGGGTTTTTGGTGTAGCATGAAGGGCTTTGTGGGAAGAGGTAGGTTCAGGGCTGGGTTTGAGACGTTAGGCCACTTAGAAGTAGACTACATATGGATGGAGTTTCTGATGAAACAAGGAGGGGTCGAGGGAGAAGTCTGGTTGGGAGTGAGGTATGAAAGGGACAAGAGGAGCTTGGAAGTAATAGAATATGGGAGCAATGGGACTATGAGTGAATAAAATAGTTAGGGATGGGGTATCTGGTGGATGAAGTTAGGATTAGAGGGAGGAGCCTGATGTAGGCGGGGTTCTTGGTGCATCAAGGCGGATCATAGGAGGAGATATGGATGTGGCCTAGTTTCTGGTGGTGCAGAGCATGGATTCCAGGAAGGGGTGGAGTGGAAGAAGGCTTTCCCTATAGCAGAGGAGGACTTTCAGGAAGGATTCTGGTTGTAGTCAGGACTTTGAAAGTTTATAGCAAGACTACCAGGGGGTAGGTTAGTTAAGGTTGGGTTCTTTAAGAACGAGGCTGACTGGAAGAGGGTTTCCAGTGGATCCAGTGAAGTTTTATGGGAAGGGGAGATAGAAAAGGGACAAGACAGTGAAGAGTGGGGTTACAAAAAATAAACAATTACTCTAATAGGAACAACATATTCAGTCAGTGTAGAATTATACTACTTTCATGTTTGCGAGAGATATTGGAGAAAGTAAGCAATTAATAATTCCTTTCTAGTGAAATTTTTCTTTATTCCAGTTGAGTGAAAATAAAACCACAGGTTACATCAGGCTCATAGGCTGCCAGTAGTCTAAGACACATAAAGCACTGGGCTTGATTCCCCAGCACAACCTTTAAGGACTACACATAAAAATTTTAAAATACCTCACTTGGTCATAATGGACACTCTATTATCTTAAAATTGAGAATGAATAGAACTTTTACTCTGACCGATTTAGAAATCCTAAAACTAAGTAAGTGATAATGTTTTAACTTTATATAATATTGGGAAATATACTAAAATAATTAGGAAAATATAAAATTGTTCACAGAATGTTTGTTGTCCAGCATCAATTTTAATCTAAAAGAATTCAAAACCAGAAAATTGCCATATAGTGAGATTGCAGCATGTTTCTTTTCAGTCATCAAAATGGTGACTTAAGGAATGTGTCTTCATCATTGATGCATCGATGTTAAAACATATCTAAAAATGTGAAGCACTACACAGACACTGAAGAAGATCAGAAGGATCTGTGAAATGAAGTTAGAATAAAATTAATGACTAATTGATGTAGGAATTGATCTTCATTAGGCCCATAAATATTTTCCAGAAGAAAAGACTATATTGAAAAATAAACAAAACAGTGAAAAGGAAGCAGGCAGGCAGACCTTGAAGTAAACATTATTCAATGAACAACATCTATTGAAGCATGATTGCAAGAATCTTTTACCTAAGTTATAGTATTGATCTATGTTCTTCTCTTATGACAAATAACAAAGCCATGAAAATGCAGTAATAATTTTCAAGACATTAGACTTTACAGAAGGAATTCAATGAATGTATTTCTAGAAAGTAAAGATAAATGTCAGAGATAAAGAGTAAAGCTAATATACCCAATTTTTATCCCTTCAAGGTGAGAGGGGTACAAACCGAAACACAAGGAGAATGGACAGAAGTACAGTAATATATACCAGTAGTTCCCAAGATGCAACGATGAATGCAACAGGGGAGAAAATCGACATGACCATCACAGGATTTAGCACTGGAGAGTAGAGAGAAGAACAGTGAAAATCCATGGAGAATTATAAAGGATGCCCTTGCATATTTGGCAGAAGTGTGCATTGCATGGCATTGAGGTCTAAAATATGAGGAGGCATTATAGGAAAATATTTGTGCCCATATGGTGCCTCAAGAAATGATAAACTTATGATTTACAAGATATTGAATAATTATAAAGGTCTTGCCTCAGTATTTCCGAGTTAAACTTTGATAAATTCTGTTTTTAAACACGTAACACCCTATAAAACCAAGACAAGAAGTTTCAAATTATATATAAGTGACTTGACTGCAAAAATAGAGTTCGAAAAATCAAATCGCATAATGTGCATGCAAAAGGATTACATTATTAAGGTAATCTTTAAACAACACACATTTTATGTGACTAGTCCTGATCATAAATGATTTGTTTTCCATACAGATTTTGGATGCAAAAAAGCAACGAAAACAAAACAAAACAAAGTAAATGACACTTGGCAATAGAGCTAGATGCCAGTATCTCATCTCATGAGGCTGAGATTGGAAGACCATGGTTCACAGATGGCTGGGGTAGCAATCCATGAGACATTTATGTTCAATTGTTCAATCAAACACAAAGTGAAACCTTGGTTAAAATAGTACAGATCCAGCCAGTCATGAGTGAAAAAAAAAAAAACAAGCAAGATTTTGAGGCTCCGAGACAAGTTTCCTTACTGCACACACACACACACACACACACACACACACACACACACACACACACACACACACACACACACACACACGGAATGGGAATGGGAGAGGAGGATGGAGAGAAAAAAGCGAATATGAAGAGTGTAAAAAATGAACCTATCTGCCAGGACTATACTAAGCATATATTAATCAATATGAATGGATCAAGAAAATGTGGTATATATACACAATGGAATTCTATGCCTCCATCAGAAAGAATGACATTACCCCATTTGTTAGGAAATGGAAAAACTTGGAAAAAATTATATTAAGTGAAGTAAGCCAGGCCCAAAGAAACATAGGTCCCATGGTTTCCCTTATTTGTAATATCTAGTATATGTATGAGTCAAGCGGAAAAGGTCAGATAATGTGATGTCAGGAAAATGAACCCTTAGATGTGTATTTTAATGTTTTTTTTCTTTCATGCATGTGTTTCTAACACATTTATAAGATTATCTCTTTGTTGCTTTGTATATCCTTCCCCCACAGTATAACCCCTGCTTTCACTATATTTGATGTCAGTATAACTTGTGGAGGAGATGGGGAAAAACCAGTTGTTTAAGGATACAGGTGGACCTGTTGCAACAATGAGAAGTACAAGTTGTCATGTCCAAAACTAGCTTTACAACGTAGGTGCGGGGGGGGGGGGGGAAAGGGGGGGAAGGAGAAGGATTGGGATTGGGGGGGAGGGGGGAGGCTGGGAAGGGATGTGAAGGGCAAACAAAGGAGGAGGCTTGGTAAGAAATGTACGCATTATCCTGCCCACGTAATTGTAACTCTTCTGTACAGTATGTTCACAAATAAAATAAAATTAAATTAAAAAAAATAAATAAAAATGAGGGAAACCAAAAAGCCTATGTTTCTTTGATTCTGGCTTCCTTCACATAATGATTTTTTTCCAAATAATTCCATTTTCTTAAAAAAGGTGCTGTGTCATTCTTTTTGATAGAAGCATGAAATTCCATTGTGTATATATACGACATTTTCTTGATCCATTCATCTATTGAGGGGCATGTGGATTGGTTCCATATCTTAGATATGGTAATAATGCTGCAAAAAACATACTTGTGCTGGTAGTTTTAGTGTTTTATTTTGGAGTCTGGTCGTGGGGCATGAACTCTGGGCCTGGGCGCTGTCCCTCAGCTTGTCAGCTAAAGTTTAGTGCTCTACCATTTGAGCCACAGCGCCACTTCTGGCTTTTTTCTTTTTGCTTAAGAATTATTTTTACTTAAGAATTGAACCCAGTGCCTCTTGCATGCAAAGCAAACACTACCACTGAGCCACCTTCCCAGCCCAAGAGAAGATATTTTACCTTATTTCTACAAGCAAATTAATATTAGGCAAAGCTAATGAAAATAATTAATTATTTACTTTTCAGAGAATGAGAATAGTACTCTTGGATATCTTGGAGGAAAAGACTTCAGACTCATTACAACTGATGCCTTGCATTGAAATTACAGGCTAAACTTTCTTCTTCATGAAACAAAAGCTTCAGTTCTTTCATATTAGAATTATAAAATCATAATACAATATTTTGATTTGTTTTCCTCTGCTATTTTCAATTCCATTCTTCATCCATTAGCAAACTAGAGATAATTTCGACAAATGCCCTTATGTCTTTCTTCTAAACTTTTCCACACTGGTGCTCACATTGCTACACTTATGTCATAACTTTTCTTTTCCTCTTCCCTTTAATAATGCCCCCAATTTTATCATTCTTTTTCATATTCATGGTCATGGATATTTTGATGATATCTAAACAGATCAATCTTTGCATCTGTTTAATATAAACTTTAGAACTATCAGAGAGTTTTTTCCCCTAAATCCATCATTTTCACCTGTAATCCTTATCACCACCAAGAATATCACTAACACATTTGCCTGGCCCTAGATGTAGAATCCTTTAGATTTCTTCTTACCCTTCTACTCCCACCCATTATATAAGATGAATGATCAAGATGTTTTTAGTTTCTGTTACTAATTTGATTTCTTTTTTGTTTGTTTGTTTGTTTTTGTTGGTAGTGGGGCTGGAACTCTGGGCCTTTGTGCTGTCCCTGTGCTCTACAGCTTAGGGCGAGCACTCTACCTGTTGAGCTACAGCACCACTTTCAGGGTTTCTAGTGGTTTACATTGGAGATCAGAGTCTCATGTACTTTTCTGCCCGGGCTGGCTTTGAACTGTGATCCTCAGATCTCAGCCTCCTTTGTAGATAGGATTACAGGCATGAGCCACTGGCGCGCAGCACTAATTTGATTTCTATGTACTCCTTTTTATGCCCCTGACACCAGTCTGTTTCAGGTACTCATCACTGGTCACCTAGTCTTAAACAACTTTTTATAAAATAAGTTTTTTTCCCCATAGTCTTTTCATATTGGTCCTCTCCATCAACAAATTACTGCTCCTTGTAAGTATTCAGAGGGAAGAGCTCAGACACAAATTCTAGTACCATTATTTACTCACTACATTGACTGTTGGCCTTACATTTCTCATTTGTAAATGGATGTAATCTACCAGAAATATTGAAGAATACATTTGCTTACTCCTAGAGCAAGAAAAAAGAAAAGTGAAGAGTCCTTACATTTTCCACCTTAGCTTACAAATAAGGAAAGAGTCAAATTCAGTTTGTTGGTATAAAGTCACAAATTGTTTCATGCAGAAATAAAAATAAAGTTTACTTCCTGGCTCTAAGGGTTGTGTCTTTTTAAGGCAATTACAGATATGTAAGTGGTATTATGTAAATTGGGTCATGTATCTACATTTGTATTGAAGAACATACTCAACATATCATTGGAAAACATTGGTTATTGAATAATATCTATATGAGAATGTTACTTGAACTAATCACATTAATTTGAAAATTAATCTTAGTCCATTGAAATTTTCTTATTGCTTTATGTGTTGCCAAGTGTTCTTCATAAATTTATACATAGATTTTCTTCAGTGAACTGGATAGAAACTAAAACTGACCAAGGATTTCTTCCTAATGAGTGAAGCATGCTTGAGGCATGTGTTGTTACCTTCTAGGGATATATAACTAAGCCACTGGCTATGTGGGTGGTGAAAGGCTTTCTCCTAAGTTCCCAAGGCTTGAACAAACAAGATCATTTGATAACAAAGCACTCAGCTTATTATATTTTATCTATGTGGGATAATAACCATGTGAAAATAAACCATTTTATTTATAAGCAAACAATACCACCCAGAAAAGTGAGTATACATTAGAGAGACTGTAAGAATAACATTAGGGATTTACTGTCTCACCTGATTATGTGATTGTATTTCTTGATATTGAAACTCTCCTCTTGTTATTCTTATTGTATATAATACAACACTGTTTATTATTATGTATTCAATGTGGGAAATCTAGCTTCAAATATGTCTAAAATTTTTTCCTTTTCAATCATAACATTGTCATTATCAGCATCACTCTAGTCATCATCATCTTCAACAAAATTATTGTTAGCATCATAAGTGCTAATTATTGAAAGTCTGGTATGTGTCTATGATTTTGTATTATTTTTATTTCGATTAATAATTTTAATATTACCACTTGGCATGCATCCATGTTAAATTGTTTAATAAATAAATAAACAAAAAACTAAACCATAACAGGTAGTTTGATTATGTGATTATAACAAATTATTGAACAGATTTTGAAGCATTGCACATTTCTAACCAGTATGAATTAACTTCCTCTCTCCCTGTCATTACACACAAATATTTAAAGGTTTGAACAGAATTTTTTCAAGTAATATACTATAAATATTACTACAACATCATGTGTCTATCTAAAATTACCTTGAAAATAATATATTCTACTTTCTTTTGAAATATTAGTCATTTTAGTCTAGGAAACTTTTGGAAAAACAGAATATATATCATTGAAATGTAAAGGGTAAAAATAGTAGCATAAAAGTTTTAGAGAGAGTGTATGTATTCAGAAATGTGTGTGTGTGTGTGTGTGTGTGTGTGTGAATAAATGTCATGTGTAGAAAATCATACATTTTTAGAGGGAATTGGTAATCATATATATGTATTTATTTATTTATGTATAGAATTATGTGCATTAAAGTGAAACAAACATCCTAAACATTATTAAAATTTAAAATTTCATCAAACCAAGTGCAGGTAACTCACGCCTATGATTCTAGCTCCTCTGGCAGCTGAGATCTAACAATTGTTTTCACATCTAGCCCCGACAGAATAGTACATGTTAGATTCTTATCTCCAATTAACCATTAAAAACCAGAAATAAGCCCTGTGCTTCAAGTTGTGCAGTGCTGGCTTTGAGCGCAAAAAAAGCTTAGGGACAATGCCCAGGACTTGCAAACAACAACAACAAAAACAACATGTTTCACAATTTCACAAAAGCATTTTTTAACTGCTGTGAACATTTCTTAGAATCATGAATACATGCCCTTGAAAATTTTACGTAAAAAGGATAGAATATTTATATCTATGTTAAAGACATGACTATTTAGTTTGTTTAAGTTATTTAGGTAATGGTTAGGAATTAAGAATTATGATAGGTAGGTAATAATTAGAACTAGTCTTTTATTCTGTTGTATGATAGTTATAAAATGATACCTGTAATGATTATATAAAATTACTCTAGCTTGGTATTTGAATTATAATAAGTGATAAACATTTTTGAAGTTTTTTTGTGAAAATACTGTACCAAGGGGTTACAATTATATGGGCAAGGTAATGAGTATATTTCTTTTCAAACATTGTTGCTTTCTCCTTCGTTTCCTATTCCCATCCCTTTCACCTCCCCCCACACTGATCCCCACTGCCTCCCTCCCACATTCCCCGGCCAAAGTTGTAAAGTTCATTTTTCGACATAATAAAAAATAACTCCAGATTTCACTGTATTTGTTATTGGTATAATTTGTAGAGGGGAACGGAAAAAACAAATTGTTTGAATACGAATACAGGTGGAACCACTGCAGCAGTGAAATGTACATGTCGTTATGTTGAAAAATGAACTTTACAACTTTGGTGGGGGGGGAGAGAATTGGGTAAGCGGAGTCTAGGAAGTGATGGGATGGGGAAACAAAGGAGGAGGCAACAATCTTTGATAAGAAATGTACTCATTATCTTGTTCATGTAATTGTAAACAATCTGTATGGCATTTTCACAATAAAAAAGTACCTCTCAGTCCTATCTCTCAACATTACCAGATTTAACTCTCCAATTAAGAGACATACACTGTCTAGTTGTATTAAAAAGCAAAATTCTTCTATCTGCTGCCTTCAGGAGTCACACCCTGCCCATAAAAACAAACATATTTTGAAAGTGAAAGGCTGGAACAAAATCTACCAAGCAAATGACCGCCATAAACAGGTGGGATTTGTAATCCCAATATCAGATAAAATAGACTTCAAATTAAAATTAGTGAGAAGAGAAAAAGAGGGTCGCTACATACTAATTAAGGGATTGCTCATTCAGGATGATATTACAATTCTAAATATCTATTTACCAAACAATAGAGCACGTAAATTTACCCAAGAAACACTACTTTCCCTCAAAGCTCACATAGACCCAAAGACATTAATTGTTGGGGACTTTAACACATCACTATGCCCACTAGATATATCAACTCGGGAAAAACTCAATAAACTGCAGATCTAAACAACTGCAAGGATCAACTAGATTTAACAGATATCTAACGAATATTTCACCCAGCAGTATCAGAATACACGTTTGTCTCAGCAGCACATAGAACATTTTCAAAAACTGACCACATTTTAGGTCATAAAACAAAAGTCCAAATTCAGAAACATTGAAGTTATACCTTGCATTCTCTCAGACCACAGGAAATAAAATTTGATTCCAATGCCAAAAGCCAAAGTCCTGTAACACATGGAGGCTGAAGAACATACTGTTGAATCACGAGTAAGTCATGTAAGAGATTAGAAAGGAAACTCAATTGTTCATGATATTCAACAAAAACGAACACACAAATTACCAGCTCCTCTGGGACACAGAAAAGGAAGTACTTAGAGGCAAGTTGGAGATATATGAAACCAACAATTTAATGACACATCTGAACCTCCTTGAAAAAGAGCAGCAAGATAAACCCCAAGCCAGTAGATGGAAAGAAATAATTAAAATTAAATAAGAATTAAATGAATTAGATTCCCTCCCAAAAAAAACATAGAAAGAATCAAAAAAGCAAAGAGTTGGTTCTTCGCAAACATTAAAAAAATTGACAGACCCTTAACAAATCTTATCAGAAAAAGAAGAAAACTCACCCAAATAAATGAACTCAGAGTTCAGAATGAACATCACCGAAGAATCAACCAAGATTCAGAACATTATAAGGAAATACTTCTCAAAACTATGCTAATAAGTTTGAGAACTTGGCAGAAATGGACCTTTTAATAGCAAATATCAACATGCCGAAACTATACCAAGATGAGTTAAGCTATTTTAACAGGCCCATATCAAGCATTAAGATAGAAACAGCAATAAGAGAAGCCCTATATAAAAAAAAAATCCCAAGACCAGACAGATTTACATCAGATTTCTACAAGGCCTTCAAAGCAGAGCTCACACCAATACTACTCCAACTCTTCAATGAAATTGAAAGAGAAAGTTCACTACAGAACTCATTCAATGAGGCCATCAACACCCTCATCCCCAAACCAGGCAGGGACTCATCAAAAAAGAGAAGTTTAAACAAATTTCTTTGATGAACATTGATGGAAAACTTCTAAACAAAATTTTGGTCAATTGACTTCAACACTTCATCCAAAAAATAATACACCACGATCAAACAGGATTAATTTCAGGGATGCAAAGTTGGGTCAATATATGCAAATCAATTAATATAATACATCACAACAACAAGAGCAAGGACAAGAATCACATGGTTATCTTAATTGTTTGAGAAAAAGCATTTGACAATATCCAACAATCCCTTTATGATGAAGGCTCTGGAAAAATTAGGAAACCAGGGAACATTCCTCAATAGAATAAAGGCTGAATATGACATACCTACAGCCAGCATTATACTTAATGGTGAAAAACTAAAGCTATTTCCTCTTAAATCAAGAAAGGGACAACGGATTTCTGGGTCAGAGGGAAGCTCTATGTCGAGTCTTTGAGGAACCTCCATATTACTTTCCAAAGTGGTTGAACAAATTTACACTTCCACCAACAATGTAGTAAGGTTCCCTTCTGTCCACATCCCCTCATGCATCTGTTGTTATTAGAGTTCTTGATTTTAGCCATTCTAACTAGAGTGAGGTGATATCTCAATGTTCTTTTGATTTGTATTTTTTTATTGCTAGGGAGGCATTTTTCATGTGTGTATTGACCATCCTTCTTTCCTCTTCAGAGAAGTTTCTCTTTAAGGCTTTAGCCCACTTATTTATTGGGCAGTTGTTTCTTTGAAGATTTGTGGTTTGGGGATTTAATTTTTTGAGTTCCAGGTATATTTTAGATTTGAGACCCTGGTCCGTTGTATGGCTAGGGAAGATTTTCTCCCAATCTGTGGGCTTTCTATTGATCTTGCTAGCTATGACCTTTGCCATGCAGAAGCTCTGCATTTTCATGCAATCCCATTTTTCCAACCTGTCTTTGATTTGTTGTGTTTCTGTGTCTCTTTTAAGAAAATTTCAGTCTATGCGGTATTTACCCAAATGTTCACAAACAAGACCACACTAAAGTTACCAGCATGTATATGTTTATTGTAGCATTATTTACTATAGGTAAGATATGGAACCAACCAGATGCTCCTCAGTAGATGAATGGGTCAAAAAAATTTGGTATATATAAACAAAGGAATTCAATGCTTCCATCACAAAGAATGACATTGCCCAGTTTTTTGGGAAATGGAAAGGCTTGGAAAAGATTATATTAAGAGAAGTAAGCCAGGCCCAAAGAAACATAGGTCCTATGGTTTCCTTTATTAGCAATATCTAGTATATGTCTGAGTCAAGCAGAAAAGGTCAGATAATTTGATGTTAGGGAAATGAACCCTAAGATATGTATAAAAATGTTATTTTTTCTTTCATGTGATTGTTTCTAATACATTTGCAAGATTATTTCTTTGTTGCTTTGTTCCCTCCCCCACAGTATAACCCCTGCTTTCACTGTATTTGATGTTGGTATAATTGTGGAGGGGAAGGGGTAAAACAGATCATTTAGATAGGGATACACTTGGACCCATTGCAACAATGAGATTACAAGTCGTGATGTCAAAAATGAACTTTACAACTTTGGTGTGGGGTGCGGGGGGGGGGCGAGAATTGGGTGGGGTGGGGGAGAATGGGAAGGGATGGGAAGGGGAAACAAAGGAGGAGAGTACAAGCTTGATAAGAAATGTATTCATTATCTTGCACATGTAATTGTAACCCCTCCGTATAATAAAAGAAGGGACAAGGATGTCCAATCTCTCCAGTTTTTTTTTTTCAATTTAGTATTAGAATGCCAAGCTACAACATTAAGACAAGGTGCAAACATACAATGGATCCAAATAGGCAAAGATGAATTAAAATTGTCCCTCTTTGTAGATGACATGATGTTGTATTTAAAGAATCCCATGGAATCCACTCCCAAATTACACATAGTGATTCAAAACTTAGGCAAAATAGCCGGTTAATTTTATGATCGGCGTATCTCTAATCCAACAATGAGAAAAGTATGGCGGAAAACAATTCCATCTATAATAGCCCGGCCAAAATAAAACACCTAGGAATTAACCAAAAAGTGATGGACCTTTATGATGGAAACTTTTTTTATTTTGTCAGTCATGGGTCTTGAACTCTGGGCCTGGGTGCTCTCCCACAGGTATTCAGCTCAAGGGGAGAGCTCTATCACTTGAGCACAGAACCACTTCCGGTTTTCTAGTGGTTTACTGGAGATAAGAGTCTCACGGACTTTCCTCCCTGCCTAGGTTTGAGCCATGATCCTCAGATCTCAGCCTCCTGAGTAGCTAGGATTACAGGGTGAGCCACCAGTGCCCAGCTGATGAAAACTTTAAAAACCTGAAACAGAAAATCAAAACACTACTTAGAAAGTGGAAAAAGCTCCCATGCTCCTGGATTGGAAGGATCCACATCATGAAAATGGCAATACTTGCCAAGGCTATCTACAAATTCAATGTGATACCTATCAATATTCCAACCTCATTGTTCAAGGAAGTAGAAGAGGCAATCCAAAAATTCATATGGAACAATAAAAGACCCCGAATAGCAAAAATGACCAAAAACAGAAAGAAAAGTGATAGAAGAATATCAATACCAAATTTCAAACTCTACTACAAAACCACTGTAATCAAAACAGCTTATTACTGACACAAGAACAGACTTCAGGACCAATGGAATATAACTGAAAATCCAAAAATGAACCTACAGACCTTGAGGCATCTAATCTTCGATAAGGGAACTAAAAATTGGAATGGAAGAAAGACAGCCTCTTCAGTAAATGGTGCTGGCAAAATTGGTTAATCACTTGTAGAAAACTAAAACTAGATCCTTATATATCATCATGCAAAAGAATCAACTCCAAAAGATCAAAACATGGAGTCAAAGCGGACATTCTGAAAATATTACAGGATGGAATTGGAGAAACTATAAGGCTCCTTGTTACAGGCCGAAATTTTCTTAAAAGAGACCCAGAAACACAATAAATCAAAGAAAGTTTGGACAAATGGAATTGCATGAAAATGCAGTTTCTTCATGGCACAGGATGAAGCTAGCAAGATCAGTAGAAAGCCCACGGTTTGGGAGAAGATCTTCACTAGCCATACAACAGACAAGGTTCTCATATCTAAAATATACCTGGAACTCAAAAAATTAAATCCCCTATCAATAAATCTTCACAGAAACAACTGCCCTATAAATAAGTGGGCTAAAACCTTAAAGAAAAACTTCTCTAAAAAGGAAAGAAGGATGGCTAGAAGACACATGATGTAATGCTCAACCTCCCTAGCTACAAACTAAATGCAAATCCAAACAACATTCAGATTCCATCTCACCCCAATTATGGCTATAATCAAGAACTCTAACAACAGATTCTGGATGGTATTTGGACAGAAGGGAACCATACTGCATTGTTGTTGGGCATGTAAAGTTGTTCAACCACTTTGGAAAGTAGTATGGAGATTCCTCAAAAGACTCCACATAGAGCTTCCCTATTTCCCAGCAATCACACTTCTGAACATTTTCCAAATGATACAAACATGATTATTTTAAAGCTACCAGCACGACTGTGTTTATTGCAGCATTATTTACCATAGGTAAGATATGAAACCAACCCAGATGCCCCTCAGTAGATGAATGGATCAAGAAAATATGATATATATACAAAATGGAATTCTATGCCTCTATCAGAAAGAGTGACATTGCCCCATTTCTTAGGAAATTGAACGACTTGGAAAAAATTCAATTAAGTGAGGTAAGCCAGGCCCAATTATACATAGGTCCCATGGTTTCCCTTATTTGCAATAAAGTATATTTGTGAGACAAGCAGAAACCGTCAGATAAGTTGATATTAGGTGAAATGAACCACAATATAAATATTCAAATGTTTTTTTTTTCTTTCTTGTGATTGTTTCTAACATTTATAAGATGATTTCTTTGTTGCTTTGCATGTCCCTCCCCCACAGTATAACCCCTGTTTTCACTGTATTTGATGTTGGTATAATTTGTGGAGGGGAAGGGAAAAAACAAATCGTTTAAATAGGGATACAGATGGACCCATTGCAACAATGAGCTATACAAGTCATTATGTTGAAAATGAACTTTACAACTTTGGCCTGGGGGGGGGTAGAGGAACACCTGGTGGGGGGATGAGAATGGATGTGAAAGGGAAACTGGAGAGGAGGCTACAATGCTTGATAAGAAATGTACTCGTTACTTTGCTCATGTAATTGTAAGCTCTCTGTACAGTATTTTCACAATTAAAAAACATATGCTATTCAGAAAAAAATATATAGAATTAGGGGCTAGGAAGGTGGCTTAATTGCAGAGCACTTGCCTTGCATTCTTGAGGACCTGGGTTCGATTCCTCAGCACCACATATGCAAAAAGAAAAAATCAGCAAGTGGCACTGTGGCTCAAGTGGTAGAGCACTAGCCTTGAGCTAAAGAGCTGAGAGACATCACCCAGGCACAGAGTTCAAGCCCAATGACTGGACTCCCCAAATAATATAGAGAGATAATTATAAGATATAAAATACTTAAGACTTGGATCATTGTAGCATTAACAAATGTGTGCCCTGTATCAGTTGGATATATTTTCACTTCTGTTATAGTGTCCTTTGAATTATGAAAGGTTATCATTTGATGTTATCTGGTTCATTCTTGCTTTTCTTTAACTACTAATGAGCATCCTGAGCATCTAGGATAACAGGCATGACATATTAGTGCATATTTGCCTTTCACTATTTTAAGGGTTTTCCTCTTTCGTTTGAATTCAAACATTGTCCTGTCAGTAAATCTGCACATTCTCAGACTGTTGTTCTCAAAGATGATAAGCATCTGTTTGATGGGTAATTGTCCTGTTCATTGTGTTTGACATAGTTTTCATTGTTTCTATTGATTTGCCCTTCCTAATTATTTCATATGATGATTAGAATATTTAATATATAGACTTCAGGTTTGCCTCTACGGAGATTGTAGTAGTCATGTCAAAAGAATGTTTTAAAAGATCCTTATAGAGACAGCATTGTGAACTTTATACATAAAAACGAAAAATTTTTAGTTGGACAAACAACTCTTGAATCCATTTTGACATCAAAGTCAGGCAATTCAGGTGGAAAATACCATGGAATCCATTAATTTTTAAATTGAGATATTGCTGTTATTTTGTATTATGAAAATATTTTGTAGGGACACAAAGGATGGACTGGCACATTTGAAATGTAAGAAACTTAACCAAACCATTACTACGTAGGAGAACAAATAGCACAGCCTTCCACAACTTCAAAGAGGTAGTGATTCATACTTATCCTTTTGGCAATATCAAATGCAGTTTCTTCCAATTTGTTCCTCAGACCCGGTTTAATCCTATGGTTCAACAGAAAGAGATACAGCGTATCTTGTCTATTTCTATTCCCAGCAGCAACAGGCAAGTGGGGGGGTCAAGAGGCCTTTAGTTTGGGGATTGGTATCTCCATCATTATGAAGTAAGAAAGAATCCATTCTGGTATTATTCAACATATAAGCACTGTGCAGGAGTGCCAAGCCATTCAAAGTTATTGCATGAATATCTGCCTTGAGCTACCAACTCATGGACAATGTCTAAACGTCCACTCTAGGCTTCCTAATGAAGAGGGGTATACTTACCTCATCCTAGTATACATATGCATGGACTTTTTGCAAAGTAGTCTCAGCACTGTAGTAAGCTGATTAATTTTGGCATCCCACAGAAGAAATTTGCATGGAATCTTCTCCATTATTTTCTTGCAATTGATACATTCCTCACGTTTTCATCTTATTCCTTGTCTTTATCAGAATTGCCTAACCAGAAACTTTTATACCAGTGGGAATGAGGTGTCCATGTATTTCCCCAATAATTAACATTGGTTGAAATGTTCAGAAAAATCCGGTGAATTTTCTGCATATGTTTTTTTCACCATGATTTATTTTCTTTTTCCATTTTTACTATTTTAAATTATTCTAACTGGAGAGTAGTGAATTGACAGAGAGCAGAGGAAAGATTTTCCTCCGTATTCAAATGCACAGACTGAAAATGAGGACCAGTGGTGTCTTCATGTGTAGCTTATTCTAGATATGAGAAAATAGGAAACAATGCCTTCTATGTAAATGTTTTGGGAAATACCATGATATAGTATAAGAGAACTTACTATTCAATATATGAGCTTTAAGAGCTTTCTAATAGATCCATTATTTATTGGTACCCAACATTAGAAAAAAATGTATAATTCAGTAGTAAAATAGAAGTCCTTTGTGTGACTACTTAAATTCCTTGTTTTTTTTACAGACACTTGTTTTCATCTAAAAAAGTAGGCCTATCTATTGTCTTCAGGTGATTTTGATGATTGAAGATGCTTAATGAGGAGTCAACATGTATTAGTAGTCCTTTGATATCAATTAAATTTCATTTTTTCTTCTTGGATAATATAATGATCAAAGCAATAGTTCAGAATCAGCAAACAATAGTTCAGCATCATACTTCCAATGCAAATGGATCACCAGTAAGTAATCCTCGATACCATTTTCCATAAAGTTTTGTCACAGATACAATCTGCCTGTCTTTTCTAGCTGCTTTCCTAGCCTGGACCTTTTTTTTCATTGTGCAGGAAAAGTGTGATTCAACTGATTTCAGTCAGATCTGTTCCTAGAATTATCAAGGATTTAGATTCATTTTTAAAAAATTAATTGTGGGGCCTGGACTCTGGGCTTAGGCACCGTCCTTGAGCTCTTCAAATCAAGGCAAATGCTCTACCACTTGAGCCACAAAATCACTTCTGTGGTTCTGTTTATGTGGTGCTGATTTGGGAAATGGCAGAGCAGAAAGTGAAATGATGCAACCCAAAATATAAAAAACAAAATAAATTAGGATAATTATGGAGCAACCATATAGTCTATAAGAATCATGAAAGAGAGAGAGGAAGAGAGATACAGATGTGCAATGACCTAGCTAGCCACAAACTCCATGCTTCTGATCAATTTACAAAGCAAACAATTTTATTTTTTATTTGTTAAAAAAAGATGGAAGTAGAATTTATGTATTTACTGGAATTAAGTAAATATATATTTTAGTGGCCTACATAAAGAGACATAGCTTTGACCAAATTACAGACAAGAATCTTAATCCTTGGGTTGGTAAGGTGGCTCAGTGGTAGAGTGCTTTTCTTGCAGTTTACTACAGTGTGGAGACTACTTTGCAAACAGGCCCCTCATATGAATACTAGGGATGAGGGTGAGTATACCTCTCTTCATTGGGAAGCCTAGAGTGGACACTTAGACATTGTCAATGAGTTGGTATCTCAAGGCAGATATTCATGACATAACTGTGAATGGCTGGACACCCCTGCACAGTGCTTCCATGTGAAACATATTGCAACAGCACACACACACACACAAACACACACACACACACACACACACACACACACACATCATATTTCTACTTAAGTATTTTTTGTGTATGGTCTTAAGAAGAAATTTACATTAGTAACTTGAATTTCTGACAGAACAATATAATCATTATACAACTTGCTTATATACTCTCAATATTAAAATTGCTATCTAAGTATGTGCAATAGATAAGCATAGGAAAAAGTAGGAGCCACACTGGTGGCTTATGTCTTTATTCCTAGCTAATCAGAAAGACGAAACCTGATGATTGTGGTTTGAAACCAGAGCAAGAACAAAAGTCCATTAGATTCTGGTTTGAAAGTAACCAGCAAAAGCTAGCAATGGAGCTGTGGTACAAGCAGTAAAATGCTAGCCTTGAGTAAACTAAAACAAAAAAATAACAAATTCTGAGACAGAGCTAGGCCCTGAGTTCAAGCTCTAGTATTAGTATTTAACTAATGAAGGAATGAATTAGTTAATTAATTACCTAAAATAAATTAAGTGGTCACATGTGGAGGGGCAGGTAAAATGTAACAACCATGGTGACTGGATTATGTATTATTTTGTAATGAGGCAAATTATCATTTTTCCCAATCACTAATATTTTATTTGAACTTTTTTGTACAATAAACCCTGAATTTGGCATGCGTGTATATGTGTGTAAATGTGCACACATGTGTGTTTATGTGTGTGTATGTGTGTGTGTGTGTGTGCTGTTGCAATGTTGCTTGCCAATATGAACAGGGTGAGGCTGAAAAGAGGTGTGTTGCAATTTTTTTTTATTTATCAGTGTTGTGTCCTGTCATTTCAGTGGAACCACCCTTCTGTACATTTTATTTGTTTATAACATCATCATAATCAAAGCATTTACAACAATATGTTAGATAAAAGAGATCATTTTCAGCTCTTAGTATATGTTAGGTAAAATGATACACATATAATTAGGCAGTAAGTTATTGCTGTAAGATGACTGTCAGTACAAAATATTTATTTGACCTCTTAAATTGGTTATATTTTTAAGAAATACTCATGGAGTGATTTTGAACGACTTGACCAAATAGTTATTACTCTTTGATTATTTCTGGGAAACTCAAGGTGGATAAACTCTTTCCGGATTTCTGTTGAAAATAACTTTCTTTGTAAGATCGTATCTATTCACACTAAGATAATAAACCCAGTATTTTTAAGGTTGGAATATCCCATCATAATGACTGAAAATCAGTATTGTGGCTATGCTTGTTAGATATATATTTCAAATAAAACCAAAAACATGTGTCATCTCCAGATTGTGGATGCATTTGAAGTTGTTTTGTACATACAAAGATTTCTTCATTAATAGTTCTTTTGTGGGAGTAACTATCACAACTTTAACAAATAAGGCTTTTTGAATATCTTTTACAATATAAATAACATCCCAGAGTGAGTCTTGCAATTTCTGAAAACCATTTAACTATTTTAGTATTATTTTAGTTCATTGACTATACAACTAAAGACATTTCTGAAATAAATATTATTAAAATCTGAAAATGTAAGTGGGTATATAGGCTTTTTATGCAACATTTTATGAAAAGCCAGTTTTTATGAAACTAAAAGAAATAGAATAAAAGAATGTAAGTGTATTGGGTAACCTAATTATTGGTATAATTTTGCTTTCTATTAGCACAGTCCTTTGAATGTAAATGATGCAGTTAAATTATTTTTTGTGTCACTGTGCTTTAGTTATTTTTAGAATCTTTGTAGTTATAAGAGTGAATTTGTAGTATAAATAAAGGCCTTTTAAAAGGATTAGGATTAATCTTGTGTTTTGTGTTCTACTCCCATGAAAATGAGTTATTTTCAAGTGTTAATAGTTTATAATTGAATCTTCAGTATCATAAGAAATTTTGAAATAATTTGGTAGTATTGATGTCTTTTTTTAGGGGACGGGGTCCAGTAGTGGTGCCTGAACTCTGGGTGCTGTCCCTCAGCTTTTCAGCTCAAGTCTAGCGCTCTATCACTTGAGCCACAGCGTCAGTTCTAGCTTTTTTTCTTTTTGCTTGGGTGGTGCTGAGGAATTGAACCCAGGGCCTCATGCATGCAAGGCAAGCGCTCTACCGCTAAACCACCTTCCCAAACCTTCATGTCTTTTTAAACCAATAGTAGTTCACAAGTTGGAGAGTCTTTAATTCATACTTCGGTCTTGGTGTCTATGATTTTTAACCTCTCATTCCTAACATTAATGATAGGTCAGAGTGCATTTTTGGGTATAGGAAAGGTAAAATATTTATCTATGGTCAAAGTTGATTTTTATATCAGTCTTGCTTTAATAGCATTTCTCTCAAAATGTTGGGTATAAAAACCAATCAAAATACTTCTAATGATAAACAACTTAGTTGAGCTACAATGTGGAAATGATTGGTCCATAAGACCTGCAGAATGTTTCCATCAGGAATTGGGGAGGTCATTCTTTCAGTAAGACAGTGTTAAACAGAGATAGGTTCCCCAGGCCTTGCAGTGTTGAGTGAAGGGATAAAATATGATTTCTACTATTTGGAGCTAGATATCAAGAATGTTATACTATAGCAGTTCCTTTCACCAGGTAGATATGCATTGATTATGAATTTTGAGTTTTCATATTTCAGTTCCCTATTTTCTAACAAAGTGTACAGAATAATTATGGGAAATTTTCCTAGAATTAGTAGACTAAGTGCTGGTATTTTAGTCATAAAATAGTATGAGGTTACTTGATACAGTGGGAGATGAAACACATGCTAACACTTACCATGTGTACAATGTTGTACTAGTAATTCTAAATCTGAAGACTTCAATATTATCATCTGAGAATTAAAAATGTATAGAGCTCCACTTTATGCAATTATTGTGAGGATTAAATTATATACCATAAGTAAAGTACTTGGAAAAACAATCAATTAGCATTTGGCAAATTCTACCTGTTATTTTATCATGTGATGAATTCTAACATTTTTACTGTGATTTTATATGTGCAATGTGATGTATTGATATTCATTGCATTGATCACTTTTCTGTCACTATGAGGAAAATACCTGCAAAGAAAATTTCTGAGGAGGAAACTATTATATTGACTCATGGTTTAAGAGAACACAGTTTAAGATCAAATATCTCCATTATTTTCAATTATTTTTATTATCTTAACTAGGTGTACACGGGAATTTCCATTGAAAAAGTGAGTTTTTTAAGTATAATGGATCTTTATATAACTTTTCCCTACCCTTGCAAACCTAACCGAACTTTACTTTTTTCTAGTTTCATATTATTTGCATTGAATATAATGTCTTCACTCTTACTCCATAACTCTCTTTATTCTTTCCCTTTGACTTCAACTCACATCTTCCAAGTGATAGTTTTCTTGTACTCACTTTGTTGGATTAAAAGTTAAATTTTATAAGAAATTACACCTTTTAAATACTGCTGTGAAAATTGAAAGCTTTGGTTAATCCTGTTGTTTAACTTGCATAAAATTCTGGCTTCCAAGTACGCAACAGAACATGGGTCCTTTCTGTGTCTGGTTCTGACTTTGTTTACTTAACATATTTTTAGATCTATCCATTTCTTTGCAAATAATGTAACAGTCCTCATAATGGATAGGTGCAATCCAATTGTGTATATATCACACACTTACTCCAACCATCCCTTCGCCAAAGGGCATCTTGGCTGTTTCCATAACTTGGCTATGGTGAATAGTGCAGTAATGAACAAGGTTGTGAAAGTGATTTTACTGTAACCTTTTGGAAGAATTCATCACTATCTTTCTGGGAGCAATTCTCTATCCAGTTTTCCAGAATAAACACATCCTTCCCTTCATCTCCATGACAACGTATTGCAAGTCCTCAAAAACACAGTAACCCATACAGATCTCAATAAGCTAAGACCACACTGTGGCCATATTCTTTCAATACATTTTTAATAATTACATAAATTTAGTGAGAACCTTCTATGTACTTTCCTAATGTGGGAATGAGAGACATAAAAACAGAATAAAAATAAGAAATATGCAATTAATTAGCTAATATCATATTTAAAATCTTTTTCAGCTCTAACTCATAGACTCATTTACTATTATTTCAATCTTTATTTGATTACTTCATCTATCCCCTAAATTATAACAGACGAGTTAAATACAGACAAAAAGTGTGGCTTGATTTTGACACTCATGTGTGAGGATGCACAACATGGGCAAATAGATGGATTAGAATTAATAGTAATTACCCATTTTGTTAAAGTAGAGATGGTTTTCCCAAACTGATTCATATTTCATTCAACAAAATACCTGTAACTATTCCCTTTGTTTTGTTCCTCATTAACTTTTGTTTCCATTTTATTTTATAATGAAAATTATTTCATATATGTACTGTAGATACAAAAATATGTTAAACTATTTCTATATGTATGTATTGATATATACATACATACATATATTACACAGGTTACAATGATAATTTATAACTTCTGTAACTATACAATTTACTAAATTATTAAAAACATCGACAGCTCATGCCTGGAATTCTGGTTACTCGGGAGGCTGAGATCTGATGAACATGGTTTAAAGCCATCCTGGGCAGGAAAGTCCATGAGCCTCTTATCTCCAAACAACCAACAGGAAATCAGAATTGGAACTGTGGCTCAAAGAAATAGAGGGGTTGCCTTGAGAAAAAAGCTCAGGGACATCACCCAGGCTCTTAGTTCAAGAACTACAGTCTACCCAAAGAAATCTATTTAATTTACACCTGTGTAAGTAGAGTATTTCCATCACCCAAATGCACATCCATGCTCATTTGCATGGTAACTCTGTTTTGTCTGAAGTACCACTAAACAACATCAGTTAAGTAGAAAGCATTGGAACGTGGGTTCATTCTATATCTTTCATGGATTTTTCTCAACTCAAATACTCAATTTTTACACTCATTCCAATTATTTAAAATCATAGCTTTTTTTTCTTTAATACGCCTAATATTACAGTTTGAATTCAGTGTCTTGTGCCCCCTAAATGGGTGTTCTTACCACTTTGTCATGTGCCAGCCCTAAATTGTCCTGATTATTTTTCAGATAGAAACTGGCTTCCTACTGTGTATGATTTTGGCCTCAGTCCATTTGATGTTATTCTTCCTTGAATTTAGAATAATAAGTACATGGTATTATGTACAGATCTTTCTGTCTAGTCTGGGCTTTAGCCACTGTTCTCACAACAGTGCACTTCCATGTTGTCAGGATTTTCATAAGCTTGTCATAGCTGATTGTTTTTAAATATTTGCATTTCCTGCAGGTTCTTGAATACTGAATTATGTTGTGTTTTCTTGTGTTGTTTTGTTTCATTTGAATGTATGTGTTGAGTTGTTCCTCACTTTTCCTTTTGTTTCTTTCCCTGAAGTTCTTACCTAAAGTGCTGAGAAACCAATTCTTCTTTCTCAAGATAGTCAGGATGAACATTATTTATTCCAAACAATTTCAGTTACATTTAAACGCCTTCATTTCCATGAATGATATAAAAATGCTAAGCGCTGAGAAGGTTGTTTTTACTTTCATGGTAGTCTTTGTCATACACAGATCATGAAATATATGAAGATAATATAAGTAAAGATGCATGTCAGGAGGAGAAGAACCTATTATTAATTGTTTGACAGAGGCTTCCTTTCTAGTGAGAGAAATATATTGCTTGATGCAGGATTTCACAAAATCGTATTGCTAGGAAGAACCTAAGCAACCATCTAATACTATAGACTTGAGAGTGAAGAATTGACTTCCTGAATAATTTACTTTTGGGTCAAATAAAAGCAGGCTTCCAAAAAGAGAGTAGATTTTAGAGAAACATGTTGAATTTTATGTAACTAGGTCCTTAGACGATTTTGTTAATTTGTGAACTAATACAGGGAAATAAAGTACAGCAAGGTAAAAAATTAAAGAACTTCACATTGAAATACTCATTTGTGTGTGTGTTGATGCGCATGCGAGTATGCAAATGCACATGTGCATGTGCTTATGCATGCATTCATCATTCTTGAGGCTTGATAATCCCTGGCAACTATTCCTCAGCTTCTGTGCCCAACGATAGTCGGCTACCACTTCAGCCACTTCTGTTTTTTTTTTTTTTTAGATAATCACTTGTATATTAATGATTGGATTGGCTTTGAACACTGGTCATCAGATCTCAGACTACTGAGTAGCTAGCTAAGCTTATTCAGCCTCTGAGTAGCTAATCAAAATTCTGCCTGTCCTCTATGCTTCACTGCTCTTTTATTCATTTCCTGAGGTAATCACAAGCCTAAGTCTTATATATGTCTAATTACTTTAAAAATACTGTTACTGCTTGGCACCAGGGGTTGCCATTTATACTCTTAACTACTTAGGAGGCTTGAGAACAGAACCTCTGCCAAAAGTTTAGTGGAATTCCTTCCCAATCTATAGCTGGGTGCATTGGATCATTTCCACCATCCTTCACTATCTAGTTACTATAATTGGAAGGACTGGGGATCCAGGCCACTCAAGGTAGCAGGCTAGACAAGTTGGTGTTCATCTCAGATGCCATTGATGATGGGAAGGCTAAAAGGACAGATCAGGTGCAAGTTCTTGTGGAAAGGAAACACCTATTCTAAAACTATCCAATGATATGACGCCAACCTAGCTAGAAAAATATACCCAGAGTTGAAATACCCACAATGTCCCACAACCAAAATAAGTATATATGTGAACATTCAAAACTTAGTACATTAAAATACATATCTAAGGGTTCATTCTCTTAACATCACATTATCTGACCTTTTCCGCTTGACTCACACATATACTAGATATTGCAACTAAGGGAAAACATAGGACCTATGTTTCTTTGGGCCTGGCTTACTTCACTTAATATAATTTTTTCCAAGTTTTTCCATTTCCCAACAATTTTTTTTATTTCATGCATGTGTTTCTAACACATTTATAAGATTACTTTTTTGTTGCTTTGTATGTCCCTCCCCCACAGTATAACCCCTGCTTTCCCTATATTTGATGTCAGTATAACTTGTGGAGGAGATGGGGAAAAACAAGTCGTTTAAGGATACAGGTGGACCTGTTGCAACAATGAGAAGTATAAGTTGTCATGTCCAAAACCAGCATTACAACGTCGGTGCGGGGGGGGGGGGGAGGGAGGGGAAGGATTGGGATTGGGATTGGGAGGGGGAGGCTGGGAAGGGATGTGAAGGGTAAACAAAGGAGGAGTCTGCAATGCTTGGTAAGAAATGTATACATTATCCTGCCCATGTAATTGTAACCCCTCTGTACAGTATGTTCACAAATAAAATTAAATCAAATTTAAAAAAAATTAGTACAATCTGTTCTTTGCTCTAATATCAGCTTTATCTGATTGTCATATGATGTGAAAGAATAGTTTCTTCATTAAACTTATGATAATTTAAAAAGACCTAGAAAATTCATTCTCACTTATTAAGTGCAAATGAATGGCAAATTGCCTCATTTCTTACATATTTGACTACCACTATAAATTCATCTTATGATTATTATTAATAGTAATATATTCTGATTTATTACTTTACTTTTTAACAGTTTTTAAACTTTTTGCTTTTCTGCTGAAGTTGAAGTATATAAATAGTATCATCAAAGTATATTCCTTGGGTATTTAGGGCAGTTTTTTACAAAGTTTTTAACCAATGGCTTCTAAGAATTCTTAATTGGTATATCATTTGGTTTATTTTTCATTTTAATTTAATTTTATTTTAATAGTTATGTACACAGGGGTTACAGGTACATGAATAAGGTAAGGTAATGAGTACATTTCTTAGGGAAGGAACTTTGTTATCTCTTCCATTGATTTTTTAGTACACTCAAAACAAGAACTAGTTATGCTTTTGCTGTTGCTAGTGATCCATGGGTACTTTTGCTTTCTTTCTTAATGCATTTTTATTATAAATTGATATACAGAGGATTTACACTTAATTAAGTCAACTTAAGAGTACATTTTATTTTCTAAATTTCAAATTTTGGGCTTACATGTTTTCTTTTGTCTCTTTAGGGTAATTCATTTTTTTCAGAGTTGTAGGATTAGTTAATTTATTTTTGCATGATTTTTACACATGTAAATTATTCACACACATATATTTTGCTTTTATAATATTTAACATGTGACTATTTAAAAATTCTTTTCTTCATTTTTATATGGTTAATGATTTGAAATAAATTTATTTTCTTATAGTTATAAACATATTTGTCCAGGTAACAAATACTGTATTTTCAAGAAGCACATAATGTATTAAGAAAGGCTTCATTGGGCTGGGATGGTGGCTCAGTGGTAGAGCGCTTGCCTCGCATGCATGAGGCCCTGGCTTCGATTCCTCAGCACCACATAAGCAAACAATAAAAAGCGAGAAGTGTCGCTGTGGCTCAAGTGGTAGAGTGCTAGCCTTGAGCTGAAGACAGCCCCCAGGCCCAGAGTTCAGGCTCCACGACTGGACGTCCCCCCCAAAAAAAAGAGAAAGGCTTCATTACTTGGTCACTTTTTGGAAGTATTTTTACTTGAGTTACAAAAAAAAAAAAAAAAAAACTTTGAGCTCAGCATGGTGATTTGTGACATCCATTTTCTAGCTATGGTGGGAAGTGTAAATAGGGTTTGAAATTCAGGAGACACTGGGAAACTCTCTCACCTTATTATGAAACTATTCAGAGTGAATTGATTAGAGATATAGCCATCGCTAGTGTTATATAGAGCACCTCGCTATCATATTCTAAATCTTGGGTTAAAACACCAGTAACATCAATCTTTTGTCAAAATAAAAGGACACATGTTTCGAAATGTTAATTATTTAAACTTAATTCCAAATATTCTCTTTTCTTCTATTAATTTTCAATTTACCTAATCTATTCAAATCCAAGTATATTGTGATTATTTTATTTCTACTAAACTTTTAAATAGTATGAGCAATATTATGATTTCATATATTAACATACTTTTAATATTTGTTATAATTTCCACCATTTAATATGATAATATCAATATTCCAAATGTGTGTATGTGGTGTGTATGTGCGTGTTTATGTGGTTTTTGTGTGTGTGTGCTTTGTGTGTACTTTGTAATTCTTGGGAGATCACACCATTGCTTCACATATGCAAAGCCAATGGTTTACCACTGAGCAATTCTGCCTAGTTATAGTCCAAATAGTGTTTTAAACCATGAGTTTCAAGCTTTCATTCCTAGTATGTTTTTTCAAAATCAGATATGATAAAATGTGATCCATATTCTATCCATGCTAGCAATTTTTATTGTTACAAGAATATTCCCACTGCCTTTCCACTTCCAAACTCTTGTGTTTGTTATTGATAAAGATTTTACTTTGCTTCTTTTCTCTCTTCATTGTTTTTCCCTTTAGAGTTTAGCTAATCTTTCTCTTATTTCTTTGCGAATTAATTATCATATTCCTATTACAATTTCCTTACATTGTAACAGCTATATACAATGCTTTATTTTCTATTTTATTTTTTCCCATTTTCACTGACTTTTGGTCCAGACTATTTGATTGATTAAAAAGAAACTTGACTCAGGACACTTTATTTTTCTCCTTATCTTCTCTGAATTCTTTCTGTTTTTTGAAACACAATAGCAATGACATATAGCTCCTACATGGTCCATCATTCGTTCCCCTCTCACTCTCCTCTGTTGTACAGCTCAAGTTGTTATCATTCAGATTTATTATGCTACAGCATTATCTAAATCTTAACTCATTCCTAATTAATTTTAGTTGTTTCAAGTATCCTCTAAAGACATTTTTCTATATATAATATCTGGGGTCTTGTGTTTTTCCAAGGTACAAAATACGAGTGACTTTCAAACATTTAGATATTCTGTAGAATATTGGTCCACCTGCTCAATAAACTCGTATGTAAATTCAAGGAATGCAGGTCAGTCAGAACAATCTTGTAAAATTGTGTAGCTTCAGGCTTCATACTAGCTTTGAATCTTTTTACCATGTTTAGTAGTGAAGACAACATAGTTCTACTACAAGAACAGACACATAGAAGAATGTAAGATTTGTCAAAAATAAATTCTTAGTTTTATGGTCAATAGCTTTTGAAAACTATTCTATGATTTTATGAAATAAAAAGAGAATCTTAAATGGGTATATTGGCACTATTGTCTCTCGAGATTTAAAGAATGATCTTAGACTACTACCTCAATCCATTTTTGTTTTGTTTTGTTTTTTGTCATTCATAGGGCTTGAACTCTGGGCTTAGGCACTGTCCGTGTGCTCTTCCGCTCAACGGGAGTGCCCTACCGCTTGAGTCACAGCACCAGATCTGGTTTTTATAGTGGTTTATTGGATATAAGAGTCTCATGGACGTTCCTGCCCAGGCTGGCTTTAAACTGTGATCCTCATATCTGAGGATTTACTGATAATGAGCCTCAGGCACCCGACCTACCTCCGGCGTTATACAAATATTTAAAATAAAAATGATTATCAAACTAAATGTGAGATGTGAAAACCTATAAAACATAAATGTAAAATTTCATGACATTGCATCAGTAATGGTTTCTAAAAATTTGACATGGAAAGCATTAATGGCTAAAGAAAAGCAACAATAAACTGGATTATATTAAGCGATAGCCGTTCATAATTCAAAGGAGACTATAACTGAAGTGAAAACATATCCAACAGATACAGGGAACATATTTGTTTATGCTACAATGATTCTGAATAGTAAGTATTTTTATATCTTCTAATGCTATATAAATTTTTTCCTGAATAGGATATTTCTTTGAAGAACATATGTAAATTAATAGTCAATAGGAGCAGCATATGAAATAAGTTCCTCTTTATTATCTAAGAAAAAAGACAAAGAAAACTCACTAGTATTACCTTAATATAAAAATATGCACAAAATATAGTAATGCATTTGTGGAGAAAATGATAAACTCTACATAGGAGAATGATTTGTATAATACTGCGATCATTTTAGCAAGCAAGATTTCAAGTCTTCAAAAGGTCAAAGAGAATTGTATATGATAGAGCCATTACACTTCTATGTATGTATTAAAGAGAAGTAAAAAACTTGTTTGGACAGGGAATGTAGGTCATTGACAGTGCACTTGAATAATATGTGTGAGATCCTGGAAATAATTCTCAAAAACAAATTTGAGAAGACACACTATAGAGGATGTATGCTGGACAAATTCCTGTAAGTGAATTTTATATCTATTTTAATATCTGTTCTAAAATTTACAGCATTTCTATTTGAGGAAATGCAAGTTTGTGAAAATTAGGATTGGAAAAGTTATTATTGTACAATTTACTTCCAAAGCAACTAAACTGTATACAATAAAAGGAGATTATATATTGCATGTGAATTTCATGGCAGGAAAAAAAGAAAACTATTGTTAAAAATATCTCACACAAATTGCAGAATACCTAAAAAGATGTTTTCAGTGTTGGCTAAAAATTCGTTGTAAACTACAGCGTTTAAAACAAAGATGTGATTTCTGTGTATTTTGAGTTTTTTGGTCCGTTTTTTTTTTGAGTTTATACAGAGATACCTCAATCAAAAAGTGTATGTGATAACTGTAATATCTAGGAATTATGCATCACTTATAATTAATTGATAACCTTTTCTGGAAGAAACTTTTAGCAAATGACAGAAGACCCAAATCTATGCATCTGCATTCTATGAAAGTCATATGTTACTTCCTCAATCTAATTGCTTTTCTCTACTTTGCTAAGAAAAAAAATTATTCTCAAGGTAAGAGCCAATAGCAGTGAAAAGAAACATAATACATAATCATCTTGATTTATTTGTGAAAATAAGTAATTAAATGAAACAATTCCACTTAAGCGACTCCAATATTAGTACCTATGAAGATGTTCCTGTGGCTAGGTGGTTTAGTGAGACCTTTGCACAGAATAAGCTGACAAAAGGCCTCAGGCCTGAGTTGAAGACCTGTGGGTGTAGACACCCACCCACCCACCCACCACACACACACACACACACACACACACACACACACACACACACACACACACACTCATTTCCCAGTTAGAGCAAGTAGAATGTCTGTTTTCCCAGTAACATGTCTAAGTTTCTGAGTTACTGTCCTATGTGTTTGGATGTATCATCAACTTACCTAATTTAAATAAATGACACCCTGTTCATTATTATTTAATCCTGGTTACAAGACACATTTTCATGCAGAAAATTGAGTTTGTTCTCAAAATCATGACTGTCTTGATTTATAAGAATGAAATAATTGTGCCTTTAATTCATTAGTTCATTAATTATAAAATTAACCCTAACCCTAGAACTGATTGCCTTTGGATTCAAAAAGCCACACAAAGACATTAGATTTTATTCCTCCTATCTTTGTTTCAACTCATCTTTCTTAAAATAGTTTGTAGTTTTACTCAATATCTTGCCATTTTTCTTACCTGAACCCTAACTGGAACATATAGGCTAACCATCACATTATTCATACCCTAATCCTAATATTATTAACAGTTTCCTATTTCATATTCATCCTAATTCTAACTTGACTTGTTATTCGAAGAGTTACTTCCAGTTTGACTCTAAATTTTCCATTTGCCTAATGTTAAAACTAAGCCTAGCTGGAACTGTAACATGACTTTCCACCTAATGAGAGTCTAATATTAATGCTTAAGAAAAATACTCCAGTTTTTATTCATTCTATCAAAAACTCCAATTTGCACTCTGGAAATGAGTTTCAATTCTCCTTAATTCCGAAAAATTTCCTAACTCTACTTCTAAAGTTTTCTTGTTCCATAACCTGAACCATTATTTTACTTGTCATCAAATTCTATTATCATTAAAAATACTGTATTATCCATTGATCTACCTTTCCTAAACCACTGTATCCTAAAACAGTTTCAGATTTACTTACCACCTAGTCCATTACTTAAACCTTACTCTCAACTTAAACCTGGCTGGCAAACTCTCGTTAATCATTACAATAATGATCACTAGGAAATAAATATAATGATAATGCTCTAGTTACTATTCAGCCTGACATTTTTGCTTCTTTTTGTTAGTGAAAACTAAATTTTATAAAAAAAAATTCCTATTCATAACACTAATCATAATCAGAACAAAATACTGACCCTGATCTTAATCCCAATTATATGTAAATACTAACACTCACACAAGTACACTAGTTTTTTACTCATCCTTACTTGATTCAAATAAGCCTTCCAAACATAGGTTACAATGTTTTTCCAAAATCTTAGTCATTTTCTAACCCTAACTTAATCTTAACTGGAAAACTGAGAATAAACATAAGCCTAATTGCAAGTAAATTCTAATATGAGTAGCAATACTCTAGCTGACATTCACTCTAATTCGTACCAGGCTTATTCTAAAATTTACCTTCAATTTGAGCCCCATTTTTGTTCCTCCTTCACTCTAACCCTAACCATGGCTGGAATCCTAACCATAACCTTGACACTAATGCTATCCCAATTCTAAAATTTATGAAAAATGCTCATTTTGTGTGCTCCTAACTGAAATTCCACTTGTAATTCTCGAAATTAATTGCAGGTTTTCCTGAACCCAACAGATTTTCTCATTCTTATCTCTGAACCTACCTTATTCCATAAGAGGAATCATTGTACCCATTGATCTCAAATCCTAATATAATGAAATACATTGTACTTCCGTTATCCCAGCATTTCCTGAATTCCTAGAACCTAAAATAAGTTCAAATTTACCTAACATTTTTTCCCATTTTTTTATCTTTTTATTGGTCGTGGAGCTTCATCTCTGGGCTTAGATCCTATCCCTGAGTTCTAGGCATGGGGACGATCTCTGGGTTCTTCAGCTCAAGGTGTGCACTTTGCCACTTGAGCCACATCACCACTTTCTGGTTTCTGGTGCTTAATTGGAGATAAAATATCACAGGCTTTCCTGCTAAGCTGGCTTTGAACTCTGATCCTCAGAAATCAGCTTCCTGAGTAGCTAGGATAATAGGCATGAGCCACCAGTTTAATCCTTTTCTTTACTCTATCCTCAACCCCTTTAAGCAGAAAAGTAATGCTAATCACAATCTGAATTAAAACCGAATGATTAATGTAAGGAAAATTGTCTATATTTAAGCAATCACACATTTTTTGCTTCTACTTCTTAGTCTAAAACTAAATTTTACCCTAAAGCTTGTCCTTCCCTAACCCTAACCAGAACTAAAACAGTAACTCACACTTTAAACCAAATTATATCTGAATGTTTAAAGGAAGACCGACACTGGTTTTCATTCATTGTAACTTTGATGTTATTCATTCTTCTTAAAATATGCTGCAGTTTAACACAATATCTTACATCTTAACCCCAACTCTAACTGCAACACCTTGCCTAATCCTAAGCCTACATATAACCGAATTATAATGTTAATAGCAAGCTTCTATTTCACATTTATCCTATCTCTTGCTCAGAGTGTAGGTCTAAAATTTAATTGCATTTTGAACCTAAATAACAACAATAACAATAATAATACATAAAAATAAATAAAATAAAATAAATAATAATAATTGTTATTATTATTATTTTAATTGTGAAAATACCGTACAGAAGGGTTACAATTACATGGGCAAGGTAATGAGTACACAAGCATTTTTGCCTCCTCCTTTGTTTCCCCTTCCCAACCCTTTCCATCTCCACCCCCCAGCCAAAGTTTTACAGTACACTTTTCGACATAACGTCTTGTACATCATTGTTGCAATGGGTCCACCTGTATCCCTAAAATTATGCAGCAAAATATCTCTAAGACATAATTTTACAATAAGATGTTTCAATCCTTAGAAAAAGTTCATTTTACTTTGATATAAAGTTATCTCCAAAAATAAATTCTGCAACTAAACAATGTATGTTTTCTTGCACAAAATGCTGTGACTTCTTGTCTTGTTATGTGATTTTAATTATATTTTACATTTGTGACATAATCCCTACTTACATTTGTTACAAACTTCTGTAATTATACAAATCATGCCTGTACACACTAATTTGAACACTTTAATATTCAAACAAAATTATATTTTTTCATGTCTCCCACAGGGAAGGATGAGGTGCTGAAGTACATGGAATGGAAATTTGCAACTTGAAGATGGGATCATGAGCACTTTTTACTTGGCTGAATAAGAATTCTTGTTTCTACTGTACATTCTTACCATTTAATCACACAGGGAAAGCGACAAAATTTGAAGTTCATATGAAGGAATTACATTCCCAAAAGATGTGGCAACCCTGCTCAAAAGTTCAATCTTATCACTAGTTCTTTGTGCTTGCTGGCTGATCTATTTCTCTATCATATGTTTCATATTGTTAAGTATATTAGTAATTCAGCTGTCAGTACAAGGCAGGAGACTCCTGAAATCACAGCTATTGCTGTGTAATATTGAGAAGAGAGGAAAAAAATTATATTGATCTCCAGTTCCTACCTTTGGCCTTCAATATACTAATTAATAGTCAAAACAATCACCTAAGATGTTAGTTTATTTTCCCTTTTTAATTAGATATTAAGCAAGTGTTTATCACAATAAAAAGTGATAGTGCTATCAGAGCTCTGATATGAGCACCTTCTCCCTAACAAGTAGTGCTATATGGACTGTAAATATGGAAGCCACAATAAAATTCTCTGTCTCTGTCTCTCTGTCTCTCTCTCTCTCTCCCACACACACACACACAGCTGCCACCCAGACAAATGAGACATCAGTTCCATTCTTTTGTAATTATAGTTGATTGATGTTTCATCCATAGGTTTTTCTTTGCTTAACCATCTTGCCTGGACCTGTATCTTTCCCTGAAATCAAGTACATTCAAGTCAAACTCCATGAATTCATTATACTACTCCAAAATACTAAGATCTATTGGATCTCGAGACCTATAAAAACACCCAACTTGTTATTTTAGTAGAAATTGACATCATGAAAGTAGAGGAATATTGATCAAGTACGGAGGTAAGAGAACAGGAGTATGTGGGAAAATGTATGTTAGAGATACAGAATCAACTTCTGTAGGCTCATGTATTGAAAACTTGTCATCCTATATTGAAAGCTCAATTTACACATACAGTTTTCCAGTTACTTTGCTTACCTATCACTTCTGATCACAAATCCTCTTATGAATGTTCATAGTGTCTTCAAATAAATCACACAATTTGCATATACTTATAATCTTAAGCAGTCTGCTACTACGTGTTTCATTCTATGTGACGAACCCTTATTTTTTGTTTCTCTATTTGCTGAATAAATGTATTCCTGGAAACAGGATATTGACAGTAAATCTGGGTATAATTTTCATTTTGTAAATTTCAAAAATAATATAAACTTTGTATTGAGTAGTCATTTTTTTAAAATGAGTGATATTTATGAACACAATATTTTGGTGCCTTTAAGTAAATTGAGAATTGATGTGGTAGTTCTTGTGTCTAATTTACTTATCCACTAGATTGTTTGTGTATGAACATGTGCATTGGACATTTTTATTTTTACATATAAAGTAGTCCTCAAGGGTTTACTTTAAACTGATAATGGGGTGGAGTCTTCCTATTCCAAACTTTATATTTACTAGAAACACATGATGTTTACCTGAGCAATATAAAATGTGAGAACATATTTCTAAAGAGATTGGATTTATTGATTAAAACATAGAAAAGAGTAAAATAGGTTCCTTGCTTGAGACTGCATAAATTTCATATGAATGTAGCTCAAGATGAGAATCAGATAAATTCATATTAATATTACTGAGATTTACATCACAATATAAGCAATATAGATATTTTTAAGGAATTGGTCATTCAAAGCCCTAGGTAACTCATGGATGAAGAATTGAATTGAAAATAGCAGAGGAAAACAATTCAACATGCAGCTAGTATGATTTTATAATGCTAATATGAAAGAAATGGAGCTTTTGCTTTTCTGAAGAAGAAAGTTTAGACAGTAATTTCAATGTAAGGCATCAGTCATAATGAGTCTAATGTCTTTTCCTCCAAGATATCCAAGAGTACTATACTCATCCTCTAAAATGTAAATAAATAATAATTTTAATTAGCTCTTGTTAATATTAATTTAATTGTGTAGCAAAAAGTTAAAATGTTTGCTCTCTTTCCTTCAATATAATAACATACATTTCATACTTTACTGTCTCTTCATACAAGCCTGAAATCACTACTTCAAAGTAACACACACAGAAAAACAAAAATAACCTGATACAACAATCGCAAATCCTAAATTATGTGAAAAAATTCCACAACAAAAATAGATAAATCTGGGGTGGGAAGGTGGCTCAGTAATAAAGCGCTTGTCTTGCATGCCTGAAGCCCTGGGTTCAATTCCTCAGCACCACATAAGCAAAAAGAAAAACAATGGAAGTGTCACTGTGGCTCAAGTTGTAGAGTGCTAGCCTTGAGCTGAAAAGCTGAGGGACAGCATACTGGCCCAGCGTTCAGGCCCCATGTCTGGATCCCCCCCAAAATAATATTAATTAATTAATTAAATAAATAAATATATAAATCTGAGGAAGAAGAAAAACAATGACAGAAGATTACCCTAGCTCTCTCTAATGAAACAGAGATTTAGAGTCCTAGCAGGTACTCCAGTTCTAGAGGGTCACACTAAGTCAGGTATAATTACATATAGATATACATTTCGAAAGAAGAGTTTGTACTGTCTTCAGAAGAAAACAGAAATCTATGAAAAGTTACCCAGCCAGGTAGGTGACTGTTGTGACTGTGTTGGCCAACATATTCAAAAGCACATCTGCAGTGTGGAAATAGGGCAACATTGAAAAAAGCAGGAACAGAAATGTGCATTACAGAAAGCCACATCCATATACAGAGACAATTCACCATACCACTGGACAGTGTGAACTGTGGCTGGAACCACAAGTATTAACATCACAAAATCTCACCAAAACTAGTTTCTACTCCTCCACTTAATGGTATAGACAAAAACCTAATTCCAGAAAAGCAAATCACAACGGAAAACCAACACCTGGCAAATCAAACACGAAAACAGAGAGTCATGTATTAAGATCATAGATCCCCCAAAAGAAAATCTCCAAATGGACAGAATAAATCAGAAAAATACAAGAAAAATGATGTTAAGGTAGTATAAATCACATAGTAAATAACCAGACATTGGAACAGACAATCAAGGACCTTGAAGATAGTTATCAAAATACATTACAAATACTGCTGAAAATGTGATTAAAGGAAAGATAGAAAACCTCTACAAGGAAATTTGTGAACAAGTTGAGACCAACCAACGTTTAGCAAAATAATTCATGGAGACTACAAACAGAAAGATAAAAAATACTGAGAAGGCAAGGGAGTCCAAGAAAAAATAGATGCCTAGTGAAAAGATATGAGAGATGACACAGCTAAGAAAACAACCCTTGCTACTCCCCACCCAAAGAAAATACGTACAAAAAGTCCATACAGGACCTAAAACAAAGCTTTAATAAAGCGATAGAACCACTAAAAATGACCAAAATTAGAAGACGGGGAAATTCAAAACAAAGTAGAAAGTCTCCACAGCAAATAGATGACCTAGAAGATAATCTCATGGTCAAAGACAGAATAGGTCTAATAAGAAAGAGGAGATAATCATTTAGAACAAATCCAAGAAATAAGAAAAGATTTTGCCTGAACTTCAAGACTCAGAAGATCAAATTTCAGGGAGATAGGTATCAAGAAAGAGAAGAGCAGGAAACTAAATTGATGGGAAACATATTACATAATTCTAGCAGAGAACATGACAAACATCCAAAGAGATAGACTCATTTAGAGAAGAGAAGCCTTTAGAACACCAAACAGAATTCTAGAAATGAAAAATGCACCACCACATCATAATCAATTAGAGGATCATTAAAGATCAAGGAACGGATTCTTAAAGTTGCCAGCGCGAAAAGACTGATTATTTATAAAGAATATACAGTCAGAATAAATACAGATTTCTTAGCTGATATGGTAAAAAGGAGAGCCTGGCATGATATAAGACAACCATTAAGGGTAAACAACTAACAATCACGAATATGGTCCCAAGCCATACGCTCCTTTACATTTAAAGGATATATAAAAATATTTCATGACAAAGAAAACTTGAAACAATGTATCTCCACCAAATCAGCAGGATAATAGTTAATCAAATATATCCAACATAAGAATAGGAACTGGTTTTATAAAATTCTCCCTACCAAAGAACAAGGTAAATATATTAACAGTAGATGAGGCACAGCTTCTTACAGCAGGGGTATAACATAGTAGGACTTATCAGATATTTCTCAGTCTTAACTCTCAATATCAATGGATTTAAATTTCCAAATAGAAGACATAGATTAGATAGTAATATCAAAAATAAGACACATCCATCTAGTATATTCAAGAGACACATTTTATTAACAAAAACAAACACGTACTCAAATTAAAAGGATAGAAGTAAAATTTTCAAGCAAATGGACACCATAAACAGGCCACAGTAGAATTACTAAGATAAGATAAAATAGAATTCAAATTAAAATTAGTAGGAAGAGACATTACATATTGATAAAGGCAACTCTCAATTAGGAGATATAGCCAGTCTAAATATCAATGACTTGAATCCTGGAGCATCCCACTTAATCAACCAAATTCTACTTAACCAAAAAAGACATCTCAACACATCATTCCCATCTATGGATTGGTTATCCAGGAAAAACTCAACCAAGAAACTGCAGACCTAAATAACTTCATTGACCACCTAGGCCTAACAGACATCTACAGAATATATATTCAGCGTCAGAATATACATTCTTCACAGCAGCTCATGGAAGATTCTCCAAAACAGAACATATCTTAAGTCACACAGAAATTCTGTCCAAATTGAAAGAAAAATTATTTGAATACCCATATCTTGTCAGATCATACAGAATAATCTTAGAATTAAACATTTAAAGCAAAAAAAATTGTCAAACTAATGAAGAGTGAACAAAAAGTTGCTGAATGACCAGTGCAACACTGAAGGGATTAGAATGGAAATCTGAACTTTTCTAGAATTTAACAAAAATTAACACACAAAATACCAGCTCCTCTGGTATTTGCAGTAATTACAGGAAGATTTATAGCTCAGAGTGCCTACATCAATAATTGGGGAAATATCAAATGAATATTTTAATTATGTATCTCAAGCTCCTTGAAAACGGGAAGAAGCCCCAAACCCAAAGCAGTAGCCAGAAACAAAAAATTTAAATGAGAAATAACTAAATATAGTCAAAATAAAACGTAGAAAGAATCAACAAATCAGAGTTGGTTTTTTAAATAAATGAACAGACTTGGCAGACCCATACCAAATCTGACTAAGAAGAGAATTTATATAGATAGATAGATAAAAAGCACGAAGATTGGGTGAAGAACTTTAGTTGCTCTGCAACACACAATTGCCTCATATCTCAAATATATTTAGAGCCCCCAAAATTAACCCATCAAAAAAAATTCTCAAAGAAACAACAACTCTCTTAATAAATGGGCTAAAGATTTAAAGAGAGACCTCTCTGAAGAAGAAATATGCATGGCCAATAGACACATGATGAAATATGCAAAATTTCTAGCCATAAATGAAATGCAAATCAAAGCAACATTGACATTCCACCTCACCACAGTTAGAATGACCATTATGAAGAAAATTAATAATAACAGATGCTGGACTGGTGGAGATGTGGCTAAAAAGGAAAATTACTACACTATTCGTCAAAATGTAAAGTTGTTCAAATACTCTGTAATGAAGTATAGAATTTCCTCAATAGAGCTCCCCTATCACCCAGCAATGATGGATCAAGAAAATGTCATATATATTCACAACAAAACTCTATGCTTCTTTCAGAATGAATGACATTGACCCATTAGTAAGAAAATAGGGTCACTTGGAAAACATAGTAAGTCAAACAAGCCAGACCCAAAGAATCATAGGCTAGAGATTTGCACTCATTTGGAAAAACTAGAATATGTCTATGATATTCATAATAGCTCAACAACAACGTGCATATCACCATATAAAATAATGCTTATCGAAATGAGCTCCAAGAAATGGACAAGATGATTGTATAGTGAACAGTTTTTAGTTATTTCTATTTAGTTTTTACCCTTTGGTTTATTCCCTGTAGTCATTTTTTTTTATTTCTGTACCCTTTGTCTTATACCTAAATTAATGTGATTTGGGGAAAGGAAGGGAAATCACAGAAATGGTGGGACAAAGATTAACCAAAGCAACAGTAATATACACTACACACTATGTTAGAAATAAACTTCATAACTTTGGGGTGTAGGATGTCAGGGTTGGGGGAAGGAGGAAAAAATGAGGAAGGGGTAACTTTGTTAAAAATTGTAGTAATTACTTATGTAACAGTAACCCACCCCTAAGTATATCACATTCATGATATAAAATCCAAAAAAATAAGAGAACTCACCCAAATAGAGAAAATTAGAGAAAAAAAATGAGACAACACAACAGATACAAGCAAAATTGAAAATGTTATAAGAGAGTACTTTGAAAACCTTATGCCAATCACCTGGAGAATCCTGGAGAGATTGATGCTTTCCTATACTCGATCTGAACCAAGAAGTAACACATAAGAAGTAATGAAAATGAAATGTCAATAAAACATATCCTATTCCAGAAAAATCTAGGACTCAATGAATTTATCATGAAATTAAGGCCTGCAAAGAACTTACAATACTCAGATCTAACTCTGCAATGGAATGGAAAGGGAAATGGAATTTTCAAAACACATTCTTTGAGGCTAGAAATTAGACTCTTCCCCAAATCACATAAGAACTCACCAAAAAAGAGAACTATAAACCCAAATCTTTGATAAGCATTGATGCAGAACTTATTAATAAAATTCTCACCAAGCAATTTAAGGAACTAACAAAAAATCATATGTTATGATCAAATAGGATTCATAATTCATACAATTGGATTCAATGTGCTTGTCAATAAATATAATAAAAATCATCAGCAGAAGCAGGGACAAGAAACACATGAACCTCTATAGGGGTGTAGAAATAGCTTTTAACAAGCTCGAATTCCACTTTATGGTTCAAAGGTCTGAGAAGCTAGGAATGCAAGGAACATTACTCGATATAATACATAGTATGTATATAACAGAGATAATTAGCCTTTGCCTAACAGTGGAAGCATGAAGACATTAACATCAGGAATGAGACAAAAATGTCCTCTCTCTCTACTACTCTTCAATATGTTAGTGGACTTTCTAGCAAGAGCAATATACAAGAGAAAAACATAAAGCTGATACAAACAGGGAAGAACTAAAACTATCCCTTGTTACAGATGAAATGACCTTGTATTTAAAGGACCCTATATTTTCCTCCCTCAAGTTAGTAAAGTTGATGCTAACCTTCAGCAAAACCCATAAAAATCAGTACTTTTTCTGACCAAAAATGGGAAACTCCAGGCTGAAATCCAAAAAACAACCTCATATGTATTAACCTCAAATCAAATAAAATCTAAACAAAACCAAACAACAACAACTAAACTAGGAATTAATTTAATTAAAAATGTGAAGGACCTCTACTTTAAAACTTTAAAAATCTGAAAAGGGAAATTGAAGGAGATTCAAGGAAATGGAAAATCTATCAATGCTCAATGTTGGAAGAATTAACATTTTGAAAACTGAAATACTGCCCCTAAACAATTGGCAATGCAATACTCATCAAAATCCCAACAATATTCTTCAATGCATTTGAGAAAGCCATTCAAATTTAATATGGAATTACAAAATTACACATGAAACAGAAGGCTTAGAAATGAGCCTATAGTCATGGGCCTAGGCCTATAGTCATCTTACACACAAACACACACACACACAGACTCTCTCTCTCTCTCTCTCTCTCTCTCTCTCTCTCTCTCTCTCTCTCTCTCTCTCTCTCTCTCTCTCTCTCTCTCTCTCTCTCTCTCTCTCTCACACACACACACACAATGTAATTCTATTCACCCATCAGAAAGGATGACTTTTCACCAGTCTTAAGGAAAATGAAAGGTTTGGGAAAATTATAATATGAGAAAAGAGAAAGGAATGCAGACGCAGGGCAATATAGGTTTCATGGATTCATTCATTTATGGTAGCTAGAAAGTGCCCACGAATCGACAAGATTATCTCTTTGTTGCTTTGTATGTCCCTCCCCCACAGTATAACCCCTGCTTTCACTATATTTGATGTCAGTATAACATGTGGAGGAGATGGGGAAAAACCAATTGTTTAAGGATACAGGTGGACCAGTTGCAACAATGAGAAGTACAAGTTGTCATGTCCAAAACGAGCTTTACAACGTCGGTGCGGGGGGGGGGGGGGATGGGGGAAAGGAGAAGGATTGTGATTGGGGGGAAGGGGGGAGGCTGGGAAGGGATGTGAAGGGTAAACCAAAGCAGGAGGGTGCAATGCTTGGTAAAAAATGTACGAATTATCCTGCCCATGTAATTGTAACCCCTCTGTACAGTATGTTCACAAATAAAATTAAATTAAATTAAAAAAATCTAGAAGTATACAATACATATTCTACCTCATCCCAGTTAGAATGGTCATTATCAAGAAAACTAACAATAGCAATTGCTGGCATGGATGTAGCCAATTGGAAACTCAATTATTCTGTTGGTGGGAAATTAAACTTGTTCAACCACTGTTTAAAGCAATACCCAGTTTCCTAAAAAGATTTAATATAGATCTTCGTTAAGACCCAGTAATTCCCCTCATGGGTAGTAATCCAATAACTAACAATCTCACATGAAAGGCTACCAGTTTAACCATGTTCAATGCCCAGGCCCAGAGTTCAAGGACTGGAAAAAATGTTACCACTGCTGATATTTGTTCCCGCAAATAAGAACTGTTCGACATAAGATACCAAATCATTCTATTTGCAGTAGCTATCATAGAACTTAAAGGTAGTGGGTGATAAAATGGCTTCTTTGTTGAATATTAGGAAAAGATGCAGGCAGTCCAAGAAAAGAGAGATTGTTGTTGCTGCTGTTGGTCCAGGGGCTTGAATTCCTGGCTTGGGCACTGGCCATGAGCTCTTCAACTCAAGGTGAGTGCTGTATCTCTTGAGCCACAGTTCCACTTCTGGTTTTCTGGTGGTTAAATGGAGAAAAGACTCTCAGGGACTTTCCTGCCAAGGCTGTCTTTGAACCACAGTCCTCAGATCTCTACTTCCTGAGTAGCTAGGCTTACAGCTGTGAGCCACAGGCACTAGGCTAATTATGGGGGATTTTTAGAAAAGAAAATGCACCTCTTCACTTGTGTCTAGTCCTCAGATATCACAATTAGAACACTTCACCTTCAACTCCTTTCATCAGACATTTATAATTTTTTTTCTTTTTGTTCATGTAGGAATACTGCAGTCAATATAAAGTCAGCTTTGTGACTGGATCAATTGTAGGGCAATTGCTAACACCTACATCAAGAACTGTTACATCAAAACAAGTGAGACCCTCTTTTGGAATAATTGTTTTCTCTTTTTATTACAAATTTTTGCTTGATTACTTCCTAATGTGATATTGGACCTCCTAACAGAGTGATGACATTTTCATTCTCTTCAGCTTTCTCCCACATGTGGTCAAATATTTAAGAATTCAAAGATGTCCATTGAAAATTCATTAAGCTGATTTCTAAGGAAATGTGCATTTCTGGATTTTGGTCTGTTGTCTTGTTCTTACATGCACAGGCTTTCTTTGATGTATTGCTTCTACAAGGAATTCTACTTTCTAATCTTTGTGTGATCAATTTTAGTCTCTCTGATCCATCTTTCTGACCTTCTCTCTGGAGCCAAATTTCAGTCTGCCTCATAAAAACTATATTATTTATCAACAAAATGACTCTCAGCTCTGTTTTTTTGCCTGACTTCATGTAGGCTGTGATAGCAGCCCTGACTGGCTATGCTTACTGGAGTTTTTGTTTGTTTGTTTTGTGTGGGGTTTTTTTTTGTTTTAGAGTTCTAGGATTACTATTCAAGATAGTAGATTCTCAGGGTCCCAGTGATCCCCTGACCTAGATTCAATGGCTTTTTCTCCTAAAGATAGAAAGACCAGCTGACTAAATTCCTGCTTTAATTTTCTCAAAATGAGGCAATCTGACATCCTTGCAAAGCCATCAATAATCCTCTGTAACAACTTACAGAAATATTCTATCAAGGTGGTTTTTCAAGGTTGACTGTGAAAAAATTTCATTTCCAAGTCACCACCATAAAGTAGATCACATTCCTCGGAGCAGACTTTTGGAAGGAAGGTTCTCCTTCCTTCCTTCTCTTATGATACATCAAACCATAATATTCTACAGTTGTGACCAGCCTGCAGCACATTTTCTCAAGAATATTTTGTAGTGTAAAGAAGACCAACTATCAAAATAAAGGTAAAAATACTTGTCTACTACAGACTGGTTTATCTTGCTTATATCTGTTGTTATTTTCATTACTTCAAACACAGGGATATTATATTGGAATTAGACAAGTGGGAAAGGATTAATGGAATAGACATTCAGTTTACTTTCATATATCCAATATAATACACTTAACCCCTTAAGGAAAATTAAATCCAACTGTAGAAACAATGTCAGAATTATAAAATAAGCCTCAATATGAATAATATGGTACACATACACCATCATCTACTAAGAAATTCAGTCTCTCTATAAATATTTATTTGGTACAAGATAGTACAAATTTAATTAATGAATATGACTTCTAAGTATCATCTGAAATACCCCTCGTGTATATAATTGTATATACTTTTTAGATGTCACCTAAACAGGAATTTAACATGCATGTAGAAATCAAATTTCCACAACTTAAGTGAGATTAGAGGAGTCATACACTCCTGTATTGTGTGGTGTGAATTTCACTAAAAGTGCTGAAACTTTCCACGTAATACCAAGAGCCATGTGCAATAATTTATTATTGGATGTTAAGATGAGTGCTGAGTGTAGGATACACTTTGAATTAATACATTAATTTACACAAATGAAACAATGATGATATATTGTTTGTTTAAATTCTAATGCTTCTCAATTTTACAAATCATGAAATATATTATTAAAATTAGATTCCCTTTTTCTTTCTAGAGATGCAGAAATTAAAATCATCTATTTAACATTCACTATTAAGAAATAAGTAATAAATATATTAATATCAAAATGATATACTATTAAACTGTGATTTGAATTATAGTTCTAACAAATTGTAATGTAAACAACATTTAATAGAATTATGGGTAATACTTTTTAAACTTACCAGCTTGTTATTGTTTCCTAATTGTGTCATTTGTTATTCTTGGTCCAAGTCATCTATTCACCTTAATTGTTTAGTTTTCTATTTTATCTCTATTGGTTTGCTGATTATGCATTTTGTTTTTCCTTTATAGTGACTTACACGAGGGTGAAAATCTGTATCCTAGTTTATTACTTCCTATGTTAAAGTCAAATTGCTGCTCTCCACAGCTGTTCTACACTTCTTGTATAGTACAGAATTTCCCCTAGTCCCATCGACTGTATTGATGCTCTCATATATTTTCTTTTATTTTAATTTTATTTAAATTTTATTGTCAAGGTAATGTACAGAGGGATTATAATTACATAAGTAAGGTAATGAATTCATTTCTTTTCTAACTTGTTACCCCTTCACCCATTTTTCTCCCTATTCCCTCCCAACGCAACTCCCAAGATTATATCCAACATATTGTTTTGTATCACTGTTGCATAGGTTCCCCCTTTGTCGTTTGTCTCACCATTTTGTTTTTTTTCATTTCCCTTCCCAGGTTCAGATCAACATATTTACAATACCCAGGGTATCAAAATCAAATACAGTGGCTACAGGGGATAAACCATAGGTGGGGAAAACACAAAATGATAAAAATAAATCACCTAGTACATCAAGAACAACAACAACAAAGAACATGTCTTGGAGTTCATTTCACTTAGAATCACCTTATACAGTCATATTTTCATAGCTATTCTGCTCATCTACTAAGATTATCCTTGATGTACACAATAATGCTCCACTATTACTCAGTAATCCCACTTTTGGGCATTTAACCAGGTGACCACAAACAAGGCCACACTAAAGCTGCCAGCACAATTATGTTTATCACAGTAATATTTACCATAGCTAAGATATGGCATCTAATTTGAATTACCCTTTCTTTATCAGAGGGTAATCGACTTGAATGAGATCCAACTATACAATATTTTCACAATATACTTGTCATTATTTTGAAAAACACATATTTTATTATTGTCTCATAGTAAAACAGAAAACAGTTTAATTCAATTGAAAGTTCTAACTTTCAAAACTGAATAATTGTTAACAGGACAGAATATATGTATTCTTCAAAATTCCTGTAACTACTAACTATTCATTTTCAAATTCTGAACATTTCTTTCCAGAGACATTAAAAACAGTACCTGTTGGCATGTTATTTAATTCTGCAATAGATGCAGTTTCCAATGGTGTGTTACATATTGATAAGTCAACAGAAAATATAGCCACATTTTAGTAGAGGATAAAACTATGAAGTATTTGTAAAAATTAATTCCTCAAAAGTAAACATTTTTTCATCAGATTAAGCTATTATTTCTATGACCATCAATCCCAAGCTTTTATTTCATAAAGTCATCCCACCCCAACAGTTTCCAACTTGTAAGGTGTACCTTAAAATTCCCTTAATTCACATCATGAATAGCTTATGACTATTGTGAAAAAATTCTACACTTCTACTAATATGATGCCTTCCTATTGTGGAAAGAATACTACACTAAACTTTGCTGCAACATTCCCCCCCTGCCCCCCCACCAGTGGTATTCTTGAAATCAAAACACTTGCAAATATTATTTATAGTTATAATTTTTAAACTATCATAGATATTCAGGAGGCTAAGATCTGAAGATTATGGTGAAAGACCCCAGACTCCTGGGATACTTTCGTCAATGGGAGGGCGCCCCAGAAACTCAGACTCCAGGCCGGGAGATGCAATAAGCAAGAGGAGTTTATTTGACATTTGTGCAAACGGACTCCCTGCCCCGGGTGGTCAGGGAGCCCTGAGCAGCGGTTACAAGCATTCTTTTAAAGGCAAAAACCACAAGATTAATGCATAACACAAAGCATCCCATGATTGGTCCATTTAAAGGTCACCATATACACCAACAATCACTTTGCCACGGGGGAAATTTTGTAACAATCTTTGTAAAATGACTGGCCCATGGTTGGTTTAAGGGGGGTTAACAGGCCTATGATTGGTTGACATTTGGCTTAGCTTGTGGTCTTGCCAGGTGGTCGTTATCTCAAGGTCCTGTCTGGGAATTTCTAAATGGGAACTGAGGAACACGTACTGTCTGTTCTTTATCTACGACCACTGACCTTGTCCTGGGGCTGGCATCTGATCCCTGAAACTTCTTAACTCATTTCTGGGAAGGGAAGGGTCAATGCTAGCGTAAGCAAGTTTACAGAAGCAGAATCAGCAGTTAGCAAGTTAGTAATGGTAATGGTCAATTTTTTTAATCTTTCAATGCTTCAAAGCTCACCGAGGCAGGAAGGTTCCTTAGATTCTTATCTCCAATAAACTTCTCAGGAAAAGACAGACACGTGGCTCTGAGGTTGAAGTGGTATATAGCACGAGCCTTGAGCACAAACAGGCTCAGAGAGAGTGGCCAGACACAGAGTTCAAGCTCTAGGACAACATAAATAAAATAAAATAAAACAAGCCCCAACTCTAGCATTTTTCTCATTGTATACAGAGGCAAATAATTAAAGAAATTGCTTAATGTGTTAGGAGTAGATAGAAGAACCAAGATGTCACACATTTACTCTCTTCATAACATGTTACACCAAAGCCTCAAAAATTGCTTTTTCTAAATCCATAAATTAATATCATCCATTTTTTGGCAACTCTGTCTAGAATATTCACATTATTTTATACATGAATTCTTGGAATTATCTATTAACTAAATTCTAATTATACCTTGCTTGAAAGAATATTTTAGGCAAATAGAATGTCAGAATCATTTGTGAATTTGTCAATTAAACCCTCTAATTAAAAAGAATTTTGTAGTATCCTATACAATATGAAATTACAAACAAATATAAATTCTAGCTTAGCAAGCACTACAAAATCCTACATTAGATGAACTTTGCAATTACTCCAGGCTTAAACTATTGCAATCTGTCATCATTTCTTTGGAATCCAACAGAATGATCCTTATTTTTTAAAGTTTTTGGTTGGAATCATGAGCCATTATCCATCTAGGAATGTTATGTAATGAAGAGAGATTAAAAACACAACTGAGTATTATTTTTAAGAATTTTTATTTTTTTGTTTTTCATGTCTCCTTTCTATCCGTCCCCTTCTATCATCCTATTCTTTTCTTCTCTCAATATCATCTTTCAACTTACATAATTTTCATGGGTTTCACTTTTTAAATTTAAATTTTTGTTTTTCCATTTTCCTTGTTTTTTTAAAATCTCTCTCCTATCATTCTGTCCAATCAATTTCCCTTTCTGAGATTAGGACTTGGTTAAATTCCCTCTTCTTTTACCTCCCCAAATCCCTCTACTCCTATTTTCCCCCTCATTTTTCCCTAAACCTAATAATTTCTGGTTTGCCAAATTCTTTGCTCTTCTCATCCAATTAATCCATAGTTGTTTGATGTTGAACAGATTGTATGTATTGAATTAGATTGTATAGGCAGCAACTATAGGACTTTGGTTGATCCTTGCCTCAAAACAGAGTTCTAGCACAAGACTGGTGACTTGCATTTCAATAGGAAACTTGACTCCTAAAAAGATAATGACAAAATTAGCCCAAACATCCAACCTTGTATACCTTTCTTGTTGTTTGGTATGTTTCAATGAGACAAAATTATACTACCTGGTCCAGGGAAGGTATCACTACTTAATTCCACTCTCTAACTTCCTGTCTTAGTCTGAATGCTAGAATTCCAGACTTTTATCACATTGCCCTGCCATAATTTGTTGGTTTATTTAATCCAGAAAGAGACTAGCAATTTTGAATTTCTCCAATGATCTTATCCAATAGACTGACTGCTCAGACTGTTTATGTACAATTTTCAAAGATTTTCTAACATTTGACACAGGATATGAACATTTTCAGATGCACCTGCAGGGGTCTCTGATTCATTCCTCCATGGATCTGATCCATTTAATCATGATTGCATAATTCTCTTACTATCTCTGTTCCCTACCTACGTAAAAGTCAAACTTTTTTGAGGAATGTTCACTTGAGGACTTTTTAATATTAGAAAATGTCATTTAATCTAGTCTTACTCAGGACATATTTTCTATTGTATTCTAACTTTTCTACATATTCTGAGAGTTGTTTCATTTGTGTATTTGTGTGTGCACATATAAGTGCCTCTGTTTGTATGTATATGTTTGAATGCCTCAAGCTCTTATTGAGCAATCTCAATCATGACTGATATTCCATCTCTTGAACCATTCTTCCAATGCAGCTTTGGCTGGCTAATTATAGATAGTGTCTCAAACACTGTTTTTCCCAGGCTGGATGCAAACTGAACTTCCCAGACTCTTTTACCTCCTTAGGTTTTATTTTTCCAGCAATATCAACTTTAAAACTAGAAATATTCTTGTGAGTGTGAACTCAAAACTCTAGCCCAGATTTTTAACTTAAGAATTCATATAAACATAGGTGAACAAACACATTACATTTCCTGAGTATATACTGTTAGATATGTGAGCTTAAGTCATGTGCCGTTGTCTCATGCCCATAATCCTAGCTACTCAGGAGGCTGTGATCTGAGGATTCCAGTTCAAATCCAGCACGAGTAGGAAAGATTGTGAGGCATTTATCTCCAATTAACCACCAGAAAACTGGAAGTGGTGCTGTGGCTCAAGTGGTAGATCATTAGCCTTGAGCTGAACAGCGGAAAGACATCGCCCAGGCCCAGAATTCAAGCCCCCCTATTTGCATTAACATAGAACAGAAAGAAAAAAACAAAGAAAAAGAAATGGCCTATTTTTCCAGTTAAGTCCATGATCTCTAACTTGCTTTGGAACCAGAATTATTCTTCCATTCTATGTTTAAAAATTTGATTCATTAGCTACCATGATTTGGAGCTAAAAGATGAAAGAGAATGGACTCATCCTTCATGTTGCATGTAGTAGTAGTGCTGTCTCTGTATCACCCCGTAGTTCTACATACTGGCCTTGGCTTTATTGTTTCAAAGTTGTCTTCTATAGTATATTGAACCATTATATTTAAACACAGAACTATTCTTTCTCCTATTGTTCCTATTGTTTCTTCTACTGTTGACTTATGTACACTTGGGAAATAATGCACAACACACACTAGCAAAAAAAAAAAAACAAAAAAGCGAACAAACAACAACAAAAATAAACGTTTCTGAGAAACATATTCCCACTAAAAATTGGCCTTCATTTATGGAGTACTTATGAAATTTGAACTTAATATATTCCTGTATAAACGTTTTATCATATTTTTATTATAAAAATAGTGTACAGAGGGGTTAATGTTACATAAGTAAAGTAATGAGAACATTTCCTATCGAGCATTCTTACCTCTTCTTTTGTTTTTCCTCTGCTATCCCTTCCTTCCCCATCTCCCCAACTCTCCCCTCCACTCCCGAACATGTAAAGTTCGTTTTCTACATAGTGTCTTTTTCATCTCATTGTTACAATGGGTCATACTGTATCCTTGTTTCAGCATTTTGTTTTTTCCCTTCCCCTCCCCACATTAGAAAAATGTATATACAAGATGCAGGGCACTGACATCAAATCCAGTGAAAACAGGGATTATATCATGGGGGAAGAGCATAGAAGAGAAACAAAAAATCACATAGTACATTTTAGATACATTGAAAACAATAGCAAGAAAGAAAACAATGTATATTGTGTAACTATCTTTTGGTTCATTTCACTTAACATCATCTTATATGCCATATGTGAATGGATAAAGATTTTGTATACCATTTAAATTCCATATTTTGTCTTTACTAAATTGTCTCTGAAATATGTGTTACTTGTCCAAAGATGTCTTTGTGCTATTTCAATGAAGCCAGAAAACATTCATTTTACCTCGAGCAGCACCACAGATTGTTACTGGAAGTTAAGTGGAAGGAACTGTTATTTCAAGTGGAAACTGATCCCAAGAGAGGAATTGAACATAGAGAAATGAGAAAGTTTCAGTTAATTTGTGCTGTTCTTTTTACTGTACAAGAAAATATTCTAAGGATTGAAGGAAACTCTGTCCCTGAATTGTTCGAGTGGTTTATTTACCCATATAAAACTGTACCATGAAGCCACATTCCTAGAGCCCTATGTAACTTTCATTCTGTTACTATGTATTATAATTCAGGCCATGTGGTAGAAAGAAGTGGAACACAATACTAAGTCCAGGAAGGCTGACATTCCTATCGCATCAATAAGGAAATATAGTGTTAAGACCTGCAGGACTCATAGGGCTGTTACATGTGAAATTATTACATAAAACATCATTAACAGTCATCTCTGACACCCATAATATTCTGCATCCATTTACAATCTGAAGAGCCAAATATCTAAGCCTTTGTATTGATTGGGTATGTTTCCTAGGAAGGAAGAAGGAGGACGTGGAAGGTGATGGTGGAATAATACGTATATTGGCTCCCTGTCCACATTTTCTGCATTTTTTAAAAGTGCTACTGATAAACTCTCATTTACATCTAATTGACTATGAAATCTGCACAAGATGCAGACATATGAAGGCATTTATTCTGGTGGATAGTCACAATGTTTAACAAATTTCAAAAATGATACTAGGTAAGAAAGTATAAATTATTGTCGATAAAATGCTTTCTTCTCCTAGCAGAACAAAATGTAATATTGAAATAATTACTCCAGGATTCTTTGAGATTTTATGTTGTCTCAGTATCAAAATGTTTTCTAATTCCTTTTCCTTGGAAAATTTTTTAAACCAGTTTTTTAATAAATAGAAATTTTTAAATTTTTAAAAAATAATTTTAAATAAATAGTGATTTGTTGTTTGCTTTTGGCAGGCATAAGACTGCATTAACATTGTGTGAATTGAGAGGCTAAATTTTTATCAGAATCTAGACATAATGAAAAATAGATGATTTTAAAGCAAATAGCTTATATGTTGTTCAAATTTAATGACAGGATAGCAGGTTATAGTGGAAAGAATGCTAAACAGCAAAATACCTTCCCAATATATTTATCATCCCCAAATATATAATTCCTCAAACGTAGATGTACATATATATATATATATATATATATATATGTAAAATAATCACCTTCCATCACCCAAGGAATGCCAATTTGAATAATTATCAGATGGGAGAAACATACTCAAATAGGTACTTAAAAGTCCCACCTGTATTTTGAAAGGGACATGATAAGGTAAGAACCAGCACAAAGATGTAAAGAAGCTACATCAGAAGATAAAGGTAAAGACAACAATCCAGATTCTGAAGTTTCTGGAAAGTGGAAGGGGAAGTAAATGCCTTTCCACTAAAATCATCTGAAAGTATTTCAGCTCTGTCAGTGGTTCGATTTTAATCTAGTGAGACTTCTTTTAGAGTTCTGTCCTTTAGAACTGTAAAATTATAAATACAGATGGTACAATCCACTTAACTTGTAGAAATTTGTTACAGCACATTTAGTTTAGTAAACTAACTCAACTACTGCCTTTTCCTGATGCAAATACAGGGACAACATATGTCCTTGTTTCTGAGAATAAGAAAAAGTTGCCACTGTTGATGTACACATGTATGATGTACATACTACTAAGGGTCTTGCATTAATGAAGTCTGGAAATACTAAACAATATCTAAATAAGAAGCTCCCTATCGTTATTTGCACATTTGTGCATCACTAAGTACCAAAGTTATGTAGAAGTCTAGGGTAAGACTATGGAAATGAAATCTGTCTCCTGATATTATAAAAATAATTTATGTCATTTTGAGCTACACTTTCTAAAGTAATTTAAAAAAATAAGGTAAAACAGAAACAGGAACTCAATTTTCCTAACATTCCAACAGAAATTAGAGAATCCAGTAATGATATAGCAATCCCAGGATGTTATAGGATGTTATAGAATCACTGGATGGTGAAAAAGCAGATAACAAAAATGAATTTCCTGATACAATGGTAAACAAAATCTGAAACTTCAGATTGTGATATAGCTAGAAAGTAGTTTCCACTAGCTGTCTTTGATATTTTAGGTTTGTTTACACAGCAACATTCCTCTCAGGAAATGATTTTATTAATACTCAAGGGTTTGCAGCTTATAAACCAGTAACAAATTATGCTTCTAAATGTAAACAAATACCAAGGCTACTTCCATTGCTATAGCTGATAAATAAGAATGATCTGGGGAATACTCAGTCTTGAACTTTTTCATACCTTTCTTCTTCTCCAACATGAGAAGTCCAAGACAAGATATGTAATACATTATCAGATGATTTTTAAGTGTTTTATTGTTCAAACTAAAGGAAGTACATTTTCACACTTTGGGGGCCTGACTTTCAAAGAGACAGACCCTCACAATTATTTTATAGACAAAAGTATACTGCTTTGGATTAGATGTTTTCTAGCCTTTCGGTTTTGCTCTCTATTATTTTGGCAACTACATTGAAAAACATGATAAATCTATCATGTGTATGTTGGATTGTTCAAAGTCAAGCCATCTCCAAACAAAGTGAAAATACTGTACAAAGGGGTTACATTTACATGGGCAAGGTAATGAGTACATTTATAATCAAGCATTGTAGCCTACGCATTTGTTTCCCCTTCCCACCCCTTCCGATCTTCACCCCCACCCACAAAATCCTCCCCCCCAACCCACACCAAAATTGTAAAGTTCGTTTTCGACAAAATGACTTGTACATCTCATTATTTCTTTTCCTTCTAATTGGTCAGCTTTGATGGCTTAAAATTCTTTGTTGAAGCTTTGTTTTAGATCTTGTATGAACTTCTTTACTTCATTAATTTGGTGTTCAGTGTTTATTCTCAAATCACTTAGTTGATTGGTTATGGTTTCCTTGAACACCCATTCCTTCTGTTGGGTTCCATTCAGCATTCCCTTTGTGGTCTCCCTGACTTACTTCAGCTCTTTGGTAATGGATTCCATGAATGCCTTTAGTGATTTGGTGTATTCTCATCCTGCTCTCTCAGTTCCTGTGTTACTCTTTGAATAGCTTCCTCACCTTCACTCAATTCTTGTAGTTCTCTTTGAGTGTTCTCAGCCTGCTCACTCCATTCCTGCCTTTCTCTTTGAGTGTTCTCAAGCTGCTCACACAATTCCTGTATCAGTTTTTGAGTAGCTTCCTCATGCTCATGATATTCCTGGATTAACCTTTGGTTTGCCTCCTCTCTCTCCCTATCACGCTCATACAGAGTTCTTTGTGAGTTTTCAGTCTTTTCATTTACCATGTTTACCAGCAATGTTTGTAGAGCTATTTGGGAAATCTCCTCTGGATTATTCATTATCTGTTCTGTCCCTTGATTATCAAGAGTGGGAGTTGAGATACCGGGACTTGCCATTTTTCTGGCTTACTCTGCCCATTTGGGATTAAAGTAACACCAGTTTTGTGCTAGAACACTATATTAAGGCAAGCATCAACCAAAGTCTGTAGTTGCACAATCAAAAGTCCACAGATACAATCTAGTTCAACATGAAACAACTATATATTAATGGGCTACGAACTGCAAAGAAGAATTAGGCAAACCAGAAATTATTAGTTTTAGGGAGAGATGTGGGTAAAAATAGGAATAGAGGGATGTGGGAAGGCACAGGGAGAGTTAACTTAACTAAGTCCTAATCTCAAAGCCAGAAATAGGTTGGATAGAATGAAAGTTGAGAGAGAGGAAAAAAGAAGAAAGAGAAAGAGAAAAAAGAGACAAGAAAAAATAGAAAAGAAAAAAATTAAAAATTAAAATGTGCCATGCTTAAAAATTATGCAAATTAAAACAAAATGTTATGAGAGGAACGTGGATAAAATGAGAGAATGGGGGGATATAAAGGAAACGTGAAAAACTTACAAAAATGCTTAAAATATTATATAGGTATAAAGAATTAGTACTGCTATTAAGGAATTTAAGTCTAAGAGGTTTGAATTGAGTCATAAATTTCTGGATTCAGTGTGTACACAATGGGAGATAAGGTCTAATAATCGACTATGGGTACATCTGAGGATGTGCAGAAAATCAATTAAGTCACACAAAGAATAACGAAAGAGAAGAAAGGGTGAAAAGAATGAGAAAGAAAGAAAAAAAGATCAAAAGTTCAGTAGAGCTAAACAAAAAACAAAAAAAATAAAATTTTTTAAAAGAATAAAAAAAAGAAAAATGCACACGCACATATACCCCTAAAATAAAATTTGTAAGAGGAAGCAAAAAAAGTTACTAGAAAATAATTTTTTAAACTTAAAAATTAAAAATTAAAAAAAGTTTTAGAAAAAAAATTTTATACAATGTACCAAAATAAAGTTCTTGACTTTTTTTTTGGGGGGGGGGATGGGAAGATCCTGTATCTTCCGTTTGTCCATAACCAATCTCTTGTTGGAGTGTCTGGTCTGCTTGTGGTGTTTGATTTTCTTGTGACTTGGTTGGTTTCTTAAGTCAGACTGTTTGAGCAGACCTAGAAATGCTTTGCTTTACCCAGGATTTTGTGTTCTTCCATCCAGGCTAGTTCAGTGGGAGATCTGCTTTAAGTATCAAAAAAGAGGGAGATGGTTGTTTGCTCTAGTTTGGAGATGCTGTGATGAGGCTAGGTTCTGGGTAGAGTTGAGGCCTTTCAGCAAACAGTAGCATTTCCCAGAGGGTCTAGCTTGTGAGACACTCACAGAGTCCAGCCTGGAGCCATACTCAGGGTTTATGTTTACTGACTTTCCATTGATTGACAAGGCTGCTATAGGGAGGTGAAGCCCCTGGCTCTGTTTACCCAGTGAAGAAAGCCACTCCTTGGGCTGGTGGCACCGGCTGGGTGACTTTTCCCTGGGTGGAGCTGAGTGTGGCAGGTCAGGTTATGTTCTTGTAACCTGCTAAATGACTCTAGTTTTCTTCCAAGGCCTGAGTTGGAGCTAGCAGTTCTGCTGGGCTTTTGTCAGTATCAAAGATGGAGATCTCCAGTAGTGTGGGGGGAGGGGTGGCTTTCCCTCCTCTGCTCCCTGAGAAAGAGTGAGGATTTGAGACTTCTACTCACACCAAGTCTTGGTTCCTGTGTCCTCTCTGGTCTGCGAACTGCAGGATGAAGATGTCTGCTCCTTTTCGGTTCTTGCTGGTATTGAGTAGAATCCGTTCGCCCGCTGTGTCTGGCTCCTTCATTTGGGGCTCTCTGTCCTGAAGGTATGGCGGCTATGGCCACCCTCACTGCAGCTCCAGCCGCAGCTGCGGCTGCTGGCAAGTGCTCAGATCTATCTCCTTGCCTGGATTTTCCCTCTCTGGCCTAACTCTCTGTACTCTGATGGCAGACTGGGTATGATTCTCCGGCTTAGGATTTTTCACTGGAACACTAAAACTGCTTTCTATGCAAGAACTTGTTTAGCCTCCAGCTTCTCCTCTGCTATCTTCCTGGAACTCTTCCAAACAAAGATTTCTGTTCCCTTCTTCACTGCTAACTAAAGTTGAATTATTGCTCTTTAAATGATGACAAAACGTGTTACTTTAACGAATATTCTCATTGCATCAGGTGAAGACAGGTGTGTCTGTGATTGCTTTTTAAATTGTTTCCAAGTATTTTCCTCCAATATTTTAATTATTGCCTTTGTTCTGGTCTTCTAATCAGGAACACAGAGTTACACAAAAAGATCTTCTAAAGATATAGGATGTTAGGCAGAAAAAAATATATGTATAATTAAAGATTTTCATCTCTTAAGATACTGAAAAGCTCAGAAGACATCTTGCTGTTACTGGCATGGTTATGATGACTTGAATGTTTTGGTTCTTAAATTAAGTGAAATGCATGTAAAATGTTACAGTTGTTCCAAACAATGATTATGGCTTATACTTTTCTGCTCCAATGAGACGAAACCTCTGTCAAGGTTGGAGGGCATATCGATTTTCTGGTAGAAGTGTTAATGTTAGAAAGCCAAGGGAGATTCCTAAAACAGCACTGCCTATCACGAATCAGTTCATTATACTTATGGCATATAAGTATATAAACATACAAATATGAATTGAGTGAGAAATGTCTGATTTACACAATTGATTCAGTGTCAACTAAAAGCAGAAAACACTTCTTGACATTTATATAAACGAGTATATCTAGTGAGGATTTAAAAAATTTTAGAATATATATTTTAAAGTTTATGTCAAATTATTTGTTTATTTTTCACTGTTTATTTTTAATTGTTGTCAGTCGTGGGGCTTGAAATCGGTGCCTGGATATTGTCCCTCAGCTCTTCATCTCAAGACTAGTGCTCTACCACTTGAACCACTGCTAGTTTTCTGGTGGCTCATTGGTGATAAGAGTCTAACAGACTTTCCTGCCTAGGTTGGCTTTGAACCAAGATTCTCAGTTCTCAGACTCCTTAGCAGATAGGGTTGCAAACATGAACCACTGGCTCCTCGCTACACTATTATTATTTACACATTTATGAAGAATGGAGAGGTAATCACATTCATTTATGTATGTATGTATGTAACATTCTTTTTTAGTGAGACTTCTAAAAATCTTATCTTTTGGCAGTGATGAAATATCTCTTCTTAAGTATAATCACTATGCTTCTTGTGCTATACAATTAATATATTTACTTTTAGACTTGGAAGTCTGTTAATTAAACTTATATAAAACAAGAAATTAATATGAAAGAAATTCATGGTTCTATTACTTGCTTTAGGAAAAAACAATTATGCCTGTTGTTTTCAATTATATTTCTATGGGAATGTGTAAAATTCATTGATTTAACTATTAAAATCGATAACAGTTACATTATATCAAGTTGATTCAAACTTGAATGTGAAAAATTGCACACTTAACCCAAATACACCTCCACTTTCTTCTACCACATATTAAAATACCAGTAAAGCAAAGCTTGGTGTTAACAGCTCATGTGTAGAATCCTAGAAACTCAGGATCCTAAGACCTGAAGATTTTGGTTCAATGTCAGTCTAAGGAGACAAAAATGTGAAAACTTATCTCCAATTGTCCAGCAAGAAGGAGAAGTTGAGTATATGGCTCAAGGAATAGAATGTCATCAGCTATGAGCAAAAAATGCAAGGGAGACTATTAAAAATTGAGTTCAAACCTTAAAAATGGCATATACACACAAAACAACAAAAAAGTAGTATGAACATGAATAATGATGTCAAAATAGTAGAAAAGATCATGAGAAATACTGTGTAAACATCTGGAAGACAGAAATCATTTGACAGGGTTCTAATTCATGAGAGGGAAAAATCGCAGTCTCATTTGTACAATCTCATTGTACTGATTTTGTTGAAACCTGGCTAATGGGTAACCCGTGAAAGAGTAGATTGGATGACTTGACATAGCAGACATTGCCAGTAATTATGCACCATGTCACTCTGGTGAAATCTAAAATTGTGCTTGTTAATTTAAATAAAACCTCATGAAAGAGAGTGTTTGGTTCACATATATAAGGATCTTTATTTTGAGGCTTCAGACCAGTGCTTTTGTTTATCACCACTCCTGCTTTACTTTCACTCCCTTGTACATCTAAACCTTACTAAACTGCACCAAGCCAAGGCTTTGAACTAGAGCCCCCTTCCTTAATCCCTCCTTTCTCCTGCTACAACACATTTCACATGCTATCTCTGTCTTAGCATTAGTTGCTGTCATTCTAATCCCCACCAGAAAACACTTTTATTCATGCAAACCTACAATAAATAACCTAGTTAGAAAAAGGAGTAAGGATTTAGCATTGGCTGAGGCTCTCGTCTGTAGGTTTCTTCCCTAATAAATCTGTGCTATACTATCACTTTTGTCTCCATGGCTTTTGAGTCAGACAAGTGATTGATTTGGTTTGATGTAATCCAATTTATCCAGACTTACTTTGGAAGATTTGACCTGTGCCAAGGAGCCCTTGTGTTTCCCCTAACTCTTCCTGTAACATTCTCAAGTATCTGGACATTGAGGTCTTCCAACCATTTGGAATCGATTCTGGTGCAGGAGGATATATAAGGAACTAAATTCATTTTTCTGTGTACAGCCAATTCTACCGGCACACTTTTTTGAAGAGGCTGTTTTTCTACCTTCCTGTGATTCTGGCTTCCTTATCAAAGATTATGTTCCCATAGGAGTGGATTCATTTCTGGGCCTTCAATTCTGTTGCATTGATGGAATTCTGTGCTTTCATTGAAAGAATGGCATTACACCATTCCGGAGGAAATGGAAAGACTGAAAATTAGCTAGATTTAAAAAAATATATGTTGCATGGTTTTCCTCATTTTTAATAACTATATATGTCCATAAATCTACAAATTATCCAATAGATAGTAAAGGACAAATAATTACAATTGGACATGATTAACTAACAGCTCTGTAAGCATTCACATGGCAAGAACAAGGGAAGCTATTCTTAGGAGAGAATCAAAATGGCTCAATAGCTATGTGCATATGACCATATAAAGTGATGATTATTGCAATGAACTCTAAGAATCAATAATACATGTGAAATACATATAGCTGTATATAATTTTAATAGATGTCATAAAATTAAACGACTTCTCTGTAATCTCAAAAGCAAAATTTTAAGTTCAGAAGATAAAATTGAGGAAAGTTTTCAACACATATACTAAAATACATAGGGGAAAATGTAAGAGAGAAAAGATAAGATGAAAATTAGAGTAGCTATCTATTGAAGAATTCATAAACATTTTCCAAAACTATACAAGAGAGTTGGGGTACAGCTCAGTCGTAGGACTAGACTAATATATACAAAGACATGGATTCAATATCCAAGAAGGCCAAATAATAAGTTAATAAATAGCAAAAATAAAATAATTCTTTGAAATAAATACTTTCATATTAGAGAGGCCTGAATCCTATCAGTAAGAAAAAAAAATACTTTCAATTCTTGTATCCAATGACATGAAACTACAAGAATGAAGAGGAAATGGTTTTCCTTTTCTATCCTTTCCTTTCCTTTTCTGCTTTCTTCTTTTCTTTTTTCCTTTGGCACTACTGGTGCATGAAGCTAAAGCTCTGACACTTTAGATTATTTTTCAGAGGATGTCTTGCTTTTGGCCAAGCCTCCCTTGAGCAATAATCTCTTAACTATGGCTTCCACAAACGTGAGATAAAAGGGAAATTACACTATATCTAGCTTTCTTTGTTTTTGTTGTCTCTCACGAATTTATTATAAGATATGGCTCTCGATATCAGTCATCTAAAATTCTGCCTTCTAATTAGCAAGGTATATTTCATCTCAGGTTGGACTCAGACAATTTTTCAATGTAAACATTCAATATTGACTTCTATTTTCTAGATATCATTAAATTCAATCGAGGTTAGGATAGATCTTTATGATGTTATAAGAAGAACGCAGAGAAAAAATACAATCCTCAACAGAAAGAACAGTGCTGGAAGAATACCAGTACCAAATTTCAAACTTTACCATAAAGCCATAGTAAACAAAACAGCTTGGCTACTGGCACAAGAACAGACCTCAGGACCAATGGAATAGAATTGAAAACCCAGGAATGAACCTACAGACCTATAGCCATATAATCTTCCATAAGGGAGCTAAAAAATAGAATGGAAGAAAGACAGCCTCTTCAGTGCATGATGCTGGAAAAATTGGTTAACTACTTGTAGAAAACTAATGCTATATCCTTTTATATCACCCTGCACCAGAATCAACTCCAAATGCATCAAAGTCCTCGGAGTCAAAGGAAACACTCTGAAAACATTTCAGGATGGAATAGGAGAAAACCTAGGACTCCTTGGCTCAGGCCGAAATTTTCTTAATAGAGACTCAGAAACACAAGAAATCAAAGAAAGAAAGGTTGGACAAATGGGATTGCACGAAATTGCAGAGCTTCTGCATGGCAAAGGACATAGCTAGCAAGATCATTAGAAAGCCCACAGATTGGAAGGAGATCTTCACTAGCCATACAACGGACAAGGGTCTCATATCTAAAATATACCTGGAACTCAAAAAATTAAATCCCCCAAAAACAAATGTTCAAAGAAACAACTGCCCAATAAATAAGTGGGCTAAAGACGTGAAGAGAAACTTCTCTGAAGAGGAAAGAAGGATGGCCAATAGACACATGAAGAAAAGCTCAACCTCTCTAGCCATAAAAGAAATGCAAATCAATACAACATTGAGATAACAACTCATCTCAGTTATAAGGGCTATAATCAAGAACTCTAATAACAACAGACAGTGGAGAGGATGTGGACAGAAGGGAAACTTACTGCATTGTTGGTGGGAGTATAAATTTGTTCAACCACTTTCGAAAGTAGTATGGAGGTTCCATAAATGACTCCACATAGAGCTGCCCTATGACCCAGCAATCCCACTTTGGGGCATTTACCCAAATGTTCACAAAAAATACCACACTAAACCTACCAGCACGACTGTTTATTGAAGCCTTATTTACCATAGCTGAGATATGGAACCAACCCAGATGCCTCTCAGTAGATGAATGGATCAAGAAAATGTGGATCAAGAAAATTTGGTATCCCAAATAAAAGAACACAGAGAAATCCCTTGAATATTTTCCAGTTTACTTATATATTTCTAGTATGACATGACAAGTAGTACACTAATACTTCTCAAGTACCTTATACAGACTTCAGTTATTTAAATTATTTTGTGCAAATATTAAGTCTATCATAGTTTTATCAACTCTATATGAATATACCATATTTAAAGGTACGTTTCTTACCAAAAATAAGTCTGTCTCGTTCTTCACTTTTTTTTTGAGATTTTTTTTAATTTAATTTTATTTTATTTGTGAACATACTGTACAGAGGAGTTACAATTACATGGGCAGGATAATGCGTACATTTCTTACCAAGCATTGCAGCCTCCTCCTTTGTTTACCCTTCACATCCCTTCCCAGCCTCCCCCCTCCAATCCCAATCCCAATCCTTCTCCTTCTCCCCCTTCCCCCCCCCCCCCCGCACCGAGTATATATACACAAAGGAATTCTATGCCTCCATCAGAAAGGATGACATTGCCCCATTTGTTAGGAAATGGAAAAACTTGGAAAAAAATTATATTAAGTGAAGTAAGCCAGGCCCAAAGAAACATAGGTCCCATGGTTTCCCTTATTTGTAATATCTAGTAGATGTATGAGTCAAGTGGAAAAGGTCAGATAATGTGATGTCAGGAAAATGAACCCTTAGATATGTATTTTAATGTTTTTTCTTTCATGCATGTGTTTCTAACGCATTTATAAGATTATCTCTTTGTTGCTTTGTATGTCCCTCCCCCACAGTATAACCCCTGCTTTCACTATATTTGATGGCAGTATAACTTGTGGAGGAGATGGGGAAAAACCAGTTGTTTAAGGATACATGTGGACCTGTTGCAACAATGAGAAGTACAAGTTGTCATGTCCAAAATGAGCTTTACAATCGTTCTTCACTTTTATAATTAAACACACTACTTCTCTTTGTTCCAACCGAAACCTGTTTTATCCTGGCAACCAACGCATATTTTCCTCTGATTTCTCCATCATGCAATAAATAAGCTTTTAGGATTGCCTTCTTATCTTTGGTAGATTATTCCCAGGTATTGGATGCCTTAATATTGTATTGTGTTCACTCGAGTTGCTTTTTGGTTCTGTCATTATAAAATTTAGCATAATTTGTTTCCCATTCACCTGAAGAGAGCCTGAATTGATTTCCATTTTTTGACTAAAGGAAATAATGCTGCTATAAACCTCTGTGTTTTGACCTTTGGGTGAACCTTACATTTTATTTCTATGAGACAATGCGTGAAGGGATCAATTCCTGTGCATACTGTGAGTGGTTGCATATTTTATATTCTAGGAACCTGACAAAATTTGTTCAGAAGTGGCTTTCCTATTTGAGATCCTGCCAGTTTCCAGTTTCTCTGCTTCTTGATAGCATTTAGTATGGTCATTATTGTATTATGGGAAGTTATTCTCATACATGTTTTATGATGTAATTTTAGTTTCAATTTACATTTATTTGATGACTGATGATGTTTCTCTTGTGCTTATTTTCCACAAGATGTATTGTTTTGGTTTGTATTTGATGTTCTTTTTTAACATTAGGTTTTGAGAGTTCTAGGCAGAGTCTAGGCTTCAGTCATTCTTCAGGTATAGGGTTTGCAAATATTTTATCCTTGACTACGGGTACCCTTCATCATCATTATATTCATCATCATCATCTACATCATCATCACTGTTAGTACTACTATTATTATTTTTGTACATGTACATATCCTCTTGGGGTTTGAACTCAGGGTCCTTGAGATTTCTTGCAATTTGTTAACAATTTACCATTTGACTCATGCCAAACTTCTGCCTTTTTTTGCCATTAATCAGAGGTACGATTCTCAGGGACTTCATTTTGTGGGCTGCCTTCAAATAGTAATACTCAAATCACAGTCTCCCAAGTAGCTAGGATGAGATACATGAGCCCCCTACTCCCAACTTCTATTCACTACTTGCATATGAGCTTTCACAGACTAAACTATTTTACACTTTTATTGATTTCTACTACATCAAGCTCTCTTTTCCTATAATTTTAATGCCAAATTTAAGAATTCTTCATTTGAAAAATTGTCAACACATCTTTCTGTGCTTTACATTTACATCACTATCTCTGTTTGATATACCTCGTTTTAATCCTGATTGAAGTTAATATTTGAATAAATTATGTTTAAATCAATGTTCACTTTTTAATTCTCCCCAATACTCTCTACCCTATCACCACTTATTAAGGAGAATGTCATTCCACAAATGTTTGGTTTTACACTCATTAAATTTACCTTGATAATATGTATGTGGCTCTAATCTGGTGCCCTACAGACCCATTGAGTTGTATAATCTTTCCTCTACAATTTGTGTAACAATTTTACACTAACAGTGTTAATATTGTACAGAGATATATATTTCAGTTTATTTTTCTTTGTCAATGAGTCAAAAAGTGCTGATCAAGTGTTTTCAAAATTGTCATAAAATTATAAATAAAACTGTGAAACTGGGTACTGGTGGCTCATCCTTATAATCCTGTCTGCATAGGAGGCTGAGATCAGAAAATTACTGTTCAAAGCCAGCTGGAACGGGAATGTGTGTGTGAATCTGATCTCCAATTAACCACCAGAAAACCAGAAGTGACACAGTTGCTCAATGGGTAGAGGCGCCTCACTTTGAGCTGAAGAGCTGAGGGACAGTACCCAGGCCAGATTTCAAGCCCCATGAATGACCAAAAATAGCGGTGTGGGGGACAATTAATACCTTTGTTCAATTATATCCTCCAATCCACAAAAACTATATGTCTCCATTTATTTAGATTTTTGCTTTTATATTCAGCATTGTATAATTTTCAATGACAGTGGGTGAATAGCACTGAAATACATTTTGACGATGTGTGAAGCTAGCACAAAGATATTATAAGAAAACAGTTGAAAATTAAGGGGCAATGGTAATGGAGAAAGACAGAAAAGTTTAATAAGGCCCTTAATCACTATGTTAGTGTAAAATATTTCAGTAAGATTACTTCTTACAAATAATATACACCAACTAATAAATATCTTCCAAAGGCATTGGTATTCAAGTATGACAAAAATGATATAAACAGATTTTGTGTTGAAATGAAAGAAAGATAGATGAGAAACGTAGCAATTGTGTAAATTAAGAAATTTGGTCAATATTTTGAGGGCCCATGGCTCACTGGATTAAAAGTCTGTTGGTATCTAAGATAATACTTAAATGTTAGACATGAGCCTATCTTTAGACTGCTTAAATCTATTGTTTTTGAGTCAGTATTCTTTTTGCTGTTGTTGTTTACATGGACTTACTTTGGAAACACTAATATTACATGGGAGAAATTTGTAAAATAGAGTACATTATCTAATTATATGAGGTTTTTAAATTGGCCCATCTGTAGATGTAGAATATGAAATAATTGCTGCTCAAGTGGAGGGTAAGTTGAAATTATGACAGGAAATGACTACTAATATATATTAGAGTATTTTGAGAGGGTAGTGATGATAAAATGTTCTAGAACTGAAGGTGATATTCATAGTCCAACTCTTTAACTTTCTAAGAATTGTACTTTATTGAAGAAATACAGATTGCATTTGCTTTAACCTTAGGAAAAATTTTAGATTAGTAGTGGCTGAATATAAGTGATAATTTAGAATTTAATATCACACAATTCTCAAAGGTATAGGTTTAGTATGTTGATGAATAAGACTATCAATAAAATATGATGTGATATATCCTCTGAGTGACTACATATGACATTGTGAATCAGTGAATATTCTACAAAATTATGTAAATTGCGGGATGAAATAGAATTGAGAGGGATGAGAGATAATGATCATCAAGATGCAGTATATTGGACTGGGAATGTGGCTTAATGTAGACTTAGTGGTATTGTTTTATATGCATGTGTATACTTGTGTAATACCCTCAATGGGCATGTCAATATGTTATTATATGTTATTGTAAAAGGTTTTGCTATGTATATTACTGTACATGTGTCTCATGGGACATATGTTGAAATATATTTTGTATATAAATTTATGATTCAAAATGTTGTATCATAGCGGCAACTTTATGTGTAATACCTAAAAGATTGCCTCTATGTTTAACAAACTGACAATATCACTTTAAGTGCGAAGAACCAATGTATAAGGATTCCAATTTCTACATAGTGGTTGTGCAGTGCTCTCTTATTGTTTCTTTTTCCACTAATCACTATATGTATGCAATGTCTAGGTATGTTATGACCTTTCAATATGTTCTTTGGTTGTTTGTATATTAGTATAGAGATACTTATTTGGATTTTTTGCTATATGTTACTTCCCCAGCCCTCGGCCCCTTTATAGAAGATTGGTAAGGGTCCGGGTCTTGCAGATTCCTCTTGCAGGTCCCATACGGCACCTTACCTCCCCCCAATAAGGGGAGTAGGGTGTGGGCCTAGGACTCTCAAGGGCACCCAAGTCATAGGGGGTAACATTCACCCTCATTTTTACTTCTACTGTACATGTCTTGCTGCGTTCTTGGTGGAATTTGATCCATTCCTTTTCTTTCAAACTTCCCAAGTCCTCCTTTACTCCCTCTAGGCCTAATGCTGCCTCCTCCTCCTTCTTCTGTGAAATAACATTACCCTTACTAAGGGTTTCACTTACCTTGATAGAGCGTTTAGCTTCAGCCAGTAACTTTTCCTTTCAAGCCCCACATTGGGAGCCAGATGTCGGGTCTTTGTCTGTTCCATGAAAGACTTATGGGGTCCAAGGAAAGGTTAGTGTGGCCGCTCGCCTGTTCCCCAGCCTCCCTTAGCCCAAGAGACAATCAGACACACCAGGAATTCAAGTCAAGCAAGGACTCGTTTATTAACACAGATCAAGCCCTTTCTAAAGAAAAAGACTTCATGGGTGGGGAGGAAATGGAACCAACCAATCACTGTAAAGGTCACACCTTATCATGCACTTAAGCTTCCACAAGCTGTTTACACACTGAACTTAAACAAATCAGGCTCTCCCACTCAACTTCCCCTCAGGGCAATATTTGATGCCTGTGTGCCCACACTGTCCTCATAAGTCTTGTGTTGTTCCCTTTATGAACTCATAATCTGTTTTAAACCTTGTAATATTTCAGTTATGATATATGATATCAGAAATCCACTGTGACATCATGACCATTTTGACATCATACTGACAGACATCATGAACACTGTGATATCATAATCCTCCTAGGACTTCAACAAATTTGCAAGGACACCTGCCTTTGTAGATACCACAATCCATTCGTGAACTCATATTCTCTGTGATTTCATGACAAATGAGACCCTTTATGCCATTTGGATATCACCAACCAATTGTGACATCATAGACCCACTGTGACCCATTACCTGTATGGCATCACCAACTAATTATGACATCAAAACTTTTGTGATGTCACAATGTGACATGATGATCATGACATCGGTCAGTGTGATGTCACAGTTGTCATGATGTCAGTGGATTTCTGGTATTTCATGTTACATGAAATATGAGGTTGAAAAATAATGAGGGCAGAAAGGTCTAAGATATCACCATGTTAACATAACACAAAAGTTATGAGGACAGATTTTAGTGATATCACATTGTGTTAGTGATATCACAATGGCAGTGTGATATCTCAATGGGATTATGACTTCAAAATGGTTATGTAGGTTATGTAGGCACAAAAATGTGTTTCTGATATCAACTCTCATGTCACATTTGAAATACAATGAAATCACAGAATAAGCATTCACAATGTGTCTATGATGTCACAATGAGAATTGTTGTCATAATGGGATTATGTCATTGAGTTTGGTGATATCACAACGAGTTGATGCTCTCATAATGAAAATGTGATGTCACACTGTTGAGGATGTCACAAACACTTTTTGACGTTATAATGGCATGTCTGATCTCAATTGTCAGTTAACAACAAGGATATGGGTACACAAAGGGACTGTGCTGTTGAAAAGGGCATGGATTTTTCAAAGGAGCTAAGAGGTCATAACAGATTTGAGATGTCACAATGGAATCATGATGTCACAATGACAATATTGTCACAATGGGTTTGTGATGTTGTGCTGATGATGATGTCAAAATGGGTTTGTGATGTCACAATGAGTTTGTAATATCAAAATCAAATTTCCAATTTCAATAGCTACTAGTTGACAAGGAGGATACTGTAATAATCAGCAGGGCCCCAATAATCTATAGGGTCCCATAATCAGCCAGACACCATCTCCTGGGCAGCTGGAAAGGACAAAGTATGCCACCAAAGAAGGTGGGGCATTCTGTGGGAGGGGCTGGTGCATTAATCAACAGGTGTTTAGCTGTTAAGTGATTGGGCTGTAGGCAGTTTGGGATGTGACATTTGAAAGCTGTTAGGCAGTTGGAGTAGAGAAGGGTTACAGACTTTATATAAGCTACTTGTTCAGAGAAATAGAAGGAAAGAGAAAAAAGGAAAAGTCCTGGAAGGAAGGAAGTGGTGTGATAGCAGAAGGGGAAAGAACCTTGGAGGAGAGGAAGTTGAGGGGGGGCAGGAGGTGAAGGATGGCAACTGACGACCCAGGCAAAGCAGTTCAGACATGTGGAGAGTGGAGAGGCCTGAAGAGAAGAAGGAACTGGTAGAAGGGAAAAATGGAAAGACAACGAAGGATGTATAGTTCTGTAGCCAAGGAGAGACAAAGGGAAGGGGGAAAAAGGCTTGCCCTCCCCTTTGTTTGGAGCCTTGGCTATCATAATTTTGGGGGTTGGTGGTTTGGAAAACATTTATTATGTTAAATGTGTCTCGATGGATTCTCTTGAACTACAGAGTTCCTAATTTTCAGAAACCCCATTGAGATAATCCATTTGGAAAGTATCAGGCCTTGTCCCAAGGGAAAAATCCTCATAGGTGAAAGTGTCAACCCTCAGCGTTAAGAATCTACCTTCAGTGTTTGTCTCCAGAGGACCAACATTTACAAAAGTCATTTAGGTTCCTTTAGCGGTGTGTCTAGGACAACTTGCCAGCCTTTTTTGGAGACCCCCTCTGGAGGTCATTTGCCGCTTCTGGGAACTCCTTGAGAGGTCATGTAGGGCTTCCTTGGGAAGCAATCTGGAACCTCATCAAGAGTACATCTGCGACTTCCTTGAGAAGCCATCTGAAACCTACCCTGGAGGTCTTCTGGGGCCTTCTCCAGGGGCCATCTTGGACTTTCTCCAGAGGTCATCTGGGGCTTCCTCGGGAGGCAACCCGAGAACTCTTCAAAAATAGGTCTTAGGACTTCCTTAAGAGGCAATCTAGGACCACCTCCTGAGGTCATCTGGGACTTCTTTGGGAGGTCAGCTTGGGTTACCTTGATGAGAAATGTATGACCGTCTTCAGACATCATCTGGGACTTCCTTGAGAAGCCATATAAGACCTTCTCTGGAGGTCATGTGTGGCTTTCTCAAGAGGGTTATCTGGACCTTCCTCTGGAGTTCACATATAGCTCTTTGAGTGGCCATCTGGGAGCTTTTGGAGAGGTAATCTCAGCCTCATTGAGAGGACATCTTGGACCTCCTTTGGAGGTCATCTGACACTTCCTTGGGGAGCTATTTGGAACCTCCATGAGAGATTATCTAGGGCCTCCTAGGGACGACATATGTAACATTTTCCAGGGGTCATCTGCGGCCTCCTCAAGAGGCAATCTGGGACATTCTCTCTGTCATCTGGGACCTCTTGTAGTGGTCAACATTGAGACGTATGGGACATGTAAGTTAAGCATCTGTGGCTATTGGTCTGTTTGTTTATGCTGATAGTTTTACCTGTGTCCTGTATGCATCTCTGTTTACTCCTTTCCTCAGGATTGGAGAACAAGGCCATATCCAAGTTGCCATATCCAAAAAATATTCTCCCCCAGGGTTATAGAGTCCCTCACAGGAAGATGCATTGATGTACTCTCTCCTATTCTTTGCCATCAGCACCTGTCATGTTAAGTCCTCCTATACCAAAAGTGGTTACTTTTATCAGCCTGAGGTGGTAAAATGTGGTATGTTACCATTATTACCCTTGAAAGAGGAACATGGAGGAGATGGGGGGGCAGGCCCCCATTTGAATATATGGTCCCTTTACAACTAGTGACCTGTATAACTGGAAACAGCAAACTCCATCCTTTTCAGAAAAAAAAAACAGGGACTCATTATTTCATTAGAGGCAGTAATTTTCACACACAAGCACATCCAGAATGAGTGTCAGCAAATTTAACAGGTGCTTTTCACCTGGTAGAAAAGGGAATGAATCCTGCTTGGTGATTTGAAAGTAGTACTTGGACCAGACAGTAGCCCAAATATTGAACCAGACCATTTGAATCAAGTCTTTCCACAGACTTAGCCAAGCTGAGAGTAACAGTGATCGAGGTATGGAAGTGCTTACCTATTAGTGCTAGGTTTGATTAGCAGGGATACCGCAGTGGCTAGAAAGCCAAGTCATCAAACTAAGGTGAGTGAGATGGTACAGTTCCCCAGTGAGTACCCTAATGCTTTCCTGGAACTTCTCCCAGAAGACTATAGGACATATAGGCCTATAGAACTTGAAGCCCTGGAGAATCAAAGAGCCCTAAATATGGCCTTTATTTCCCAGTCAGCCCCAGATATTAGAAGAAAGCTTCAAAAGTTAGAAAGTTTTGAGAGAAAGGTGTATTTGAAGTTGGAAGTGGTTACCCAGTAGGTGTTTGATAACAGAGATACCCTGGATAAAAAAGACTCTAAGATTTGGGCATTTACCCAAATGTTTACAAACAACACCACACAAAATCTACCAGCACAACCATGTTTACTGCAGCATTATTTACCATAGCTAAGATATGGAACCAACCCAGATGCCCTTCAGTAGATGAATGGTTCAAGAAAATGTGGTATATATACACAATGGAATTCTATGCCCCCATCAAAAAGAATGACATTGACCCATTTGTTAGGAAATGGAAAAACTTGGAAAAAATTATATTAAGTGAAGTAAGCCAGGCCCAAAGAAACATAGGTCCCACGGTTTCCCTTATTAGCAATATCTAGTATATGTATGAGTCAAGCGGAAAAGCTCAGCTATTGTGATGTTAGGAAAATGAACTCTTAGATATATATTTTAATGTTTTTTTCTTCATGCATTTGTTTCTAACGCATTTATAAGATTATTTCTTTGTTGCTTTGTATGTCCCTCCCCCAGAGTATAACCCCTGCTTTCACTATATTTGATGTCAGTATAACTTGTGGAGGAGATGGGGAAAAATAAGTCGTTTAAGGATACAGGTGGACCTGTTGCAACAATGAGAAGTACAAGTTGTCATGTCGAAAACGAGCTTTACAACGTCGTGCGGGCGGGGGGGGGTGGAATGATTAGATGGGGGGAGGGGGGAGGGTGGGAAGGGATGTGAAGGGTAAACAAAGGAGGAGGCTGCAATGCTTGGTAAGAAATGTATGCATTATCCTGCCCATGTAATTGTAACCCCTCTGTACTGTATGTTCACAAATAAAGTAAAATAAAATAAATTTAAAAAAAAGACTCTAAGAAAGGGGGTTGAGTTTTGATAGGCGCACCAGAATAGGGATCAAGAAATCCTGGGCAAAGACAGTACAATTCATTTGCAAATGGCACTAGTGAACCTCTAGGACTAGATCAGTGAGCTTATTACAAGCAAAATGGATATTGGGAAAAGGAATGTCCCAGGAGGAGAAAGATAGAAAACGACAGGTTATGTAATCACATTAAACACCAGGAAAATGTGTTCATAGCTCTGGAGTAACATGTAAAGGAGCTTGGGGCTCGGAATTCCAACTGTGTTCAATTTAAAAAGCAGCCCTCTGAACTTAAGAAGAAATGTGGCAAAGAAAAATTCACACACTTCTATCTCAAAACACAGGCTTATAAAAGACTGAATCTCCAATATGTGCCAGTCAAAAGCAACCGAGAGGTTAAAAGCACATAGAAGAGCACATTGGAAAAAACAGAGAATTATTTGACGTGAAGAAAATGTTTGAAGATATAAACTTGTGAGAGTCAAAAATGAGAAGAAAATCATCAAAAGGAACATAGAAAGCACTCAGAATCAAATGAAATTCAAGTTCAATAGTCTGGATGAGTATGAGGCAAATTAGGGGATCACAGGCCAACAGAAGCACAAGACAGCAATACTGCCATCCTTGCTAACCACAAGAGAGGCAAAGAAGAGATCCTGATGCTGCATTAAGAAATCGTGGACATGAAAAAGGAGCTGGGCCTGATATAAGAATGTATTAGGCTGAAGTACATGTCAGTTATAAGCTTTGAAGAGTGTCACCAGAATTTCAAAGCATTAGAGAAAGAAGGAAAGAATAGTTAGCAGAGAAGACGGGGAAGTGCTGTGTCATAGAAGATGAGGCCAAGAAAAGTAAACAGGAAAATATCAGGCTCAAGAAAGAGATTGTTACTCTTCAGAAAGAGTTAAAGACCACATGCTCTGATAGGGAATGCTGGGGAAAGGAAAAGAGCATTAGGAAGAAAAACAGAACAGCTAAACAAACAGTTGAAAGATCTGTCACAAAAATACACTGAAGTGGAAAACTAGAAAGAGAAACTAGTAGAGTAAAATCTCCAAAAGACTGCTGAGATCTTCATTATAAATGTAATGCAGAAGCATCGTGTCCCAATGAAACAGGTGGAAGTGGGAAAAAATACCTCACAATAGCAACTTTGCGAACTTAATGGAGGAACTAAAGAGCAAGCAAAGGTGTTGTGAGAAGGAGCAGCAACCAAAAGGTTAAAAGCACAGTCAAAGGAACTCTCCTGTGACCCTGCCAAAAGAGTTAGAGGTTAAGGAGCACATTGAGAAGGAGAGTGGGATCTTGAAATCAAGTTTGAGAGAAAAGGAGGAGAATAAAATGGAAGAAGTCTCCAAGGTTCAGAGTACTGTACAGGAGGTAAAGAAACTAGAGACCCTAAGATACAGGGAAACATCTGAGCTGATCAGGTAACTTGGGAGATCACTCTAAAACCAGTGGGGACTCTAGAGCTATTAGTCGTTAAAATTAAAGTAACAAGCAAAAACAGTTTTATAAGTGTGCAAGTGTTGACACTGAACTTGTAAAAAATTCATACAGGCTCAAGCGTTCTGTCAGTTTACATGTAGATATTTGCACCCTGGTAAATTTTCCGAGGCTACTACCTAAAAGTATTCTGAAAACCAGTGGGGCATTAGCCTGACAATACTTTGTAAGGTTTGTAGGTAATTTCCAACAGGTAAATGCTGAAAAGCTTGTACCTATGGAAAGAATTCATACGTGAGGAACCTCAGATGGTGAATTTGGGAAAGTGGACTTCTATTTTTTTTTTTTTTTGTCGGCCGTGGGGCTTGAACTCTGGGCCTGGGTGCTGTCCCTCAGCTCTTTAGCTCAAGGCGAGTGCTCTACCACTTGAGCTACAGCGCCACTGGGAAAGTGGACTTCACAGAGGTAAAGCCTGGAAGTATGGCTATTGTTATCTATTAGTAATAGCGGCCACACTTTTCCCCACCTGGCCACACTTCTTCCTTTCTCTAGCCTAGATAAGTCCTTTCCCAGAGGTGGGTTGCCTCCCTTCCTTTTAAGCCATGCTTCTCCACTATACATGGTGTAGGAAGCAGTTCAGTAAATAACTTTTTTTCTGCCTGAAAAATAAGAAAAACAAATTGCCCAAACAGAACCAAGAAGAAAGAAATCAATTGAACATGTCAATTACCTACAATGATATAGTAGACATAATCAGAAATCTTCCAACAAGAAAACCCCAAGACCTGATGGATTCACTACAGAATTCTATAAGACCTCAAGCTCTTCAGAGAAATAGAAACAGAGGGAGTAATCCCAAACTCATTCTCTGAAGCCAATATAACATTCATCCCCAAACCAGGCAAAGACCCAACAAAAAAGAACTACACACCAATCTGTTTGATTAAGACAGATACAAAGCTCCTCAATAAAATTTCAGCTAAAGGAATCCAGAAACATTTCAAAAAAATTATATATTATGACCAAGTGGGTTTCATTCCAGAGATGCAGGGATAGATTAACATATGTAAGTCAATAAATCTAATCCATCACATCAACAGATCCAAGGACAAGAACCACATGATTATCTCCATTGATGCAGAAAAGGCTTTTGATAAAATTCAGCACTCATTTCTGTTAAACGCTAAGGAAAAAATAGGAATAGAAGGAACATTTCATAAGATAATAAAAGCCTTACATGGCACATCAAAGGCCAATATTATACTTAATAGGGAAAAAATTCAACCAATTCCCCTAAAAACAGGAACAAGGCAAGGATGCCCACTCTATCTACACTTCTTCAATATAGTTCTGGAATTCTTAGCCAGATCAATAAGGCAAGAAAAAGACATTAAAGGATCCACATAGGACAGGAAGAAGATAAAGTATCTCTTTTTGCAGATGGCATTATTTTATAAATTACCGTTCCCTAAAGCTCCATCCCCAAACTCTTAGAACTTATAAACCAATCTGGCAAAAAAGCAGGATACAAAATTAACCCACAGAAATCAAGGGCCTTTCTGTATAGTAACAATGTACAAATAGAAAGGGAAATCAAAGAAACAACCCCATTCACAATAACCTCAAAATAAAAAGTATCTAGGAATTAACCTAACTAAAGATATAGAGGGCCTGTTTCATGAAAACTACAAAAGCCTTAAAAAAAAAAAGGAATCATTGACATTACCAGGAAATGGGAAGAAATGGGAAAAAATATTTACCAGGAATATAACAGACAAGTGTGTAATATCCATTGTATTATAATATCCATTATATTATATATGGTGAAGTCAAGAAACTAACTCTTCACAAACCACAAACCAATATTGAAATGGTCAAGGAAGCTAAAGAAAGACTTATCAGAAGAAGAGATAAAAACGGCAAAGGAATACATGAAGAAATGTTCATCATCCCTGGCTGTAAGGGAAATGCAAATAAAAACAACTCTGAGATACCACGTTGGCCCACATCCTAAATTCAGCCAATGACAAATGCTGGAAAGGATTCAAAGAAAGACACATTACTACATTGCTAGTGGGAATGTATACTAATACCACCACTTTGGAACGCGGTCTGGAGGTACCTAACAAAGATAAATATCGACCTTCCTATGATCTGGCCATACCACTCCTAGATATCTACTCTGAACAACAGGAACCAGTATACAAAGGCACACACACACACACACACACACACACACACACACACACACACACACACACACACACACACACAGACACACACAAACGTCTATGATTATTGCAGCACTGTTCACAATAGCCAAGATTTGGAAACAACCCAGATGAGCCATAAGTGATAAGTGGACCCAAAAATTGTGGGGCCTAAATACAATAGAATAACATGTAGCCTTTAGAAAGGACAAAATGATGGTATTTGCAGGGAAATAGATGGAACTAGAACAAATTATTTGAGTGAGGTAAGCCAAGAACAATGAGACAAACGGCATATGGTCTACCAGATACGTGGATGCTAAAGCCAAAATGCAAGAAGGTATGACAAAGTAAACAGAACTCGAGAAACAACGGACAGCCACTCATTTTGTTTTATCACCATTAATGACTACATGTTCTTGACTATGTAGACAGTAGAAATATTCACCCAATGGAGGGAAGCCAGGAGGAGAAACACAATAAGTGGAAAATGGAACAACATACAACAAAGGGGCCCATCAGCTGCACTGGACATAGAAGAAAAATAACTAAGCAACCCAAACACAGTAATGGGAAGAGATGAATGAGAGGGAAAGAAGGCAAGAGGGAATAGCCTACATTAAGCAAAAGGAAAAAAATGTAAATATCACCTGAGGTAGGAAAAATAATTTGGATTGTTAAAGCTCATAGAATTAACAAACTTTGGACCATGATAACAATAATTTGCCTTGTCAAGGTTAAAATATGTTTGTGACTTTAACTAAGTATCACAATTCCATAATACTGTGAAATATGTGAAATATATTTAATCACCTACCTCAATTTTTACAAAAATGTGTGAGAATGGAAGGTTTAGGAGGGATGAGTGACAATGTTGTCAGACACCTTGTATTTGTGTACTGTTTTGTTGAATGGGAACTTCTTTGTACAACTACTTAAAGATAATAATAATAATAAGTATTAAAAAATAAACATTAGGATGAAAATAAAAATTTCAAATATAAAATAAGAAATTAAATCCAGTTGGAAGGAAAATTTCTTTGAGGAGATTAGTTTAGTTTATTCTATAGCAAATCTCACTTCAGAAATAAATTAAAAAACTAGACCCCAGGTAAGTGAAATAAACTAAGAAATGGAATTGAAAAAATAAAATAGGAAACTCCACCCACTGTTTCTTGCCTGGACAGCTGGTGTGGGTAAAAATTCATCACGCTCCTGAATTGAAACCGAAGGGGCTAGGACCTTAATTGGTGGTGCTAACTTCACAGTCGCCTATTGAATTAGCACGAAAACAGCATTGGATCCATCAGTCTCAAGTGGAATAGCTAGTGGATCAGTATACAGAGAAGGCTGCAAGATGGACTGTTAAGGATATGATTTACTAAGTGTTAATTAGTGCTAACTAGTGTGTTTCTATAATTTACTTGTTTTCTATTAAATTTACCTTTTTAGCCTGTTCATTGGGTGGAGAGAAGGGAATTTTTAGGATTTGGTAAGAAGGAATCAAGGATTTGATTAGACATGAAAAAACAGAGGGGGATATATAAAGCAGCATGGTCCTAATATTGAGCAGGGCCGACTAAACAATGTTGCCTCATGACCTGGCCCACTGGAGTGCATGTGGCATGCCACACAAGTGAGCATTGCATGCTGCTAGAGGGGGTAGGATGTCATCCTCACATGATGAGCTGTGAAGAATTGATTAGGGAACAGGAAGTTTGTGAAGTGATGGTTGAAAACTGTTAGGTAGGAGACCCACTGGAGTGATGGAGGGGTTCAACCTATATATAGGCTATATGGTCAGAGCAATGGAATTGGAGAAAATCAAGGAATGACCTGCAAGGAAGGAAGTGGTGAGACAGCAGGAGGCGAAAGACCTGGGAGAAGTGGAATTTGAGGGAGAACAGGAGGGGAAGGAAGCCAATTGGCCACCTGTCCAGAGAAGTGTAGTTGAGAGGCCTAAAGAGAAGAAAGAAGTGATGGAAGGGAAAAAGGGAAATGCAGGAAAAGTCTATAAAGAAGGAGGGAATAAGGGAAAAGGATAAAGCCTTACCTATTGAAGTTTGGAGGGTAGAAATGATAATTTGGGGGGTTGGTGTTTTGCAAACCAATTAACTATGCCTATTGGAGGTCTGATGTTTGGTGGTTGGAGATAGGCTGTCACTGAGTGTACAGCCCAGGACAAGGTAAATGCAGGCCCATTTCTAGTGTAAATAAAGTTATCTTCAATGTGCCTCATTGGATTGTCTTGTGTTTTATGCATCATAAGTGTGCAAGTTCACAAGTTAATAGGCTCAAAGGCCACGAATTTTGTAATTTGTTATGAGGTAATAATAGGTTTGAAAAACCTAAAGGAACAGTGATATCACAATGGCAACATGATGTCACAATATCGAGTGATAATAATATTTTGATGTTATACTTAGATGGTGATGCTATAATGGGGATAAGGTCACAATAGGTTTACGATGTTACAATATTCACAATTGATTTTTTTTTAATTGTGAAAATACTGTACAGAGGGGTTACAATTACAGGGAAACTATAATGAGTGCGTTTCTTATCAAGCATTGTAGCCTCCTCCTTTCTTTCCAATTCCCATCCATTCCCATACTTACCTGGCAGGGGAAATATCACGATCACACAACAGGCTTATGAAGACAGTTATGATGTCAGTTATGATGTCAGTTCCACCCAGGAGAAAGTCACCCAGCCCAGGCAGTAAAAACTCCGCCCACAGAAGAGTGACTTTTTCACCAGGTAAACACAGCCAGAGACTGCCTCTCCCTACAACAGCCTAGACAAACAATTGAAATTCAGTAAACGTAAAGCCCGAGAAAAGTTCCAAGCTGGGCTCTGTGAGTGTCTCAGGAGTTAGCCACTCAGGGTAAAGCTACTGTTTTCTGAAAGACCTCAACCATACCCAGAACCTAGGTGCATCACAGCATCACCAAAATAGAGGAAACAGCCATCTCCCTGTTTTGTGATCCTCTAAGCAGATCTCCCTCCCACTGAAGTAGCCTGGGAAGAGGATCAAAAAACATGCCTAACACAAAGCAGTATCTGCCTGCCCAAACAGACAAGAAACCAATCAAGCCATAGGAAAACCAAACACCACAAGCAGACCCGAGACTCTCCCAAGAGACTCGTTATGGACACAGGGAAGTTAGGGGGTCTTCCCATTCACCCCCGAACAAAATAAAAAATCAAGGAAAATTTTTTGGAAACTTGTCTTAAATTTTTATTTTATTTATTTATTTTATTATTTTTTATTTATATTTATTTTATTTTATTTGTGAACATACTGTACAGAGGGGTTACAATTACATGGGCAGGATAATGCATACATTTCTTACCAAGCATTGCAACCTCCTCTTTGTTTACCCTACACATCCCTTCCCAGCCCCCCCTCCCCCCCCCCCAATCATTCTTCCACACACACATAGATGTTGTAAAGCTCGTTTTCAACAGGACAACTTGTACTTCTCATTGTTGGAACAGGTCCACCTGTATCCTTAAACGACTTGTTTTTCCCCATCTCCTCCACAAGTTATACTGACATCAAATATAGTAAAAGCGGTGGTTATACTGTGGGGGAGGGACATAAAAAGCAACAAAGAAATAATGTTATAAATGCATGACAAACACATGCATGAAAGGAAAAAAAACAATAAAATACATATCTAAGGGTTCATTTTCCTAACATCACATTATCTGACCTTTTCTGCTTGACTCATATATATACTAGATATTGCAAATAAGGGAAACCATGGGACTTATGTTTCTTTTTTTTTTTTTTTTTGTCGGTAGTGGCGCTTGAACTCTGGGCCTGGGTGCTGTCCCTCAGCTCTTCAGCTCAAGGCGAGCACTCTACCACTTGAGCTACAGGGCCACTTCCCGTTTTCTGGTGGTTTATTGGAGATAGGAGTCTCCTGGTCTCTCCTGCCCGGGCTGGAACCGCGACCCTCAGATCTCAGCCTCCTGAGTAGTTGGAACAGGTCCACCTGTATCCTTAAACGACCTGTTTTTCCTCATCTCCACCACTAGTTATACTGACATCAAATATAGTGAAAGCAGGGGTTACACTGTGGGGGAGGGACATACAAAACAACAAAGAAATAATCTTATAAATGCGTTAGAAACACGTGCATGAAAGAAAAAAAACATCAAAATATATATCTAAGAGTTCATTTTCCTAACATCACAATATCTGACCTTTTCCGCTTGACTCATACATATACTAGATATTGCTAATAAGGGAAACTATGGGAACTATGTTTCTTTGGGCCTGGCTTACTTCACTTAATATAATGTTTTCCAAGTTTTTCCATTTCCTAACAAGTTGGGCAATGTCATTCTTTATGATTGAGGCATAGCATTCCATTGTGTATACATACCACATTTTCTTGATCCATTCATCTACTGAAGGGCATCTGGGTTGGTTCCATATCTTAGCTATGATAAATAATGCTGCAATAAACATAATTGTGCTGGTAGCTTTAGTGTGGTGTTGTTTGTAAACATTTGGGTAAATGCCCAAAAGTGGTTTTGCTGGGTCATAAGGGAGCTCTATGTGAAGTCTTTTGAGGAACCTCCATACTGCTTTCCAAAGTGGTTGAACAAGTTTACATTCCCACCAACAATGAAGTAAGGTTCCCTACTGTCCACAACCCCTCCAGCATCTGTTCTTGTATAGAGTTCTTGATTTTTGCCATTCTAACTGGAGTGAGGTGGTATTTCAATGTTGTTTTGATTTGCATTTCTTTTATGGCTAGGGAGATTGAGCATTTCTTAATGTGTCTATTGGCCATCCTTCTTTCTTCTTCAGAGAAGTTTCTCTTTAAGTCTTTCGCCCACTTATTTAATGGGCAGTTGTTTCTTTGAGGATTTGTTGTTGGGGGATTTAATTTTTTGAGTTCCAAGTATATTTTAGATATGAGACCCTTGTCTGTTATATGGCTAGTGAAGATCTTCTCCCAATCCGTGGGCTTTCTGTTCATCTTGCTTGCTATGTCCTTTGCCATGCAGAAGCTCTGCAACTTCATGCAATCCCATTTGTCCAACCTTTCTGTGATTTGTTGTGATTCCAGGTTTCTATTCAAAAAATTTTGGCCTGAGCCAAGGAGACCTAGGGTTTCTCCTATTCGATCCTTTAATGTATTCAGAGTGCCTGCTTTGACTTCGAGGTCTTTGATGCATTTGGATTTGATTCTGGTGTAGAGTGACATATAAGGATCTACCTTTACTTTTCTACATGTAGTTAACCAATTTTGCAAGCACCATTTACTGAAGAACCTGTCTTTCTTCCATTCTATTTCTTTAGCTCCCTTATCGAAAATTAGATGGCTATAGGTCTGTAGGTTCATTTCTGGGTTTTCAATTCTATTCCATTGGTCCTGAAATCTGTTCTTATGCCAATACCAAGCTGTTTTGATTACTATGGCTTTATAGTAGAGTTTGAAATTTGGTATTGATATTCCTCCAGCAGTGTTCTCTCTGTTGATGAGCGTTTTTGCTATTTGGGGTCTTTTATTGTTCCATATGAATTTATGGATTGCCTCTTCTATTTCCTTGAAGAATGAGGTTGGAATTTTGATTGGTAACACGTTGAATTTGTAGATAACCTTGGGAAGTATTGCCATTCACACGATGTTAATCTTTCTAATCCAGGAGCATGGGAGGATTAACCATTTTTTAAGTTCTGTGTTGATTTTCTTTTTCAAGATTTTAAAGTTTTCATCATAGATGTCCTTCACTTCTTTGGTTAAGTTAATTCAGGGGTATTTTATTTTTGTGTGGCTATTACAAATGGAGTTATTTTCCTACTTTCAGCCACACTTTCCTCATTGCTGGCATACAGAAAAGTCATTGATTTGGGGCGGTTAACTTTGTACCTTCCTACTTTGCCAAATTTTTGAATCAGCTTGAGTAATTTTGGAGTGGAATCTATGGGATTCTTTAAATACAAGATCATGTCATCTGCAAAGAGGGAGAGTTTTATTTCTTCTTTCCCTATTTGTATACCCTTTATGTCTGCATCTTGTTTTATTGCTGTAGCTAGGCATTCTAATACTAGATTGAAGAGAAGTGGAGAGAGTGGACATCCTTGTCTTGTTCCTAAGTTAAGAGGAAATGGCTTTAGTTCTGCACCATTAAGTACAATGCTGGCTGTAGGTTTGTCATATACAGCCTTTTTTGTATTGAGGAATGTTCAAGGGATTCCTAATTTTTGAAAACCATCATAAAGGGGTGTTGGATCTTGTCAAATGCTTTTCTGCATCTATTGAGATAACGATGTGGTTCTTATTCTTGCTCCTGTTGATGTGATGAATAATACTAATTGATTTGCGTATATTGAACCAGCTTTGCATCCCTGAAATGAATCCTGTTTGATCGTGGTGTATGATTTTTTGGATGAATTGTTGAAGTCGATGGGCCAAAAACTTGCCTCTGAGTACTGCCTTTACTGTGTCCCAGAGGAGCTGGTAGTTTGTGTTCATTTTTGTTGAATAGCATGAACATTTGAATTTCTTTTCTAATCTCTTCCATGACAATACTCATGATTCAGAAGTGTGTTGTTCAGCCTCCATGTGATATCGGACTTTCTTTGGTGGCTTTTGTTGTTGAGTTCTAATTTTATTCCCTTGTGGTTAGAGAGAATGCAAGGAATAACTTCAATGTTTCTGAATTTAGACAGGTTTGCTTTGTGGGCTAAAATGATGTCTATTTTAGAAAATGTTCCATGTGCTGCTGAGAAAACCGTGTATTCTGATGCTGTTGGGTGAAATGTTCGGTAGATATCTACTAAATCTAGTTGATCTATGCAGCTGTTCATGTTTGCGGTTTCTCTTTTGAGTTTTTGCCCAGTTGATCTATCTAGTGGGGAGAGTGGTGTGTTAAAATCCCCAACAATTAATGTCTTTGAATCCATATGGGATTTGAGGGAAAGTAGTGTTTCTTGGAAAAATTTGGTTGCTCCATTGTTTGTCGACTAGATATTTAGAATTGTAATATCCTCCTGAAGGAGATATCCCTTAATTAGTATGTAGCGACCTTCTTTATCTCTTCTCACAAATTTTAATTTGAAGTCTATTTTATCTGATATTTGGATTGCAACTCCTGCCTGTTTATGGGGGCCATTTGCTTGGTAGATTTTGTTCCAGCCTTTAACATTGAAAATGTGTTTTGTTTTTAAGGGCAAGATGTGACTCCTGAAGGCAGCAGATATACAGGTCTTGTTTTTTAATCCAACTAAACAGTCTATGTCGCTTAATTGGAGAGTTCAGTCCGTTAACCTTAACAGATAGGACAGAGAGGCATTGGGAGTTCCTTCCATGTTATCCAACTTCTTGGGGGCTGCGAAAACTGGGTTCTTCCTGTGGTTCTTGGATTCTCAGTTTGGGTGCTGTTTCTTGGCCTTTGTTGTGGTCTTTTTGGTTTTCTATATGTAGAACATCTTTTAGAATCTTTTGTAGAGCTGGTTTGATGGAGATGTATTGTTCCAATTTTTCTTTGCTATGGAAGGTATTTATTTGGCCTTCATTGTTGGCATATAGAGAAGCCATTGATTTTTGGGGGTTAATTTAATAACCTGCTATTTTGCCAAAGTTATGAATCAGCTTGAGTAATTTGGGAGTGGAGTCTATGGGATTCTTTAAATACAAGATCATGTCATCTGCAAAGAGGGAGAGTTTTATTTCTTCTTTCCCTATTTGTATACACTTTATGTCTGCATCTTGTCTTATTGCTGTAGCTAGGCATTCTAATACTAGATTGAAGAGAAGTGGAGAGAGTGGGCATCCTTGTCTTGTTCCTGAGTTAAGAGGAAGTGGCTTTAGTTTTTCACCATTGAGTATAATGCTGGCTGTAGGTTTGTCATATACAGCCTTTATTGTATTGAGGAATATTCCATGGATTCAGGACCAATGGAACAGAATTGAAAACCCAGAAATGAACCTACAGACCCATAGCCATCTAATCTTCGATAAGGAAGCTAAAAAAATAGAATGGAAGAAAGACAGCCTCTTCAGTAAATGGTGCTGGCAAAATTGGTTAACTACTTGTAGAAAACTAAAGCTAGATCCTTATATATCACCCTGCACCAGAATCAACTCCAAATGGATCAAAGACCTTGAACGCAAAGCAGACACTCTGAAAACATTACAGGATGGAATAGGAGAAACCCTAGGTCTCCTTGGCTCAGGCCGAAATTTTCTGAATAGAGACACGGAAGCACAACAAATCAAAGAAAGGTTGGACAAATTGGATTGCATAAGATTTCCCAGCTTCTGCAGGGCAAATGACATAGCTAGCAAGATCAATAGAAAGCCCACCGATTGGGAGAAGATATTTACTAGCCATACAATGGACAAGGGTCTCATATCTAAAATATACTTGGAACTCAAAAAATTAAACCACCCAACAACAAATCCTCAAACAACTGCCCAATAAATAAGTGGGCGAAAGACTTAATGAGAAGCTTCTCTGAAGAAGAAAGAAGGATGGCCAATAGACACATGAAGAAATGTTCAACATCCCTATCCATAAAAGAAATGCAAATCAAAACAACATTGAGATATCTCCTCACTCCAGTTACAACAGCAAAAATCAAGAACTCTAACAACAACAGATGCTGGAGGGCATGTGGACAGAAAGGAACCTTACTTCATTGTTGGTGGGAATGTAAACTTGTTCAACCACTTTGGAAAGCAGTATGGAGGTTCCTCAAAAGACTTCACATAGATCTCCCCAATGATCCAGCAATCCAACTTTTGGGCATTTACCCAAATGTTTACAAACAAGACCACACTAAAGCTACCAGCACAACTATGTTTATTGCAGCATTATTTACCATAGCTAAGATATGGAACCAACCCAGATGCCCCTCAGTAGATGAATGGATCAAGAAAATGTGGTATGTATACACAATGGAATTCTATGCCTCCATCAGAAAGAATGACATTCCCCCATTTGTTAGGAAATGGAAAGGTTTGGAAAAAATTATATTAAGTGAAGTAAGCCAGCCCCAAAGAAGCATAGGTCCCATGGTTTCCCTTATTTGCAATATCTACTATAGGTACGAGTCAAGCGGAAAAGGTCAGATAATGTGATGTTAGGAAAATGAACCCTTAAATATGTATTTTAATGTTTTTGTTTCTTTCATGCATGTGTTTCTAACGCATTTATAAGATTATTTCTTTGTTGCTTTGTATGTCCCTCCCCCACAGTGTAACCCCTGCTTTCACTATATTTGATGTCAGTATAACATTTGGAGGAAATGGGGACAAACAAGTCGTTTAAGGATTCAGGTGGACCTGCTGCAACAATGAGAAGTACAAAATGTCATGTCAAAACCAGCTTTACAATGTCGGTGTGTGGGGGGGAGGGGTGTATAATTGGGTTGGGAGAGGGGGGAGGCTGGGAAGGGAGGTGAAGGGTAAACAACGGAGGAGGCTGCAAAGCTTATTAAGAACTGTATGCATTATCCTGCCCATGTAATTGTAGCCCCTCTGTACAGTATGTTCTCAAATAAAATAAAATAAAATTTAAAATAATAATAATAAAAATAAAAAAAGAAAAGAGACCAGAAAAAATAGAAAAGTAAAAATTAATAAAATAATGTAGACCAATAACAATCTCTTTAGAGAAGAACGTGAATATATTGAGAGAAGGGGAGGGATATAAAGGAGATGTGAAAAACTTAAAAATAAAAATGCTTCAAATATTACATAGGTATAAAGAGGTAGTACTGCTACTAAGGAATTTAAGTCTTCACGGTTTTGAATTCAGTGATAAATTTGTGGATTGAGTGTGTACACAATGGGGGATAGGGTCTAATAGTCATTTAAGGGTTTATCTGAGGATGTGCAGGACAAGAATTAAGTCACATAAAGAAGAACGAAAGAGAGGAGAAGGTGAAAAGGATAAAAAAGGAAGAAAAAAAAGATGAAAAGTTCAATAGAGCTAAACAAAAAACAAAAAGATAATTAAAAAAGAATAAAAAAGAAAAAGAAAACAAAAAAAGAAAGAATAATGCACACTCACGTATCCCTAAAATAAAAATTATAAGAGGAAAAAAAGTTACTGGAAAACATTCTTTTTCAAAAAAGGCAAAAATTAAAGATTAAGAAAAGTTTTAGAAAAGAAAAAAAAATTATATAAGGTACCAAAAAAATTAAAAAAAAGAAGAAGAAGAAGAAAAAAAGTTTTTTAATTTGTTTGGGGAGGGTTGAGAAAAATCCTGTATCTCCCTTGGGTATGTAACCAGCCTCTTGTTGGAATCTCTGGTCTGCTTGTGGTCCTGTGGCTTGGTTGGTTTCTTAAGTCAGTTTGTTCAAACAGGCAGAAAAATGCTCTGCTTTACCCAGGATTTGGCGATCATCCTCCCTGGCTAGTTCATTGGGAGGCAGATCTGCTTTGAGTATTGCAAAAGAGGGGATGCAGTGATGTGGCTAGGTTCTGGGTAGAGTTGAGGCCTTTCAACAGAGGGTAGCTTTTCCTGGGGTCTAGTTTGTGAAAAACTCACAGAGCCTAGCCTGGAGCCATTCTCAGGATTTCTGTTTACTGATTTTCATTGATTGTCGAGGCTGCTAGAGGGAGAGGCAGCTTCTGGCTCTGATTACCCAGTGAATAAAGCCACTCCTAGGGCTGGTGCCCTAACTGGATGACTTTTCCCTCGGTGGAGGGGAACCAGCACATCAGACAATTCAAAGTTCTTTATCCCACATGGAAGACGTGAAGTTTATTTTACCAAATGACATACAAGTTGACAGACAGTAAATGTAAGTCCTTACTCCTGGTCAAGATGTGTTATTAATGTGAAACAAAATTACTTAGCAAAATATCTCACTACTGTGATTATACTTTCAAACTTACCTTACACTTTAATATCAAATCACCTATATTAGCCAATGATTCATTCAAATTACCTGTAATCATTTATGTCTGTCCTATCTTCTAGAATTAGGGAGAACTAGAGCTCACACCATTAACTAAAGTGGTAGAATTTGAAAGGATCACAGTTCTGAATCAGTCTAGGAAGGAAAGTATCACCCATATCAACCTACTAGGTAGGGATATTGGAATGCAATCATGATCCCTGCTTTTTGAGATAGGTGCAAAAATTGCTACCCTATAAGTAAAGTAACTTAAACTAGAAAGGATTGGTGGAGTGACTCCAGTAATGGAATACTTGTCTGGCAAACACAACATCAAAACTCAAATCAACTTCCTAAAGATTAAATAAGAAAAGGAAAGAAAGAACAACTCATACTGAGCATGTGTTCAATGTAACGATTTACACTAAATTATTGTAGTTATAAATGCCATCATTTATTTCTAGGTGCACACACATTTTCTGTCAAGACTAAATAAAAAAATAACACCATATGTATAAAGCTTTGGTAAAACACAGGTCTAGCTTACAATGGTGAACACTTAAGTTTGCGTGTGCAGTGGTGTTGCAGGTTTATTAAGGTTTATGGAAGTCCTTCTTTTTGATGAACTTGACATGATGAAATTACCTAACCATACATAACCCCACAGTTCACTGGACAGATGCTGCTGAGATATATATATAGCACACACAAGGATGCATTTATATTTTAAGTGACATATAAATAAAAATTAAAAAATTATAATGAATAAATTTAGTCTACAGATAACTTTTCCAAAGTATTACTTTGCCTGAACCAGTTCATGTCTTAAAGTCTTCAATGCTATATCACACTTATATGGTTGCTGATCCCCTTCAGCTTTTTTATGATATTGTTTTTTCTTTGTTTTTCAGGTGAAAAGCCTACCAATAAATATACTTTCATGACATTCCTTTCTTTAGAAAATGAGAAGCATGTTGTGATATCTGGCTCGTTATGTATCATCAAAATATATATTTTTTTATAATTTCAAGTACCTATTGTCTTAGATCTCACTCATTCTCTTCCAATAGTACCTATGGGAAGGAGAAAATGAAGGATAATTCTGTTACTTTGGGAGTTTCTGTTATTAATAACTGCAATAAATATGAAAATTAAACTCTGAAATTATTTAGAGAGGTAACTTGAATTTTACCATTCTACACACTCATGTTACTCCCCCAACTAAATCACGGAACTTAAAATAAGTAACATTTTTAGCTGGGTGCCAGTGGCTCATGCCTGTAATCCTAGCTACTTAGGAGCTGAGATCTGAGGACAATAGTTCAAAGCTAGCCCTGGCAGTAAATCCATGACACTCTTACTTCAAATTAAACACCAGAAAACCAGAAGTGGCATTGTGGCTCAAGTGTTAATGTGCTAGCCATGATCTGAAGAGCCCAGGGACAGCGCACAGACCCAGAATTCAAGCCTCTTGACCAAGAAAATTAAAAAGAAAAAAGGGGGGAAAAAGTAATATTTTAAAGCTAATGTGCATATATACACAAAATTTGTCTCGAAATAAAACTATAACAGCCCCTGGACTGGCAAAAAAAGAGATTAAAATGAAATTGCCTTCAATAATTCATTTAGATTACCTATACTGAGGGCAGGCTACTGGAACTCACATCACTAATTACATACACAAATATATAAAACATGACAAATGAAGAAAAACAGTAATAAATATGTAATGCAGACTTATATGGGTAGGTATTTTTAATGTTTAAGGGCTATGAAGTGATTGTGTGATGACCTAAAATTTAAGAAATTGGTAAGGTCAACTAAACTTTGGGTCAACCATAGCTGATAGTTTAAGTAAAACGGGGCCACAATAGTGTGTCCTGTTTTACCAAAGTGAAAATAGGCCAATATTTGGAAAGCCACTTTTTGGACATGTGGTTGGAGTGGCAATTACTGCAGTTTGTTCAACTGTCAATAGAAAACTAGAGGTTTAGCGCAATGATAGAAATCTTTCAGGGATCTGGTAGATTTTCCCTCTGTCTTTCTGTCTTCAATTTCCCTTTTATTCTGAGAGCTAAAATATCATTACTGGAAGCCTGTCTAAATTGTGCCTTTGGCAATTAACAGATAGTCAGTCTATCACATGCCCAAATAAAAGAGAATGGGAACAGGTCTACATTGAGCACTCACAGTAGACGGATCTCTGGACTTTCTCAGGAAGAGCCTTATGCCATTGTAGGATGCATAGGGCTGAATAATATGCAAAATAGACACCATAGATTGAAAGTATTCTGCTAAGTTGACACTTGAGATATCAGATGTTTTAACTGCATTGTATTGATTTTTATGAATCAGTTAATCAGATTCTTCATACCATACGATGTTACTAGACTGTAAAATGCATGCTTATTGCATTTCCTTTGTATAACATATAGTATGTTTTGAAATTTGGTATAAAATATTCGTCTTTTCATTTATTTATTTTTAATATGGATTACTTTAGTTCTCAAGTGTAGGGAAATGCCCTGGAACTTTGTAATTTGATGTCATATATAATTTATTTTTTTAATTCTTATTTATTGTCTATTGCAGCACCGGCTATATGTAATTTAAACTGTAGTTTTCTTCAAGTGTATCATCCTACACTGAAGTTTTTTCTTACAAGCTTTCTAATAAATATATAATCTATTCAATTTTGAAAAGTACTGCTGTACCTCCCACTTATTTGTGGCATTTCTGAAATCCAAGTTCCTCTATGTTTCAGGGTGGATCCTTTGCCTGTAACAGTTTTGTTATTGAATACATAGCATCTGGCTACTTAGGGAACAAAGGATGTGAAGCTACAGTATACGAATAAAGAACGTCCAGGTCAATTCAAGGGCAACTCATATACTCCCTGTGTTAGTGAATAGGAGCAAGAAAAGAAATTCTTATACATGAAGGTGAATGGGAGGGTGTGCACATAAGTATTCACTTATTTATCTGTTGTTATAGTTTTACATATTCACTATTATTAAACGATATGTTATATATATTTAAATATATATATGATCTATTTCATATATATATATATATATATATATGATCACAATTTCCAAAATCCAGAGAACCACAACCATGGGCATTGCTTTCCTATGTTGTTCTCTGGGTAATAAGAAGGAAACCTGGTATTGTACTGTGGTAGAGAAATAACTCAGAGATTCAATCATTTTTCTTTCAATATGTTGCCTGTTCCTACATCTAAAATTAGGAAGTCTGTTAATACATAATACATGTTATAATACATTTAATATATAATACAATATATAATATATTCTATATTATAATATATTATATAATAACTGACAGTATTATATATTTATAAGAAAAATACAACAAACGTATCAATGTCCATACTTTCCTAGCCATGGTTAGGTTCAGTAGAGTTAGAGGCATTATATCTCAACAGGAAAAGTCTACTGAAGTTCTGATGACCTTGAGCTAGATAAGGAGAATTTATGTAAAAGGAGCCTCTCTTCAATTATGAGAAAAGATAAGTTTGGAAGTTTTTTCTTTTGTTTTATTTTTTTGTTTTTATTTAGGCCGGACAATGCGCCTGAACTCTGGGCCTGAGCACTGTCGCTCACCTCTTCAATTCAAGGCTAGTTCTCTACCATTCGAGCCATAGCAGCATTTCTGGCTTTTTCTGCTTATGTGGCACTGAAAAATCGAACCCACGGTCTCATGCATGCAAAGCAAGCACTCTACCACTGAACCACATTCCCAGCCCAAGTTTAGAAGTTTTTGAGAAGAGGAATTTGGCATTTGCTTTGCATCCTTGATTAGTAAAAAATAGATATCATTTTGCTCCAAATTTTGTCTCCTTTTATGATCGCTAAACAGTTACACATGATCATCATTCCATCGCATATCTTTAAGTCCTTTCATTTCTTTTATCATTATTGTTTCTTGTTGTTTTGCTGATCCTAAAGCTTGAACTCAGGGCCTAGGCATTGTCCCTGAGCTCAAGGCTCATGCTCTACCACTTGAACCACAGCACCACTTCTGGCTTTTTCTTCCTGGGCTTGCTTTGAATCATAATATTCAGATCTCAGCCTCCCGGGTAGCTAGGATTACTGGTGGGAGCCACCAGTGCCCAGAAAGTCACTCTCTTTTAGATATTATTCTAAAAGCCTCCTATCCAAGGTTACTCCTAAGATAGTAAATGGATCTATGCCAATAGTTCCTTCATACTCTCATCTCCTGTTATGGCTATGGTGTATCTTTCCATTGTATCCTGAACCTACTTCACTGTTCTCTTCCTAATCCGTGATTCTAGATGTATTACTAATAATTACCTAATTTTGTGGCTATAAACCCTAAATTACTTACCTATTAATTTAATTTAATTTTTTTCAATATGTTTGTTGTTCTGTACAAATCTGAGCTTATATTCACCTCTTGAATCTACCTCTTGGCATGACGATAGCCTGGGCCTGTTCTACCTTAAATGCAAGAGGTTAGCCAAAGAACAGCCTACAGTATTCCTGTGTAGGAGTCAGGACAGGTAGCTGAGTGCCTGAAAGAAGCAATGCATTCCTGACATGAGAAGGGGTGAGAGAGACAACAGCCTAGAGAGCAAACTGGCAGTCACAACATTTAACAACTTCTCCTTTGGGGAAACTGACCTCCTGCAAAGTGGCAGTGAGATAACTTACCTAGTGAATTTTTTTATGAAGGAAGTTTTCATGTCTCACTACATAACTCCCTTGTAATCAAAGAGAGGGTCAATCTTTTGTTTACTCCTTAGGCCCAGTCTCAGTTTATCTCCATCTTAGACTTTGCTCAGACTCTATTCCTACCAGAAGGTCCTTGATGAGGGGGAAAGTGTGATCTCTTGGTTTCTGATTGGCCTTTTGGGACCTGAGGCCACTTTTAGTTTTCAACCTGTTCCTTCTGACAATGGGAAAGCTGATTCTCTGAATTGTGCCCTAGTATCAAATCTCTTCAGAGAAAGTCAAGGAATGACAGATTCTGTCTGAGGGAGTGAGTTTCTCCATTTCCAAAGAGGTCAATTAATATCAGATTCTGAGGCCCAGGTGGAAGTTCTTTACCAGATCCTCCAAACTGGTGGACGTTAGCTCAGACTCCAAGCCATCCTCATATTCTCCAGCTCTTTCTCATGAACCAAAAGGTTACAGGAGTTTAGTTCAGAAACAAGGAGAAATGAGAGTAACAAAAGAACCATTGGCAGTGTGAGGAATTAGAAACTTTTGGTGAAAAAAAGGGCTCAGAAAATCTAGAATCAGGGAGCTGGGAAGGTGGCTGAGTGGTAGAGATCTTGTCTTGCATGCCCGAGGCCCTGGGTTTGATTCCTGAACACCACATAAGCAAAAAGAAAAAAGGTGGAAATGGCGCTGTGGCTCAAATGTTAGAGCACTAGCCTTGAGCTGAAGAGCTGAGGGACAGCGCCCAGACCCCACAACCGGACCCCCCCCCCAAAAAAAAAGTAAATCTAGTATCACTCACATCATTTGGGAATCACATCATAAGATTATGGAATAAAAGTAATAAATTACTACCTAAATTACTAACTCCACTACTCTACATTACAAGTGTTCTGTCAAAAGTTAGCTGTCCTAGCTCTATTTTGATCAGGAAAACGGAGCACAGTCTTTCCTCACAAAGTTCTACTGAGTATCTTTATCCATACCCCAGGTTGTTCTTACTCTCTACTTCTCTGTTACTTTCCTTTGCTGGATTCAATCAATGACACTTGAAAGTGTTAGCATCTTCAGACATATAATTACACTTTCTTCTAATCCATTTGTTATAAAGTAAAACAAATTATGGGGAAACGTATATCTATGGTACATTTTCTTCCATGGCATATTTATTTGATGTTATTAAGTATTATTTTAATAGTTTCATTGTTAAAACTTGAGGAAAATGTTTTACTATTAGCAGTAATTAGTTTCACATGTTTTTGTATTTTTCCATGTCTGTGAATTTGTTAAGCTTCTAAAAGCGTCGTTTTCCCCAACCGTTGCCTTCTTAAAATTGGTTCAAATTATAAAATATATATGATGGTCCTCTATGTGTTCATTGATATATTTAAATTTTGATCTAATATCCACATATTATAGAATATCTTCACCCTATTGTAACTGGTCTGAAAATCAATATGGACATTCCTCATTAAAGCAAAAACACAATGCCACAAAACGTAGTGAAAATAAGATTAGGAATATATTCAAAATATTTAGCAATGACACAGTAGAAACATTCACTTCTCATATACCAGAACATGTTCACAGCTATGAATAGCACATTTTCTTCATTCCCTCTTTCTGGGGCATCTAGGTTGATTACACAGCTTGGTTGCTGTGAATATTGCTGCCATGAACATGGATGTTCATGTTGATTTATATTCCTTCAATATGTATCCAAATGCGGTAAAGGACATCAACATATCTGTCTTTTTGATATTGTGTAAACTTCCATTAAGATATCCCTATGGTTTGCACTAGTATACAATGCCAAAAAACCAAATATAGTTCCTGATTTATTTCAGCCTCTCCAGCATTTTATTTATTTGAGTGGTGATAGCTATTCTGGTGTGTAAGATAGGATCTCAGTGACTTTCCTCTTTATTTTCCTTCTTATTTTCTTTTTGGATATGAATCTCAAACATTTCATTTATTTATTAAACACTACATTTTCCCTTCATTCCTGATTAGTGTCTTTCTTTTTCTTTTGGTATTTGATCGATTTTTAAGATTTATAACATTTTATTTTTTCCCATTACAAATACTCATTTTAGTAAAAAGATTTTTTTTCATTACAATTGTGCACAATTAACTAAAAACAACAGATTGTACATTTTTATCACTGGATTTTTTTTGTATTTACAGCCAGGAAATTGTTTCAATTAAGATGCTGAACTTCTTTCACTGATATACTGACAAGTATAGTATCTCATATTGGCCTAAACTGATCTCAGAATTAACTGGCACAGCCTGGGCCACCACAGTCTGGGCTAAGTAAAACCACTAACACAGCACAAACTGCATTTAAAGAGAGCAAAGTGCTTCATAAATGTTAGAAGAAAGACTTCACCTTCATGAAGCCAATGTTGAAGTTCATAAGCAGACCTTAGGAATCTGAATATCAAGAAGATCAAAGGATAAAAGTATTTAGAAGGACAACTTTAGAACTCAAAATTGGGGAGGTGGGACTAACAATAGATACCAAAACTCAATGCTGAAGGGCAAGAGTATTTTACCCCAAACCTCAGCTGTGTCTGACTCTCTCACATAACACACACACACACACACACACACACACACACACACACAAACACACGCCTAGTGAGAAGTTTTTGCCAAAGTACAGGCAATCTAGACTTAGACTCCAAATACTCTGAAAGTATCCATTGTGAAGACCTTTACTGAAAGTACCCATTGTAAGTAGACTTTTACTGAAAGTTAGAACTCAGGTTCCTGGAAAAAACGTGAAATGTCACAATAACGTTCTGCCCATAACTCCCCTAGCAATAGCCATCAGCGGATGACAGGAAGTACCTAAAGCTACAGATTTTTTTAATTTTTTAATTTTTTTTTACTTTTTTATTGTGAAAACATTGTACAGAGGGGTTACAATTACATGGGAAAGATAATGAGTACATTTCTTATCAAGCATTGTAGCCTCCTCCTTTGTTTCAACCTCCCATCCCTTCCCATCCTCCTCCCTGCCCCCTCATCGAATCGTCCTCCCCCCTTCCCCTCCAACAAAGTTGTATAGTTCGTTTTTCTCCATAAGAACTTCTACATCTCATTGTTGCAATGGGTCCACCTGTATCCCTATTTAAACGTTTTGTTTTTTTTCCTTCTCCTCCACAAATTATTGTTTATTGCTTAGCCTGCACTGGATAGCTAATAAGATTGTTATAAGATTACCCAGTTAACTGAAGGGTCAGGGCTCTCAACTCTGACCCACTGCAATGGTGACAGTTGTGAGTCCAGGCTCGAGCTTGCAATAAATGTCTCCAACGTGGTCACATGAGACTGGCTTCGTGGTGGTCTTTGGGGATCGTTATCTAAGCACAAAACTAGTGTACACAGAGAACCCCAGGGGCAGCTGTATCTGGGACAATGAAGCTTTTTTCCTCTTCTTTTTAGATAATCAATCATGATGTTGCAGTTGGCTCCACAGCTGCTCCACACCTGAGCAGGAGGAAGGAAAGGATGCCTTAGACTGCAGGAGAGCTTTGTGTACCCCTGGATTTCTGTGTAAGAATGCAGTTTGTGGTCCTCTAGGCAGGGATCGCCAAGCTGAAATGGGGGTATGCTTTGCCTGGAAGATGGCACCCTGTGAGCTCTGCATTCATGGTGAAGCAGCCTGGAAAGTCCTGTGAACATCTCCGGGATGGCCTCTCATTGGCTTGGAGACATTGACTCCTGTAGTTGGACATGGCAGGAGGCAGGAGGAGAGCAGGAATCCAGAAGATGAGAGAGGCACAGAAGCAAATGTACCTCTCCATTGAGACTCCTCGGCCATTCTAAGGAGGTTCACAACCCACACGTGGCAGCCACTGCACAGGTCTGCAAAGGCCCTACTTGTCTGGAGCAGTTCCTGATCATGATCCAGAGCTGGAACTTCCCAAGTGGCCCTGAGATTGGCTGGGCTGGAGCAGAGCCTACCAGCCATACTACCTCTGCCCTTCTGTGTATAGCCTCCTAGCAACTGCCAGGCTACAGCACCCACAACAGGCCACCTCCTTGGGGCAGGCTGTGCTGACAATTCCTGGTGCCTGCTTCAAGGCAAGAGCCAGGCCTAGCCCACAGCAGAGCTGGCCCTCACTTCCAAGCGCATCGAGGGAGGCATGACAACCACAGGCCCAACCTTGCTGTCCTCACTGCCCCTAGAGGTTACCTATAAGTCCCTGCCTTTGTTCTTGAAATTCTTCATGCATTGGTTGTCTCATTTTTCATTATCTGTTTGGCTGGGACTGGAGACTTCTTCCTCTCCTCACCAAACAAACAAGCCCTAGCAAATTCACCCCAAATTCAACACCTCACAGACACTCCCCAGAACCTATCTGCCTTTAGGGCTGCTGCTGCATGAGCTCTTACCCAACTGCCTCTTCCTCCCTTCACAACCTCTGTCAGGGCCTCCCCACCATCCTCTCCCCACCGCCCTTAGCCCCAACCAAAGCTCGGCCTCCCCTGTGACCTCCTCCCTCTCCACACAGACCCCATTCCCAAGCCCAGCAGGGCCCCTGCTCTAGGGAAAAGAACTTTGGGCCTGGCACAGCAGAATCAAAGGTGTCACAGTGTGAAGCCTGCCGAGAATTGGAGGCAGCATAGGTCTCTGATAACTGTCTTTCACTTACACATGTATTAGTGTATTAATTTGGTATTTAATATTGGCTCTCATAACTTCTTATTAAGCCTTTGCAGAATAGCTAGTAGAAGTATAGTCCCAAATTCGTATTGTCTCTTGTTTAATTCTTCCGAGATTCAGAGATATTTTAAGTAGATATAAGCATCAGAAATTCTCATTTACATAACAGAGTGTTATTCAGAAAATATTTGCTTGTGCATCTGTTATCAATTATTTCCAAGACTAGAAACTTTTAAAGTTCCAAATATTATAGGAAGATCTTTGATTCATGTTGAATGGATGTGAGTAGGTTGAGCTGTTGCATACATTCATGTGTGTGTGTGTGTGTGTGTGTGTGTGTGTGTGTGTGTGTGTGTGTGTGTGTGTGTGTGTGCCTGCGCGCGTGTGTGCGTGTATGGGTGGTTATATGTATCATTGAAATCAAGGACAAGGAACTTTTTTCCGTTTTGTGAGATATGCATTATGGTGTTTCTATGTTGGTGGTAAGTTCTGATTTCTTGCTTTTGCCTGATGTGCACATTCCAGCTCAATTTTTCAATTAAACCTTCTTATTTAATTTTGAGCATATGGTGATCTGATATTGCTTTGTCTTTAATTTGTCATCTAGGATCTTCTTTTCCTCTTTAACTATTAACATTCAATATAAATTTTACCTCCTGACTGTTTTTCCCCTTTAATTTGCATCTTGAAATAAGAATTATAAGACCTTTGATCTCTGTATTCATGAAAAAAAACATTTTGAATTTTCTGTTTCATGTAATAACACCTGGACACATTTGTTAGCAACAAGATCTTAAAATTTATTTTGTAGTTTTAGTTTAAAAACCCTCCTTCATGTTTTTAGTATAGGGAAACAAACACTTCCTAGTATCAATGATAAGAGTTTTATTCATTAAAATATCAGATAATTCATAATTTTGAATATGTCTAGTGGCAATTGAATACATTTGCTCAATAGATTTGCTTGATAGACCTGTGCACAAACGTACCACTCAAAAGAGCTGAGAAGGTGGTTCAGTTGTAGACAGCTTACCTTAAATGCACAAGACCCTGGGTTTGATTCCTCAGCACCACCTAAGCAGAAAAAGGTAGAAGTGGTACTGTGGCTCAAGTGGTAGAGCACTAGACTTGAGCTGAAGAGCTGAGGGATGGCAACCAGTCCCAGAGTTCAGCACCACCCACAAATTAAATCAATATATAAAACAAATACTCAAGTACATTAATTTCAAAGATTAATTACCATTTTAGTTAGGGGCAGGTTGCCAAGATATAGCAGACCTTTGTCACAAAGCTTTAAGAAGGATTCAACACCTGACAAGTACTAAAAACAAAAAGTAAAAATTTAGATCTGACAATATATAGTATCGCCACACAAAGAGAAAGAGGTACTAAGAATGAAATACTTTTTATAACATTTCTTAAGAGATTCTGGTTCTACATTAATTATCATATAATGTGACCTTCAAAAACTCCAGGTGAACCTAAGTCTTAAGGACCTCTACAAAAACTGGAATAGAGAATCATCAACCTGGATTTTTCAAATGGTTTTTGTTAAGGTAGTGTATATACAGATCACCATTTTATAAGTCGCTAATGAGTTCACTTCTTGTTTGACAATCTCATCACTTTGTTCTCTCTCTGGTTTTCCATCCTGTCCCTGTCCACAAGTTTAGCTCATTGTGAATATAATATGTACAGAGTACAACTGCTGCATTGGTTTGCCTTTTCTCCTTGAATTTCTGTGGCTCCTTCAATGTCCATAAAAGGATAAACAAGAACAGAAAAACCCCTCTTGTTTCCAATTCATGGAATTCATTTCAATATAAATACTAGTAGTTTTATGAGAGTGTCAGACTCAGTCCACTCATCCTGAACACTTATACTTCCTTCACCTAGTCATAACTCCCACTGGATTCATAGGTCCAAAAAGTAATTCTTTTCACTTTCCACACAGGAAGAACCTGAGTGTCAGAAAGATTAAGTAACTTACTGTAAATACTGGGCTGAGCATATTGGCTCAGATCTGAAGATTATAGTTTGAAACTAACTCAGGTTGACATATCCATTACATGTTTATCTCCAGTTTGAGGCAACCTGGACATCAAAGTAACCCATCCTAGCTACAAGAGTCTGGATATCCAGAGCCACAGAGAGAAGTTGGAAGAGCATCAGCAAATGCTCTTGCCCTATTCTAGGGAGTGGCTTGGTGCCAGCTTAGGGTATAGTTTCACCAGTGAAGGGGAGTAAAACAGGAGTGGTTATTTAAAAAAGCACTGGTCTGAAGCCACAAAATAAGGACCCCGGTCTGTGTGGACCAAAAAGTCTCTACCATGAGGTTCTTTTGAAATTAACAGGCACGATTTTAGATTTTTGCAGAGTGGGATGGTGTATAGTTTCAGGCAATGTCTACTATGTCAGGAAATCCAGTCTGCTCTTTCACATGTTACCCAATAGCCAGGTTTCAACACAAATGACTTCAATGAGATTATTAAAATTATACTGTGACTTTTACCTCTAATGAATCAAAATTCTAGCAAATGATTTCTGACTTCCAGATGTTCACACAACATTTCTCATGATCTTTTCTACTAGTTTTGTCTTTATTATTGATGTTTATACTACTTTTTTCTTGTTGTCTTTTGTGTGTATATTCCATTTTTAGGGCTTGAACTCAATGTTTAATTGTCTCTGTTGTATTTTGTGCTCATGGCTTATGACACGCCATTCCTTGAGCCACATCTTCACCTTCTGCTTCCTGCTAGATAATTGGAGATAAGTTTTCAAATTTTTGTCTGTTTGGACTGGTATTGAACTAAAATATTCAGGACTTAGCATCCTCAGTTTGTATGATTCTACACATGAACAGCTAACACCAAACTTTCCTATACTGTTATTTTAATTATGTGTTAGAAGAAAGTGGAAGTATATTTGTGCTGTGTGCAATTTTCAAATACAAGTTTGAATCAATTTGATATAATATAATTGTTACCAATTTTAAGTGAAATCAAAGAATATTACACATTCCAAAGAAATATAATTGAAAAAGTGCATAATCATTTTCTTTAAACATGTAATGGAACTATGAATTTCTTTCACTTTACAATTCATGTTTGATATAACTTTAATTAGCAGACTTCCATGACTAAAAGTAAATATATTAATTTTATACTACAAGAAGCAAAGTTATTATAGTTAAGAATAGATATATCACCATAGCCAGAAGAAAAGTTTTTGAGCATTCTCACTATAAAGAAGTGTTACATGCAAAAATTAATGGATATGATGTAGCTTGATCATTAAACAACATATAAATGAATGGGATTACCACTCCATACTTCATAAATGTGTAAAAATTAATTATATAGCTAGGTGCCAGTGGCTCATGCTTGTAACCCTAGCTACTAAGAAGGCTGACAAGTGAGAATCATATTTATTTTTTATTTTTTATTTTTTATTGTGAACATACTGTACAGAGGGCTTACAATTACATGGGCAAGATAATGAGTACATTTCTTATCAAGCATTGCAGCCTCCTCCTTCGTTTACCCTTCACATCCCTTCCCAGCCTCCCCCGCCTGAACACCCAATCCTCCCCCCCACACCAAAGTGGTAAAGTTCGTTTTCGACATGACAACTTGTACTTATTGTTGTAATGGGTCCACCTGTATCCTTAAACGACTTGTTTTTCCCCTTCTCCTCCACAAATTATACCGACATCAAATATAGTGAAAGCAGGGGTTATACTGTGGTGGAGGGACATACAAAGCAACAAAGAAATAATCTTATAAATGTGTTAGAAACAAATGCATAAAAGAAAAAAACATTTACAATACATATCTTGTAATACGTGTTTGGTCAAGTTGGTCAAAATCACTCCATGAGTATTTCTTAAAAATATATCCAATTTAAGAGGTCAAATACATATTTTGTCCTGACAGTCATCTTACAGCAATAACTTACTACATAATTATATGTGTATCTTCTTAACTAACATATACTAATAGCTGAAAGTGATCTCTTTTATCTAACTTAATGATGTAAATGCTTTGATTATGATGATGTTATTATTTGACAAATAAAATGTACAGAAGGGTGGTTCCACTGAAATGACAGGACGGAACATTGATAAATAACAACATTGCAACACAGCTCTTTTTAGCCTCACTCTGTCTACATTGGCAAGCAACATTGCAACAGCACACACACACACACACACACACACACACACACACACACACACATACACACACATGTGTGCACATGTACACACACATATATTTGCATGCCAAATTCAGGGCTTATTGTACAAAAAAGTTCAAATAAAATATTAGTGATTAGGAAAAATGATAATTTGACTTATTACAAAATAATACATAATCCAGTCACCACGGTTGTTACATTTTACCTGTCTCTCCACATGTGACCACTTAATTTATTTTTAGTTCATTCATTCATTCATTCTTTCATTCATTAGTTTGGAGGTAATACTAGAGCTTGAACTCAGGGCCTGGCTCTGTCCCAGAATTTGTTATTTTTTTTGTTTTAGTTTTCTCAAGGCTAGCATTTTACTGCTTATACTACAGCGCCATTTCTAGATTTTGTTGGTTACTTTCAAATGAGAATCTAATGGACGATTTTTGTCTGGTTTCAAAGCACAATCATCAGATTTCATCTTTCTGATTAGGTAGGATTAAAGACCTGAGCCACCCGTGTGGCTCCTACTTTTTCCTGTACTTATGTAAGGCACATACTTAGATATTAATTTAAAACTGAGAATATAGAAGCAAGATGTACAGTGATGATATTATCCTGTCAGAAATTCAAGTTAGTAATGTAAATTTCTTCTTAAGATCATACACAAAAATACTTAAGAAGAAATCTGATGATGATGATGATGATGATGTGTGTGTGTGTGTGTGTGTGTGTGTGTGTGTGTGTGCTGTTGCAATATGTTCCACAAATAAGCACTGTGCAGGGGTGTCCAGCCATTCACAGTTATGTCATGAATATCTGCCTTGAGATACCAACTCATTGACAATGTCTAGGTGTCCACTCTAGGCTTCCAGATGAAGAGGGGTATACTCATCCTCATCCCTAGTATTCATATGAGTGGCCTTTTTGGAAAGTAGTCTCTGCACTGTAGTAAGCTGCAAGACAAGCACTCTACCACTGAGCCACCTTCCCAGCCCAAGGATTAAGATTATTCTCTTTATGTAGGCGACTAAAATGTATTTACTAATTTCTATATATAAATATTATTTCCGTCTCTTTTAAAAAATTAAAAAATTGTTTGCTCTGTAAATTGATTAGAAGCATGGTTTTTGTGGCTAGTTCGGTCATTGCACATCTATATCTCTTCCTCTTTCTCTTTCATGGTTCTCATAGACAATATGGTTGCTCCATAATTATCCTAATTTATTTTGCTTTTATATTTTTGGTTGCATCATTTCACCTTCTGCTCTGCCATTTCCCAAAACAGCACCACACAAATAGAAAAATCCAGAAGTGGTTCTATGGCTCAAGTGGTAGAGCGCTTGCCTTGATTTGAAGAGCTAAAGGACAGTGCCCAGGCCCAGAGTTCAGGCCCCACAACTAAGTTAATAAAAAAAAATCTAAATACTTGATAATTCTACTAACAGATCTGACTGAAATCAGGTGAATTACACTTTTCCTGTACAATGAAGGAATATGTCCAGGCTAGGAAATCAACTAGAGAAGGCAGGCAGATTATATCTGTGACAAAACTTTGTGGAAAATGGAATCGCAGATTACTTACTGGTGATTCACTTGCAGTTGAACCATGATTCTGAACTATTGCTTGCTGATTGTGAACTATTGCTTTGATCATTATATTCTCCAAGAAGTAAAAGTGAAATTTAATTGATAGCAAAGGACTACTAATACATTTTGACTTCTCATTAAGAATCTTCAATCATCAAAATCACCTGAAGACAATAGACAGGACTATTTGTAGATGAAAACAAGTGTATTAAAAAAAAAAAAAACAAAAACACAAGAATTGGGAGTTCCGGGAAGATGGTGGAGGAGAAGCTGGAGTCTAAGTAAGCTCTCCAATAAAAAGCAGATTTAGAGTTCCAGTGAACAGTCCTAAGCCAGAGAATTACAAGAAGTGTGCCATCACAGGATAGAGAGCTAGGCCAGAGAGGGGAAACCCAGGCAAGTAGACACTTTTGAGCTCTTGCCAGGAGCCGCCGCGGGGGCGGCAGCAATGGCGATGGTGACTCTCTGAGTCACAGAGAGTTCCAGGACGAAGGAGCCAGACACTACAGGTGAGCAGATTCTACTCAACACCAGCAAGAACCGACAAAGAGCGGACATCTTCATCCTGCAGTTTGCAGAACAGAGACGATCCAGGAACCAAGACTCAGTGTGAGTAGAAGCCTGACATCCTCACTCCTTCTCAGGGAGCAGAAGAGGGAAGGCCACCCCCCCCAGCACCGGAGATCTCCATCTTGGATACCGACAAAGCTCGGAGGAGCTGCTAGCTCTAACTCAGGCCTTCGAATAAAATTAGTCATTTAGCAGGTAACAAGAACTTAATGGCAGCGTGACCTGCCAGACTCAGCTCCACCCAGGGAAAAGTCACCCAGCTCAGGCGCCAGCCCTTGGAGTGGCTTTCTCCACTGGGTAATCAGAGCCAGAGGCTGCCCCTAACTCTAGCAGCCTGGGCAATCAATTGAAATTCAGTAAACAGAAACCATGAGAATGGTTCCAGGCTGGGCTCTGTGAGTTTTCACAAACTAGCCCGCGGGAAAAGCTACTGTTTGTTGAAAGGCCTCAATTCTAACCAGAACCTAGCCTCATCACTGCTTCCCCCTCTTTTCTGACACTCAAAGCAGATTTGCCTCCCAATGAACCAGCCTGGGAAGAGGATCGCCAAATCCTGGGTAAAGCAGAGCATTTTTCTGCCTGTTCGAACAAACTGACTTAAGAAACCAACCAAGGCACAGGACCACATGCAGACCAGAGACTCCAACAAGAGGCTGGTTACAGACCCAAGGGAGATACAAGACTTTTCCCACTCCTCCAAAAAAAAATCAAAGAACTTTTTTTTTTTCTTTCGTCTTCTTCTTTTTTTTCGTTTTTTATTTTTGGTACCTTCTATAAATTTTTTTTTCTAAAAATTTTTTTTAAAATCTTCAATCTTTGCCTTTTTTGAAAAAAAATTGTTTACCAGAAACTTTTTTTTCCCTCATATAATTTTTATTTTACGAATAAGTGAGTGTGCGTTTTTCTTTCTTTTTTGGTTTTCTTTCTCTTTTTTTTTTGTCTTTTTAAATTATCTTTTTGTTTTTTGCTTAGCTCTACTGAAATTCTCATCTTTCTCTTCTTCCTTTCTTATCCTTTTCACCTTCTCCTCTCTTTCGTTCTTCTTTATGTGACTTAATTCTTGTCCTGCACATCCTCAGATAAACCCTTAGATGACTATTAGACCCTACCCACATTGTGTACACACTTAATCCACAAATTTATCACTGAATTCAAAACCGTTAAGACTTAAATTCCTTAAAGCAGTACTACCTCTTTATACCTATATAATATTTTAAGCATTTTTATTTTTAAGTTTTTCACATCTCCTTTATATCCCTCCCCTTATCTCAATAAATTCACCTTCTTATCTAAATAGATTGTTATCGCATCTACATAATGTTATTAATTTTTACCTTTCTATTTTTTCTGGTCTTTTATTTTCCCGTTCCCTTTCTTCTTTTATTCACTCTCTCTACTTTCATCCTACCCAACCTATTTCCTGCTTTGAGATTACGACTTAGTTAACTCTCCCTGAGCCTCCCCACATCAATCTATTCCTATTTTTTATCCACATCTCTCCCTAACCCTAATAATTACAGGTCTTCCAAATTCTTCTTTGCTGTTCATAGCCCATTAATGTATTTTTGTTTGATGTTGAATAGATGGATCTATCGAACTAAATTGTATCTGTAGACTGACTGTGCAAATTCAGACTTGGGTTGATGCTTGCCTTAGGATAGTGTTCTAGCACAAAACTGGTGCTATTTTTACCTCAAATGGGCAGAGTAAGCCGGAAAAACACAAGAAAAATTGCAAATCCGGTTATCTAAATTCCCAACCTTGATAATCAGGGGACAGAACAGATAATGAATAATCCAGAGGAAAATTCACAAATAGCTCTACAGACACTGCTGGCAACATGAGAAATGAAAATATTGAAAGCATACAAAGGACTCTGTATTGTAGAGAGCTGCGAGAGGCCGCACCTGGAAGATGGCGCCGGTTTCCGCTCTCTGCCTTCCCGATGGCGAGTGCTCTCGTAGTAAACAACTCCTTATATGGCTAAGACAAAGAATCTGGCTTGCTTCCGAGCACCTGAACCTATTGGTGGTTCCCACGTGGCGTATCAGGGTTGGCTACCCAGCGGGTACTTAAGGCTGTGGGGAATTCTCCCTGGGGTTGGGGTCAGAAGATTACTCAAAGGTCCTGAATAAACTGCAGAGAGAAGAGTCCGGTGTCACGTCTTCCTTGCTGGTCGAGGCGGTAGCGACACTGTATGAGCGTGTAGGGAGAGCGAGGAGGCAATCCAAAAGTTTATACAGGAATGTCATAAGCGTAAGGAAGCTACTCAAAAACTGATACTGGATTTGCATAAGCAGCTTGAGAATACTCAAATAGAAAGGCAGGAAAGGCATTAGCAAGCTGGACTACAGGAAAAGCACAAACGGGAGGAAGCTAATCAAAGAGTAATACAGAAATTGAGACAGCCGGAAGAGAATACACAAGATCACTAAAGGCATACATGGAATCCATTAACAAAGAGCTGAAGAAAGTCAGGGAAGCCACAAAGGGAATGATGAATGGAACCCAACAGAAGGAATGGGAATCCAAGGAAACCATAACCAAACAACCAAGTGATCTGAGAATAAACACTGAACATCAAATTAAGGAGGTAAAGAAGACTGAATCTCAGGGATTGAAGATAGCCTAGATATTATAGAGAAAGAACATACAACCATCCAAGACAAGTCCAAGAAATATGATAGATCTATCCAACACTTGGAAGACACCATCAGAAGGCCTAATCTAAGGGTAATGGGTGTAGAGGAGCAACTAGAAACAGGAGTTAATGGCCTAAGAAAATTGTTTAACAGGATCCTAGCAGAGAAATTTCCAAACATGCAAAGAGATAGACCTATTCAGATACAAGAAGGTTTTAGAACTCCAAACAGACCAGACCAGAATAGGACATCCCACCATCACATCACAATCCACAGGATCAACACAGACCAAGGAAAAGATCCTTAAAGCTGTCAAGGAGAAAAGATTAATCACCAATAAAGGTAAACCAATTAGAATCACCTCAGATTTCTCAGCAGAGACAATCAAAGCCAGAAGAGCCTGGAATGTTGTATGCCACGCCCTAAAAACAAACAACTATCAACCAAGAATATTGTACCCAGCTAAACTCTCCTTCATAACTGAAGACCAAATAAAAACCTTCCATAACAAAGAAAAATTGAAACAATACATCTCCACCAAACCAGCCCTACAAAAGATTCTTAAAAATGTCCTACACATAGAAAACCAAGGAGACCACAATAAATGCCAAGAAACTGCACCCAAACTGAGAATCCAAGAACCATAGGAAGAACCCAGTTTTTGCAGCCCCCAAGAAGGTAGATAACATGGCAGGAACTCCCAAATACCTCTCAGTCCTTTCTCTTAACGTTAACGTACTGAACTCTCCGATTAAGCGACATAGACTGTCTAGTTGGAATAAAAAACAAGATCCTTCTATCTACTGCCTCTAGGAGTCACATCTTGCCCGTAAAAACAAACACATTTTCAATGTTAAAGGTTGGAACATAATCTACTAAGCAAACGGCCCCCATAAATAGGCGGGAGTTGCAATCCTAATATCGGATAAAATAGATTCAAATTAAAATTCGTGAGAAGAGATAAAGAAGGATGCTAAATACTAATTAAGGGATCTCTACTACAAGATGATATTAAATTCTAAATATCTACTCACGAAACAATGGAGCACCCACATTTATCCAAGAAACACTACTTTCCCTCAAATCCCATATAAATCAAAAGACATTAATTGTTGGGGATTTTAACACACCACGCTCTCCACTAAATAGATCAACTCGGCAAAAACTCAACAGAAAAAACACAGACCTAAACAGCTGCATATATCAACTAGATTTAACAGATATCTACTGAATATTTCACCCAGCAGCAACAGAATACATGTTTTTCTCAGCAGCACAAGAAACATTTTCCAAAATAGACCACATTTTAGGCCACAAAGCAGACTTGTCTAAATTCAGAAACATTGAAGTTATACCTTGCATTCTCTCTGACCACAAGGGAATAAAATTAGAACTCAACACCAAAAGCCACAAAGAAAGTCTGGTATCACATGGAGACTGAACAACTCACTGCTGAATCACGAGTGGGTCATGGAAGAGATTAGAAAGGAAATTCAAATGTTCATACTATTCAACAAAAATGAGCACACAAATAACCAGCTCCTCTGGGACACAGCAGTACACAGAGGCTATTTTATAGCTCTGAGCTCCTACAACATCAAATTGGAGAGATCTGAAACCAACAAAGTAGTGACACATCTAAACCTCCATGAAAAATAGCAGCAAGATAAACCCCAATCCAGTAGATGGAAAGAAATAATTAAAATTAAATCAGAATTAAATGAATTAGAATCAAAAAAACTTTAGAAAGAATCAACGAAACAAAGAGTTGGTTCTTCGAAAAAAATTAACAAAATTGACAGACCCTTAGCAAATCTATCAGAAAAAGAAAAGAATACACCCAAATAAATAAACTCAGAGATGAGAATGGAAACATCACCATAGAAAAAAATCAAGATTCAGAACATTACAGGAGAATACTTCTCAAAACTTTATGCTAATAAGTTTGAGAACTTGACAGAAATGGACTTTGTCTTAGACAATATTGACATCCCAAAACTAAACCAAGATGAATTCGACCAGCTTAACAGGCCCATATCAAGCATTGAAATAGAAACAGCAATAAGAGACCTCCCAGCTAAGAAAAGTCCAGGACCAGATGGTTTTTCAGCGGAATTCTACAAGGCCTTCAAAGCAGAGCTCACACCAATACACCTCCAACTCTTCAATGAAATTGAAAGAGAAAGTTCACTACTGAGCACATTCTATGAAGCCAGCATAACCCTCATCCCAAAACAGGCAGGGACTCATCAAAGAAAGAGAACTATAGACCCATTTCTTTGATGAACATTGTTGCAAAATTTATCAACAAAATTTTGGCCAACCGACTTCAACAATTCATCCAAAAAATCATACACCACGATCTAACAGGATTCATTTCAGGGATGCAAAGCTGGTTCAATATACGCAAATCAATTAATATTATTCATCACATCAACAGGGGCAAGAGTAAGTACCACATGGTTATCTCAATAGATGCAGAAAAAGCATTCGACAAGCTCCAACACCACTTTATTATGAAGGTTTTGGAAAAATTAGGAATCGATGGAACATTCCTCAACACAATAAAGACTGTATATGACAAACCTAAAGCCAGCATTATATATAATGGTGAAAAATTAAAGCCATTTCTTCTTAACTCAGGAACAAGACAAGGATGTCCACTCTCTCCACTTCTCTTCAATCTAGTATTAGAATGTCTAGCTACAGCAGTAAGACAAGATAGAGACATAAAGTGTATCCAAATAGGGAAAGAAGAAATAAAACTCTCCCTCTTTGCAGACAACATGATCTTGTATTTAAAGAATCATATAGACTCCACTCCAAAATTACTCAAGCTGATTCAAAACTTTGGCAAAGTAGAAAGGTATAAAATTAATCCCCCAAAATCAATGGCTTTACTGTATGCCAGCAATGAGGAAAGTGTGGCTGAAATTAGGAAAATAACTCCATTTGTAATAGCCCCACAAAAAGTAAAATACCTAGGAATTAACTTTACCAAAGAAGTGAAGGACCTCTATGATGAAAACTTCAAAATCTTGAAAAAGGAAATCAAAACAGAACTTAAAAAATGGCAAAATCTCCCATGCTCCTGGATTGGAATGATTAACATCATGAAAATGGCAATACTTCCCAAAGTTATCTACAAATTCAACGCGATACTTATCAAAATTCCAACCTCATTCTTCAAGGAAATAGAAGAGGCAATCCAAAAATTCATATGGAACAATAAAAGACCCCAAATAGCAAAAACGCTCATCAACGGAAAGAACACTGCTGGAGGAATATCAATACCAAATTTCAAACTCTACTATAAAGCCATAGTAATCAAAACAGCTTGGTATTGGCATAAGAACAGACCTCAGGACCAATGGAATAGAATTGAAAACCCAGAAATGAACCTACAGAACTATAGCCATCTAATCTTCGATAAGGGAGCTAAAAATTAGAATGGAAGAAGGACAGCCCCTTCAGTAAATGGTGCTGGCAAAATTAGTTAACTACTTGTAGAAAACTAAAGCTAGATCCTTATATATCACCCTGAACCAGAATCAACTCCAAATGGATCAAAGACCTCAAAGTCAATGCAGGCACTCTGAAAACATTACAGAATGAAATAGGAGAAACCTTAGGTCTCCTTGGCTCAGGCCGAATTTTTCTTAATAGAGACCTGGAAACACAAGAAATCAAAGAAAGGATGGACAAATGGGATTGCATGAAGTTGCAGAGCTTCTGCATGACAAAGGACATAGCTAGCAAGATCAACAGAAAGCCCACGGACTGGGAGAAGATCTTCACTAGCCATACAACAGACACAACAGACAAGGGTCTCATATCTAAAATATACTTGGAACTCAAAAAATTTAATCCCCCAACAACAAATCCTCAAAGAAACAACTGCCCATTAAATAAGTGGGCGAAAGACTTAAAGAGAAACTTCTCTGAATTAGAAAGAAGGATGGCCAGTAGACAAATGAAGAAATGCTCAACATCCCTGGCCATAAAATAAGTGCAAATCAAAACAACATTGAGATATCACCTCACTCCAGTTAGAACAGCAAAAATCAAGAACTCTAACAACAACAGATGCTGGAGGGGATGTGGACAGAAAGGAACCTTACTTCATTGTTGGTGGGAATGTAAACTTGTTCAACCACTTTGGAAAGCAGTATGGAGGTTCCTCAAAAGACTTCACATAGATCTCCCCTATGATCCAGCAATCCCACTTTTGGGCATTTACCCAAATGTTTACAAACAAGACCACACTAAATCTACCAGCACAACTATGTTTATTGCAGCATTATTTACCATAGCTAAGATATGGAACCAACCCAGATGCCCCTCAGTAGATGAATGGATCAAGAAAATGTGGTATATATACACAATGGAATTCTATGCCTCCATCAGAAAGAATGACATTTCCCCATTTGTTAGGAAATGGAAAGGTTTGGAAAAAATTATATTAAGTGAAGTAAGCCAGCCCCAAAGAAGCATAGGTCCCATGGTTTCCCTTATTTGCAATATCTAGTATAGGTATGAGTCAAGCGGAAAAGGTCAGATAATGTGATGTTAGGAAAATGAACCCTTAAATATGTATTTCAATGTTTTCGTTTCTTTCATGCATGTGTTTCTAACGCATTTACAAGATTATTTCTTTGTTGCTTTGTATGTCCCTCCCCCACAGTGTAACCCCCGCTTTCATTATATTTGATGTCAGTATAACATGTGGAGATGGGGACAAACAAGTCGTTTAAGGATTCAGGTGGACCTGTTGCAACAATGAGAAGTACAAAATGTCATGTCAAAACCAGCTTTACAATGTCGGTGTGGGGGGGGGGAGGGGGGTATAATTGGGTGGGGGGAGGGGGGTAAAATTGGGTGGGGGGAGGGGGGAGGCAGGGAAGGGAAGTGAAGGGTAAACAAAGGAGGAGGCTGCAATGCTTGGTAAGAAAAGTATGCATTATCCTGCCCATGTAATTGTAGCCCCTCTGTACAGTATGTTCCCAAATAAAATAAAATACAATTAAAAAAAAAGTTTTTTGTCTTTCATGCATTTGTTTCTAACGCATATAAAAGATTATTTCTTTGTTGCTTTGTATGTCCCTCCCCCACAGTATAACCTTTGCTTTCACTCTATTTGATGTCGGTAAAATTTGAGGAGGGGATTGGGAAAAACAATTCATTTAAATAAGGATACAGATGGATCAGGTGCAACAATGAGAAGTACAAGTTGTCATGTCGAAAACGAACTTTACAACTTTGGTGTGGGGGGAGGATTGGGTGGGAGGCAGGTGGAGGCTGGGAAGGGATGTGAAGGGTAAACAAAGGAGGAGGCTACAATGCTTGATAAGAAATGTACTCATTATCTTGCCCATGTAATTGTAACCCCTCTGTACAGTATGTTCACAATAAAAATTTTAAAAAAATTCAGAATAGTATAGCTATTTAAAAAAATGAATTTAGGTAGTCATACAAAGGTCTTCTATTTTACTACTGCATTATACATTTTTTCTAATGTTGGATACCATCATTAGAAAGCTATTAGAAAGCTCTTAAAGCCTTTATGTTGAATAGTGAGTTCTTTTACACTATAACATGGTATTTCCCAAATCATTGACATAGAAGGCATTGTTTCCTATTTTCTCATTCCTAGAATAAGCTACACATGAAGACCCCACTGGTCCTCATTTTCAGTCTGTACTTTTGAATACTGAGGAAAATCATTCCTCTGCTCTCTATCAATTCCCTACTATGCAGTTAGAATAATTTAAAATAGTAAAAATGGAAAAAGAGAAAATAAATCTTGGTGAAAAAACATATGCAGGAAATTCACCAGATTTTTCTGACCAGTTCAACCATTGTGAACTCTTGGTGAAATACGTGGACATCTCATTCCCACTTGCACTCCAAGTCTCTGGTTAGGAAATTCTGACAAAGACGAGGAACAAGATGAAAAAGTGAGAAATGGTATCAATTGCAAGAAAAACAATGGAGTAGGATCCAAGCAAATTTATTCTTGGGGATGCTGAAATTAATTGGCTTACTACTGTGTGTAGACAACTTTCCCAAAAGGCCACCCAGATGAATACTAGGGATGAGGATGAGTATAACCCTCTTCATTGGGAAGCCTAGAGTGGACACTTAGACATTGTCCATGAGTTGGTAGCTCAAGGCAGATATTCATGCAATAACTCTGAATGGCTGATAACCCTGCACAGTGCTTATATGTACAATAATATTAGAGTGGCTTCTTCCTTAATTCATCATGATGCAGATACCAATACCCAAACTAAAGGCCTCTTGACTGCCTTGCATCTTGCTGCTAGGAATAGAAATAGAAAAGATACACTCTTGAATAATTATATCAAACCAGGTCTGAAGAAAAACTTGGAAGAAACTGCATTTAATATTGCCAAAAGGATAAGTATGTATCACTACCTCTTTGAAGTTGTGGAAGGCTGTACAAATTGTTCTCCTAAGTCGTAATGGTTTGGTTAAGTGTCTTAAATTTCAAAAATGCCAGTCCATTCTTTGTGTCCCTTAATTTTTTTTCACAACACAAAGCAACAGCAATATCTTACTTTAAAAATTCATGGATTCCATGGTATTCTTCCAAGTGATTTGCCTGATTTTGATGTCAAAATATATTCAAGAGTTGTTTGTATACATCTATAATGATTTCTGCAGTTTGTGATTTTTTTTAAATCAGAAATAATTTTAACTTATCTGTTGAAATGAATAGTATAGAAACTAAAGTTTTTCCTCGTAGTTTTCTGAAAAAAGTATATCTATGTTTGTATAATATCCATAATCTATTTCATTCGCTCCGAGATATAATACTTGGAATTCTACATTGTTATATAAGGTATAGGTTCATTAATAAATGTGTCCTTTCAGATTGCATTCCATATAGAAGAAGTTTAAGATTTCTTTTTTTCCTAGGTCCTTATATTATTTTATTTCTTTGGGATAAAATTACAATGTTATCTAATTTCAAGTTTTGTAAAGGTTATGCTATGTAAAGGCCTTTCTAAGGTGAAGAATTAATACACTGATGTCAAACTAACCTTTAAGTCTATAAATTACATGTATTTTTACACTTTTTTTTGTAATTAACTTTTTAATAACTGTTTTTCATTTCTTGCATCAGAAGAATGAAAATTATGGAATACTTCACTAATTTTCATATCATCTTTGTGCAAGTGTCATGTTAATCTCTGTATTGTAATTTGGGTAGACCTGCTTCTGAAGCATGTAGTACCTTCTAAATTTAAGTACTTAATGATACAATCTTTATACAGGCATATATCCATGGTTCCCTATTTGTAACAAGGAACTCTTATTGTTCCTAAAAATGCTATTGATCTTATTTCTCTAAAATTCTGTGTATAGTGGAAAAAAACATATCGTTTGGTCGATCACTCACATTTACAATTTTTTTCAGTGTCTATTTTGTCATTTTCATTTTAAATTTGATCATATTTTGAAACCTTTTCAGCTAAATCCAAAGGTGATGGCTTTTCAGGTACTTATTTATCAACTCAGTTAGCTTTGTAGATCTAATGGATTCAAAGTAAACCTTACTTAAGAGCTACTTCTAAACTTCTGCAGCTTAAAATTTCCCAAATGAGGTCCATGTAGGAACAGACCAACCAGAATATCTTACCCTGACAGCATAGATTGTCTTACTGGAACAAAACTAATCTTAGTTACAAGGGATCATAGAGAGATGAACAGTTCAGACAGAATTGTTCAGAATGGAAGGTATTTTATCAAAATATAATTGTTTATTATACTTATCATTTCAAAAGTAGCTAAAGCCAAGAAGGTGAAAAAATTATTCATATGCATTATTACCTACTGTTCTAGCATGTCTATCATCCAACCTGGCAGGAATTTACATTACTGACTTTCTATCACCAAATATTTCCATAGCTCCTGGAGAAGGCCATATGTTTCTCCTTGATATTAGGCCTTAAATTGGTAATGTTTTAATAATAGTGTTTCCTCTTAGCTCTAGGGTGTAAATCTACAAATGTTAAAGCTTTAAGTCTAACTCTACCAAAAACTGAGCTAGAGATAATGGAATAATACTTTAAAACAGAGTTGCTTTTGATTCCCTAACCACAACACAATAATGCAAAACAATTTTTATTTTATATATACTTATATATTTTATATTTATATGTGCTGATTTTAAATTTCACACAGTGAATCTTTCTAAAAAATAATTGAAGACTCATCTCAATTTCTCATTTCTACATTATTTCAGGACCCCAATTCCTTACAAGAATTAGCAGAAATCAATTGTGAAATGCAAGGCAACTTAAAATGAAAGATGAGATCACAAAATCTGAGAGAAAGTACTGTAATTCAAACTTTCAATTTACAGATGACCAGCCCATATGAGTGAACAAAATCACAAATGAACAAGACTATTTTTAGTACTCCTCTCCTAATGATTAATGAAAGATTTCAGTGCAGCCAAAAAAATAGTTTCTGTAGGGCTGGGAAGGTGGCTCAGTGGTAGAGCACTTGCCTTGCATGCCTGAGGCCCTGTATTCGATTCCTCAGCACCACATAAGCAAAAAGAAAAAAGCCAGAAGTGGCGCTGTGGCTCAAGTGGTAGAGGGCTAGCCTTGAGCTGAAGAGCTGAGGGACAGTGCCCAGGCCCAGAGTTCAGGCCCCACGACTGAACCCCCCCAAAAAATAGTTTCTGTAATGATAGATCCATAATTGGTCTACCAAGGCTAGGAATACTTGATTTAGAGGTCAAATATAATTTAGAATAACATTAACTGGGAAGATCCTTAGTTCTTCAAAACACTGGTATTTCAGTAAAACTAGGTTCTGTAGTATAAAAATGTTGTCATTCTCAAACCAATGATAACCTACATTTTATCTCCTGAAAGTATATTCATTTTCAAATAAACTATTTAAAATCACATTTGCCAAAATAACCCTTGACAAGTAGATGATAGTGACTTTACAAGGTTTTCAAGTGTAGGGAGCAAGTTACAATTGAGTCGATTTACGTACCCAGCACTAATACCAAACAAGTTAAACCATTCATTAAAGTGTAGAAATAGTACCCCTCACCATTTGTGTTGTTTAGTAGGTGCCTTCCAGAAATGTGTTAAATAGATCAGCCTCCCATATTTCAAACACAAATATTAGCTAACAAAGTAAATTTCATCAAAGAAGAAGGTACATTTCAAAAAGTCATTAATAGCTGCCTTATCATGCGTTGTTTTATGTTTTCCCTATCTGTCTAACATAGTAAGAAATATGATTTTAAGTCTTGAATATGGGTACTGATGAGAGATGTGACAAACAAAATCTGTCTTCTATTTCTGTCATATTCCTCTAAGAAGTAAATTTTAGTTTTCTTCTTTTTCCAAAACTTATAGGTAGTAGAAAAAATTATCCTATGTAAAATAAAAATAATCACACACCATTGTCCAAAGCTATTTATAAAAACTGGTAGTTAGGAATAAATTCTAAGCCATTTTTATTGATTATTGATTAAAGATTAATCTTCCAAATGAATGAGAATAAAATCATGTCTAAGTGCTTAACATCTCCAGTCTTGCAAATTGTTATTGCAGATGAATGAATTATGGAAATATAAGCTGACAACAGTTCAAGTGTATGTGGGAGTGAAACTCCATGGAATGCATATAAACCTTTCAAAGTATTAACAGGCAGTTTAACAGAATGACTATCAGGAAATTGAAACCAGAGAGGAACAATAGTCAAGAAATAGAACGAATGAAAAATGGAACAAGGGGCAAGTACAGCTAGAATACTCAATGTACATATGTAATAAAGGAAGTGCTAAATCTGAACTCAATCTTGGAGAAAGGGTTGGTTGAGATTGATAGAAGGAGTGACTCTGATCCAGGAGCATTGTACAATTAGATGGACATATTTAATTGTAACACACTTGCACAACCTTTTGAAATTCACTTAAGAACAATAAAAACCCACAAAAATCACAACCAAACAGCAATCTCTAGAGAGTATGAATATGACATTGCAAAATTTTAAGCAGTTAATGCAGGGCGGTCTTTGGAAAAGCAAAGAAAGCTGTTAAAAGAGGGAAGCTTGGGGTAGGGGAGAATTTTGAACAGATTTAAAAAGATTGTCTAAGGTTATAAATCACCTATATCTACTGCAAATATTTTCTTCTGCGAGTGCTCTTTATCTGAACTGGATACTCCAGTCCTGAGGCACACTTGATAGCTTGTGAAGAAAGAATGGAAGAAGCAAGATCAAGAACCTATTACTCCACTGGAGAGAAAATAGTCCTCTATATTTTCTCTCAATCTCTTCACTACTCCATTTTCATACTTTTAATAACGTCATGTGATTTTGAATTTTCTTTCCTTCTTTGTTCTCACAAAATAATTGTTCAAAATAATTCATTAAATATTATTTGCCATTATTTTCTATCATGCTGTTCACTTGTTCAAGCGAGTCCATTAAACTTCCCCTTTTCATTTGGTTGCCACGAAAACCAAACAACTATGTTAATGAGGACCAACACTACTGCAAAACTTTGTCTCCAAAAATCCAGTCCAAGAACCTATAATCACAACTATTTGGCTATAATTTTTTTTCATTTTTCTTTTGCCTTGAAATTTTCTTGTGTCTAAAGTGCCCACAAAAATAAGTACTCCACCACTTTTTGGTTCAATCACTTCTAACCTCAACGATATATTTTGCTAAAAAGATATTTAGAGGAAACCTAAGAATATTCTACTATTATCTTTTCTCTTAAGACTTTTATCTTCTCTCTTAAAACTCTCCTTAGGTACCATATCAGGAACAGTGAAGTTATTCTTTGCAAAATTATTTAAATAGATTATTTTCCTCTTGGTCTTGTATTTGCTCAACATGATGTATGGAGAAGAATAGAGTTAAATCACCTATTCCTTGGATGACATTGTCTGTTACGAAGGACAATACTTCTATGTCCTACTTCTATGTCCTCCTCTTAGCTCTTGCTTGATTTCCAATTAATCACAACTTCTTGGCTTCAAGTCTAGTGAAGCTGAAGGACTATAAGATGTCCCCCACTACTACATCTTCATGGTTTCTCTTTGAAAACTCTTTTACTTGGAGGTGGAATTTATTGTCATGTCTTCATTCAATTTGTTCTTCATTATACTGAGCCAAATAGGCTCTGTAAAATCACTTTAGGTAGCAAAAACATTAAGACAATCTATATCAAAAAGTTTTTGTCCCCTCCACTGCTGAAACCAAAATGCTTAGCTAGGGTTTCTAATAACGTGTTTTCTTACCTTTTCAATTTGCTCAATTCTTTTCTGATCCCCAAACTTTTTGGCTTATGTAAAAAAAGAAGTCTTCACTATCTCATGTTAATAAGGATATTATATTTTTAAGCTACTATGAAATGTGAAATCATTGGTTTGAAGTATCCAATCAGATTTTTTTCTGTGTTTCAGTGCTTCACGTGCAAAGACATTGTGGAAAGTATTAAAACAGAAAAGTGTAAATTCAATACGTTGTTTCATTGTGAAGGGCACTTTCTCCCTAAATATTTTGACTCAAATTATCTTTTTAAGGGAATTACTGTTTAGTAATTAAAAGTCAATTCACAAATTTTGATGTCTTATTTTAAAAAAAAACTTTGAATTTAAATTCGATTACAACCTTGTTTCACGCAGTAAGAGTATATTTCCTGGGTAAGGACAATTCTCATGGGAACCTACAGGATTTACAGCAAGGTTTGTGAGGTTTGTTTGTTTACTGTGAAAATGAGCCATCTTACCCACATTTCTACTTCTCAGCGAAGTCTCCATGAATTTCTTTGCATGAAAGCCTATTTTCTCAGGCAATTTTAAATTTTCTTAATAGGCTAAGTTAAAATTTTGAACAATTAAAATTTACCTGTCATAATTTTAAAACTCTTTTGAAATTCCTTTATCAGAATCGCGAATTTACCAATCCTAATTCCACCTTTACCATCAAAAACAGTTAACATGTTGTTCTCATGATATAGTATCCATGAAACTATTATTTTCAAGTGACTTTGTTATGCTTATATATGAACATGATGCTGAGCAAAATGAACTCTAAGATATGGAAAGAGATATTTATTTGCAGTTGTTTATAATGTACTATGTGATTTCTATTTTCCTTGGGTTTTTCCCCTATGGTTTATCTCCTACTGTGTTTGATTTTGGTACCCTGTGTATTGTGTATACATTTACCTTAATTAGGGAAGGGAAGAGGAATAACAAAATGGCGAGACACAGGAGAAAAGGAAAACCAATGCAATAGCAATACTCAGAAGACAATATGTTGAAAATGTACATTACAACTTGTGAGGGGTTTTGGGGTGAAGGAAAACTGTGAGAAAAATGAGAGAGGGGATAATAAGTTTGAAAAGTTATGTATTCACTGCCTTACAATTGCTAAACCACTGCACATCACTTTCACATTAAAATTAAATTTAAAAAATAACCTGCATGAAATAAAATTTCACTGTATTGGTATAGTAAATATTGTTCTTTATGTAGTAACTTTTAAAAAAATCAGTACTATTTGGCATCTAATTTGAATGAATTACCCCTTCTTTATGGGAGGGCCACCAACTTGAATGTTATCCAACTAGACAATTTTTTCACAATATACTTGCCAATATTTTCAAACAAGAATTAACTAGTACTTTCTCATACTAAAACCGAAAGCCGTTTAATTCTATGGAAACCCATAACTTTTAAAAGTAAATAAGTTGTTAAGAGGAAAGAATATTTATGTTCTTCAAAATTCATATGACTAATAATTACTCACTTTAAAATTCTGAACATTCCATACCTGAGAGATTCAAAATAGTACCTGTTTCCATGTTATGTAATTCTGCAATAGATGCATTTTCCAATGGGGTGTTACAGCTTGAGAAGTGAACAGAAAAATAGCCACATATTGGTGTAAGATAAAACTGTAAAGCGTCGGTTATAATTAATTCTTCAAGAGTAAGCAATTGTTTATCAGATTAAGCTATTATTTCTATGACCATCAATCCCATAATTTATGCCATAAAGTCATCCTAGACCAACAGTTTTCAACTTGTAGGGTGCACCTCAAAATTCCCTTAATTTACATCACAAATAGCTTATCTCTATTGGGAAAAATCCTACACCTCTGCTAATGTGATGCCCTCCGTGTTCTGGAAAGAACACCACAATAAACTGGTTTGCATCATTTTTCCTCACCTGGTATTCTTGCAAATATTATTTATATTTATACTTTTTTAACTATCATAGATATTCAGGATGCTAAGATCGGAAGATTACAGTTCAAAGCCCATGAGGCAGGAAGGTTCCCTAGATTCTTATCTCCAATAAACTTCTCAGTAAAACCCAGACACAAGTGGTACTGAGGTTGAAGTGTTAGGGCACAAGCCTTGAGCTTAACAGGCTCAGAGACAGTGTCCAGGTCCAGAGTTCAAGCCCTATGACAAAGCAATAAAACAAAAACAAAAATAAAAACAAACCCCAAACCTTGCATTTTTCTCACTGTATACAGAGGCACGTAATTAAGGAAATTGCTTCCTGTGTTACATACAGGTAGAAGAAAGAAGATGTCACACAATTATTCTCTTCATACCATGTTATATTAAAGCCTCAAAAATTGCTTTTTTCTAAATTTTTAAATTAGTATCATCAATTTGTTGGCAACTCGGTCTACATTATTCATATTATCATTTTCTACATGAGCAGTTAGAATTATCTATTAACTGAGTTCTAATTATAACTCTCTTGAAACAATATGCTAGGCAAATAGAATGCAAGAAACATTTATAAATTTGTCAATTAAACCCTCTACCTAAAAAAAAAATTGTAGTATACTATAGAATATGAAATTACAAACGAAACCAAAGTATTTTTTGAAGTCTTAACTCTAATTTAGCAAGATCTATAAAGACCTACATTCGATGAACTTTGCTATTCCTCCAGGCTTAAGCTTTTGTAATCCTTCATTCTTTCCTTGGAATCTAACAGAATGATGATTACTTACTTTTTCAAATTTTGGATGGGAATCATGAACCATTTTGCATCTAGGAATGTTCTGTAATGAAGAGAGCATTTAAAACACAACTGAGGGTTATATACCAGTTGCATTTCAATAGAAAACTTGGCTTTTCAAATCATAATGAAGAAATTAGCCCAAACTTCCAACAGTGCATTCCTATCTTGTTTGGTTTGTTTTATTAAGACAAAATTATACTACCTGCTTCAGGGAAGGTATCAGTAGTAATTACAGTCTCTAATCTCCTGTCAGTCTGAGTGCTCGAATTCAAGGCTTGTATCACATTGCCCCACCATAGTTTCTTTCTTTATTTACTTATTTTTTTGTTTGTTTATTTTTGGGTCCGGTAATGGGGCCTGAACTCTGGGCCTGGGTGCTGTCCCTCAGCTCTTCAGCTCAAAGCTAGCGCTCTACCACTTATGCCACAAAGCCACTTCCAGCTTTTTTCTTTTTGCTTATGTGATGCTGAGGAATCAAACCCAGGGCTTCATGAATGCAAGCCAAGCTCTCTACCACTGAGCCACATTCCCAGCCCCTTCTTGTTTTATTTAATCGAGAAACAGATTAGCAATTCTGAACTTCTCCAGTGATATTATCCACTGTACTTCTCAGACTGTTCATGTACTATTTTCAAAGATGTTCTAACATTTGACACAGGGTATGAACATTTTCAATGCATCTGCCGGGTCTCTGATTCATTCTTCCATAGATCCAATCCCTTTAATATTGATTACTTGACTCTCTTACTATCTCTGGTCTTTATGTAATATTCTCAAACTTTTTTGAAGAAAGTTCATTTGAGGATTTTCTCATTTTAAAAATTATTACCTGATTCTAGTTTTACTCAGGACATCTTTTCTATTGTTTTCTAGCTTTTCTACATATTCTGAGAGTTGCTTCAGAGGCACATATAAGGGCCTTTGTGTGTATGTGTATGTTTACATGTATGTTTGCAAAAGCCTCAAGGTCTTATTCCTCATTCTTGCTCATGACTGTTATTCCATCACCTGAGCCATTCTTCCAATCCAGCTTTTGGCTGGTTAATTATAGATAGTGTCTCAAACACTGTTCTTCCCAGGCTGGATGCAAACTGAACTTCCCAGACTCCTTTACATTCTTAGGTTTCATTTATCCATTAGAATCAACTTTTAAACTACAAACATTTTTCGAGTGTAAAGTCTAAGCTGTAGTCCAGATTTTTAACTCAAGATTTCATATAAAGATAGATGAATATACAAATTACATATGCTGAGTGTACACTGTTCGAAATGTGATCCTAAGCTGGGTGGTGTTGAGATCTGAGGATTGGAGTTCAAAGCCAGCCCCGGTAGGAAAGCCCCGGAGACTCTTTTCTCCAATTTACTGCAAGAAAACTGGAAACGGCACTGTGGCTCAAGTGGTAGAGCATTAGCCTTGAGCTGAATAGCAGAGGGACATTGCCCAGGCCCAGAGTTCAAGTGCCAAGACCACCACCAACAAAAATATATAAGTAAAGAAAAGAAAAAAATGTGATCTTATCCACCAGTTCATGGCTAGTATAATCCCTGCTCTCTCAAGATGGACTTTTTTTCCCAATTAAGTCCATGCTTTTATATCTGACTTGCATTTGAAACAGAATTATTCTTCCATTCTACTTTCTACAAAGTTATGTCATTAGCAAGCATGATTTAGAATATACTTCGTGTTCCACGTAGGAGTAATGCTTTCTCTATATCACTTTCATAAATCTACATACTGGACTTGGCTTTATTGTTTCAACGTGGTCTTATTTGTATAGTCTTCTGTAGTGTATTGAACCCTTATACTTAAACACAGAATTTCTCTTTCTCTTATTATTGCTATAGTTAACATGAGTTAACAAATTCATGTACACTTGGGAAATAATGTGCAGCACATACCCTCACAAAAAAATGATCTGAGAAACTTCTCCCCTTTAAAATTCGCTTTAATTTACAGAGAATTTACAAATTTTCAACTCAATATACTCATGGATAATATATTTATAAGAAATATAAATTTCATATTTTATCTTTACTAAGTTGTCTCTGAAACACGTGTTAACACAGGTCCAAAGGTGTCTTTGTGTTATTTCGGTGAAGCCAGAAAACATTCATTATACCTCAAACAGCACCATAGATTGTTCCTGAAAGTAACTGTTACTGGATGTGGAAACTGATCCCAAGAGAGGAATGGAACATAGAAGATTGACAAAGTCAAAATTAACTTGTGCTTTCCTTTTACTGTAAAAGAAGAAAATCCGAAGGCTTGAAGGAAAATCTGTCCCTGACATATTCTAGTGTGTTTTTACTCATATATAATTTTTCTGTAAACTTCTAGTTGAGAGAATTACAAAAAGAAATAATGTGCCATTTGATGGCCAGCATAGAACAAAAGGAAATAACGTTGCTTTAAATATGATGTACTGCAGGGGCTGGGAAGGTGGCTCAGTGGTAGAGCACTTGCCCTGCTTGCCTGAATCCCTAGGTTAGATTCCTCAGCACCACATAACCAAAAATAAGCCAGAAGTGGTGCTGTGGCTCAAGTGGTAGATCGCTAGCCTTGAGTTGAAGAGCGGAGGTAAAGTGTCCACGCCCAGAGTTCAGGCCCACGACTGGACCACCCCCCCCACAAAAAAAAAATTCTACTGCAAAGAAACAAAGACATGTTGGTTTAAAAGTGTTTTATGGATGGATATTTCACCCCTGAGATGATTCTTTTTTTTTTTTTTTTTTTTTTGTCGGCCATGGAGCTTGAACTCAAGCCTGGACGCTGTCCCTCAGCTCTTCAGCTCAAGGCGAGTGCTCTACCACTTGAGCTATAGTGCCATTTCCGGTTTTCTGGTGCTTTATTGGAGATAGGAGTCTCATGGTCTCTCCTGCCCGGGCTGGCTTTGAACCGCGATCCTCAGATCTCAGCCTCCTGAGTAGCTAGGATTACAGGCGTGAGCCACCAGCGCCTGGCCCCTGAGATGATTCTTTTGTTGCAGGAGAAAGTTATCAATTCCTTTAGTTTGATCCTGAGTTCTCTAGACCAATAAGGATTCAAAAAAAGCATCTAGTGTGTATGATCAGCAAAAGGAGCCACTTTTCAGACCAGTACTCCTTTAAGGAAGGTCCCAATGAAATATGTTTTTTTGTTTGCTTTTTTGTTTAGCTTGTGTTGGTTCTGGGGCTTGAACCCAGAGGCTGGACCCTGTCCCTGAACAGTTTTCTTTCCTGCTCACCTACCCGCAAAGCTAGTACTCTACTGCTTGAACCAAAACTCCACTTCTGTGTTTTTTGCTGTGAAATTACAGATAAGAGTTTGACAGACTCTCCTACCTGGTTTGGCTTTAAACTAAGATAGTAAGAAAGCCAAGTGACATCAACTGTATAGACTACTCTTTTCAAAAAGAAATTTTAGATGAAGTTTATTGTAAAGCTAATATTTGACATTTTTTCTTTCTTTATTAATGTGAGCATACCGTACAGAAGAGTTACAATTACATGGGTAAGATAACGATTGCATTTCATATCAATCATTGTTGCCTCCTCTTTGTTTCCCCTTCCCATCTCTTCCCATATACCCCCTCCCCACACTTGATCCTCCCCCCCCACCAAAGTTGTAAAGTTCGTTTTTCGACATAACGACTTATTCATCTCATTATTTCAATGGGTCCACCTGTATCCTTGGTTTAACAATTTGTTTTTGGAGAATATGTCCAGCAAAGAATCCATAACATAACTCAGCAAAAGTAGGTGCACTGAATCATTTTGGAATTATTTTCTTTTGCTTGGGAAGATTATTGATCTTGTCGTTCCTTTTGGGGAAACTTAAAGTCATATTTCACCTTTTTTTTGTTGGTTGTGGGGCTTGAACTCTGATCCTGGGTGCTTAGCTATAGCACCACCTTCGGGTTTCTGGTGGTTAATTGAAGGTTAGGGTCTCATGGACTGTCCTGACAAGGCTGGCTTTGAACCAAAATCCTCTGGTCTCAACCTCCTGAGTAGCTAGGATTAAAAGTAGTAAACCACCAACACCTGGCTCATATTTGCATTTAGGTACACTGAATGACACTGTGTAGACAAAGAATGGAAATTTTAACCAAATGATGACATTGCAGCATTTCAGAAAAATTGAAGTAGCAATACATATATCCTCCTTTTCCATTTTGTAACATTAATGACTGATGAGCTATGGGACCCTTACATTAGCATCCTCTGCCATCTGTATAGGTGTATTTAGTATCAGGAAATGTTCATAGAGAAATATAGTAATAATAAGATTTTTAGAAAGCAAAGGAGATAAGGTATGAAAGAATAGCATAGAAGGAGATACATTTATCAAACAGAGATTAAGAGCTAGCCTAAGAGATTTAGAATGCTAAAGGCAATGAAGAAAAGCCTAGTTGACAACTAGTTCTACAATAACCAAAATTGGTTCTCAAGAACAGTTTCTGGTATACCTTAATTACTAACATTTATTCCTTCTATCTGGAGTTATTCCTTATTTTCTGTCACAACTATTAATTAGCCTCTGCCTTTTTGGTGCCATAATTGACCAAAAAGATTTCAAGATTACACATAGCCTACCTTTCTCTTTGTGATTATCAGTGATGACACAAATCCTGGAATGGTTGAATTTTCAGAATTAAACTTTAACTGACATCTAAGCACATTCCTGGCATTAATTGCTGTGACTTAATGAACAAAACTTTTTTCAACACAGTATCCTCATATAAGTAAAGTACATGAATCAGGTGTCAGTATAGAAGAAGCAATTATATATTCCAAGTATGGGTTATTTATTTTGCATTTACTGTTTTTTTTGTTTTTGTTTTTGTTTTTTTTCTTTTTGCCAGTTGAGGGGCTTAAACTCAGGGGTAGTGAATTTTCCTGAGCTTTTTTTTTCTTGCACAATGATAGCTCTCTATCACTTGAGGCACAGCATCACTTCCAGTGGGTTTTTTTATGTGTTACTAAGGAATTGAACCCAGGGTTTCATGGATGGTAGGCAATCACCGTACCATGAAGCCACATTCCCAGAGACTTAAATAAATTTCTTAAGATGGCAACATATTTTCATTACGTAACTACATATCATAATTTTGGCCAGGTGCTAGAAAATGATGTAGAAAACAATACAATAAAATAAGTCTAGTAAGGCTGGATGGACAATGAAGAACTGTCACGGTCTAGCCAGGGAACAGAGGGGCTTATCTCATGGAGCTGTTTCAACAAGCTGAGCGAGACAGCTCCTGACCCAGAGCCAACCTCCAGAATGAGAGGGCCTCCTTGGGTTCCAGCTACATGGGGATGCTGGGCCCCCTCCTCCAGCACCCATTCAACCAGTTCTTGTGAGAGATAGAGAAAAAAAGTCAAAATTACAATTAAGTCTGGTGCCAGTGGCTCAGAATTCTAATCCTAACTACACAGGACGCTGAGATGTGAGGATCATGGTTCATAACCAGCCCAGGCACGAACGTCTGTGAGACTCTTACTCCAAAGAACTACCATAAAATCAGAAGTAGTGCTCTAGGCTCAAGTGGTAGAGCACTAGCCTTTTGCTGAGGCACTCAGGAACATCGCCTATGCCTAGAGTTCCAGCCCCACGACTGACAAGAAGTGGACTTCCTACCACAAAAAGTGGATTGAATAGCACACATTGTCCTAGGGAGCAAGGTAGCTAAGTCAGGCAGAGCTTCCTGTGAAGTTGAAGTCATAAGTAGGTCACCTGGTTTCTCTGTGCTTGGTTTCACCGGCTGCAAAACTCAACACAGTGAAGGATCCTCTTCCTCATGGGTATAGGGTAATTATGAAAGAGAGCAATGTTTTGTTTCACAATCCCACATCCGTTACACAATTAACAGGCCCCACCTGTGCCTTTTCTGGCTGCCTTCCTGTTATTTGCTAACAGAATTGCGGAGAACCTTAAAGTCTGAAGGCTGCTCCCTATGTACCTAGCCATGCTCCGGAGATCCCTCTGTATAAATCCCTTGTTTTCTCATAACTCCTCTGAGGAGAATGAGGTCTAATGGTTGTGACCCTACCCAAAGCTTCACCTGTGGTTAAGAATCAACTGCTGTGATTTTTTTTGCCTGCTCAAACTGACTTAAGAAACAATTCAAGCCACAGGAAAATCAAACACCATAAGCAGACCAGAAACTCCAAAAAGAGACAGGTTAAGGGAGATACAGGATCTTCCAATTCCTCCCCCCCAAAAAAATCAAAGAACTCTTTTTTTTACCTTTTATAACATTTTTTTCTAAAAGTTTTTTTTTTAATTTTTAATTTTTAACTTTAATTTTTTTCTACCGCTCATAATTTTTATTTTAGAGAATATGTGTGTCTACTTTTTTTTCTCTTTAAATTTTTTTTGTTTAGCTCTACTGATCATTTGATCCTTTCTTTCTTTTCTTCTCACTCTTGTCACTTTTTCTTCTTTTTCATTCTTCTTTGCGTGACTTAATTGTTGTTCTGCTCATTCTCAGATATGCCAATAGTTGATTATTAGACCTCATTGTGTAGACACTTCATCCAGAATTTTATTACTCAATTTAAAAACTCTTAGACTTAAATTCCTTAATAGCGGTACTACCTCTTTATACTTACATAATATTTTAAGCATATTTATTTTTAAGTTTTTCATGTCTCCTTTATATCCCTCCCCTTCTCTTATTCTATCCACATTCTTCTGTAAATATTACGTTTCCATTTGCATAATTTTTAAATGTTGCACTTCTTACATCTTAATTTTTGTTTTTCTATTTTTTCTTGTCTTTTCTTTCTCTTTCTTCTTATTTTCTCTCTCTCTACTATCATTCTATCCAACCTATTTCCTGCTTTGAGATTAGGATTTAGTTAATTTAACTCTCCCACTGCCTTTCCATATCCCTATATGCCGATTTTTACCCATATCTCACCCTAAAAATAATAATTTCTGTTGGCCAAATTCTTCTTTGCAATGTTCGTAGCCCATTAATACATAGTTGTTTGATATTGAATAGGTATATCTGTTGAACTAGATTATATCTGCAGATTTTTGACTGTGAAACTACAGACTTTGGTTGATGCTTGCCTTAAAATAGTGTGCTAACACAAAACCAGCGTTACTTTCATCCCAAATGGGCAGAGCAACCTGGAAAAACACAAGAAAAATGGCAAGTCTGCGTATCTTAACTCCCACTCATGATAATCAGGGGTCAGAAAAGATAATCAATAATCCAGAGGAGAGGTCACACAAAGCTCTCCAAACACTACTGGTAATTATGGTAAATTAAAAGATTGAAAACCTGCAAAGGACTCTGAATGAGCGTGATAGGAGAGAGAGAGGAGGCAAAACAAAATTTAATACAAGAATATCATGAGCGTGAGGAATCTACTCAAAGATTGATACATAATTGCATGAGCAGATTGAGAACACTCAAAGAGAAATAAAGGAATGTCGTGAGCAGGCTGAGATCACTCAAAGAGAACTACAGGAACTGCGTGAATGTGAAGAAGCTTAATCAGAGAGAAATACAGGAATTGAGAGAGCTTGATGAGAATGAAGAATGATCACTAAAGGCATTCATGGAATCCATAAACAGAGAACTGATCGATGTCAGGGAGACCACAAAGGGAATGCTGAATGGAGCCCAACAGAAGGAATGGGAATAAACAATCAACTAAATAATTTGAGAATAAACACTGACAACCAAATTAAGGAAGTAAAGAAGTTCACACAAGATTTAAAACAATGCTCCAACAAAGAATTTGAAGCCATCAAAGCTGACCAACTAGAAGAAAAAGAAATTTAAAACAAAGTATAAAGTCTTGATAGTAGGTTAGGCCATGCAGAAGATCGAATCTCGGAGATTGAAGTCAGCCTAGATATTATAGAGAAATATGATAGATCTATTCAACACTGGGAAGACACCATCAGAAGGCCTAATCTGAGGATAATGGGTGTAGAGGGGAACCTAGAAACAGAAGTTAATGGTCTAGGAAATTTGTTTAACAGGATCCTAGCAAAGAACTTCCCAAACATGCAAAAAGATAGGCCTATTCAGATACAAGAAGCTTTTAGAACTCCAAAAAGACCAGACCAATATAGGACATCCCAACATCAAATTATAATCCACACAGGATCAATTCAAACCAAAGAAAAGATCCTTAAAGCTGTCAAGGAGAAATGATCAATCACCTATAAAGGGAAACCAATTAAAATCACCTCAGATTTCTCAGCGGAAACAATCATAGCAAGAAGAGCCTAGAATGATGTATGCCATGCCCTAAAGACAAACAATTATCAACCAAAATTCTGTACCCAGCTAAACTCTCCTTCATAACTGGAGGTCAAATAAAAACCTTCCATAGCAAATAAAAATTAAGACAATATATCTCCACCAAACCAGCTCTACAAAACATTCCTAAAGACGTCCTACACATAGAAAACTAACGAGATAACAATAAATGCCAGGAATTCGCACCCAAACTGAGAATCCAAGAACCATAAGAACGCAATTGACGCAGCCCCCAAGAAGATGGATAAAATGGCAGGTACTCCCAAATACCTCAGTCCTATCTCTCAACATTAACAACTTAACTCTCTAATTAAGCGACTTAGACTATCTAGTTGGATTAAAAAGCAAGATCCTTCTATCTGCTGCCTTCAGGAGTCACATATTGCCCATAAAACAAACACATTTTGAATGTGAAATGCTGGAACAAATCTACCAAGCAAACGGCCCCCATAAACAGGCGAGAATTGCAATCCTAATATCAGATATAAGAGATTTCAAATTAAAATTCATGAGAAGAGATAAAGAAGGTCATTACATACTAAATTAAGGTATCTCTCCTTCCGGAGAATATTACAATTCTAAATATCTATTCGCCAAACAACGGAGGACCCAAATTTATCCAAGAAGCAGCACTTTCCCTCAAATCTCACAGAGATACAAAGAAATTAATTGTTGGGGATTTTAACACACCACTCTCCCCTCTAGATAGATCAACTCGGCAAAAACTCAACAGAGAAACTGCAGATCTAAAAAACTGCATAGATCAACTAGATTAAACAGACATCTACTGAATATTTCACCCAGCAGCATCAGAATACACATTTTTCTCAGCAGCACATGGAACATCTTTGAAAATAGAACACATTTTAGTCCACAAAGCAAACTTGTCCAAATTCAGAAACATTGAAGTTATACCTTGCATTCTCTAAGGCCACAAGGGAATAAAATTAAACTCAACACCAAAAGCCACCAGAGAAAATCCTGTAACACATGGAGGCTGAAGAATATACTGCTGAATCACCAGTGGGTCATGGAAGAGATTAGAAAGGAAATTCAAATGTTCATGAACCCACAAATTACCAGCTCCTTTGGGACACAGCAAAGGCAGTACTCAGGGGCAAGTTTATAGCTCTGAGTTCCTACATCAACAAATTGGAGAGATCTAAAACCAACAATGTAGTGACACATCTAAATCTCCTTGAAAAAGAGCACCAAGATAAATCGCAATCCAGTAGATGCAAAGAAATAATTAAAATGAAATCAGAAATTAATGAATTAGAATTCAAAAAAACATAGAAAGAAGCAACAAAACAAAGGTTTGTTACTTCCAAAAAATTAACAAAATTGACAGACGCTTAGCAAATCTTATCAAAAAAGAAAGAACACACACAAATAAATTCAGAAATGAGAATGGAAACATCACCACAGAATCAACCAAGATTCAGAACATTATATGGAAATATTTTTCAAAACTTTATGCTAATAAGTTTGAGAACTTAGCAGATATGAACCTTTTCCTAGGAAATATTGACACACCAAAACTAAACCAAGAGGAGTTAAACCATCTTAACAGGCCCATATCAAGCATTGAAATAGAAACAGCAATAACAAACCTCCCACCTACGAAAAGTCCAGGACCAGATGGCTTTACAGCAGAAGGCCTTCAAAACACAGCTCACACCAATACTCCTCCAAATCTTCAATGAAATTGAAAGAGAAAGTTCACTACTGAACTTATTCTATGAAGGCATCATAACTCTCATGCCAAAACCAGGCAGCGACTCATCAAAGAAAGATAAATATAGACCCATTTCTTTGATGAACATTGATGCAAAACTTCTCAACAAAATTTTGGCTAATCAAGTTCAACAATTCATCCAAAAAATCCTACACCATGATCAAATAGGATTAATTTCAGGGATGCAAAGCTGGATCAATATAGGCAAATCAATTTATAATTCATCACATTAACAGGAGCAAAGATAAGAAACACATGGTTATCTCAATAGATGCATTTGACAAGATCCAAAACCCCTTTATGATGAAGGATCTGCAAAAATTAGGAATCCATGGAACTTTCTTCAATACAATAAATACTATATATGACAAATCTATACTTAAATAATATACTTAATGGTGAAAATATAAGCCATTTCCCCTTAACTCATGAACGAGACAAGAATGTCCTCTCTTTCCACTTCTCTTCAATCTAGCATTAGAATGCCTAGCTACAGGAATAAGACAAGATGCAAACCTAAAGGGGATCCAAATAGGGAAAGAAGAAGTAAAACTCTCCCTCTTTGCAGATGTCATGATCTTGTATTTAAAGAATCCCATAGACTCCACTCCCAAATTACTCAAGCTGATTCAAAACTTTGACAAAGTAGCAGGGTATAAAATTAACCCTCAAAAAGCAATGGCTTTTTTCTATACCAACAATGAGAAAAGTGTGGCTGAAATTAGGAAAGCATCTCTATTCGTAATAGTCCCACAAAAAATAAAATACCTAGGAATTAACTTAACCAAAGAAGTGAAGGACCTCTATGATGAAAATTTTAAAAACCTTAAAAAGGAAATCAAAAGAGATCTTAGAAAGTGGCAGAAACTCCCATGCTCCTGCATTGGAAAGATCAACATCGTGAAAATGTCAATCCTTCCCAAGGCTCTCTACAAATTCAATGTGATACCTATCCATATTCTAACCTCATTCTTCAAGGAAATAGAAGAGGCAATCCAATAATTCATAGGGGACAAAATAAAAGACCCCAAATATCAAAAATGATCCTCAACAGAAAGAACAGTCCTGGAGGAATATCAATACCAAATTTCAAACTCTACTACAAAGCCATAGTAATCAAAACAGCTTGGTACTGGCACAAGAACATACCGCAAGACCAATGGAATAGAATTAAAAACCCAGAAATGAACCTACATACCTATAGCCTTTTAATATTTGATAAGGGAGCTAAAAAATATAATGGAAGAAAGACAGCTTCTTCAGTAAATGGTGCTGGCAAAATTGGTTAACTACTTGTAGAAAACTAAAGTTATATCCTTATATATCACCCTGCACCAAAATCAACTCCAAATGAATCAAAGAACTCAGAGTCAAAGCAGACACTCTGAAAACATTACAGGGGAATAGGAGAAATCCTAGGTCTCCTTGGCACAGGCTGAAATTTTCTTAATGAGACCCAGAAACACAACAAATCAAAGAAAGGTTGGACAAATGGGATTGCATGAAATTGCAGAGCTTCCAAATGGCAAAGGACATAACTAGTAAGATCATTATAAAGCCCATGGATTGGGAGAAAATCTTCACTAACCATAGAACGGACAAGGGTCTCATATTTAAAGTATACCTGGAACTCATAAAATTAAATCCCCCAACAACAAATCTTCAAAGAAACAACTGCCCAATAAATAAGTGGGCTAAAGACATAAAGAGAAACTTCTCTGTAGAGGAAAAGAGGATGGCCAATAGACACATGAAAAATGCTCAACCTCTCTAGCCGTAAAAGAAATGCAAATCAAAACAACATCGAGATACCACCTCACCCCAGTTAGAATGGCTATAATCAAGAACTCTGATAACAACAGATTCTGGAAGGGATGTGGACAGAAGGGAACCTTACTATATTGTTGTTGTGAATGTAAATTTGTTCAACCACGTTCGAAAGCAGTATGGAGGTTCCTCAAAAGACTCCACATAGAGCTCCCCTATGATCCAGCAATCACACTTTTGGGCACTTACCCAAATGTTCACAAACAAGAGCTCACTAAAGCTATCAGCACAACTATGTTTATTGCAGCCTTTTTTACCATAGCTAAGATATGGAACCAACCAAGATGCCCCTCGGTAGATGAATGGATCAACAAAATTGGGTATATATACACAATGGAATTGTATGCCTCCATCAGAATGAATCACATTGCTCTATTTGTTAGGAAATGGAAAGACTTGGAAAAAAATATATTAAGTGAAGTAAGCCAGGCCCAAAGAAACAAAGGTCCCATGGTTTCCCTTATTTGCAATAACTAGTATATATCTGAGTCAAGCAGAAAAGTTCCGATAAGTTCATGTTAGGAAAATGAAACCTAAGGTATGTATTCAAATTTTTTTCTTTCATATGATTGTTTCTAGTACATTTATGAGATTATTTCTTTGTTGCTTTTTATGTCGCTCCCTCAGGGTACAATCCCTGCTTTTACTGTATTTGATGTTATAATTTATGGAGGGGAAAGGAAAAAACAAATCGTTTAAATAACGATTACAGGTGGACCCATTGCAACAATGAGACGTAGAATTTGTATGTCAAAAATGAACTTTACCACTTTGGTAGGGGGAGGTAGAGGATCGGGTAAGGGTGCGGGATGAGGATGGGATGTGAAGGGGAAACAAAGGAGGAGGCTACAATGCTTGATAAGAAATGTACTCATTATCTTCCCCATGTGATTTTAACCCCTCTTTACAGTATTTTCACAATTAAAAAAAAAGAAAAAAAAAGATTCGGCTGCTGTGGACTAAAAGTTAGGGATAATCCATCTAAATCAATGATTGCACATGTTGCTACTTGTCTACCATCCCAACTACAGTTTACCAGGCCTGGTGGAGCATACCTGTCAGAGATAGGAGGACCTCAATCCAGTCCAGCCATACCATATATTGAGGTTCTGCTTCAGAAATTCCCAAGACAGAAAGGTGGCTCCTCACAGACAGGGAGAGGACACAAGTAGGGTGTCATGGTGCCCCCAGAGGGGTTTCTGACCCGGGGTAGGGGTGGTTTTGCGGCAGCCACTCACAAGTGCTCCTGGGGAAGTTGCTTGAGGCTGCTCCAGGTAGGGTGAGCAGGGATGGCAGTGGCATTGCAGAAACATGACCTCAGAGAAGAGAACCAGGCCCAGGGACCAGGTTGGGGCTTTACATGCCCTGGCAGGGTGCCATTGCCTGATGTTTGAAATTCTGAACTTTGGGAAGGCAGGGAGGGGGCTGGGGCGTAGGCTGGCTTCTCAATTTCCTTCTATATTCCAGTCGCCTTGAGTCTCTTCTCACCACTCAGCCATCTCTACCTTCCTCAACTGCTGGTAGTGGTGTAAACTAACAGAGGGAATCAGGTGCTACCAGGCAGCATGGAATGTGGGCGTGGCCACCATTCTTGTATCTCCTTGGTCATAAAGAACAATGAAAGAATGGGGGTGTGGCCAGAATCCTGTGATGCAAACAGTATGGGAGGAGTCAAGAAGATAGCAGCTCCCCCAGCCCTTTTCCCAGGGAACAATGTCCAATTCAATTGGAGACAAGAGGGTGACCTGCTTTAGCCACATGGCTGCACAGATCATTGTGTATGGCTGTTTGTTCCCAGTCCCAGACCATGAACTGAGGATATGGGCACAGTCTGTGAGCTGCTTTTGCTCAAGGCTGGCCTTCCACACTGCAGCCACAGGGATTCTGGCTTTCTTGGCACTGAAGTTGGACTTTCCTTCCTATGGTGACTTTGACCATGATCCTCCCATGACAGCCTTGTAAGTATCAAGGAAGACTGTTGAGAGCCACTGGTGCCTGCCTAATCATTGGTCTTACTGATGTTCTTGGGCAGACTGGTGAGTTCCATATCCTTGGGTTTAAGTGTTGGGAGCTGTAGCCCACAGTTGGAATCCTGGTCCTGCCACCTCCAAATGGAAGGCGATCCTTAGAAACTTATTCCTGTCCATATGATTACCGATGGAATATGATGGATGTCATGATTGAAAGAGCATTTTTTCAATGATTCTAGGATAAAATTATATACAATTATGTTATAGGACACTAATCAATGTTAATTAATGCTTTATGAAGCATTTAAACAATCACATTCATAAAATGGAGGCATAATGAAATACTTAAGAATTACTATACTATTACATAATATAAAGGTGCCATTTTTCTGCCAGGACTGGGATTGGAACCTTGGAACCTATGGCCTTGGTAACTCTGTTGCACTGTGTGGGAAGGAGAAGCTGGCCTCCTTGAAGTCAAGAAATTCAAGTCTGTTCTTTAGGCCTGAAATAGATCCCCACCACTAGAAAACATTCTATTCATGTACAATTTACATATATGATTTATATTTATATACATATGGTGACTCCATATTGCATTCAGTGTTGTTATTTTATTTTTTTGTTTTATTCATGTATTGACAATTTATTTTGACTAATATAGCACATAAAACATTGATTACATTGATTACATAAGATATAGGTCTGCATATGTATTCCACTTCATACGTGACACCTAAGACTGTCACAGAAAATGAAAACATGTCTCACCATCAACTTCTTACTCCACAATTCAATTTTGGGGAGTGCTGGGATCTAAACTCATGGCCTACAAGCCTACAATGCCCAATTCATGAATGGGTGAGTGTCAGCATGCCATCCTGGGGCAAATTGAGCTGACAGGCTGTTCCCAAGACCTGCGATCAAGCCCCAGGTGTTAGCAAAATAAGAACAGATTGACATGCATGTGGCAGTATGCTAATAAATATGTATTGTTATAGAGTGTTAGAGATGTCTATAAATTATTCAGTTATATAGACTACATTCCTATCAATTCCTGGGTACTAATCATGCGTCCATGTAATTAATGTTATTGTTTTCATCCTTATACTATTAATGAAATCAATCACTGTCCTGAAATTGTTGTGTTCCTGTAATAATATTCTTTTTATGCTTCATAAATATTAAATAAAATCAATTAGCCTCTTGAAATGATGCTGCCTAAATTTATAGGAGCATCATTCCTGATCAACTCATTGATCCTTGACATTGATAACATTCCATTTTTCTTCCTATGGATGGGAACCATTTTCTTAGTATCTCCTGCCATTGGTTGGTGTTAGGAGGGGGATTCAAATCGGTGCCTATGTTGCCACGGTGGCCTATGACTTCCCAGATATTCTGGCAGCCTTCAGCAATGCAAGGTGAAATACCCTTTGCAACAGTGTCATTCAGACATATGAGGGTCACCAAGCAAAGGAAGAAAACATAAAAAGGCCATATTTTTTCTGTGCATAACTTTCCCTGCAAGACCTGGGGGTCTAGGATCCCAGAAGCAGCTGTAGGTCTAGTGGCTGCACCCCAGGGTAGGGTGATTGAAGCTGAGGCAGAGTTGCCACAACCTGACTTCAAGCCCGTACTGAGAAAAGTAAAATTAAAAAAAATTAGCTCCCTGGCTTGCAATTGTGATATTTTTCTTCCAGGCATTGGATTTGAACCCAGGATCTGGGTAAATCTAGTGAGGGATAAAATTGTAAGAGTGAGACTAGAAATGTGGTTTAGTGGTAAAGAGCTCGCTTAGCATGCATGAATGCCAGGGTTTAATCCTCAGTGTCACATACTCAGAAAAATCCAGTAGCTGTGGAGTGGCCCAAGTGGCTAACTTGAGGAAAAGGAGTTCAGAGACAGTACCCACACCCTAAGATCAATCCCAAGGACTGCCAAAAACAATAGACGAGATGTCAGTGGCTCACACATGGAACTCTAGAATCTCAGGAGGCTGGGAGCTGAAGATCACAGTTCAAAGACAGCCTAATCAAAGAAAGCTTTTTAGACGCTTATCTCCAGTGAACCATGAAAAGACCACATGTGGCACTGTGTTTCAAGTGGTAGAGTGTTCACCTTGACTTGAGGGGCACTGAAATATGCACAGTGGAAGTCAAAACGAGGGTGAAAGTTAACCCCTCTGACTTGGGTGATCCAGATGGTCGTAGGCTCCCTCCCTATTCCCCCAATTGGAGGGGAGGTATGGCACACTACGAGACCTGTGAGAGGGACTTTCAAGACCCAGACCCCTATGCCATGGAGGGAACAAGGGGTGGGGAAGTAACCTACTGGAAGACCTACCCTGGAAAGTAAGGGCCACCTGAGAGCCCGGACTCTAGGTCACAGGATTCGCTTCCCCAAGCGTTTCCCTTCAATCTGTCACCAGGGGCTAACAGGCCCTTGGAATAGTATCCATGGGAACTAAGGATCTTAAAGAGCTCCGCAAGGCGGTGGCAGAGGATGGCCCAAACTCTCCTTGGGCCCAGACCCTATTACCGGACATTGCTTATCACCCATGTGGCCCTAAGGACTGGCTGGATGTGGCCAAAGCTGTACTTACTAGTCCTCAGTTTATTATATGGTGTGCTTTCTTTGAGGAGGAATGCAGAGAGTGGGCAGAGAATAACTGGCAGGCTCAACCTGCGATAGCTATTACTTATGCCATGTTAGCAGGGATGCGGGAAGGGTACTTCACTGACATCCAACAGGCCACAATACCTGGCCCGTACTGTGACCAGGTGAGGCAGGCAGGACTTGCAGCATGGTATAAACTGGATGATAGGCCTACTGAGTCCCCTATAGCAGGAGTGAGACAAAAACCGGGTTAGCCTCTACCAGATTTCATAGACCGAATCCAATCGAGCATTCACAGCAAGCTGCCAGAAGGGAACCTGCATGATCAGTTTGTCAAGCAGCTGGTCTGGGAAGGGATGAATGCAGACCACTGCATGGCCTGCATGGGATTGAGAGAGAGTTCCCTGGGCAGCTGGGTGGTGGCCTCCCAGGATGTGGGAATGCAACAGCACCAGTTCCAATCACTAGCTTTGGCTTTAAAGGCTCAGACATCTTCAATGACTGAGGCTATTACCCAGGCATTGGCAGCCCAGGGCCAAGGAACCCCAAGATCATCTGGGAGAGGATTTGTTTTAAATGCAGGCAGGGGGCTGGGAAGGTGGCTCAGTGGTAGAGCGCTTGCCTTGCATGCCTGAGGCCCTGGGTTCGATTCCTCAGCACCACATAAGCAAAAAGAAAAAAGCTGGAAGTGGCGCTGGGGCTTAAGTGGTAGAGTGCTAGCCTTGAGCTGAAAAGCTGAGGGAAAGTGCCCAGGCCCAGAGTTCGGGCCCCACGACCGGACCCCCCAAAAAATAATGCAGGCAGGAAGACCACTTTAAGAGGGACTGTTTACAGTAATCCCCCACCAATTGGCCTGGGGGCAAACCATCCCCTACACTCTGCCCCAGAGGCGGGGAGGAATACAAGTTTGATTTAGATGGGAAGCCTTTAAACTAGGGGAGGGGCATCCTCCAGCCCCGCTAACTCAAGGAGCAACCCCCTCTGCTGAGAGGCACAGGCAGCCCTGTGGCAGGGCGACCCAGGCCCATTGGACCGTCCCCCTGGTGGAAGGACTCTGCCCTAAAATGAGTATTCTCGTAGGCGGAATGAGGTTTCACTGCTTAATTGACACTGGGGCAGATCGAACCATACTCAGGGAGGAGGAAGTGCCCTTGAACTGGAAGCTTTCACCTGGGCCCCTGTTATTGGGGGTAGAGGGCAACACCCAGTTCCAAGAGACGGTTACCCTTATGACATGGACTAGCCCAGATGGAGAACAGGAAAAGATATGCCCTTTAGTGACAAAAAAAAAAAAAAAAAACTCCCTGCCAATTTACTAAGACAAGACATGCTAAGACAAATGGATGCTGTGGTCACTACAGACCATCAAGCATCCTATGATGATATCCTGGATGGGGATGAAGCACAAAGTCTTAAACAGGATCTAGAGGGAGTTAAGGAAAAGGATTTTTTTAACTTTCATAATTACAGAGAAGAACATAGGGGACCCACTCAGGTGCACCCCCCAATCCTAAAATGTCACTTCCTCCAGAGTACCTCCCATTAGGTGGAAGCCGGGAAGCCCAATCTGGATGGAGCAGTGGCCATTGACAATATCTAACACCCATATTTGTTATTCAAAAAGCCTCCTGGGCTTGGCATATGCTCCAAGATCTACATAAGATACATGAAAGGATGGAGCTAATAAGAATGCCCCTAAGAAGCATGCCCTGGACTCCTGCTATACCTTCAGAATATACCTTGGTTGTGAAAGATTGTTTTTTTCTATCCCCCTGACATGACAATGGAGAGGACCTGACCCTCTAGTTACTATGGGCAGGGGATTTGGATGCATTTTTCCCATAGGGGAGACAGCCCCCATTTGGATCCCTGCCAGAAACCTTACATTTTTACCCATCTCCTCTATACAAGAGGATGCCCAAAGATAAACTAACTAACAAGGAAAGAAAAACAGCCATGGGCGAGGCTTGTGTTTAAAAGAGAAAATCCAGATAGATAACTAATAACTATCCCCAAGGCAACCAGCCCTTGAGAAGCTCTTGTGTTCTCTAACAATTGCAGATGGCGATACTCCAGCTGTTAGCTGTCCTGACCCTCCCAGTCCTGGCAATGGAACTATGGAATCAGCATCAACCTCAACGATTGACCTGGGCAGTGATCATCGCTGGCAATGCAGAAATCGTCAATAGCACCACAAGAGAATCTGTCCCTTTGACCTGGTTGCCTGACCTTCATTTTGATCACCACCGTATGTCATTTTAATATTACCTGATTTAATTGTTCTTTTACTAATTGCTTGTATGGTGGCATTGAATCCATACTTATTGTTAATCAACCACCTTTTGTTACAAGCCCCACCTCTGGACTCTGAAGTGGCAAAGACTGCTATTCCATCCTTCACTAATGTTAAAGGACTGGTAATGACATTTCCTGTCCTGGTGATGCTTTTGCTAATGGTTTTTCTATGCCTTCCTTGCATTAAACCTACACTGCAAAACTCGTTTGAGCTTAGCCAGCCTGTTATATAAGATCAAGCTCCAAGTGAATGAATTTCCCCCCTAGAGGAATCGCAGCCAGAGACAGGTAAGAGGGGGTGTCAGTCTAACCAACCTAAATACAGGGCCTTCAGCTTCACTCTGAAGAACTTCCCGATGACAAGTAAGGCAGACAAGGCAATCCTCCCAATGTAAGACAGGTGGGTTCTCTTCTTTAAACAAAGATCGGGGAGATGATGTTGGGAACCATTGACAGTAAAGCTCAAAGGTCATTTTGACCCCTGTGCTAGCTTAAAGGCATGTACAAGGAACTTGCTTACTTAAAAGACACCAGGTGCACAGGATTGCTTTGCTATGTCTGCAGTTTGTTTTAAATTTTCCTTTTTTTTCTGGACTATAGTAGAATGGCCTAAATGTGGGGGCCCACAAGGATGTACTGTGCCACATGTGTGGAACTCCCAATACCCAGGCTGTTCCCATGTTCTAAAGAGGACGACCTTACGAGATACTGATACTGACTTTTATATATGCCCAGGAAATTATTGAACTGCTTCAGACATTTCTAACTGTGGTGGGACTGATGTTTATTACTGTGCTAGGTGGGGATGTGAGGCAACTGGGACAGGCTCTTGGATCAAGCACAAGGGCCCTCCCTATCCTTGTCTGGTGAATCTCGACCCCCAGACTTGCTTCAAACCCCCTATGTGGCAAATCCTATTCTTACAAATGTAATCCTGTTAAAACAAGAAAAAAGTGAAGGGGAATCTGCAGGGCACATGGGCAGCAAAGAGGTGCTGAGAGAGTAGAGTGGGCTGAGCCCAATTTGCCTTAAGTTCATTGCGGAACCAGCCCATGAAAGCTTAGTTGCCTGATAGGGTGTGACCTTGACAGTGGTTGGTTCCTCTTCCTCCCCTGCCATGCCACCCACCCTTTTTGGCTTTAAAAAGGGCTGCTCTCTGTTAATAAATAAGTTTTTCTTCCTGCTTGATTTGGCTCCCCACTGTGTCTGATTGTCTCCTGAGCTGAGGGAGGCTAGGGAAAGGGCGAGCGCGGCACTGACCTTTCCTAGGACCCTGTTCATCTTTCGTTGGACAGACACAGACCCAACAACTAGGTATATTTTTGCCACTTCTTGTCTTGAACTCAAGGCCTGGGCACTGTCTGTAGCATTCTACTACTTGAGCCACAGTCCCAATTCTGACTTATTCTGTGTATGTGCTACCAAGAAATCATACCCAGGGCTTCTTGCATGTTAGACAAGCAATCTCTCAATAATCCACATTCCTAGCACCCTCATCTTTGCCTTAATGGTAGTTTTTTACATAAGTATACTGCCATTTTACGTCCCCAAGTTTAATTTTCTGAATACTCGTTACTTCTATGAAACCTGATCTTCTCTTCCCCTGCCTGGTTTGTTACTGTTCCTGCATTGACCTCATAATAAAATGTAAATAAAATCTGCTGAGAGCATCAGTGTATCATATGAGGACACAGCCTGGAACCCTGGAAGAGAAAAGCTATGGGCCTGAAATGAAGAGAATGATGCAGTATGCATAAGGAGCGTATATGAAAAATAAATCAGTAAATAAAAGGAGAAGCATTACGTAAGGTCTGTTTGCATTCTGGGAGGTAGTATACAGATTAAGTAGGTAGAGCACTGAAAATTTTTTGTGGCCATACTAAGGCTTAAACTCAGGGCCCGATGCGTTTCTCAGCTGTTTTTCCAAGGCTGAGGCTTTAACACTGCCACAGCTCCACTTCCAGCCATCTGGTCGTTAATTGGACATAAGCGCCTCCCAGGCTTTCCTTCCTGGTCAGGCCTGTGAATCCTGCTCGGCTTTCTCTCTTACAGCTGGAGCTCTACTCTCTGGAACACTGTACCACTTCTGGTTTACTGGTGGTTTATTGGAGATAAGAGTCTCACAAAATTCCTGCTCAGGCTGAATTTGAACGGCAATCTCGCAAACAGGATTCAATCGGCTTTCCTCAGGAAGACACCAAGGAGCCCCTTCATACAAAACCTTAGTCTAAATTTCGAGAGGCACTAGAGAAAAAGAGATACATGAAGACGAGCCTAGTGTGTTCTACATACTTAAGGTTGGAGACACACAACTCTCATAATTATTAGATCATTTTATAGACAAAAGGAGCAATGAAGACAGTATAAGGATCGCTCCAGCTTTTGGTCCTCTCATCTTGAGACAGCAAATTCACTGCAGCTCAATGCTAAGTGACAGAACGTGCGTGTCCTGTGGACATTTGCTCCCAAATCCTGTGACACTCTTTTCTCACTTTTGGCTTCAAACCTGTGACCGAGAGGAGAAGATGAGGAGAGAAAATCCTTCTCAGAGATAACAGCTATAAAGAACATTGGGTAGATAATTTATAAATTCAAACCTTTGGAATGACCCTGTTAAGAAGTCAGATTGTCCAGATGAAAAAATGAAGAAGAAAAGAAAGAAGGTGCCAGTCGCTTCTCACTGTAATCCCAGCTTCTCATGAGGCTGAGGTATAGAGAATCTGAGTTTGAACCAAGCAAGTATAGCAAAATCCATGACACTGTTATTTCTAAGAGATCACAGGAAAACCCAGAAGTGGGGCTGTGATTCAAAGTTAATGCACTACCCTTGAGCAAAAGGAGTTCAGGGACAATGCCTAGGCTCATAGATCAACCCCAGGACCTGCCCCCTCAGAAAGAGCCTGTACCTCCATGTCTTTGGGTATGTATGGATATATTCCTAGAGGTGAAGCTCCAGAGTAGTTATGATGAATAGCATCAAGCTAGGAAATTTGTATTCAATAAAATGTTTTCATAACAGAGACTGCTTTCATGACAGTGCATAATACAGAGCTCCTCTCACTGTTCCCAGTGTAGCCTGAGGGTTTCACTGTATCCCAGGCCTGCTGGAAGAAATCTCTCTTTGTCTGGACAGGCAGGCAAAAGCCCTCACTCCTGTACAGCTGTGTAACAAACAACTCCATCTGGGTAAGATAGTGAGGATGATTTTGGGCGGGCTCTGAACGTCAGGAGAAAAAGGTGTCTTTGTAGCCCAAACTATCTCTCTCCCCAGTGCTCTGGTTTGACAGGAAGCCTTCATTTGTGCCACCTCCTGTGGCAGGCCAAGTCCTGTGCACTTATCCTGCCTTTGTGAGACTATATTCCGATGTTCAGATACAGTGCTCAATATAATTCAAGAGTCCTTCTGGCAGGCAACTAGGGCACTGAAGTTAATTGTTTCATTGCCAGTGATGATGGGCCTATGATGCCTCTCCTAGGTTTCTGGAAGCTTGGGAAATCCAAGCACATGTCTGATATCACAAAGGTTCCTGTCATCTATGGATGGTGAATCTCATCAGGTTTTGAAACATTTGACCTCTCCTAGTTGGGCCCTGGGTGGCTAGGTTTGGGGGTTGAACACAGGGCCAGGGTGCTGAATATGAGTTCAGTGCAGAAGCCCGGTGCTTTACCATTTTGTGTAACAGCATCAATTCTAGTCTGTGTGTCTGTGTGTGTGTGTGGTGTGTGTGTCTGTGTGTGTGTGTGTGTGTGTGTGTGTGTGTGTGTGTTTGTGTGTGTGTGTGTATGCAAGCGGGTGCACAGGGGCACGGGCACATATACCATTCTTGGAGGTTGAACTCAGGACCTGAGCACTGTACCTAGTTTCTCTTGTACAATCATAGCCTTCTCCCACTTGAACCACAGAGCTACTTGAGTATTTTTTTTACTGTTGTGGTCCTGAGAAATGAAACCCAGGGTTTCATATTTGCAAAGCACTCTACCCCTAAGGCATATTCCAAGCCCTCTACTTCAGGTATGTTAGTTTGTTTCTCTATATTTTAATTATTGTAGGAGTTGATGTCTGAGCCTGGATGCTGTCCTTGAGCTCTTCAGCTCAAGTCTTGCGCTGTATCACTTGAGCCAAACACCATTTCAGCTGTTCTGGTGGCCCATTCGAGCTAAGTGTCTCAAGGACTTTCCTGCCCAGGCTGGCTTTGAACTACGATCCTCAGATCTCATCCTCCTGAGTAGGTAGGATGACAGGCATGAGTGACAAGCACCTAGCTTCCACTTCAGTTTTCTTAGTGGTGAACTGGAGATAATAGGCTAATGGGACCTTTTGTGTCTGGGATAATTTGGAACCCAGATCCTCAGATCTCAGCTACCTGGGAAGGCAGGATGAGAGACCTCAGGTATAGACCCCTAGGCTGTGGCATCTGCTGCAAGGGATCCATGGCTCCAAGCGGTGGAGTGCTAAACATGAGCCCAAGAGGTAAGTGTCAGAGCTTAGACACCTATTTCAAGGTTTATGACTGAGAAAAAACAAAACAAAACAATTGTCTGAAGTAGACAACTCACTAGTCTACAGTAATACATAACTTTGTCCCTGCCATGGATACATATATGAGCCTCAATATTCTTGTCTGCATAATCATCTCAGTGGGGAGATCTTACAAGGACCCAATGAAAGAGTGCACCTGGTGAAGGACACAGCACATGGCACTCTTTGCATGATTCAGCACACAGCATCCTGTGAAAGACTCAGCACCCAGCACCCAATGCAGGACTCAGCACACTGCAACCTGTGAAGGACTCAGCACATAGCACCATGTGCAGCACTCAACACAGAGTACCCTATGGATGACTCACACATAGCTCTGTTCCACAAGCTGTCATTAGACTTAGGGCGCTCTAATCAATATCACCATTCTTTGAGGAACATTTCACAAACCACACAAGTTCACACCTAACAGTTTAGTAGGATTTTTTTTAGAGGGGTGTTTAGTCATGGAGCTTGAGCTTAAAGCTTGGGGATATTATTGTTCTAATAACATTTGCAAAAGTCTAGAACTCTACCACTTAGAGCCATATTTCAAAGAGTCTAGCAGACTTCCTGTCAAGTTTTAAAGCCCCAGAGATGCCAGTATATTGGGGGTAATCTAGGGTAAGCAAGGATGATGGGGGTAACTCATGGAGCTGGGTTGCAGCAGTTTATATCTAACTAAGTCAGGTTAGGTGGTAGCTGTCAGTACCAGACTCCTAGCTTGCTTTTTCATGTGGTATTTGAAGTCCTGCCCTTCTATAGTTGCCGTTAGAACATTGTACCTCTTTTTGGCGGCAGTCCTGGGGCTTGAATAAAGGTTTTGACACTGTCCCTAAGCATTTATGCTCAAGGGTAGAACTCAATTGATTGAAAGACAGCAGAACTTCTGGGTTTTCTGTTTATGTGGCACTGAGGAAACGAGCCCAGGGCTTCATGCTCACTAGGTGAGCACTCAACAACCAAGCCCCAGGAGTGAACTGGTATAAATAGAGATTGATGTATATAAGCATTATATACACAGAAAAATGTCTGTATATTATTAATTTATAGATATTACTACCATTTATTACTTATTAAATTATTCTTTTTTTAAAGTTAATTTTATTTTATTTGTGAACATACTGTACAGAGGAGTTACAATTACGTGGGCAGGATAATGCGTACATTTCTTACCAAGAATTGCAGCCTCCTCCTTTGTTTACCCTTCACATCTCTTCCCAGCCTCCCCTCCCCCAATCCCAATCCTTCTCCTTCCCCCCTCCCCCCACACACCGACGTTGTAAAGTTAGTTTTGGACATGACAACTTGTACTTCTCATTGTTGCAACAGGTCCACCTGTATCCTTCAATAACTGGTTTTTCCCCATCTCCTCCACAAGTTATACTGACATCAAATATAGTGAAAGCAGGGGTTATACTGTGGGGGAGGGATATACAAAGCAACAAAGAGATAATCTTATAAATGCGTTAGAAACACATGCATGAAAGAAAAAAACATTAAAATACACATCTAAGGGTTCATTTTCCTGACATCACATTATCTGACCTTTTCCGCTTGACTCATACATATACTAGATATTACAAATAAGGGAAACCATGGGACCTATGTTTCTTTGGGCCTGGCTTACTTCACTTAATATAATTTTTTCCAAGTTTTTCTATTTCCTAACAAATGGGGCAATGTCATTCTTTCTGATGGAGGCATAGAATTCCATTAAATTATTAATGATGAGTCCCAGTTAACAATTAATAAAGCATTAAACTAAATTACTCAATATCCTGTTATTGTTTATCACATATGTACATACATCCATACACATAATTTCATATTTAATAGAATGAGACAGATATATATATATTTATATATATTGTTAACTTATGCATCATGTGGTACTACCAATTATTAGGTATTTATGTTTCCATGCAATTTTTATTCTGGTAATACTTAATAAAATATTAAACTTAATCCACATCCTATAATTTTAGTGTCTAATTTTATCCTAGAATGATTCACTACTAATTCAATCTGCTTTTCATTAATTGTACTAACAATTCTTCCACCAATGACATTTTTTACATTTATGACATCCTATTACATATAGATTTGCATATATTACATATAGATTTTCATCTGAATTATACATCCTACCTGTCACCAAGCACTTTCAAAGAAAAAGAAAACATGTGTCACGCTCGGCTTCTCACTTCAAGATTACATTTTTTGGCAGGGCCTAGAAGGGTCAATTCATGAATGGCTGACTGTCAGCACAGCAGCTTCTAGGCAATTCAGCTGCCAGGCACTTCCCAGGCCCTGAAATCGAACCCCGTATGCTGACCCCATATTGTGCTTAGTGTACTTATTCATTTTATTTATTTTTTATTCATTTACTTACCATTTATTATATTGACTGTTATTACACATGAAATATTTATTACATTTATTACATAGGATATAGATTTGCCTATGTAAGAAACTTCACACGTGATATCCAGGTCTTTCACAGAAAAGGAAAACGTGTGTCACCATTGGCTTCTTACTCCACGATTCAATTTTTGTGTGTGCTGGCATCTAAAGTCACAGCCTACAAGGTCCAATTCATGAATGGATGAGTGTCAGTATGCCAGCCTGAGGCATATTGAGCTGACAAGCATTTCCAGAACTTGAGATGCAGCTCCAGGAGTTGACAAAATTAAAACAGATAGACATGCAGATGGTAGTACACAAATAAATATTGATTTTTATAGATTGCCAGAGATGTCTATACATTATTCGGTTACATAGGCTACATTCCTATCAATTCTTGGGTATTTCGTATACCTCCATGTAATCAATATTATTGTTGTCATCCTTAATTATCAATTAAATCAACCACTGCCCTGGAATTATTGTGTCCATGTAATTAATAGTATTCTTTGAATGTTTCAAAAATATTCATTAAAATCCATTGGCTTACTAAAATCACTCTATTTATATAGTAGTATTCAGAAACAACTAATTCAACCTTGCCATTCATAATCTTCCATCGGTATTCCTGTGAATAGGAAGGAGACTCTTAGGATCTCCATCCATTGGTAGGGGTCAGGACCTGGCTTCAAACACAGGGCCTATATTGCCATGTTGGCCTATGGCTTCCCTAGTAGCCCGCCAGCTTTCAGCAATACCAAGTTACCAACATTCTTCAACCGTGTCATTCAGAAGCAGGATGGTCACCTTTCAAAGAAAACAAATGTAAAACTGGTAGCCATCTGCAAGTTGCTAGTTTTTTTTTATTACTTTTTTTTCTTGTCATCCTTTGGGTCCCAGGAACCCAGGTTTGGCTGTGGTTCCAGTGGCTGCACCCTAGCCTAGAGTGATCAAAGAAGTGGCAGAATTGCCATGACCTGAGTTCAAGCCCTGTGCTTGACAAAAGAAAAATACATACATACATACATACATACATACATACATTCATACATACATACATACATACATATATACATATGTACATACATTAAAAATATATTAAAAATTATGAGGCTCCTTGGCTTGGAATTCATGCCATTTTTTTCTGCCAGGCCTCGATTCGAACTCAGGGTCTGGATCAGGGTCTGGGTAAATCCTCAGCACTGTGGAGGATGGTGAAGATCACCATTCCGGAAGACAAGAAAGTCAGGCCTGTTTCTAGGGCCTGAATTCAAGTCTTAGCACTTGAAAAAATAATATTCGTATATATTTTAAGTACATGAGTTTTATTGACCTACACATTTTTACTGCATATTGCAGTTAGTGTATTCATTTTATTTTGTGTTTTATTTGTTTCTTATATATTTTAGTGAATATGATTACCATATAATACTTTTTGCATCTTATTACATAAGACATAGATTTGCATATGTATTCTACATCATTCCTGAGTCCCAGGAATTTCATCGATAAAGAAACCAAGTAGGACAATTGGTTTTCCACCAGGATTAAGTTTTTGGCAGTTCTGTGACTTGTACTCAGGGCCTAGCTGGCCCACTTCGTGAGTGGGTAAATGTTAGCACACCTGTCTGATGCAAGAGAAGTTGGCGGGCAAATTTGAGGACCTGAGATCAACCCCTAGGAATGGCCAATATATAAACAGATAGATGATTAGACTGCATGCTGTGATTGTGTGTGTGTGTGTGTGTGTGTGTGTGTGTGTGTGTGTGTGTGTGTGTGTGTGTGTGTGTGTGTGTGTGTGTTGTTAGCTGTTTTTGACCAGGGCTAGCCCTCTACCACTGGAGCTACACGGCTCTACTTCTGGCTTTGTTGGCACTGAAGTTGGACAAGGATCTCAAGGACTTTCCTGCCTAGTGTGAATTTGACCATGATCCTCCTATCACAGCCTTGTAAACATTAATGAGGACTGCTGAGAGCGACTGGTGCCTGCCTAATCATTGGTCTTGCTGTTCTTGGACAGACCAGTGAGTTCCGTATACTTGAGTTAAAATGGTGGGAGCTGGAGCCCACAGTTGTAATCCTGGTCCTGCCAACTCCAAATGGAAGGAGATCCTTAGATACTCATTCCTTTCTATATGACTATCAATGGAACGTGATGTATGTTATGATTGAATGGGCAGCTCTTAAATAATTCTAATTATACACAATTATATTATAGGAAACTGATCGATTTTAATCAATACCTCATGAAGCATTTAAACAATCACGTTCATTAAATGGGGCATAATGAAATACCTAAGAATTGGGCATCACATAGTATAAAGGTGCCATTATTTCTGCTACGACTGGGATTGGAACTCATGGTCTGGCTAACACTGTTGCACTGTGTGGAAAGGGGAAGCTAGCCTTCTTGAAGTCAAGAAATTCATATGTGTTCCTTAGGTATGAAATCGATCCCCAGCACTAGAATACATCTTATTTGTGTACATTTTAAATACATGATTTATATTTACATACATAGGTTGACTCCATATTGCATTCACTGTAGTTATTCATTTTATTTTTTGTTTTATTCATGTGTTTGTGGGGCACATGGGCAGCAAAGATGAGACTGAGAGGAAGTTGAGTGGGCACAGCTCAATTGTTTACCTTAAAATCTGATTGGATAAAGCTTAGGCGCATAACAGGGTGTGACCTTTACAGTGATTGGTAGGTTCCTTTCCCTCCCCTTCCATTGCTCGCAGTTTTTCCCTTTAAAAGGTACTTGCTGTCTGGTAATTAACGAGTTCTTGCTTGACTTGACTCCCCACTGTGTCTGAATGTCTCCCGGGCTAAGGGAAAGGACCAGTGGTACCCTTAACATTCCTGGGCCCCATCCATCTTTCTGGGGCAAACAAAGTCCCAACATGTATTGACTGTTTATTTTATTGACTAATATGGCAAATAGAACATTGGTTACATTGATTAAATAGGATATAGCTCTGCATATGTATTCCACTTATACCTGATACCCAGGACTTCCACAGAAAAGGAAAACATGTGTCACCATCAGTTTCTTACTCCATGATTCATTGTTTGGGCGTGATGGTATCTGAACTCAAGGCCTACAGGGCCAAATTCATGAATGTGTTTGTGTCAGCATGCCATCCTGGAACAAATTGAGCTGATAGGCAGTTCCCAGGATCTGAGGTCAAGCACCAAGGGTTGACAAAATAAGAACAGATTGAAATGCAGATCGTAGTACACTAATTATATATATATATATATATATATATATATATATATATATATATATATTTATTTATTTACAGAGTGCCAGAGATGTCTATCCATTGTTCAGTTATATAGACTACATTCCTACCAATTCTTGGGTATTTAGTATGCCTCCATGTAATTAATGTTATTATTTTTATCTTTAATAAACTATTAAGTAAATCAGTGTCCTGAAATTATTGCATCCCTGTGAGAAATAGTATTCTTTTAATGTTTCATAAGATATTAAATAAAATCAATCAGCAGACTGAAATCATGAAGTCTAATTGTGTACAATTACCATTCATGAGCATGTCATTCAACTGTGACATTGATAACATTCCATCATTATTCCTGTTGATGGGAACGAATTTTTTAGGATCTCCCAAAATCTGGAAGTGGCATGACTGTATTCGAACTGTAGGCCTATGTTGCCGTGTGGGACTATGGCTTCTCCAATAGCCCTCAATTAAAAAAATATTTAGCTCCCTGGTTTGCAATTCATGACATTTTTTCCTGCCAGGACTCGGATCTGAACTGAACTCAAGGTCTGGGTATATATGCAGCACCGTGATGGAAGGGAATCTGAACATGCTTGAAGACAAGAAAGTCAGGCCTGTTCTCTAGGCCTGAATGCAAGCCTAAGAGCTGGAAAACATACTCCTTATATCCAGTTTAAAGATAGGATTTATACTTCCATACACACAGTCAGACCGTATTTGGTTGGGTGTGGTTATTCATATTATTTCTTGTTTTATTCATTTATTTACTATTTATTTCAATGACGCTGATGACCCCTCTACCATTTATTACATTGTTTACATCCTATCACAGCATCCAGATTTGTAAATATGTTCTCTATCATGCCTGACACCCAGGACTCTCACAGAAAAGAAAAACATTTGTCACACTTGGCTTCTTACTCCAACATTAAATTTTTGGCAGTGCTGGGATGTGAACTCAGGGTTTAGCAAGCCCGATTCCTGAATGGATGAGTGTGAGCATTGCAGCGTCTAGCCAATGAAGCTGTCAGGTGGTTCCCAGGTGCTGAGATCCAGCTCCAGGTTTGGCCAAAACAGTGATATAGGCAGAGAGTGGTATACAAATAAACATATATTAGTAAGGAGTGCCAGAGTCATCTATCTATGATTGAATGACACCTAAGACATTCCTACCAACTCTTAGGCATTTATTATACCGCCATTGAAGGAATATTATTCTTATCATGCCTAATAACCTATTAATTAAGATCAATCAGTGCCCTAGGATTATTGCATACAATTTTAGACTAGACTGAAACATGAACTACTCTTTCAATTGGTATTCCTATGCATAGGAACGAGTCTCTTGTGATCTCCTGCCATTGGTAGGTGTCAGTACTGGGATTTGTACCTGGGGCTTATGTTCACAGGTTGGCCTATGGATTCCCTGATAGCACGCCAGCCTTCAGATATGGCAGGTCAGGTCCACTTTGCAGCCATGTTATTCAAACACAGGATGGCCTCTGTGCAAAGAAAAAAATAGAAAACCCTCAGCCCTCTGCAGCTTGCCACTTTTTGTGCTATGCTACTTTTTTTTTCTTCCTGAAAGCCCTCTGGGCCTAGGATCCCTAGATTGGCTATGGGTCCGAAGGTGCCCCACCCTAGGGCGATTGAAGCTGTGGCAGAGTTGCCATGACCTGAGTTGAAGCCCCATGTTGGCAAAATACAGAATAAGTAAAAATATTAATTAATTATTTAAATAAATTTAAAAAGAAATAAAGCTCCCTTGTTTTGAATTTCTACCAGTTTTCTTTCCTAGCTTGGGATTTGAACTCAGGGTCTTGGTAAATATGTACCAATGTGAGGGAAAGTGCAGATTTTCCACTACTTGAGTTCAAACCCCATGCAAATCCAAAAATAAAAATTAAGTCACTGAACTAGGGAGGGGGAGTAGTTGTGGAGATGGGAGGGAAGGAATGGTAGGGGGAAAACAAAGGAAGAGGCAGCAATGCTCAATAGGAAATGTACTCATTGCCATGCTCATTTAAAACTGTAACCCCTCTGTACAACATTTTTACAATGAAAAATGAAAAAAGTAACGCTCAGACAAGCATTTTGGGGTTAAGAGAAAGGTGTCTGATAGATGTACAAAATTCTACACTGCTTTTATTTAATGTTCAATATGTAACTGAATAAACAAAACTACTTCCATTAAAAAATTAAGTCACTGTCTTGGAACTGGAGCCAGTATTTCCATCATTGCTGAGATTTGATCTCACCATCCAGGTAACTCTTTTGCATCATGGGAGAAGGCAAAGCTCACTGTCCTTGAGGAAAAGAAATTCAGGATAGAGTTGCCAGCTTCTGAATGAAGGCCCTGCAATGGAAAAAATATTTCTATATATGTGTAATATATGATATATATTTACATATGTCTGTTTATTACATATTATAATTTTTATTATTGATTTTGTATTTATTTTATTATAATTTTCATTATTGATTTTGTATTTAGTTTATTTCTTACATTTCATTTACTTATTGTTTATTGTATTTAGTATTATACACATAATATTTAGTACATGTTGTACATCTATTACAAATTTATACACAATAATTTAGGACATTGACTCGTTTTTCATTAATATTTTATTAAATGTTGAAACATGATACATGATTAAATGGAAGCATTTGTCACAGTCTTCACATGTTTAGGGTCTCTCCCAAGTATGAACTTTGTGTTCTTTATCTTTAGAACTTTTCTATAGGAATTTCTTTAGATAATTTTTACTCAGAAGCCTTTTCTTGGGGATAGGCAAGTTGAGGGATAAAATTGTAAGGGTGGGGCTAGAAATGTGGCTTAGTGGTAAAGAGCTGGCTCAGCATGCATGAATGGTAAGGTTTGAATCCTTAGTGCCACATACTCAGAAATAGCCAGAAGCTGTGGAGTGGCTCAAGTGGTATAGCGTTAGGCTTGAGAAAAAGGAGCTCAGAGACAGTACCCAGGCCCTTAGTTCAAGCCTCAGGTCTGGCAGAAACAGCAGGCCAGATGCCTGTGTCTCACAACAGTAACTTTAGCTTCTCAGGAGGCTGAAACCTGAGGATAACAGTTCAAAGACAGCCTAGGCAAGGAAAACCTGTTAGACTCTTATCTCCAATGAACCACAAAAAGACCACATGTGGTGCTGTGGGTCAAGTGGTAGAGTGTTCGCCTTGAGCTGAAGGGCTCAGTGACAGAGACCAGGTTTCAGTTTGAGACGCAAAACTGGAAAAAAAAGTGAGGGTTAAGCAAATTACTTTTCCTATTTGTTAATTAGGAGAACATTCTCTGGAAAAATGAATGTTTGTGTACACCAGAATTGGAGCTCAAGGTTCAAGTGTAGTCCATCCATATACATAGCCTCTCAGACTCTAGCATTATAACCTTGTGTCTGCAAGGTCCAATGTTGAAAGGCCTAATATGCTGCCCAAGACCTTTGTGATAAGCAGTTGACTTGTAATGCCAATGTTATTACAGTTCTGAACCTAGCAGAACACCAGTAGCTCATGCCCATCACCTTAGCTCAGGAGGCTGAAGTCTGAAGATCACAGGATGAAGCCAGCCAGGGCTGGAACGTCTATGACACTCTGACTTCTATTGCTGACAGGTCAGATATTCAAGAGCTTCCTGTGTTTCCCTTGGTAATGGGAAGTTACTTGCACTCTAAATCTTCTTAGAGTTCTTGACTTATAAAAGCAGGCAAGAAACATCATTGACCAATCCTGGGTTCACATGAAGTTCTCAGCTTCTAAGCCCTAGCCCGGTTAGCAGGAAGAACTCCAGTGTAACAATATTTGAAGGCAGAAAACTGTTTCAAAAGCCAGACTAGGCAAGGAGACCTAGGCCTACAGTATTAGGAGGCAGAATTTACAGACTCAAAAGGTAAGTGAGCTGCAAAACCACTTCATTCATTCCAGACACGGCCACCAATGAGGGTTAGCCTGAAACATTTGTCAGAGTTACAAAAGGATCAGGCTTTTCTCAGCCTCTTCAAACAATGACTAATTAAACTTCCTCCCTTAGGTGAAGCGAACCCTAGGCTATCTTTAGGTTAACAATAGAGAGCCTTGCTCTTTGGTCTTGAGGAGTGGGTTTTTTTTTATTGTGAAAATACTGTAAGAGGAGTTACAATTACATAGGCAAGATAGTGAGAACATTTCTTATCAAGCATTGTAGCCTCCTCCTTTGTTTACCCTTCCCATTCCTTCCCATCCTCCCTCCCCCCACCCAACTCTCCCACCCCAAGTTGTAAAAGTTCGTTTTGGACATGACAACTTGTATTTCTCATTGTTGCAAAAGGTCCACCTGTATCCTTATTTAAACGACTTGTTTTTCCCCTTCCCCTCCACAAATTATACCGACATCAAATACAGTGAAAGCAGGGGTTATACTGTGGGGGAGGGACATACAAAGCAACAAAAATAGTCTTATAATTGCATTAGAAACAAATGCATGAAAGAAAAATAACATTTAAAATACATATCTTAGGGTTCATTTTCCTAACATCACCTTATCTGACCTTTTCTGCTTGTCTCATACATATACTAGATATTGCAAATAAGGGAAATCATGGGACTATGTTTTTTTGGGCTTGGCTTACTTCACTTAATATATTTTTTTCCAAGTCTTTCCATTTCCTAACAAATGGGGCAATGACATTCTTTCTGATGAAGGAATAGAATTCCATTGTGTAAAATGTACCATATTTTCTTGATCCATTCATCTACTGAGGGGCATCTGGGTTGGATCCAGATCTTAGTTATGGTAAATAATGCTGCAATATGCTGACATAAAGGGGATACAAATAGGGAAAGAATAAATATAACTCTCCATTTTTGCAGATGACATGATCTTGTATTTAAAGAATCCCACGGACTCCCCTCCCAAATTACTCAAGCTGATTCAAAACTTTGGCAAAGTAGCAGGGTATAAAATTAACCCCCCAAAATCAATGGCTTTTCTGTTTGCCAACAATGAGAAAAGTGTGGCTGAAATTAGGAAAATAACTCCATTTGTAATAGCCACACAAAAAATAAAATACCTAGGAATTAACTTAACCAAAGAAGTGAAGGACATCTATGATGAAAACTTTAAAAACTTGAAACAGGAAATCAAAACAGAACTTAGAAAATAGGAAAACCTCCCATGCTCCTGGAATGGAAAGATCAACATCGTGAAAATGGCAATACTTCCCAAGGCTATCTACAAATTCAATGCAATACCTATCAAAATTCCAACCTCATTCTTCAAGGAAATAGAAGAGGCAATCCAAAAATTCATATGGAACAATTAAAGACCCCGAATAGCAAAAACGCTCCTCAACGGAATGAACACTGCTGGAGGAATATCAATACCAAATTTCAAACTCAACTATAAAGTCATATTAATCAAAACAGCTTGGTACTGGCATAAGAACAGACCTCAGGACCAATGGAATAGAATTGAAAACCCAGAAATGAACCTACAGACCTATAGCCATCTAAGCTTTGATAAGGGAGCTAAAAAAATAGAATGGAAGAAAGACAACCTCTTCAGTAAATGGTGCTTGCAAAATTGATTCACTACTTGTAGAAAACTAAAGGTAGATCCTTATGTATCACCCTGCACCAGAATCAACTCCAAATAGATCCAAGACCTCGTGGTCAAAGCAGACACTTGGAAAACATTACAGGATGGAATAGTAGAATCCCTAGGTCTCCTTGGCGCAGGCTGAAATTTTCTTAATAGAGACCCAGAAACACAACAAATCAAAGAAAGGTTGGACAAATGGGATTGCATGAAGTTGCAGAGCTTCTGCATGACAAAGGACATAGCTAGCAAGATCAAGAGAAAGCCCACGGTTTGGGAGGAGATCTTCACTAGCCATACAATGGACAAGGGTCTCATATCTAAAATATACTTGGAACTCAAAAAATTAAATCCCCCAACAACAAATGCTCAAAGAAACAACTGCCCAATAAATAAGTGGGCTAATGACTTAAAGAGCAACTTCTCTGAAGAAGAAAAAAGGATGGCCAATAGACACATGAAGAAATGCTCAAACTCCGTAGCCATAAAAGAAATGCAAATCAAAACAATATTGAGATACCACCTCATCCCAATTAGAGTGGCAAAAATCAAGAACTCTAACAGCAAGAGATGCTGGAGGAGATGTGGACAGAAGGGAACATTGCTTCATTGCTGGTTGGACTGTAAACTTGTTCAACCACTTTGGAAAGTAGTATGGAGGTTCCTCAAAATACTCCACATACAGCTCCCCTATGACCCACCAATCCCACTTTTGGTCATTTACCCAAATGTTTCCAAACCAGACCACACTAAAGCTACCAGCACAAGTACATTTATTGCAGCATTATTTACCATAGCTAAGATCGGGAGTGGGTTTTTGACTCTCCATCTGTCAGATTTGAAGGTCCTTCTTCTACCTTTGCCAGTCCATTCTCCTTCCTTCATTCTTCACATCATTAATGAAAATCCCCAGTCCAAGGAAAGGAAGAGCCCTTTCTCTTCTGGCTCCAAGCACCTGAGTTTGAACCTGGCTCTGCTCTCTTGACTCTGGGGCCCTCGGCTGCCTGAGAAGTGTGAAAGATACAGTCTTCCTGTTCTGTGGTTGTGTGAAGACCATGTTGGTGTCCTGGCACACTGCAGAAGACCTCATGACTGGGAAGTCTTCCCCTCTTTCCTCCTGAAATCCAAGTCCAATTCTGGCTTTTTCTTGAATGTGCTACTGGGGAATCAAACTCATCCTAGACAAGCACTCTCTCACTAATCCACATTCCCAGCCCCCTCATCTTTTTCTTATTGGTAGTTTTTACATAATTATTCTACCATTTTATGTCCCCAATTTTAATTTTCTGAATACTGGTTACTTCTAAGAAACCTGATTTTCTCTTCCCCTGCCTGGTTTGTGACTGCTCTTGCATTGGCCTCATAATAAAATGTAAATAAAGGCTACTGAGGGTGACCTGCTTTAGGCAGATGGCTGCACAGATCGTTGTGTATGTCTGTCTGTTTCCACTCCTGGACCTTGAACTCAGGATCTGGGCACAGTCCATGAGCTGCTTTACTTAAGGCTAGCCCTCCAACACTGGAGTCAGATGCCTATACTTCTGGATTTGTTGGCCCTGAAGTTGGACAGGGCGCTCAAGGACTTTTATGCCTAGGGTGACTTTGACCATGATCCTCCTATCACGACCTTGTAAGTATCAAGGAGGACTTCTGAGAGCCACTGGTGCCTGCCTAATCATTGTTCTTGTTATTCTTGAACACACCAGTGAGTTCCCTATCCTCGGGTGGGAGCTGGAGCCCACAGTTTGAATCCTGGTCCTGCCACCTCCAAATGGCAGGAGATTCCAAGTAACTCATTCCTATCCATATGAATACCAATGGAATGTGATGTATGTCATGTTTGAATGGGAAGTTCTTAAATGATTCTAGGATAAAATTGTAAACAATTAGGTTATAATACACTGATCAATTTTAATTATTACTTTATGAACCATTTAAACAATCACATTCATTAAATGGAGACCTAATGAAATACCTCAGAATTGGGTGTCACATAGTATAGAGGTGCCATTTTTTCTGCCAGGACTTTCTTTAGTTAATTGTTATATCCCATTTTCTGAATGTAATTTGATATGTGAAACCAGGATATATATAAATCAATTATTCAAACAGTTTTATCAGAAATATTTGTAGCGAAATATAGAGATAAATCCAAGTTATATATATTTTGAAGACAGTGCTTGATTAGTTCTCTTCTCATATTCCACATTCCATTCATGAGAATAATACACATTGTAAGGTAATGCTTAGAATGTTTTGGTGAAATAGATTGACTTTAAACCAGTGAGTTACTCTATGATGCATTTTGTTTACTTTATATCCATAAAAGCTAAATTCTCACTTTATCGTTTTCCTTAGGCTTTATACTCAGATTTAATCTCTGATGGGTGACAAATAAAGATATAAACATTTTTTAACAGTGGCTAAATTTAGACTGAGGAATCTGGGTACAATGTAACTCATGCAGATAGACCTTATAAGTCATGAGACCCTGGTATGAAAATGTTAACCAATGCTTACTGGTGTCATGCTTATGAGATTTTGTGTTTTATAAACAGTGGTTATAAGAATGTTTTTGGAATCAAAATCATTTAATGGGTTAGGAACAGAAGAGAGACATTATACACAGAATAAAATTTAAGGAGGCATTCAAAATTAGTTACCAAGATATACATCACGTAACACAATATTTTGAAAATGCAAACTAAAGGAAATAATTTATGAAAAACATCAACATTTACAATAAATACAGAATCACTATGACTGATTTTTCTCTTATCTCAGTTGCAATATGGATTACATAATGACTTTTCTCGTGATATGTTTAGTTAAGTCTTGATATTTTGTTGGAGAAGATATGTTCTTTCATATATTCATTTGTCAGATCAAAAAGGAAATGAATTCCATGCCAGAGTCAACATCCATTATAATATTACAGATGTATCCTGCTACTTTGCCAAAGTTTCAAATCAGCTTGAGTAACTGGGGTCTTTTTTTGCGTCTAAATAAATACGTATGCAATTTTGTCAGTACTAGAAAGCCATTTGTTAAGCTATTATTTTCCAGAAACTACTTCTCTCTTTTCATGAGATTTTAAATTTCATTTATATCATGTGTTGATGTTCTCCTTTAGATAACCCACATTCAATCTTCTACAAAGTGTAATTTGGAATAGTTTAAAGTATATACACTCTTGTACACTGCTCAGATTCTATTAGTTGCATATTTTTTCTTGTTAAATCAGTAGGAATTAGTTCTCAACATGGATAATATTAGACTTATTCATTGCTTGTCTGAATTTTTTAAGTATGTCTTGATTTTGTTATTTTATTCTTTTAAATATGTGCAGATCTCACTACGCATAAAGTCACATTAGTTTTAAACAATTTGATCCATTCAAGGTGTTTGCTACATTAGGTTCATCTAGATGAATTTAATTACAAATTAACACAACCTTACTTCTGAGACACAATTTTCTTTATGGCTCTACTCCAAGTTAACATGTATTTGAGGTTTTTTTGCTTAAAAAAAACTGGGCAAAACATGTTTTTGTTCCTGGGGGAGTTCTACTTTGTTGGTTGTTTTTCCAGTTGTTGTGACTTCAACATATGTGTGTGTGTTATTTAAATTGTTTTGTGTCAATATTTTGTTTCACATAACAGAAATTACAAAAATAGTCAGTGATTTAGAACTTTTCCAAATAGATTCTAAGAGAGACACTTGAAATTTTGTGACAACTGGGAATGGGCAGGTCTTCATAGTGGAGGGGATAGCAGAATAACAGACATTGTTTGACATGATTTTAATTCTTCCTCCTCTTGTCTCATTATTTACAATGGTATTACTTCAAATACTTTAGTGGAAAGAAAATGTTTTGTCTGTATGAACTCAGAATTTTTGATTCAGTTGGGACACATTACATATTTACATTTCATTATAATGCTAATATAGTATCTACTAATTTATACGAAATGTCCAAACTATTTTCACTTCACACTATATGTAATATAGAGTGTAATAATAATGATGAGGAATATAGTATGTAATAATTGCCTTTGGGGAAAGTCAATTACATTGGTTTTGTCAGATAGTGAGTAATAGTAACAGTTATAATTGATTTTATTAAAAAAATACAAGTTACACCTAAAAATTACTTACAGTTATAAATTAATGCTGAAAAATAACATTGATTATTAGAAAAAGACAGATGGTTCAATTAGCTTGCTTTTTTTAAACTTGTCTTGAATCTGGGCTTCGGTGGCTCATGCTGAAATAATAGCTAACCAAAAGTCTGAGATCTGAGGATAGTGGTTCAAAGCCAGCCTGGGTAGAAAAGTTTTAGCACCAAAGACTCTTATCACCAATATATCTCTTGCAAACTAGAAACGGCACTGTGTCTCAAGTGGTACAGTGTTATTCTGGAGCTGAAGGGCACAGGGAGAGTGCCCAGGCCCAATGTTAAAGCCCCACGATATGCAAAAAAAATTGGCATGGATTTTTATTTATTATTTCATGAATTTTAATGTGAAAATACGTACCGAGGGTTTACAATTGCATGAATAAAGTAATGAGTACATTTCTTATCAAGCATTGTTGCCTCCTCCCTTGTTTCCCCATCCCTTCCCATCTCCCTTTCTGCCCCCCCCCCGTCCCCCTGGGCCTAAGTTGTAAAGTTCGATTTTCAACATAACGTCTTGTATATGTCATTGTTGCAATGGGTTCACATGAATCCCAATTTGTTTTTTCCTTCCCCTCCCCAAATTATATCAACATCAAATACAGTGAAAATAGAGGTTATTTCGTGGGGGAGGGACATAAAAAGCAACAAAGAAATCATCTTGTAATATGGTAGAAACAACAGCAAGAAAGAAAAAGCATTTGAGTCCTTATCTTGGTGTTCATTTCACCTAACATCAACTTGTCTGACAGTTTGTGTTTATCTCCGACATATACTAGCTATTGCAAATAAGGGAAACCATGGAAGCTATGTTTCCTTTGGGCTTGATCACTTTACTTAATATAATTTTTTCCAAGTATTTCCATTTCCTAACAAATGGAGCAATGCCATTTTTTTCTGATGGAGGAATAGAATTCAATTATGTATATATAACAGATTTTTTTTATTGTAAGAGTACCGTATAGAGGAGTTACAATTACATGGACAAGATAACAAGTACATTTCTTATCAAGCATTGTTGCCACATTTTATCGATTCATTCATCTACTGAGGGGCATCTGGTTTGGTTCCATATCTTAGGTATGGTAAATAATACTGCAATAAACATAGTGGTGCTGGTAGCTATAGTGTGGGTTTGTTTTTGATCATTTGGGTAAATGTCCAAAAGTGGTTTTGCTGTGTCATAGGGGAGCTCTATATGGAGTCTTTTGAGGAACCTCCATACTACGTTCCAGCATGGTTGAACAAGATTACAGTCCCACCGACATCCTGTCCAGCTTTTCTTGTTATTATAGCTCTGCATTATAGCCATTCTAACTGGGGTAAGGTGGTATCTCAGTGTAGTTTAGACTTGCATTTCTTTTATACCTAGAAAGGTTGAGCATTTCTTCATGTATCTATTGGCTATCCTTCTTTCCTCCAGAGAAGATTCTCTTTAGTCTTTATCACTTATTTATTGGGCAGTTGCTTCTTTGAGGATTTGTTGTTGGGGGATTCAATTTTTCGAGTTCCAGGTATATTTTAGATATGAGACCCTTGTCCGTTGTATGGCTAGTGAAGATCTTCTCCAAATCCATAGACTTTCTATTGATCTTGCTAGCTATGTGCTTTGCCATGCAGAAGCTCTGCAATTTCATGCAATTCCATTTGTCCAACCTTTCTTTGATCTGTTGTGTTTCTGGGTCTCTATTAAGAAAATTTCAGCCTGTGCCAAGGACACATAGGTTATCACCTAGTTTGTCCTGAAATGTTTTCAGCGTGTCTGCTTTGACTCTGAGGTCTTTCATTCATTTGGAGTTGATTCTTTTTTTTTTTAAGTTTTATTGATTTTATTGTGAAAATACTGTACAGAGTGGTTTCAATTACATGGGCAAAATAATGAGTACATTTCTTATCAAGCACTGTAGCCTCCTCCTTTGTTTCCCCCTCAGGGTTATATATATGGATCTAGCTTTAGTTTTCTACAAGTGATTATCCATTTTTGTCAGCACCATTTAGAGAAGAAGCTTTTTTTCCATTCTATTTCTTAGTTCCCTTATCGAAGATTAGGTGGCTATAGGTCTGTGGGTTCATTTCTTGGTTTTCAATTCTATTCCATTGGTCCTAAGGTCTGTTCTTGTCCCAGTACCAAGCTGTTTTGATTACTATGGCTTTATAGTAGAGTTTGAAATTTGGTATTGATATTCCTCTAGCACTATTCTTTCTGTTGAACATTTTTGCTCTTCAGAGTCTTTTATTGTACCTTATGAATTTTTGGAATTCCTCTTCTATTTTCTTGAGGAATGAGTTTTTAATATTGATAAGCATCACATTGAATTTTTAGATAGCCTAGGGAAGTATTGCCATTTTCACTATTTGATTCTTCAAATCCAGGAGCAAGGGAGTTTTTTCCATTTTCTACGTTCCGTTTTTATTTCCTTTTTCAGGTTTTTAAAGTTTGCATCGTAAAGATCCCTCACTTCTTTGATTAAGTTAATACCTAGGTATTTTATTTTTTATGGGCTATTATGAATGGAGTTGCTTTCCTGATTTCAGCCATGCTTTCTCATTGTTGGCATACAAAAAATCCATTGATTTTTGAGAGTTACTTTTTCCCTTGTTACTTTGCCAACGTTTGGAATCAACATGAATAATTTCGGAATGGAGTCGGTGGGATTATTTAAATACAACATCATGTCATCTGCATATAGGGAGAGTTTTACATCATCTTTCCATATTTGGATCCCTTTTATGTTTGCATCTTGTCTTTTGCTGTAGCTAGCCATTCCAATACTAAACTGAAGAGAAGTGGAGAGAGTGGACATCCTTGTCTCGTTCCTGAGTTAAGAAGAAATGGCTTTAGTTTTTCACCATTAAGTGCAATGCTGGCTGTAGGTTTGTCATATACAGCCTTTATTGTATTGAGGAATTTTGACTAGATTCATAGTTTTTACAGAGCTTTTATCACAAATGGTGTTGAGTTCTAATTTTATTCCCTTGGATACTGTTTCTTGGCTCTTATTGTGGTCTTGTTGGTTTTCTATGTGTAGGATATTTTTGTCTTTTGTAGGGCTGATTTGGTGGAGATACATTGTTTCAATGTTTCTTTGCTATGGAAAGTTTTTATTCGACCTTCGGTTATGAAGGATAGTTTAGCTGGGTACAGTATTCTTGGTTGATAGTTGTTTGTCTTTAGTGCATGGCATACACCATTCCAGGATCTCCTTGCTTTAATCGGCCCTGCTGAGAAATCGGATGATTCTAATTGGTTTCTGTTTATAGGTGATTATTCTTTTCTCCTTGAGATCTTTAAGGCTCCATTCCTTCGTCTGAATTGATCCTGTGCAGATTATATTTTGACAGTGGGATATCTTGTTCTGGTCTGGTATCTTTGGGGTTCTATAAGCTTCTTATGTCTGAATAGGCCTATCTTTTTGTATGTTTGGGAAATTCTCTGCTAGGTTTCTGTTAAATAAATTTTCTGGACCATTAACTTCTGTTTCTAGGTGCTCCTCTACACCCATTATCCTCAGATTAGGCCTTCTGATGGTGTCTTCCAAGTGTTGAATAGATCTATCATATTTTTTTGGATTTGTCTTGCATAGTTTTATGTTTTTTTCTCTATAATATATAGGCTGTCTTCAATCCCCGAGATTTGATCTTCTGCATGGTCTAACCTACTGTCAAGACTTTCTACTTTGTTTTATTTCTTTTTCTTCTAATTGGTCTGCTTTATGGCTTCAAAATCTTTGTTAGAGCTTTGTTTTAGATCTTGTATGAAATTCTTTTCTTCCTTAATTTTGTGTTCAGTTTCTCAAATCTCTTAGTTGATTGGTTATGGTTTCCCTGGACACCCATTCTTTCTGTAGGGCTCCATTCAGCATTCCATTTGTGGTCTCCCTGACTTCCTTCAGCATTCTGACTATGGATTCCATGAATGCCTCTATTGATCTTTGTCTAGTCTCATACTGTTCTCATAATTCCTGTATTACTCTTTGATTAGTTTCATCACGTTCACACAATTCCAGTAATTCTCTATGTCTCTGCTCCCCCTGCTCATGCATTTCCTGTATTTATCTTTGACTCTTCTCAACCTGCTTATGCAATTATGCTTACAAGATTCCTGAATTAATCTTTGGTTTGCCTTCTCTCGCTACCTAGTTAGCACTAATTGACACTTAGTAAGTCTTATCCTTAATAGTCCATCTTGCAGCTTTCTCTGTATATTGGTCCACTACCTATTCCACTTGAGACTGATGGATCCAATGCTGTTTTCCTGCTAATTCAATAGGCGACCGTGAAGTTAGCACCACCAAGTAAGGTACTTGCCATTTCGGTTCCAATTTAGGAGCATGATGAATTTTTACCCACACCAGCTGTCCAGGCAAGAAAAAGTGGGTGGAGTTTCTTATTTTCTTTTTTCAACTCCATATCTTAGTTTATTTCACTTACCTGGGGTCTAGTTTTTTAATTTATTTCTGAAGTGAGATTTGCTATAGAATAAACTAAACTACTCTCCTCAAAGAAATTTTCCTTCCAACTGGATTTAATTTCTTATTTTATAATTGAATTTTTATTTTCATCCTAATGTTTATTTTTAAACACTTATTATTATTATCTTTAAATAGTTGTACAAAGAAGTTCCCAATCTACAAAACAGTACACAAATACAAGGTGTCTTACAACATTGTCACCCACTCCTCTTAACCCTTCCATTTTCACACTTTTTTAAACATTGAGATAGGTGATTACATATACTTCACATATTACACAGTATTTTGGAATTGTGATACTTAGTTAAAGTCACAAACACATTTTAACCTTGACAAGGAAATTATTGTTATCATATTCCAAAGTTTGTTAATTCTATGAGCTTTAGCAATCCAAATTATTTTTCCTACCTCAGGTGATATTTACATTTTTTTCCTTTTGCTTAATGTAGACTATTCCCTCTTGCCCTCTTTCCCTCTCATTCATCTCTTCTCATCACTGTGTTTGGGTTGCTTAGTTATTTTTCTTCTATGTCCAGCGCAGCTGATGGGCCCCTTTGTTGTATGTTGTTCCATTTTCCATTATTGTGTTCCTCCTCCTGGCTTCCCTGCATTGCGTGCATATTTCTGAAGTCTACATAGTCAAGAATATGGAGTCATTAATGATGATACAACAAAATGAGTGGCTGTCCATTGTTTCTCGAGTCCTGTTTATTTTGTCATACCTTCCTGCATTTTGGCTTTAGCATCCACATATCAGGTAGACGATATGCCGTTTGTCCCATTGTTCTTGGCTTACCTCACTCAAATAATTTGGTCTAGTTCCATCCATTTCCCTGCAAATACCTTCATTTTGTCCTTTCTGTTGTCTACATGGTATTCCATTGTATATAGGTTCCACACTTTTAGGATCCACTTATCAGTTGTGGCTTATCTGAGTTGTTTCCAAATCTTGGCTATTGTAAACAGTGCTGCAATAATCATAGAGGTGTGTATGTCTCTGTAGACTGGTTCCTGTTGTTCAGAGTAGATGCCTAGGAGTGGTATGGCCAGTTCATAGGATAGGTCGATATTTAGCTTTCGTAAGTACCTCCAGACTGCTTTCCAAAGTGGTGGGATTAGTATACATTCCCACTTGCACTGTAGTAATGTTTCTTTCTTTGTATTCCTTCCAGCATTTGTCATTGGCTTAATTTAGGATGTGGGTCATTCTGATTGGGGTAAGGTGGTATCTCAGAGTTGTTTTTATTTGCATTTCCCTTACAGCCAGGGTGATGAACATTTCTTCATGTATTTCTTTGCCGTTTTTATCTCTTCTTCTAATAAGTCTGTCTTTAGCTTCCTTGACCATTTCAAGATTGGTTTGTTAGGTTTGTGAAAGGTTAGTTTCTTGACTTCACCATATATAATATATTGGATAATATAATATAATGGATATTAGATGCTTGTCTGTTTTATTGCTGGTAAATATTTTTTCCCATTATATACCAATTCCTGGTTATCTCTATGATTCTTTTTTTTTAGGCTTTTATAGTTTTCATGAAACAGACCCTCTATATCTTTAGTTAGGTTAATTCCTAGACTCTTTTTATTTTGAGGTTATTGTGAATGGTGTTGTTTCTTTGATTTCCCTTTCTATTTGTACATTGTTACTATACAGAAAGGCGATTGATTTCTGTGGGTTAATTTTGTATCCTGCTACTTTGCCAAATTGGTTTATAAGTTCTAAGAGTTTGGGGATGGATCTTTAGGGATCGGTTATTTATAAAATAATGCCATCTGCAAAAAGAGATAATTTATCTTCTTTTCCTATGTGGATCCGTTTAATGTCTTTCTCTTGCTTTATTGCTCTGTCTAAGAATTTCAGAACTATAATGAAGAAGCGTAGATAGAGTGGGCATCCTTGCCTTGTTCTTGTTTTTAGGGGAATTAGTTGTAATTTTTCCCTATTAAAGTATAATATTGGCCTTTGATGTGCCATGTAAGGCTTTTTATTATGTTATGAAATGTTCCTTCTATTCCTATGTTTTCCATCGAGTTTAACATAAATGAGTGCTGAATTTTATCAAAAGCCTTTTCTGCATCAATGGAAATAATCATGTGGTTCTTGACCTTGGATCTGTTGATGTGATGGATTAGATTTATTGACTTACATATGTTAAACCATCCCTGCATCTCTGGAATGAAACCCAGTTGGTCATAATGTATGATTTTTTTGAAATGTTTCTGGATTCTGTTGGCTGCAATTTTATTGAGGAGCTTTGTATCTGTCTTAATCAAACAGATTGGTGTGTAGTTCTTTTTTTGTTGGGTCTTTGCGTTGTTTGGAGATGAATGTGATATTGGCTTCATAGAATGAGTTTGGGATTACACCCTCTGTTTCTATTTCCCTGAAGAGCTTGAGGTCTTATAGAATTCTGTAGTGAATCCATCAGGTCCTGGGCTTTTCATTTTGGAAGATTTTGTAGGTAATTAACATGTTGAATTGATTTCTTTCTTCTTGCTTCTGTTTGGGCAATTTATATGTCTTATTTTTCAGTCAGAAAAAAAGTTTATTTACTGAACTGCTGCCCACACCATGTATGGTGGAGAAGCATGGCTTAAAAGGAAGGGGGCGACCCACCTCTGGGCCAGAACTTATCTAGGCTAGGGAAAGGAAGAAGTTGGCCAGTTGGGGAAAAGTGTGGCCACACTGGATCTCAATGTGACCTCAGGGTCTGGGACCCTCCTAAGGTGAGATGGGAGGCTTGTGACAAGAGGTGGCCCAGGTTGTGATCTAGCAGGAGGAGAAATTGACTGCTTCCAGGTCTGGTAGTTACCTATGTAACAGATATTGGGGGGAAACTTAGCCAAGAAGGAGGGAGGTGTTCCTGTTCAGACCTTACATTCCAGCCTTTTGATAATTATGAAAAAAATTCTCTCTGGCTATTTCGTGTTTGCAAGGGGTATCAACAGTAGGGGTAAAAGGTTGAAATGATATGCCCTTTGAGAGAAGGCAGCAGGCAACAACTGTCACTTGGGCAATGAGTCCTTTGATGAAGTCTGGAGGAGGCAAGTCTCTTGGACGAAGTATGGAGAAGTCTCACGAGGCATTAAGGGACTGAAAAAATACTAGAGAACAAATAAATGGCAAGAGGAAGGACTTGGGGCTGAAAATGTTGGTAGAAATATCCCTAGCTACTTCTGACATCTGGCTACTAGGTAGAGAAGAAGTCAAGTGACAAAGGCAAGAATATAAATTCCTGTCCAATTG